>NW_028288733.1:0-600000 GCF_059628265.1 Tinamus guttatus | reverse complement strand
GGTTGAGGCACACAAGGCTACATTCTGATCTTATTTACAGAGGCATAATAAACTCATCCAATTCAGTGCAGAGAGAAAGATGAGAATCTGGCCCAGGAAGCCAAGTCACTGAACAATTGCTTAATTATGTTTGTTTAAAGTAATAGCAAAATGTTGGCACCTGCCTCCAGAAGCAAACAGGGAGTCTAAAAGGAGAGATTATTAATGTAACACTCTGTTAAAGTGCTATTTGTGTTAGGTCAGCTAAATGGAATCAATTTGTCAGAGACCCTGTCCTATCAGTTAGTATTTCTTTTCCATCAAAAAGGAGAAACTACTCCCAGCTGCATTTTATTCCCTAGGGTATGAAAGATATAATCCTGACACATCAAGTTCACACTCTGATCCATCCTGTCTTTTAAAAACAGACCAAAATACTGCAGGGCTCTGAGGTCTCATTCATTTGGAGAGTAGGTGTTGATGATGCATTTCCTTAAGATTTCCTGAATCACTACTATGACTGTGTGAAGATATGCTTACTAAACAAAGAAAGTGTATGATATCAGCTATTACCCTGATATTAGCCATACTCTTTTGCTGGCCACATGCTTGAACTTGTTTATGATTTCTGGTACTTGCTGTTAACTGTATAGTTCTGATGAAGAAGAAAAGAAAATTAAACAACTACTCTTTCCCTACCTTTACCCATGAAGTAATTCATCATTTAAAACAGCTTCCTAAATGTCAGATTCAAACTTGTTTTGTCTATCTTTTCCATAGACAATTAATACCATCTAATTATTTTTAACATCATAGTTGTATATTTTCTTGGATCACACTCTTAACAAATATTTCATATAGCTGCATACAGGCAATGTGAAAAAAAAAAGTATGGAATACTCTGTGATATTGGCTCTTTAGCATAGGGAACTGGATTTACAGAGAGTGTTTCTTGCAACTACTATAATCATCAATCTTCCTTCCAAGTACTTTGATTCTTCAAAAGTCGTTGTCAATTCAGGACAACTTTATCGATTTCATCTCACCCATATTAGATTTCCTGCAGAGATTTATCTATTCCCAAAAGATTATGTCAACAATGCTAACCCAGGATAATCTAAGTGCAATGACCTCCACTCAAATTCAGAGGCTGAAGTGATATGTTTCCTCTCACAGTGATACATTCAAACTTAAACATGAGTAAGTGGACCTGTCTCATTTCTAATTTGGACAACATAGCCCTAACCACTCCTTACTAAAGATGTCAGTTATTCTCATTCTATTTATTATTGCAATGGTAGCCTTTTGCCTCTGAAATTCCAGTCTCTCACGTTTGGGTGGACTGTAATTGTAACAGTTAATATAATGAAATAGTTGACAGTGCTCAGCCCCCTAGCAAAACAGAGAGCCTTCAACTGTTCAGTAGTAATGGCCTGATGTTCGAAGGCTTCAGCTAATACTTCTGAAGAAGAAAGGTTATTCTTTGGATAACAACCACATCTCACCCCATCTCTCTTGTAACCAGATAGCAAATCTCAGGGATTCTGACAGAAGTTCTCACCTACGCCTCTGTAGGTGAGATGCAATATTTCTTATTCTTGATACAATATTCCTTATTTTTAGAAAATAAATTCAATTTGTATTTGGTTTATTATAGTATCTCCACCAGGATCTGGGCCTCAACTCCAAAAGCACGTTTGAACCCTGCAGAAGGGAGAGATAAAGCATTTGGAAGCACAAATAAACAAACGTGTCGTAACATTATTTTTTTTTTTCCACAGAAGAAAAATCATTTAGTTGCTTGGCATAAGTTTGGCTAGCACCAGTAAGCGTACGTACAGAGAATGTCTGAAGATTACTGTGCATTTATTTCACTCACTTGCCGGACATCATTAATAATAACAAAACCGAAAAGTAGTCTCTGAAATTTTGCACATGATATAGGCAATCCAAGCACTTAAATGCTCTGTGAATGCATTCTGGACACTAAATATTATATGAGGTAGCTAAAAATGTTCTCAGTAAACAACCTGCATCTAAAAAGTCCGATCTGAACTCCTATCTCAGTGTTTCTAAGTGAAGTTCGTCTTCCCATGACCAATTTTAACCACTAGAAACAAAATTACACTTCATATTACCTACAGTGAGGATGCCAGCTTATCTAAAGTATTTTAAATAAATTACTTTTCACCTTAAGCCAAGAAAACTCTTTTCCGGTTGGCACTGCCGCAGTGTGAGCCCTGGAGTGGACTCCCCACCGCCGCTGTCCTGGGCATGCAAATCTCAGTCCTCTCATTCAGGTCTTTCCAGACACTGTTATTGACACCTCCTGCTTACTGTGATGTCAGAGACATTATTCCCTATTTAGCTGCATTAGTGAGCAATAGCTCAATTTGTCTAGAAAATCAGGACAGTATTATCAGCAGTAGTCACAGAAAATATATTTAGACATTGCAAAAGCACAGTTTTCTTACTCCAAAAAGTGTTAGTAATTTTCTATCATTTGTTCAGCTTCCTGCTTCCAGGCACTTCAACAAGACACTTCATTCCCATCAGGAAAATCTGTTATGTACAACACAGATGACTGCCTGAAAAGCCCTTTTCTGCTTCTCAGTTGAGTGGTGCACTTCCCCGTGAAAGCTGGCTGCCAGTTCTGCCCCAGTTTGAAAATTTTAAACTGAACATTTCACTGTAGCAGAGACACAATTCCTTTTACGAAGTTATTAAATAAAACATTTTTTTTTATCTTTTGTAATTATGTCTTCCACAACTAAGCTGTAAGCATAAAGAACTGTTAATACTCTAAGCACGTTTGGTCCTTCAGGCACTGGATGTGATCCTGTAACCTAATCACTACATCATCCATCTGTGTAAATGATTTCAGGGTAAATCCACACTTCAATGCAGTGAAATGACTTGCTACATAAGACTTGAAATATAGCTGTTTATTTGACTTACTCTGATGTTCTCCACAGCATTTCAAAGTATACTACAGTATATATGGATGCTGCTGTATGCATACATTAAAGAAGAAAATACTAATGCTAAGTATAAAGCTAGCTTGGAAATGTAGGACAAATTCCAGTACTACAAGAATGATACTCCACTTCAAGAAATGGGAATAGATTCATACCAAAGGCATAGGCTGTTCTGCGCAATTTTGGAATGTGGTCATGGCAAACAAAACATTTTACACAAAGGACATCAGCAGTACTTGTTGGTGTCATGTTTTCAATGTTTTTTATATTCACAGTTGATTAAGCAGCTGATATAAATCATCCTATGTTAGAGGTGTGTAGTAATAAATAATGTTTGGTATAAATCACAATAGGTTAGCCTTTATACCAACCACATCAGATTCAAGTAAATTTCATTTTCTGGTGGAAGCCTATGTACATTCTTATAACTCAGACTTTGCATAGGTCATGACTTTATGTTATTTTATTCTTTTATTGAGAAAAAATATTTTATAAAGAGATAGGTAATATTTAGCAAATATTTTTACAGAAATCTTTTCCCCAACAGAAAGAAAAATAGTCATTTGTAGATAGAATATTTAATTTCTTTTATATTCTCAAAAGAGACAAAGAATTCATAGGCGTTTGTTTAGAAAACATGTTAAGAAATCCTGAGATACACCCACACAAAATTTTCTCCTGCCCAGTTTGCTTGAACAACTGAAGGTGACATCATTCTGCCATTTTTTGAAAGCTATTTAAAAACAAGTATGAACCTCACAGGCAGGAAGGGAAAGAGTATTGCTCAGGCAAGCCCCATCCTCTGGTTTCTGAGCAAATAGCAAGCAATTTCAGAACAAATAGTGAGCAAACACTATGGATAAGAACTCTGCCTACAGTTTACTAAATCTCATATACTTTAAGCTGATGATCCCTTTCCAGCCTAGGAAATGTTTTACTACACTCTTTACAGAGGCCCATAATCCTGAGTAAATTAATTTTGGTAAGACAAAACCTCTTCATAGGAAATGCTAACACACCACATGTGCTCTGGCCAATGAAGCAATTATATTGCAATGCTAAAGGTCTGGTCAGAAAAAAAAAAAAGCATCATATAAAATACCAACATTAAAAATCTATTTTTAGTTATTTCAACTTTGAGTGCAATTGTACTAAACCCAATCTGTTTTGCTGACTAAGCACAATCCACACTGAACTGAAAAGGAGAACCCTTGGCAAGGCATTGGCTGGTAATTACATTCAGGTTTTTAGTTACCACTGTTGAACTTAAGAGTTGACAAAAAAAAATCAAGGAAAACTTTCATGGGAGAATTTTAATATTTTCTGTGGTTCATATGCAAAAACCACCATTTCCTGATTAAAGAAAGCTAGTTCTCAGAATATATTGAAGCAACCCAAGCACTACTGTCACGTAAGAGCTAACCTGGGCAGAAGCGCTGCTAAATCATTTTCTCATCTATGACTTAATGAGAAAATAGCTCAGCTCGCTGAGCCGATAGCTTCAAGATCAGGTGGTTGCAAGTTCCCCTTTTGGAATGGCTCGTTTCCATCAAGGACATGTAAATAGAGAATACGACTCCCAGGTGGTTTTTTGGTTGCTTGCTTAAGGATTTTTTTGCACAGTGAAAAAAGAAAATCAGTTTCTGCCAATATTATTGTTCTTCTGTGCTTAATTAAGTTGTATGTGTTCTCGTTCAGAAGATAAAAGTCCAGGATGTAAATTTCTAGAACAATCATCACAAAAGAACAAATTATCACAACGATGGTTTGCCTCACCTCATTAGCAAAGGAAATCTGGTAGCGAAGTGAACCCTGCCACCACTGACCAATGCAAACAGCTTTGTGCTGAAAAACTTCATAAATGAAGTATTTTAATATCATTTTAATATACTCAACATTATTATAAAGGCTATTCTGCTTTTTTGGTGGGGAGCGGATGAAAGGACAAAGAAGAAAACATTCTGTCAGCATCAAGAGTTTCATGAAACATTGAGGTTCCTAGTCTTTGCTATTTAGGCTAACTATAGGCCTATGCCATTGCTTGGGTTGATATATACATTTCCTCATTGCTTACTCATGAGTAGCATAAACTCTCAACTCCTGTTTTGCTGACAGTTATTGTTATGCACAATTGTTTTGCTAGTACACAGGATTTTACTTGTTGAAATGAAATGCTGATGCAAAAAACTCTGATATAAAACTTAGAGAGGCTGACCTGGAACTAGGATGACTTCACTGCATTAACAAATATACGTATACTGACACAGTCTAGGAGGGTGAAGAAGCTGAGGACTAATGTACAGATAGTATAGCACTAATACCATAAGAAACAGTAGTCTTCCTCAACACCATAAAAAAAAAGCAGACACCATCTATGAGGTTCCTATCTCTCTCTACAAAGTTCCTCTCTCACTCTGCCAAAGAGCAAGATCTGTTTGTGACTTCAATTCAAGATACTCAGGGAGTGGGTGTATTTATCAGTGATGCATGCTGTCAAAATGCTGACAGCTTATAATGTTTTGCTCTAGCTGTATCCAATATATGTACAGTGGCAAAGACTTGCAGTCCTTACCCCTGCCTTCCATGGCCATCTTCATACCAAACAGCAACTCCTGCTGCAATCTCTCATACAGCTTTAAAAGACCTGCTTTAAGCGCCCATGATGAGCGCCGTCATGATCAGGATACAGAGGGACTGCCACGGACTCTTTTTTATTTTCCTATGAGGCTAGTTTTTTTCACAAAGCTTCAAGGAAATATTGTGTCTAGGGAGTATCCAGGAAACAACACCTACCTCATCCCAGATATATCTTTGGTCAAAATAAAATCACTACCCTTGTGACTGACACATGTGGACAGGGAGTAGAACTATACATATTCAGAAATTTGGCCTCAATTTCCACCGACTTCAGTCGGAATTGTTCCTGAAGAGTGTTGCTTAGAATGAATGATTGAATTACTTAGTGTCACCCATACAACTGAATCAAGGAATAAAGAGATCTCTTGCTTTAACAAGCCAGTCATTGAAAAATATATAATAAATCTATGGATATGGAATAAGAGCTGATGATTCTTTTTTTTTTATTAGTAGCAAATCACATCCTTTGCAACAGTGACATAAATGCAGTAACAAGTCATGTTAATCTATTTAGTCTGATAAGCATTAATAATGCTACTCCCTCACTTCTGTAGTGTTTTTCCCCATAGTTTTGTTATACTCAGATCAGTTTCTGAAATCTTACATTTTTTCTATCAATTCCTGCTATAGTACACATGTGAATCATTTGACCCATGCAGATTCTCTGCAGAGCAGAAATTTCATTTCTGGCAGCTACATATTAACCTCAATTTTAACTTGAAAACTCTATTTCACTATTTTCCAGTTAAAATGTAGGTAAAATGCATACATACATAGAAAATAGAGGGGAAAAGGGTATATATATATATAGAGAGAGAGACAAAGCATACAACAAAAAGAACTTTTTTCAATATCAGGTCAGTAGGTTATAATATAAAATTAAATTCAATGAAGTTATGTTGGCCATTATAATTTAAGTAAAAATATTCAGAAATAGGAAAAAAATAAAAGTTTTTTTCTATTTTTTTTAAGGCAGATAAAGCATAAAATTCAAGGGCTGCTAGAACTAGTCAAAATTTCAGCCTGTTAAAACACTTACAAATTGCTTTCATTGCTACAAATCACAGTACAGGGATTTACATCTGAAGCAGACCATTTACAGCAGCTCTGTAAATGGTCTACTTCCTACACAAAAGAGTTTCCATTTGCAATATATATTAAAGGTGATGTTAAGCAAATCGAGTCTTTAAAAATATACACATTTTACAGAATGGCACATGGACAAGACTGGGTCTTTTTGACTTTATTCCTGAGAACTGCAGCATGCCAATAAAATTTGGCATGAACAAGAAAATAAAATAATATTTCTATAGCGTAGTGATCCAAGAGAAACTCCACCAACTGAACTGAACTTTATGCCAGTTTTTGTGAAGACTGCTTTAGCTGTATATAAAGAGAATCCTCAGAACTCTTACAAGGATCAAAAAAAGACAAGAGCAGTGTATAGGATAACATAGAGATCTGAGAGTCAGGAAATAAGTTCTGGGTTTACTTCTCTCAGAATGTTGACTTGTGACTTTTTTCAAGAGATATCTAACTCTAGTGTCACTTGTCTCCTCTTGTGTCATGCTTAGGTCATGCTTACACAACTTTTTTAAAGTAACTTCATCATATATCACGTTTAAATGCATATAATCAAGTCCTAAGTTCTGAATGCTCATGCATTTTGCACTCTTCCCACACAGACGTGCAAGGGAGAGAGTTCAATATATATTAATGACAGCTCAAGAGTACCAGAATTTCCTTTTTATTTTTCCCTAAGTATTCTGTACCAATGTTAAAAAAGAAAAAAAAAATCAAAGAACATCTGTTAAAGATGATCTGTAATTAAAAATTATTATCAGTCTTGTCAGTGTCCTCAGGTTTTGTTTGCTCATTTGAGCTCTTTTCTCAGGAGCGGTGGGCAAACCACGCCATGTTACACTGAGGTTTGAGGTGCTTTAGATCCATCAAGCACCACTGGCTCCTCACCAGAAGAGACCTGGGACAGCCATCAGCAGGGCCTAGAGCTTCTTGCCTTCCTGTTGGCTTCTCCTACGCACCACCAGGGCAGAGAGGTGTAACTCTGGGGGTTTTAACACTGCTGTTTTTCTCCACATCTGGTTATTCTCATTCCTTCCCTATTTTTCTCATCTTCTTTTCCAGCCTGGAAAACATAAAAAGAAAATAAAGGAGGAAAAAATGTGTATTTTCCAGTTCCAAATAACATCAAAACGCTGCTCAAATAACCGACCTTTTAAGTAGACAAAAGCAGAAGAAAATCTTTTCAGAGACTATTTTTACCACTACTAGTGTTAGAATGAGCCCAGCATTATATTCCATAAACGACTTCTAAGTAGATGGCTGTTGAAAGATTCGAGTTTCCTGGAGATGCACCATGCAATACAGTGAAAGAGTTAATTTCTTCAAAATGGTTTCCAAAACTGCCTGCTCGCTACAACAGGGCTGCCTCCAACTAGTCAGCAGTGGGAGGGAGAGGGAAGGAGCCTTAAAACTTACTGGGCTACAAATGCCCCATTTTATGTAAGCTATATTAATCATGGGATCCCCTGCCAAAACCACTCTTTGAGCGTGGGTACCCAGCACCTCACTTTCAAAGCTGAAGCAATGAGTGCGGTTTCCCTCTACCAGGAGGCAAGGAAATGCCTGCCTTGTGCTACGCAGTTTCTCAGACACGGGGCTAGAGAGTTGCCAACGAAGCAGATGCTCCACATTCAGTCTCCGCTCACCAGATGGAATCCAGGTGGGACCCAGACCCCCTATTGCAACGTGCTCTGTGAGGTTCTCGGTTGGCGGTTTAAGAGCTGCAATTACATTACTTCGTCTCACTGTTCTGCATATCGGCTGTAAGGAAGGTGCTAGTTCATCGATGGGGACTATAAAAAACCCCATGCATTGCTGGGGGTGGAGACCACGTCTGCTATTAAGATGCGTCTTGTGTAGGACTGGTCCAGAGAAGAGCAAGATGACTCTGAGGACTAACGCGTAAAAACATGGTCATGCAATGGGGAAAACCAGAGGTGTGGTCCCTGAAAGCATGTGGGAGAGGGCTCTGTGTTCCTCTGTATAGAGGACACAGCAGGTCTTGCCACTCAACCCCTTTCCTCCCCTAACCCTGTCATGATTCCATTTCTTACTGCTGATGTATTCTTCATAAAAACCTGCTGACCATTGAGCGGGCTCCCAAAAGCTTCTCAGAACAAGACCCATGGCATACCACAATATAATCAGGCTCAGAGGAGATGCTCAGTGAGGCAGATGGTAAGTTCCTTAGGTATGTCAGGATATAGGCTCTGAAAGTAAGAGCTCCTCCCAAGCACCTCCAGGTCACCCTGCAGCTGATTTCCATGCTGTGATAGACTGTTGGCATATAAAATATTATTTTATTCTAGAAACCACATGAAAGAAGCAGGGGTTTGTAAAAATTGGGCAGCCAGGAAAAGTATCTTTAAGGTCCTGAATACAGTATTTTTTTATTTTTCAAATCACATGAGTGTTTCAACACTAAGTACATTAAATTAGAACTTGCTGTTCAAACAAAGTTTTAGTAATTACAAGTGCTGACAACAATTAATATGTTCTTTATTAAAAAGAATTAACAGCAATAGTTCCCTTGGCTGAATGTTTTTCTCGATAATGGTTACTAACACACTCCCCAAAGTAAATTATTGCTGCAGGAGCTCACAGAAATTGCAATACTAAACTTCACTCATACACAAAGGGTCACATATTTAAATGTGATGGTGTTAATGTGGTTTTCTTCTCTATTACAGCATCAGGAACAAACCCAATAGATGAAGAGGCAATAACAAACTGTGAACTGTGGAATGTTATTTTGTTGTCTTAGCCATGAAGCTCAGTTCCATAAGCCTGTGGTCAGAGGGATCTGGTAAGTGCCACAAAACAGTATCTGTGTAACCACACACAGATGTAAGCTGCCAGGCAGCAGTGGTGCTCCTGCTTCGACTCAGGCACCCCAAAGAATAAATATTGCCAGAAGACACTTCTTCAGAGTGAGACCAGCAGAAAAGTGATGCTACTCCTTACTGAACTCTACCAACCACCCATGCAAAAAAAAAGGGGGGGTTAAAAAGAAGCCCTTATTCTGGAAAAAAATTTCATTATTCTTTTGTTCTAATCCACCAGCACCAGAGAAAGATTATCTGCCTAATATTTCTACCCCAAAAGTACAAAAGGCAATTTTGTACTTCACATTACTGTGTGAAGGCCTGAAGGCTTTCACAGCTAAGTGTAGTTTTCATAACTACTGCAGTTTTTATAACTACTTACTGTAGTCAGTGCAATTAAAAACTTTTGCAACACATTCCATAAAGGTCTTGCTTTCTCACCTAGTGAGCTATGACCTATTAACCTCTCACTGCTTTGCTCGTTGATGGTGCACAAAGTGGCAGCCTCCCCAAAGTGACCAGTTGCTGGTTGGGTTGAATCTTTGCTCTTTAGCCATGCTGCCATGCATCACTGATATCCAGTCCTGAGTAGGAGTTTTAGCATTAATAGTTGTGATTACTGCCAATAATTCGCACAAAGTAGTCAGCAAACTTTGCTGAAGACCAGATGGTATCATTACGAACATACGGTATCTGGTCTTGAATGCAACCAAATCTAGACTTTTACTCCAAAACATTGTGTTAACTCTTCAGCCAGGGTCCCACTACATCATTTTCTCACAAATGCACCAAATAGGTTTTAAGACTGCAGGGAACAAAAACACACACACTCCATGCTCAGTGTTTTGATTTGGTTACCTCAGCTATTAAAAAATTACTTGACACTCTTGAGGGAAAAAAAAAAAAGTGACAGAAAACCTGAAGATAAATCCCTATCAAAATTCACCTGCCTGCTTTTAAAAACTTGAAAAATGCATCAGAAAATTTCTAGATCAGATTATTCATGTTTTTTCCTTTCTCCACAGACAGGAGGGGTTCCTCAGGTATATTTGTCATTTTAAGTGTTAGTCTATGATTGTTTTTACTACTTCATAAGAAAATAGTTTATGTATCTCTTTCTATAGAAATTTTGCTGTGATCAAACTGCTATGATATTTTTTTTCCTTAAGAATTCATGCAAATCCTCTCCATATAGGTAATATTTTCACATATTACTGGCACTGCCACTAAGTCCTGCTGCTTTATCACTGCTGTTATGCTATGCTAAACCAGGGTAGGTTCTTTCTGGGCTCTCCTCTAAAAAGTTATCATCTTTGTTTCTTATTGGCCAAGAATATCACCTTCAATTTATAATCACTATTCACTAACCCAAGGACATCAGGACCCTTCAGAAGTCATGTCTCCTTATCACAATTCTACCAACCACCTGACAAGGAGGGGGATCCTCGTTCCCAAGCACTGAGCACTTGCACAGTCTTTGTGGCATGTTACAGCTGCAGGACATGCACCTGTTTCCATATATGAATAATTTTTAAGAATTTATAAGGATGGGAACAGCTATGCCCTTCTGGTTTATTTTAAGGGAAACACAGTACTTTTGAAAAGCGAAAACAGGAAATTGCCAGTTTTTTATCAGACAAACGACACTGGCAGGAGCAGTTCAGTGCTGAATTTTGACATGCAAAATTGGAGGAGAGAGTTAAAGGTGTTTCACTGACAGGGTTTCATTTCAGCTAGAGACCTCAGCACATTTGGTTACTGTAACAAACACACTAGGAAATACATGCCAAAATTTGTATGTCTTAGTGCAATAACAAAGGAAAAAGAATCAAAACATGACAGAATATTTTGATATCAAGCAGCAGAAACTTAATCAAAACTTCTCAAAGTCGCTTTTTTCAGAGATGCTAACTGTTAAAATCTTTTATTCTGTCAAGCAGTTTTTTCTGCTGAGGAAGGAAGAGCTACTTCTGTTAATTCTCGTTTATGACTGATAGGTACTTTTCCTGCCTTTGATTAAAAAAAGTGGGTCTGAAAGCAGAAAAACAACATTATAATAAGCAGAAAAAAATGATGTGCTTGGTTTGGGCAGGTTTGGTCAGGGCAACTTCACCAGACATTTTTCTTTTTTTTCCGTGTTGCTTTACCTGTGTCATTGGATGCGGCTGACACCACAAGCCAGGTCTCAGGACCAAGTAAAAAGTAGAAGGGAAAGGAGACAAAGAAGCAAGAAGTGGCAGTTATTTCATCTCCCTCTTCCTTTATATCTTAACATCAGCATTTAGTTTTACAGATACTGCAGGGTTCTTGGTTTATTTTTTAAGCTTGAGGGTAGAAAAGACATTGACTTAGAAAATAGATGGTAATTGCTACAACAGGAATGTAATGCTAACAGCAGTTGTTAATCCTACAGAAACATGAGAAGGTAAAGAAAAACACTGCAGGTAAAGAAGCCTTTGCAGGCTATATCTAGCAAAATGCTTACTCTCCAACTGGATGGGCCTTCACATCTGCTCTTTCACCTGACCACTCTCCCTAAATAAGATCTTTTAACTGTCATCAAACACCCAGTACAGAAAGGAGCTCAGAAATATGACATGAAACTCCCAACTGCCCAGGTGTTTTGGTAGGCAACTTATTTTGTGACCATTACTGAAGTATTGTCTGGTAACAGGCAAAAGCTGAGCTTTCAGCATTTTTGATCTACAGTGCACAGGGCATAGGTACATGGTTAACATACAATACAGATGTAGCATTGCCCAGTGGTCCAATTCCATGTGTTCAGCTTCACAACATTGGGTTAGAAATGTTAAAGGCTGCATTTTGAAAATTCTAGGGACCATGTAATACACTTTCACTAAAGATTTTGCCACTTGAAGTAGCACACAAAGTTTACTACCTAGCCTGACATGAACTACAACCACACAGCTTTAATCCTAGGGGAAACACATTCAGCAATTCTATAGCACATATATAATCTGAAAAGTGCTAAAGTTTAATGTACGTTGAATTACAAGGACTAATATCAACCCAGAAGCACGCTTACTTCCCCGTACATTCAATAGCTGCTGTTCTCTATTAACTTTGTATGCTGCCAGTTCTGCCGTCTGTCTGCCTTTCACTGGTCTGTGTTCATCAACTGTTATCTACTAAATGTTGCCATCCAACCAAGTGAACCTTCAAGAAGCCCCATGAAGAACTACCAGAACAAATCATATGCAAAACCAACATCAGAGAAATGCAAACAAGAGATCATGTCTTGATGGGATAAACAAACCAGAGGGCACTGATACGAATTTAAGGAAAACAACACTTGAAAGTGATTTCTAATCTGGGCCACGTTTCTACTTCAAAGAAGGATCTTGTTCCAGGATGCCACCTCTGATACTTCGTACAGTACAGAGATCAAGGAGCAAAATGAGTCACAAGAAAGCATCTGCCCTATAAATCATTCAAAGCACAGAAAATTATGAAGAGTCCACAAGTTGTGGACACACATTCTCTGAAAACCCATCACTGTGAAGAAATCAGCATTCAGTCATCAATAAACATAGGAGGAGTTTACTTACTATCACTAATTTGCATGGCTGATATCAGGTCACATATTGTTTCCTTATTTCACAGCCGCACTAAAAATGGCAACCAGGAGTTCGGAGAAAGTTTATAAAGCGCATCGTTTCTTTGCGAGTATGTTTGAGCTGCGCTCCCAGCCAGGCCACACTCCAACACTGCGCTCCCAGCCAGGCCACACTCCAACTCTTTTTTTCTTCTTTACCAGTTATCTCTGAGGAAGGTTTTAAAAAAGGCCTCCTTGGCAAAGGCTCAAGATATTTGTTGTTTTACTCCATGACACTTTTTGTCAGGGCAAGCACAAATAACAAAATCTTTTTTTGTTATATGCTTACTGAGTACTGTGTAAACTTACAATATGCGTATTAACATATCTCGGTGTTTGAGTAATATGTACCTGGAGTTCCAAAGTTTTATAGCATCAGGTTTTTCTTTGTTCAATAGTGGTTTGGGGTGAGAGGGAGTTAAGCTACGTTTTACAATACTGGAAGAGATTTTATTGCATTTATTATTGTGTTGTTGTAGGTTATGGAGAGAAGTGCAGCAGAAGAAAATAGTTTACTTTTGAGGAAATATTTCAAAAGAATGAACGTACGTAACAATGTGAAAACACACAAGGATAATATTGCACCACTGAGACAGTAAACTCAGAATTTTGCCTCAAATTCCAAATAACCTTTGGAAAATATTTACAATGAACTTTGTACAGTCTTACAGGGGATATAAAATGAAATTTAAGACCAACAAAACACTCTGTTTCAGTGCTAATATTTGAAGGCCTGGCTGCATTCATTCATCCCAGCACAGGAGAGATGCCCTGCAGTCATGGTAGCCGCATTCTGGCTATCAGCTTGTGGACAAGGATGTTCTTGATGCACTTTGGGCTCCCTGGCAGGCCTCTGCTTTCTTAAACAAACATGTTCTTTACTTCCTAGACAAAAGAAACAATGACACATCCTCCAATATAACAGTACCTGGAGAGGTTCTGGTGTTGATCCTAGGCTTTTTCCATCCTTTGTTCACCATATATCTTGCTTCTCTTCACTCCTCTCCCTCCGTTCTCCACAGACTCACCCTGTCCTCTAAGAGACATGCATCTTTCCTTCCACTTGGACTTGCTGAGCAATCATATCCTGGTAACAATTCAATGTTAATAAATCACCCAAGCATCCTACAAATATCCCTGAAGTATATTTAAAAAAAAAAAAAAGCATAAAAAAGCATACTGCCTAAGAACTCGAGGCAGAGTCTACAGCTTCCCAGCCCTGAGAAGAGACTCTGAGGACGCAATCTCAGTTTTGAGATGGAAAACATTTTCCTTTTGGTACCATGGCAACTGAACAATGAACAGTAATTGCCGGATGCTCTTCTCACCTCCCATAATCACTGCGCCTGCAAGCTGACTTGCTTTGAAGAGTTGGACCTTCAGCTAGCTCCTGATGCCTGGCAAATAGGAGAGAAAGGTATCTTCGTAAAACTCCTCGCAGCCTGACGAAATAAAGCCACCCAGATCCAGAACAACAGGTACTCTCCTGGGCAGAAGAGGAGGAGGACAGGGCTTCCTGGGACTCACAATTTTGGGGAGTAAAGGAAAAACAAAGAATTGCAAAGACCACAAGCAGGCAGACTGCTATGGCTGCAGTACTCCTTCATCCTTAGCCAGCTGAACGTGGGGCACAATTTTCAGAAGACAAGCACAGTGAAAGACTGCAGCTACCCAGGTGTAAACCACTTTCTAGAAAGGCTGCAGGTTGCATTTTTAGGTAGTCATGATTTTTTGGCAACAGGCTTACAGCTTAAAATAGCTCCACTGTTTTAAATTCCATCCCTCCACTTTTATTGTTGCTGGTTCAAGTACCTACACTTCGGCATGGATGGGGTTGTTATTTAAAAGATACTGAGTTTTGTAGAAACGTGACCAGCTGATATAAAACGTGATTACAGAAAAGCATGATTTCATGAAAAGCATACTTCTCAAATATGGAAGGTTGGTTCCCAAACATAAATATACCGCTATTTCATAAACATTTCATAAAACACTGCATTATTTCATGTGTTTTCATGAAATATATATAGGGACTGAATATTGTATGAAATATTGCAGGAGAATTATATGAATTATAATGAAATATTAAATCCCATATATATTTCATGTATTTTCACAAAATATTGATGTACTACTCATTGCCTATAAATAACACCATGCACAAATGGGATGAAACTAACTTATTTTTAAAAACTACATAACAGCTTTTATTGTCAAAATGAAAACACAGTATAAACCTTACCACATGCCATCAGAATGGATTTTTTGCTGAAAGTGTTTCACCAGCTCAGTAATCTGAAAATGTCTGCACACTTACCGTCTCAGTCAGGTTATGTTAGAGGTTGTGTAAAAGAGCACACATCTGTAAAATAAGCTAAGCCCTGTCTTTTTATCATCAGATAAAAACATCTTCCTAAGATCAAGTATTGTCAGCCTTGGTAAGCATGGACTCCCAGAACCTGGGGAAATCTAAGCCCTGCTGAAATTCATATCTTTAATGCTCATGGAAGCAATTTTCCCTTCATCAGCACTTCTTCACCGTGAAACCTGATTCTAACAGCAGTACATGCCTCACATCATTATTTTTTGGATAGATACCAAAAAACAAACAAACAAACAAACAAAAAAAACAGCCACAGAAGCTGAGGTCTGCACACACCCCCATAAAAGTGTCAATTGCAAACCTTATATTTCACAGCTAGTGCTAGTCAGCCCAGGTCTCTAGTTCAATACTTTCCTATTAGTCATCATGTGTTGCAGAAGCCTAGAAATGGCTTTACATGGGACAAGCTTGAACCAAGAAAATGCCAATCCACGTTGTTTTCTGTTTTTTCCTGCTTCTACTGGAGCAGCCTCTCCAAATTCCTGCAAAGCTGGTCAGCAGCACACCTGCTAACCAGCAAAGCTAGTGTAAGGCAAGCTTTAGAAGCCTCCCCATTCCAAACAACCAGTGCAGAACTCTGTCACCAGGCTATATGACAAAAAAATTTTAAATTCTGATATCGTACGTATAGAAAATGGATTGCAGGATATCAGTGGAAGGATTTACACATTTAACCCACATGCTAAAACATCTCCTTGTTTCTGGATGACCACACCAAGAAAGCCCAAAATGGCCTGCAGGCAAAAATATGCAGGACATAACCAGCACTGAGACAAGCTTCCTGGTACACCTATACTGACTGACATATAGAGGCAGTTACCTAAACTGTAGGTAGACACACCGGCCATGTGGATGCATCTCTCAAAGACTATCTATCTCCTCTGTAATAGTTATTTTGCAGTGATTCAGTGGCAAATGAAGATCCCTATATAAACAAAACCTCAGTTACACTCTGGAAAAACATTCTCTCCTTCAGTTCTTCCTTTCTTTAGAAAAAAAAAAAACCCTAATTCTGTGATTTTAGCAATAATAAGAAGCCAAGAATAATATAGTTAACTTATGCAGGAAGAGATTTCCCACAATGCAAAGAAAACACATCCACTATTTTGCTATTGTTCATATCTGATAGATACGCTTGAGAAAAACAGCATGTTATTGCAAACAATAACATAGGCTCGTCAAGTTTGTTATTGCAAGCTGCTATAAAAACTCATTCTCTAATCCTGTAACCCTCGCTGAATTTTGTGTTTTGTTCCCCCGATATGCTCCATGACACATTTTGTTTGGCACATCATGTGAAATTTGAGAGAAGTTTTAATTCAGTTGCTCAGTGATCATATCATAAATGTACAACAAATAAAATACACTGATAGGAAGCCTGAGATGCATAAATAGCAAGGCTGCTTCTGCATCGACCAACAGACAAAGTTTAAGAAGACAAAAAGCCTTTTAAAGGAGACTTTTGGCTAGCTCCTGCCTCATTTTTCTTGGTACTGCCCCCTTCTTGCACTCTCTTTTTCCCTCCATCTATATTTAATGAAATTCTCCCGTTTTAATAACATACCATTCAGCACCGTTTTTCTTTTTTCTTGACACAAGACCATGATATTATGCATTGTTTGCATTGTAAGTAGCACTCAGGGACTGCAGATAGCCAGGTGTTGTACACTGTGAAGGAACAGATTGTAAAATCTTCTGGGAGGAAAAATAACCAACCTCCTCCGACTATTAAGAAAAAGACACAAGAAAAGAAGGGCTTCATCACCTACTTATAAAAAAGGAAGTTGAGACAGAAAAAGACTAAAGCTTGGAGCTGACTAAGCCATATGAGCTTGGGTTTCTGTCCAGAGATTTAGTCAGGGTGCCCTGCAGAGTCACAGGGAATTTTGCAGCAGAGTCAGGACCAGCAACGCCTGTCACCTTTCCAAGCTTTAATCACTGAGGACCGTGTCTACATCAACAACAGAGCTGCAACAACTAGGAGAAAGGTCATTTTACTTCTAATATCACAGAATCACAGGATGGTTAGGGTTGGAAGGGACCTCCAGAGATCATCTAGTCCAAGCCCCCTGCTCCAGCAGGGACAGCTAGAGCACTTGGCACAGGGTGGCATCCAGGCGGGTTTGGAAGATCTTCAGGGAAAGAGGCTCCACAGCCTCTGGGCAGTATGGTACCATATTAGTACCTTTAAGATGGGTTTGGAAGCCAAGCTCAGTTTTCTATGCTGTGTGATCACTGTTAGAAACTACCTGCTCAGCTTGTGATTTTCTCTCATATGTAGCCGCACTGCACTCCACTGTGCAATGTAAAACATTTAAATGTCACCGGGTTCTAGTGACATTTCAGAGTCAGTAAGACCTTTCCAGCTTAACAGGAATTGTCCAAAGCTCTTCCAGAGAGAAAAACAGTCCCTTGTGGTTAAATAGTCCTTCTGTGTGAGGAACCTCTTATTGTGCATTCAAAACTTGATTTAAATGAGAAATGGGTACTTCTTTCCTTATCCCTCCCCCCCCACACCTTTTTTAATTGCTATTACTTATTTGATTTCATATTAAAATATTTACCATTGCTAATGCAAAAGGATTTTGGAGTATTGCTTCTTTCTCGTCTTTTCTCCAATGAGGAGTATTTGAGCAATGATGTGTAACTTGTTAATGGTCCATCCCTCATGTGTGGGCAATTTGTTAAAAATGCTGTATTTAGTGTATCTACATTGCTACGCATTTAAAAAAAAAGCAACATTCTCCTGACTACTAGCTAGAATGGTGGAAAATTGCATTCTGTTGACTATTAAGCAATCTGTAGTAAAAGTGTTTAGTAGCACTGTTCAAAATTGCCATTAGGTCTTTCTCAAATTTCTCTCTCAACTCGATTAGCTCCATTAACTGTCCTTGTTTTTTTTTTTTTTTTTTTTTCCCTCCTCCTCTCTAAGCTGCCTCTTTTTGTTCTTGCTTTGTATTTGTTTGTTTTACAGTGAGGACAAATGATTTTATCCCAGGCGAAGAGCTAAGCGCTCTTGGAATAACTGAATCATTTAGTAGTGCTTGGCTTCATGTGTTTGTCAGCTGCAGCTGACATTTAGCACAGGCTTTATCTCAGTTGTGGTAATTACTACATTGACATGAGCTCTCATACACAGCACAGATTGTTTTCAGCAGATGTAACCAAGCAACTCTGCCTTCCCTGGAAAAGAGTTTTTCTAGCTTTTTAAGTGTGATAATATTCAGACACATGCACTTACCCCCTTATAGACATAGGCACGCATACACACAACTGGTCAATGCCATTTTCATGGCAGCATCCGCTCTTTCTCAGTGCCAAATCTATTCGATTACCCCACGCAACAATAGTATGGAATCGCTCTGCTGTACACGACTGCTGCATTACATGCTGGCTGTGCCTCTTATTATACATGAAGGTTATTGTTATTGTAATGTATCTCAGTGGTGCACCAAATGTTACTTTAATGATGTAATTAATATGCTTGGATTTACCATCTGATGTTCTTAGGCACCACTTGCGTTAGCATGTGATACCACCCATTTCAAAGATAGCTGGAAACAGCAGCTTTTTGTTAAGGGAGCTGGCAGAATAAAGAAAAAGGATTAATAATATAAGTCACATTCCCTAACAACACTTTAAAAACATTTGTGTCATATGTGTTCAGCTGACATGAGAACTGAGAGTGATGCTGCCTCTGAAGTTTGTACAATTTGCATTATTTATATATAGTTGAGCTTTTATTTACTATTATTCCTGACCCTGAAGAATAGGAATAAAGTCCTTAGACAAGCTGAATTTTAGTAACAACAAATCAATCTTTCTGGATTCTGAACTTCACAACCAGTTGAGCACATTTTAGGATAGTCTGCCTTCAGTATTTAAAAATTATTAACAACGGCTTCCTTGACAAATTATGTACACAAGCAAGTAAATGCTCTCTTTTTCTCCCCTCCAAATGACACTTTTTTTTCCTCTGGGTAAGATGGCATATAGCAACGTTATATACACACATTAGTATAGCAGGGACCACACCTAAACATGGAGGACTTGCAAAAACACAGTAAGCAACTAAGAGAGATACAGCTTTATAATTTAGCATGACTCTGACTCATTGCTTGCTAACCATATATGACTTTATTATTACTAGTGTTATTAGAAAAGCAACTATGAGCTTAAATTAGAGATAGTAAAAAGCTCAGGTATGCACATTGTGAATATAAAAGTTCTGAAGAACACAACAAGAAAACCCAAAGATTAAAATGTTTATCTCAGTCTTTACTAATTCGCAGATAGATAACTCCCATTCCTGATGATGCAGAACACTCTTTTGTGTGATTTACAATTTTACTCTAAGTCATGTTATGAAGATCTAAAAAAATACTTTCCCATTTTCCATACAGAAACCACAGGCTTGTCAAAGAAATAGAAGTCAGAAAAATGCTAGTACTGAATCTTGAAACATGCATGTTTAGAAAAATAAGAAAGATCAATCAATCAAACGATTTAAATCAACCATATTTTGGCTAAAAAATATGAATGCAAATTTTAAAAATGAGTCCAAAGATTATGGGAAACTTTACACTATAACATTCTCTCTTCCATTTGATAGATCTAGACAGCTGCTATTATATTGCCAAATGCTTTGAGTTGACCTTACACAACAAAGATTTTGATTAAATAATATTTTAATTGGAAAGTATAATACCAAGAATTTTAATTGCTAAATATCAAACTCATGAATGCCATCACAATTTGTGTTTTCCATGGAAAAATATATCTACAGAGATCTGCTCTTGCAGGAAACTTCATAATGAATTAAATGCATCTGTCAACTAATTAACACAGCATGGAGAATGCAAACAATGTTCTATAAAATTTCTGGATCAAAACATATTTTGTTATTTTCCATCATTTAATGAAGTCTCTGTTACAATAGCACATTTCTTATGACCATACGTGCTGTTCACAGAGCCAAAGTTTCTTCTAGCAAGTAGTATTGAAATGAGATACCTAGACATTTGATGTATGCTGTTCTTAGAAATACAGGATAAACTCAGAAAGTATATTGCAACCTCTGCCACTACTGATATTTGATCTCAAGACCACTGCTGTTTTAAAATAAAGAGACACACATATGAAGGTATCACATCACAGAAGGGAGGCAGGAGCCGTTTTTTGAACTCTTTCCCCCAAATATGAGCGTTTTACCTGTAGATTGATGCCAATTGACACTTTCATGTGGCACAAATAACCTCACACTCAGCCCTTGGAGCAGGGGATTGTTTAGGCAAAGCATCTATAATGCTGGAAAAAAAAAAGACTTCAAATATTGTGTTTCAATAGTAAATCTCTCCAAGTACTATTTTAGTACCATTGTTTTCCTCCACTTTTCCCATACACATCTTTGCCTATATATAAACACATATATATTAAAAAGGTTGGTCCTATGAGAGGCCCAGCACCTGGAACTCCAATTAAAATCAGAATAGCAAGAGTTTGCAGCTGTTTATATATTCAAGCTGTTGGGCCAAGATGAAGACCCATGCTGGGGAGGAGGATTTGTATTCTTTACAGACCTGTCCAGCAAGCCTCCCATGCGCTCCAGCACTACACTTAATCCCTGACATTAAGAGACCACCCTAACGGTGTGAAGAGCAACAATTCAATCTACAATCTCACGATAATCAACATTTTTAAAGGATTATTTAACAGTCAAATACAAGTATACTCTACAATGCAGGTGCAAAACAGTCCTGCAAAAAGCATCAGTTACATGACTACTTAGAGCTACACACCTGCCATAAACAAAGCATTTTTAGAAGGTATTTCTCAGGCCCAAATACAAGGACATTTCTCCTACCTGCATAGAAACAGAGCCTGTGTGTTAACAAAAAAGACCTGCTGAGAACATAATTAAAGGGAAAAAAGTTTTCTCATGAAAATCAAACCTTTTATGTAATACTATATAGATAATGTGTTGCTGGAGTCTCATTTGAGTAAGGTGATCCAAGCAGCAAACAGTGGGAAGTCAAACACATGGGTAATTAAATTATAAACCCTCTTCAACCCTCAACACCTCAGAAACTTTGCAACTAATGCATTCTAGTTACGAATATAAAGCCACCTCCCCACCTCTCCTTTTTCCCCAGCCCATACTTTTTCTGGTTAATGTAAGTACCTACTAACAATCGATAACTGCAATAATAATCTTTTAAAGCTTAGTCCTAGAGGAACCCAAAATAACAAGAAGGATATGCTATGATGGTAATATTTAAGATATTAATTTTCCATTACTTTTATTAAAAAAAAAACCTCAAAGGCACCATGTTGCAGTGAATATTTACTAGAGAAGCAGAGACTGTAAGCCTCATTTCTAATACCAATGGATACTTACTACATCGGCTTTCAAAGTTTAATGTTTTTGACATAGAAGGAGAAGACTAGAAAGCAAACCTGAATAGATATTTTTACAGCTATTATAACGATGTATCCAAGAGGTCGTGAGGACAAAATAATAATCCAAGTAATCATTAGCTATAGGAAACCATGGCAAAGAAATTCTAGAACAGAAGAGGACAAGCAGCAAAACAAAAAGGCAAAGACATTTAATTATAAGTCTAGTTTTTAGGTGATTATTGGTTTATTCTTCTCTCTGCAGTCCTTTACTTTTTTCCTACAGTCACTCCTTATACAAGGTTTGGGTCGATGATGGCTTAATTTCCCCTTCAAAGAGGCAGAGCAGCTGAAGCAGCCTAGTTAAGGACCACAAATTTTCCTCACCATCTTCTTTGCCTCAGGAGAGAAATAGCCTGCTTTTGTCAGTGTAAATGTAGGCTAGTAGTTGATTATTCCTCTTTATCTCCCCTTCCTTACATGCCAGCTCAGCAGTACTGTGAGGTGCATGTGTGGGCAAGTAGGAGATATTTTATTCAAAGCATTTTATTCTGTAGTACAATACCGAAAACTAGCATTAAGCTGTAAATTCATCTGGGGACTAAACTTTCCTCTCCCACATGGAAATCAGTGGCTGCTTTGCTACTGGCTTCACTAAGATGTAGACTGGAAATTTTATGCTTTGGGAAATAAATTTTGACTACATTCTCACAATAAAATACAAATCCCTGAGATGGCAATATTCACAAAGATATGCAAAGTGCTGCTGAGATTCTCAACTTGCTCCAAAATGGAATTCAATTTTTAATTTATATATGCAAGTGCAGTAAGAAAAGCAGTTTCACAGACATACTCTTTGTCTTCATTTCCTGCCTCTCTGCTTTTCTCTCTTGCCAAAGGCTTCATCACCCTTCTAAATTATAGGAACCTTCTGCAGTAAAAATACTAAATAAAAAAAGAATCTGTAGAATAATTGTTTGGAAAACTTTCATGCTTTTAAATACATTTCAGTGATGATTTTATAGATGGATACCTGTTAGAGACAAGATGTGTTTGGGGTTTTGGAGTGGGGGGTGAAATGTTTTAGTAGAGAACTGCAGAATTTCTAAGCTCATAGCTTTTAAATGTGCATTTAAGACTAAAGCTATTTCAATTAGCAAAAGTAGTAAGACATTGTAATTCAACCCACAGTAAGTACAACACAGGCATATTAGTATACATGCTACCTTATTGCATTTGCACAAGAGAAGCTTGAGGAAAGGGAAGAAGACAGATGAACAGTATAGTGAGCGCACAGAGCTCTGTCCTTAATAGCTTTTCTCAAGACCTTGCTGTGCTAACCAAATTCATTTTGCTTTACTTCTTTTAAGAGAGGAAATCAGAAATTAAAAAGAAACCTGTGAGACAATCTATTGGTTGCAGCCATTAAATGAATTACCTTGCACATTGAATACCATTTAGCTTGGAACTGGTACTAGTACTATTAATTTCTACCTTTTTAATGCAAACTTTAGCTAGTACATGACCCGTACTGTGTAACAGCAGTTACACCCCAGGGACTAGAGATTAACAGCATGTGCTACGAGTGGTTTATTTTACAATTGCTGTGAAATAAAAGCTGATGGAAATGAGCCACTGGTGAATTACTTTGCCAGCAAAATCAACAATATTTTTATCACCATGGAAAAAAAAAAACACCTTTTTTTTTCCTCCTTAAGATTAGCTTCACAGACAAACACAATAGTCAAGGGAAAGCTGGGGGAGGGGAAAACAGAAAAGCAAGATGTTGTACTCAATCCTGTCATTTTCAGTGTTTGTTGCAGCTTATCTGAATACATTTTGCCAGCTAAATCTCTATGTCACAGTTAATTAAAACACAATTTAGGCATAAAAAGCAACAGCCAAATGAAATGAAAATTATTTTCCAGATAAACTCCAGTCAGTCAGCTTTTCGTTCTCATTAAAGAAACATTAATGCAGTTGCTATGCCCGTTATATTTTTGGAGTGCTAAGGAAGAAGAAAATTAATCACACAGCAGGGTATTTTGAGAAGGTTTGGTTTGTTGGTTTTTTAACTCATAATATAGATTCATTCTGAATTAAAGAAATGCTGCAAACAAATTCCACTTTTTTCCTTATGGCTTCACAAGTTAACAGTAAGTATATTTTAACTTAGAACAAAAGATTAATGTGATATCACTGCTGAGAAAAACATGGACATTGTTGACAACTGTATAAGAGTGTGTGCCCCAACCATTAGAATTCTTCAAATGAGATGATTAGAGACAACCTACGCTGAATTGCATTGTTTTCCAGTGGCACAGGGAGATTTCCCCTCCTCCACAACATGCTTCCTCCAGAAAGAAGCTTATGCCACAGAGGAACAAAATCTGATGAGAATTGTTCTGTCTAATGTAAAAACATACTAAAATCCCACTTTATAACTGCATCTTCTTAAAAAAGTACCCAGCAATGTATAAGACTATTGCTAAAGACAGACACCAAAGACGGTACAAACATAAAAGTCATTTTGGTTGATACCCAAGAAGGTACAAACATACATGTGCGTTTTGCGTACAACTACCTAGATTTCTTCTCTGCTTTATGAGAAATTTGCCTCTCTATATATATGTACACCCTTGCCTACATTTATCTTCAAGCAAAATTATTTTTCATCTTTGATCTTACTCCAAGGTTTTGTACGAATAGAATTTTTTATTTATTGCCTGGTTGTTAGTTCGTAGCATACAGCAGCTGTTACTGAGCGAGACAGCTGACTGCCTTCGCCAACCTTTCAGCACCCCAGAGGCCATGCATACCTTCCCCAAGGATACCAGATAATGATATGTGACACAATTTATATGAGCAGATTTTAGAATTCATTGAGAACCTATCTACAACTAAAGCAGAATCGAGAGAGAAAGGTGATTTAATAGATATAAGGATCCTTTCTCAAGGCACATTAACACCAGATTCTTTTCAAAAGTGTTGCAGAAGTGAGAATATGAAGAACCACATTAACTTAAACTTTGGTTAAACTTAAAAATTTGGTTCTTTCTAGTCATTACCAATTAAATTTATAGAATTTGCAATCAGATTTTAACTGTAAAATTGTAAAAATGTGTATACTAAGTCCTAGATATTGTTTCATTACAAAGGGCCTACCATTTAAATTGCTATCCATTTTCTTTTCCCAATAAATTTAATTGTAAGAATAGATTTAATGTACAGGCCCGGGTCTGGATTAAAAAGAAACTGAATTTGAGCAAACTTCAGCAAAGAAGAGGTTTTCTAGTTAAGTCGCTTATCTTCAAGAACATATCCTATCCCTGTTCTAGTTCACATAAAAGGTTATTTTTCAGTATTATTTAAAACAACCAACCCTCTTTCACTCCAAAGGGAGGTTTTTCCCAGTTATTCAACCAATAAAGTAGATTCTAATACCAGCCTAGGCAACCTGGCTGTGTATTCATAAAACCTGTTGATTTTTATTTATACAGCCAATTCACTACTAATTTTCCCCCAAAAAATACTCGGCTGCACCCAAAAATGAAAATTGCTCTATAATTTGATCCAGTGAGTGTTTGAAATTACCTTATATCTGACAAGAGCAGCTAGACAGAGAACATAAAAAAAAAAAAAAACAGTACCTTTTGTTAATAAAGCCTGTGGTTTATAAGTAGTTTTAAAGAAAAATGAACACCTGGAAGGTGGACACAATTCAAAGTTATATCTCCTGCTAGTTTTATGCAGACAGCCAAGCTGTATGCGAAGAAGTCTTCAACTGGGGCCAGCAGGGAGGAAAATAGATCAGTGGTGTAGATCAAAGGGCAGGTTTCAGCACCAGCAACTCCAGCCTGCAGGAAGGAGGGCAGGCGTACGGGAAAGGCGAAGAGCAAGACAGATCCAAGTCTGAAGGATAAAGCACAAGTGAAGGGGAAGCAGGCATTTGCTCGAGTACCTTTGTGCCTGGTATAACAGAATCTCACACAAGCTCAAACAGCACACACCAGTAATAACCCAAATAATGTCTTGTTGGTATAATTTTTTTTTGACTTTTTTTTTCCTCAAATAAATCAGGTACTTTAAGAGGGGCAGGGCAACAAGAAAATAAGCAAAATAAAAAAGCACAGTGCCTGGGTACACTGCTGAGCTCTGTTAAAGCCTCCAGGACTGTCATTTTGCTGTTGACTGTTTCTTCATATGTTCTGCTTGTATACACCTGAATGTCATTTTACAACTGGAAAAATGTTGTGTGGCCATGCATAAGCACAAAGGCACTCAGAACCATACTAATTTGATTCTTACCAGGCACTGACAAGGTAGAGCCAAGTGTACTCATGTTGGTTCTTAAATGGTGTACTTCCAAAACAGAGCAGCTTCATTAAAAAGAGACACATATATTCCTACTAAAAGCAGATAGTGCCAGTTTTTCTAATTGGCTGAGTAAAATAACACTACGGAGAATTTCTGAAAATTCAAGCTACATGTCACCGCTTGTGAAACAAAAGTTTAACGGTGCATAATGACCCACACAAGTAATGGCTGAACGGTGTCCAGTTTTCTTTCATCATCCAGAGGGTACGCTAGATGAACTGCAATGGGAGAGACAGTCTTTTAATAAGGAAGAAAGAGGCATACGTAGGTTTTAATATGCTATCTTTGCACATAAAAATGCTTGACATTGGAGTGCTTTGCTATTTTGAAGAATACTGTAAGAATCCAAACATCATGGCTTCTACCAAATTCAATGAAAAGCACGCTTAGTGCAACAAAGCTGAAATTTCAACTGCATGAACATCAAAATATGCAGAATTGGAGTAAGGAAGTTTAGCTGCTCAGATCATCTTAAACAAGAGCTCAGAAAGAAATCAGCATAGGCCACAGCTAGTATCACCAGGCAGGTATATGCAGAGGGAAAATGGGAAAATAACCTAAAGAAGATTACAGGTTTCAGTTTCATTCACCAGTGACAGAATGCTGTGCTCTGTTAAATTAACACTAGTATGGAGGAAGGTTGTTAAATTCCAGTTTTAGGGTCTGTGATTGTCACAAAATATAAAAGAGATGGATGGATAAGCAACAATTCATGTTTCTTTACGCAACTCAGTTTACACTGAATATGACAGACAGAATGATAGTGCCTTTTCCGTCTTTGCATTAATCTCCTGATATATTTGCAGTGTTTGACAATTCATGTGTTCTAGCATGTTGGACTTATGAGGCAAAAAACATCAAAAAAAGTCCAGATAAAGCTGCTAAAAGGCTGCAAACATGAATATCATCTTCAAATCATCATCAAATGGTCAAAACCTTAACATTATGCACAAGTGATGAATGTCACCACCAAGATGTCATTGAAGGCTTATACACTGATAGCTTCATCAGGAAACAGAAATTGAAAAGCCTTAGTAAGTAAAGAACTCCTCGGCTCTGTTGCTCCAAGAGATGTCCTTAAAATTAAACCCCTGTTGATGTGAGTTAAGTGAACATTTGTGTGGCAGAGCCTTAAACGCCTATATCACCTACCCATTTTGGAGGCAGTACATAATTATTCACTACAGCTCAGAGCCAGCTGGTTACACCTATGAATTCCCCTCCCCTTCAAAGTTTCAGTAACTGAGATATGCAGTCATAGTAAATACACCACACTGCTAGACACTTAAAACCGTCCTAAAAATATGTGGAAATTTCTCTCACCTGGGGACTTGCTGAATGCAGAGATGTTTTACACGTGTTTTTGCATGAGGATTTATTTCACTAAAAAGTTGCTTCTTAGAAAGGTGTATGTTTTGCAAAGGTCTATTTTATACCAGTTCTACCTTAAATGTCAGGACTTTTTAAGAGTAAAGAAAGTTGTCACAAAAATCTTATTAGCTAGCAATTAAGTTTTTATCATGAATAATATAAAATGCATGCAATGAACATTACAGCTAAATAAGTATTTAGAAATACCCTTTCAAGGTAATTTACACAACTCTGGTATTGAAGTTATCTATTCAATAAATCAAAATATTGAAATGTGAAAATCTGACATTCTCTTCTCCTATTAAAACCTGTTCTAATTTACAAGATGTATTATGTTGCATATCTCAGTATATGCATTATGAGTAATTGCATAATTTATACAGTCCTTGATAAGTGTATATTACACCATCTTCTAATGGAAGATTTCACAAAAGTATCTTGCATTGCTGATTTAAAGCGGCAACTGAAATGAATACAGTGAATATTTATGTGTAATTGCTGCACCAAACAATGTACAAAGTAAGGATCATGGTATGCTCATATAAATTATTCTAAGTTTATCATGACTACAATTCTACAAGTGCATGTGGATACCCTCTATAACTCCTTGCTTCCTATTCTTTCCACTCCTCTCCTTCTCTCGTGGGAAGGTGAGGCCAACGGCCAACAACCCATTATTTTTCTTGCTCCTCATCTGATACAAAAATCTATTCACAAGGCATGTGACTGATGCTACACTGATGCTGGCTTGTCCTGTCTCCCCCCAATCTTCATGATGCTAGTGTTCATTTTCTACCTTTTCACTTTCAGGTTTGTTACTGTTTTTCTGACATATACCCTCCCCTGAGGTTTAGCAAAAAAAAAAAAAAAAATGCTGGCACAAGTCTCACTGGACACCCTATTAAATCCATGCAACCAGTACACAGAGCTGTACAGGAGTCCCCGCTACATCTAGCACTTACCTAGCCCGATTTGTTTGGGACTTCCCTTATATGATTGCTGAAAATAAAAGATAAGAAAACAAGAAAACAAACAAGAAAAAATCCAAACGAGAGAGCCACATTCTCCGCAAAACACACATCACTTTGACTTTTCACTTCTGAATATATAGAAAATAGAATTTCCTGTGGCAAACAGAGGATCAAAAAAGAATTAATTGTAATTGACTGGAATAGACTGAAATTAGATTTCACTTGAATCACACAGACCTAACGTAGTCCTTTGATGATCCAGAATCAATAATGGAGATTGATTATAGTTCTTTGGCACCATGTGTATTTGAGAAATCTGCTGAAAGCAGTATTCCGCCTGCCCAAGGCAATGGGCTTGTTAAGCTTGTGCGGCACAATAACCCTGAATTAAATAGCACCATTAAACACATTGTTACAGCACACAAGTTGGAGGAGAAAACAATCAGTCATGTACTTGCAGCAACACTGTGGTTCTATTCCATAATAAATCACTTTCAGGACAAAATTAGTCAGACAGTATTCCTTACAGAGAAATTAAAAGACATATTACGATCATTTGAAAAAATCCTTGTTTTCACTAAAAGTTCATTTTAAAAAAGTGCAAGTCTTACCTATTTTTCTTCTTCATGATGGATTTTTAGAATTAGCATCTCTTCCAACAACAACACGACAAAACAATCTTTCTTCCAAACATTTGGATTGGCTTCCTCAAGGCCAAGGCCTTGCCTTTGAAAGACAGTGGTATCACATTTCTGTTTTATATAATAGAAACCTGTAGAAGAAACTCTATATACATCCTTCTCTCACACACATTATTCATAAAGACCATATCAGGTTCCAAAATAATTATACAGTTACTGTCTGTAAAAACAATTTGGACCAGTTTCCCTTTGTCAGAGAAATCTTTCTGAGGATCTGAAGTGCTAGAAGAGGCTTGTGTCACTCTAATGAAAGACAAGGCACACATTAGCATAAATTTATATACACAATGACAACACAATTATTTCTTGCTATGATGGTAGTATTTTCCCACTCTTCACCACAATGATTTCCTCTTTCTCTTGCCTTTCCCTTTCTTCATATCTGTTTTCTACCTAATTCCAAAGTTTGTTAACACCCGAAACCATTTTTTGAATGTTGTTCAATGTTTGAATGTTGAATGTTGTTTGAGTCTGTAAACTCCATTTTTTGTGAGATACTTATGAGCCCATTAAATGCTTTAATGTCAGTTATCTAAAAACAGGCTTCTGCACTTGTCTGAAGACATTTCTTCTCCAAAACTGAACATATTGTGAACACCTGATCCTAGATAAGCATTTGAATCAGCAAAAATTCTCTGGAACATTTTCAAATTCATAAGTTTACTGACCGTTTTATTAAGAAGTGAAAATAAAAACTAATACAGATTACATTAGTTTTCTCTAGCCTTATCCTGTGTGTCTTTGATTTATTTCTTCAAGTTACTTTGATAAGTAAAACAGCAGCCAGATGAACAGACCTTCATTTGTCATTGGCCTTTACAACTATCCGTATCACTTGGAAGCGAAGGAAACTAATTGTCAGCATACACTTGCTTGGAATAAAACTGTATTTCAGTTTTATCAGAAACTTTTCCCAGGGGCTCAGCTGAGGTTTAAGCCAACAGTATTTCTCACCCCACTGAGTAGAAAAGTCACCACACTTCACACAGCCAAATTGTGTAGTCATCAACACAAGAAAAAGGAGATGCAACATTCTTCTCAGTTTGTTGAGCTGTTTATTGCTCATGAAAAAAATGTCTCCTTGCTCTTTGAAGATCATGAGATGAAGAGTGTTTCATATTGTTGCAAAAAGAACAAACTAGGATCCCTATAATACAAAGTACAACAAGTAATCATACGGGTCTACATGTTGTATGTTCTCAAGCTCCATTAAGCCCTTCTTAAGATGAAACTTCTCACAGCCATAATAATTCTAAAATGTTTGCAGGCTGTGGACTAATTCAACAATATGGCAATGTTTTCTGTATTCCTGCTACACTGCTGGAAGTTTTATTTACCTTCTTGACTATTGGTAGGCACCAAGTTGACACTTTCACAATGACCTCAAGGCTCACTCAAGAATGAGGCAAAATGTCTTTAAAGACAATGACTGTCTACAGTCAAGAGTGTTTTTCCACTTAGATTACTTCATATTTATTGACATTAAAAAACAGCTGGCACTCCCTTATTGGTAAGTTTCTGCCGCAGTTTCCTACCCAGAATAAATTCACAATGTCAGAAAGCCTTGCCACTATTCCGTTCAGAAAAGATCTAGAAATGGGGTGAGAAGAGCAGGCTTTAATGTCATTGGTGCCTGCAGAAGAAAGCCAAAGACTTCTACTGATGCTGTACCCTCACTGTGAAAAATTATTTTATTTCATTTTAATCTATAATTAATTCAGAAGACCTTCCTTCTCACTCAGGACAAGCATTTTTCCTTCCAAGGAGCTTTTTGTGAGTGATGTCCTCAGCAACATTTTGGAAATTCAGTGTCCATCAAGCAGTTCTCCTTATCCACATTGGCAAATTGACTTTGAGCTTTCTAATTAAAATTCATATCTAAACTTCCCTCAGCAAGGATCAGGCTGGCATTTCACTATTATTTCCCAGGTGTCTTGCTAATTCTATTCTTTGATGTCGTTTCCAATGGTGCAACCAACACAGAAGGTGCAATGACCTGAAGATCCCTAGATATGCTCTAGTGTGCTGGGTGAAAACTGGTTCGCACTTGTTTGTTTCCTCTTCTCTGGCATCAGGACTGAGCCAAGCAAGGTTTTACATCACACGGTAGCAACTGCCTCAATTCTGCTCTGACAATCTGTTACTCTCCTGTTTTGCTGCAAAAATCTTTTTCAGTGATGCACCTATTTAAGACAGCTGCTCAGACTCAACTCTATTAACAGTAAAAATGATCACTCAGCCTCTCCTTTAAATAACTCTATAATGAACACAAATATAAAGAAATCATTTGATTTTCCTGCTATTGCCTTGAGGACTCAGCTAATAAACCTGTCTATAGATTCAGAGTCCTGTTCAGAAAGATTTCTATCACTTGCTTTTACACTTAAAACAATTTGTTCTTCAAAATCTTGATTTTGTTTGCTTTATTAGATTTTACATTTAGCTTGCCAGAATTTAAATTTATGTCCCTTGATTGAACAAAATTTTCTATTTTTTGAAAGAGGCATTTTAACTTTTTCGGATGGCTTTACTCTGCTGTTCATTGTGACTAGTCCAGCTATCTCAGAATATGTCTCCACCAAAAAAAAAGAAAAGAGTATGTTAAATCATAATTATTTTCACTTTGAAATATTCTTTTTTCCTTGAAACAACCTAGCTAACACAAAAACAGAAAAAATCTGAAAGTCTGATCATTTTACAGGCATCATGTGTCATGGTGTTATGCTCTACATCTCCTCAGGGAAAATGTTTTATAACCAGACAGCACTTTTCTAGCTGAAATATGCTTCACATGATGAATCCTTACCTCAGGAACATCACTGACCTGTCTACAACAGGTAAATGCATTTGGACTTGAGTTAATAACAGACTTATAAAAACACTTCTGTTTCTTCATTTTCAAAGATTCAGCTCAAATGACAATTAGCGTTTCAGGTTTCTGTGTCTGGATCTTAACTGGCCTAAACTCCCTACCAGAGCCCACACAGCAAAGTATGTGTCTTCAGACAGTATTTTTCAACCTAGCAGGCTGAGTCCTTTCTACTGCCTTTAGAGAAAAGCTGAAGGCAAGCCTCCTCTTAATCTGGAAACCTCAATAAAAAAAAAGTCAAGTCACACAGGATGAATTTAGGATTTCATTTGCAGCTGCTTCTAGGCAGTGACTTGTTTCTTACAAAAGAACACAGGTAAAGCTGACACCAAAATAAATAAATCTTCATTCAACATATTTTTGTTTTCAAACCTGATTTGCATTTTTCTTTTTGAGATTTGTTGGCAACCACCAAGAATTTGACAGTTACTTTGGACAAAGAATTGGACAAAAAGCAACACTACTGTGTCTTGTACAATGGTCTCCCTAATAAGTAAATCTTACCCCATGTACCTTGTCTAGGTATCATCCTTAAAGAGGCTTGGAATATTGTTTTAAGACCCACTCTTAACAGCCTGAATAAAAAGATAAACAATTTTTTGTCTCTTGCTCATAGTTTTTTCCTTCATGTTCATCATTAGTCTGCTGCAATATTAGAGTTACTGTTATTCTCCTTAAACATTAGCTAGGAACATTACACTCCTGAGGGGCCCGTTGTGCATTTCTGTAAGAAAATATATCAAAAACCACTAACAAAAAAAAATGAAGCTTTCAAAACCTGGCCCCCAATAGTAGAAAAAAACACACTGAGAGCCAAACTATGAAAAATGTACCCAGCCAAGAGTTCTTTGAAATCAAAGCATAGTCTGGATTTTTAATTTAACTTTGTAAAGAAAATATTGTTGTAACAACTTACAACTAAGACCCTATAATAGGAAATACCTAAAGATTTGACTGATTATGTAGAAAGCAAAGCAAATACTGCCTACAATATCACAACTCCTTGATATTAAAATAAAATCACAGAGTTTTATGGATAACATTAAGTACAACACTCAGCAATACATAGCAAGAATAAGTTTTTCTCTTGAAGTTTTTCATATTATGAGAAAAATGAGTCAGGAAAGCAATAGTCAGAAAAAAAAAAAGGAAATCAAGATGTATTGCAAGTAGAAAGGTTTCATTAGACAGCCCCTTCTTAATTCAGGCTGCAATTTGTATGAGTGAAACTAAAAGAAATGAGAGCTATCAGATGAGATAAGCTCCAAGGGGTCAGTTCTGGAAGGCACTACACACATTTCAAAAAACCAGTAGGTTCACACATCATTGTACTGAGTGCTGTGGGATGGCAGAATACTTAGTTCTTTAGAGTGTACAGAAGAAGTTGTCTAATTAGCAGCAGGATGCCCAGCTGAACATATATCCCTGTTTATTTCTAGCAACTGCAGCCTGCAAAGTATTTAGTCAGACCTGCTGGCAAGAAAGAAGAAAATTATCAATATTCTTAAGCTTCGCATATTACAAAATCCTTTGTTTCTTCCAGTTTTCATTCATATTCAGACCACAAATTTCAGAGAAATTTAGCTAACATTACAAGTAAGGTTGTTGTTGGAAGAATCTGGTAAAACTCTTATTTCTTGGAATTCAGCTTCAAGGCACCCACAGACTTCAGCACAGAGCAGACTTCTCTCACGAGATCTCCTTAAGATTCAGTTACACACAGGTGATGGGAAAAGAAATTCTTCTTTAAGTTCTTAGCCCAGGATGTCTAGTATCTTGGAAAGGGATTTGTTACTTACTAGATAAAATACTGCCCCAACAAGTAGTTTGAGAAGTTCTACATTTTAAGACGGTATTTTAATACTGAAAAGAGGGCAATGACAACAGTGCATCTTGAATCCAGGATATCCAGGAGGACTTCACAGTGCTGGGGGCCTCAGACCCAGGCACATACAGGGAGAAAATCCCTCAAATGTCTTAAACCAAAATCAGCCACTGACATACCCAGCTGAGTGAAGAGGATGGTGCTTTTGGGTATTCAGGGAAGAGGAAGGGAAGCTCTATTAGGCCAAAAGAGAATGAGAAGATCAAGCAGGTTATAAGCTGCTTACAGCAGCTCTTTGGGGAGACGAATACCCTCATACCTACCCACACTCTACGGACAACAGATGCACCTTACATAAAATTATCGGAAAACTGGAAGGTATCTCTGTCCGTTATGGATCTTTATGTAGGATTTTTTTCCAAGGCAGCATCACGAATCACAACAGACTTACTATTAGGCTTCTAGACTAACCCTGGCCTAAAAGGTTAACAAAATCCACAATTCACTGTTCTTATATTTGTTTGAAAGATTATGCAGAAACATAGCAGTATGATTGTCTAGTGATACAAAATCCAACTCTGTATAGAATAAAAAGAAATCCAAGATCGATACTCCTGTGGCTTTCTACTTTGAGGCATGAAAAAATTTCAGGGCTCGTGAAATTTTTCATGACCTTTTTCTTCAGGCAGAAAATCCTTAGTAGCAATGCTCAGTTTCTAAAAGTACTTCACAGTTGACAACAAGAATTTCTTCATGAGCCAGCTTCTAACACATTCAGAAAAGCAGAGCTAACAACAGTATCTCTAGAAAAATGACTTTTCATTGCCAGGAAAGGTTATTTTCACATTGTGTATTGCAAGCCAACATGAGCTTGTTCTTCTGAAACGCTGAGCAGAAACCAGCTTGCTCTTCATAGATGCAGGCTGGAGAAAAAACACATGACTACATTCGATTGATATGGAACCTGAAGTAACCACTTAAAAAAATCCTATTGATGTGCTGGGTCTCTTAATCGATCTCTTTTAGCATGATTTTAGCACTTTACCTACTGCTGTCCTTACCACTTCTGGCTCCTATGGATTGCACAAGATGCTGCCTCTGTCTTGAATTTCTGACTGCTGTGCAGTTCAAGTCAGATGATGTTCATAAAATGTTTTCCAATAACATATATTCACTCTTATAAAGACAGAATAAGACACACTTCAATGTTTCTTTCCTACAAAAAAAAAAAAAAAACAGCTTGCAAAAGGTAGATTTGGCACCTACAAACGAGCAAGTAAGCACAGTCTACCATGTCCTTAGATACAGTAGAGGATCCCCTTCAGAACAGATTAAGGTCATACACAGTCATTTCAAGGCATTATTTACAAGCAAGCACTCAAAAAAACATTTCCCTTCATATCCTAGCATCTAGTCAACACATTTCTGAAGCAGTATTTCATTTTTCTTAAAAATTCATGCTTGTTTCTTTGCACAAAGGGTAATTTTGGAAACAAAGTGGTGTCTACTGAAAAGGGACAACCCTTACTTTTCAACTATGTTCCATACCTTGCCTTTTGAACGGCACTAAAATATCATAGAATCATAGAATCATAGAATCATAGAATGCTTAGGGTTGGAAGGGACCTCTAGAGATCATCTAGTCCAACCCCCCTGCATACGCAGGGACACCTAAAGCACGTGGCACAGGACTGCATCCAAGCGGGTTTTGAAGATCTCCAGAGAAGGAGACTCCACAACCTCTCTGGGCAGCCTGTTCCAGTGCTCTGTCACCCTCACTGTTAAGAAATTTTTCCTTAAGTTCCTATGGAATTTTTGATGTTTCAGTTTCCGGCCATTTCCTCTAGTCCTATCAGTGGCCACCACTGAAAAGAGACCATCCCCGTCCTCTGCACTCCCTCCCTTGAGGTATTTATATACACTGATTAGATCCCCTCTCAGCCTTCTCTTCTCCAGGCTGAACAGGCCCAGCTCACTCAGCCTCTCCTCATAGGGCAGATGTTCCAGGCCCCTGATCATCCTTGTAGCCCTGCGCTGGACTCTCTCCAGCAGCTCCACATCCCTCTTGTACTGTGGAGCCCAGAACTGGACACAGTACTCCAGATGCGGCCTCACCAGGGCTGAGTAGAGGGGCAGGATCACCTCCCTCGACCTGCTAGAGATGCTCTTCTTAACGCACCCCAGGATCCCATTGGCCTTCTTGGCCACGATGGCACACTGCTGCCTCATGGTCAACTTGTCGTCCACCATGACACCCAGGTCTTTCTCCGCAGAGCTGCTCTCCACAAGCTCGGTCCCCAGCCTGTACTGGTGTCTGGGGTTATTCCTCCCCAGGTGCAGGACCTTGCACTTGGCCTTGTTGAATTGCATGAGGTTTTTCACCGCCCAGTTTTCCAGTCTGTCCAGGTCCCTCTGGATGGCAGCACAGCCCTCTGGGGTATCGGCTACTCCTCCCAGTTTGGTATCATCAGCAAACTTGCTGAGGGAGCACTCTGTGCCTTCATCCAGGTCATTGATGAATAAATTGAACAGGACTGGACCAAGGACTGACCCCTGGGGGACCCATATCATCCAGAAGAGCGCAGGAGATATGAAACAAATTGTACTTGGCTGACTTATTCAGCCAGTCTGTCTCTCCCTGTCACCAGGGCCTCATACAGTTAGAAGTCCATTATTTCAGAACTCTACATTTCTGTAAACACTCAGTATTTCAGTTTCAAAAATACTAAATGAGTTAAAATTAAAGCTTTCTAAAATAACTGAGTAATGCTGTGCAACACACCTACATAGGGAAGCACAGGTATCTTTCCATTATGGCCTAAGACAGAAAAAAAAAAAAAGAAAAAAAAAAAAGGCAGGACCTTATGAAATAGAACAAGCTGAGACTTTGTAAGTGACAGAAAAGTTAGAAATATTCATTTTTATAACCAGACTCTTAATATTACACAATCATTGCCACCCTAAGGTAAAAAGATAAACATTAGGCAACACGCAAGAAAAAAAATTCTTGTGCCAAATAATTGCACTAGACAGTCACTTTCTACTATGTTCTTAGATGTCAATCAGCCTAACTCAGAGACCTGTACAAGTCCCCCCCAGCACCAAGTCATCCAGACCCCACTGCCTCCAGATGCCCAGGAAGTAAAACCTACATAAAACAAAGGTCAGCAGACTGAAAGACTTTGACCAATTTAATTTGTGGCCTCAACTGTCAGCTTAATTTGCCATTCTGAATATTTGGAGATCAGCATGAGGAAAATTAGAAGATGCACTAGTAGACGCTTGTTGTTTTTCAGCCAAGTTGGTATAACTGTTTAAGAAATAACCACATTTTCTTCTTTCAAAAATGATCATCGAAAATAATATTTTGTGAAAATATCATTGTAAGAAAATTTCCTTCAGGACCAAAATGACACTTCAAAATAATATATGAGTCAGGCATCTCAGAGAAAGAAAAAGGCTTGTTTGCAAGATAACTACTCAAGAAACAAATTGTTTTATGCATTTTTAATCACTAGTCTACCAAACATATCCAAACACAGAAATTTGACATTTATCTTCCTTTCCCAAACTCATGCTTTCACCTCTTTATATTTATACCACCTCAGTTTCCTCTTGTGTTGACAGCAGTTTCAAATGAAAACATGCAGAAGAAGCATAAAGAAAGCCTGAAGCACTGACAGATCTAGTCATAAAATGTGATCTTTGCAACACGTCTTTGAGAGCAAAATATACAGGAATCTGACCAGATTTAGAAAATTGTGGATTCCACAAAACAATCTATCAATTTAGTTGCTTCCTTTTGGGAAAATTCATGTTATTGGGAGACTTTCTGGACAGCTGAGAATTTTGCTCTATATTGGACATATACCTACATGGAAGATATTAGCTTACAAGACAAAGTGGTAATACTATTCACCATCACTCAGCTTCTGTGCCTCAGCACAGAAGCAAAGGAGCTTCTCAAAAAACAACAAATATCTATTAAATTGGGCAAGCTAGACTTCATCCAGCTGTTTCTGAAGATATTCTTTTGAAAGAAAAGTAGGCACAGGGAACTTCCTGAGACAATTAACCTCTCCTATGTTAGATAAAACTTAGGCAACGCAGAAGAAAAAACCCCACATCAGAGTCCCTTCAGAAGACTTACTCTTAGTCAACAGTAGTTGTTAGCATTTCAAGAGGGACATAAACCCTTCATAATACAGCTGCTTGTATGCATCTGTGCAGGCATTTCTGTGCTGTCCATAGAACGGTGTGCATTTTTTCTGGAACAGAAATACAATATACTATGAGGGTAGCATCCCTACAGGGAGGCTAGCAACAAAGACAATCCCCTCCAGTACTGCAACCTATTGAGTCATGTTAGAGAGCACTAGGTTGTTTGTTCTAGGCTGTGGTAAGCAGCTCTTTACTCCAGCAAGCCATAGTTGCTGGAGAAAATGAAAGCATTTAGGATTGTGTTTGGAAAATGCATTCCTTTGAAAGAAAGCTTTCCATGCTATAAAATTATCCCAGAAACTGCTGTTGTTTAAAAATACTTGAGTACTTGAGCTAGTTTAGTGATGATAACAGATAACTCTAACAACAGAAAATATGTGTGCAATACTTCTGACATAATAAAAGGGGACAGGTCCCAGAAAACAGACATCTCTAGCTTGGGATATGAGAAACACTGCATTCAGAAGTCCTGGTTTCTCATTTCAAAAATGGGAATATGGTGACAATTTTTCAACAGTGTTTCTGAAAATACTCACCAAAAGTACTGTCAGGACCTCAGGCGTCATGGCAATGGATATCTAAAGGAGGAAACTTTGAGAAAAGGTCAGAGAAGTAAATTTTTATTTTGGCAATAATTGAGGAAAGAAGAAAACATCCTGCCTTTCAAAATGGATTAAAACGTTAAAAAAAAAAAAATGAAAACCAGGAGACAGCTAAAAGTTAAGAAAAAGTGTTTACTAGGAGATCTTTACAACAACAACAAAAATGTTAGGAAAATTTGTTTTTAGAAGGCGGATTACTAAATTTAAAAGCTAGGAGGTCTGTGTTACTTCATGTTCACAGGCTTAAGATTACTTTTCCACTTAAATGTATTAATTAAAACTTGTATTGCAAGGCCTTTTAAAAAAAAAGAAAAAAGAAAACAAAAACAAAAAACTTCAAAGAAGAGAAAACCTCAAAGATCAAAGATCACCATTTTCCAAGTTTATGTGCTACTTCCAGAAATGTGTATCCAGCAAGTTTCAGCAGCCCGGTGACAAAATATTTGCACAAAGACTTCTTTAATTAAATAGTCAAAAGACTGCAATTGTCTAATTATACCACTACCCTTAGCCCTACACTGATTCATTGGGAAGAGATTCAGACATATGCCAATGGGGAGTTGCTGCCTGTGTCCAGATAAATGCGAACACTTACTCCATTATTTGTTTCTGCTAGCAAATTAATTTTTAGAGATCAATCACTGTGCAAAGTACTTGCTCGCTGGCAAAACAGCATGCGTCCAAACAGGCTGGATTGCACTCGCATTTAAAAGAACATTCACATATTTAAAGATTTCATCAGCTGGCAGTTCTAGCCATATGAATCTCATTTGTTTTGGTTCACTTTGGGTTCAGTGATCTCTGCTTTATTCATTTTCTCCTGAGTCTGCTTTGAATTTCAGATATGAACAAACCAAATTGGCTATCCTCCCATTCTCTGTGACTTCATCTCATTCATCCCAGCATTAATCCTCCTGCCTTCATATATGTAGGCTGATTATAGCCGCATTCTGTCTCCATATGACTGTTGGGCTGTTTCTCCTCTGCTGTTAAAATAAACCCAATTTCTTTTCGCAAGCCAGGAAAACCAGGAACAACTTAAAAACTGCACACATTGGAATATTATTACTGAAAATCAGCAGATTTTTGTAGGGTTACCCTTGTGATCTGCTCTTGCATCTGACACAACACCGCAATCCACATTAGCAGGTAATTTCACACCACAACAGAGGATCAGAAGCAGTTGGTACCGAGCATCCTGCATCTGTTATTTGCAGCTTCCAATTTTTGCTTCAGATTATATGTAATCTGGTCCCCTTAAATAGCAACCCCTACCTCACACTGCTCTAAACTGCACAAAGGGTCAATTGTCGATTTTGAATGCCATTAAAGGGGCAATCATCTGGCACAGAACTCCTGTTTTAGCTGTGTCTGAGAAAAATCCAGAGTGCATAGAGTGGATCGTTCCGCCATCTGGCCCAATGCCACATGCGGACAAGTGAAGGTCTCGCTAAAAAACTCCACAACTCCGCTACGGCTCCGAACAAATAGGTCGATGCCCACTCAGCCAGGATAATACAGTGAAAAGCAGAAAAGGTACAGAGTGAACCTGATTCTCATCTTTGTTATAAAATGAATTCTGCAACCATGCAGGGCAGTGGCTGTGTCACAGAAAAAGTTTGCACAGCTCCAGAATGGCGCAGAAGGGAAGAAACCCCTTCAACACCACCGCAGTCTAGCAGTAGCAGCCGTGCAAATCCAGCCTCTGTCCAGAGTCCATCTTGTCATCAAAAGATATTTTTCAGGAATGTGCATCAGTTGCACTAAAACACCAGTGAAAACCTACCAGAGCATCTAATTCAAGTGTCTTTCTTTATTTTGACCTTGGTATTGTATTAATTTAATTGGAAATTGCAATATTGTAGTCATACTGGTTTCCTTCATGGTTCCTAAGCTATTTTTCAGCTTTCATATAATGATAAATTCCCAATTTTTTAAATTCAGCACAAATTACCTCTATTTCTGGAAACAGATAATCTCCATTTACATACATTACCTCAGAATCCAAACATGAACCTGACTTCAAGGGGGCCTTTTCTCCCCAAAAGAAAAAAAACCAAAAAATTCTCCTCAATCCAGAAACTCTCTAACACAGGCGAGTTTGGCTGAATGAAACCATATTATTCCTGCCATAGAGCACAGTTCATTCCAGGCTTTGTTGGCACCACCATGGCATAAAAGGCTTAAATGAAGGTTTGCGGTATAACCTAAAGATACGGCATTTGTATTGAATTTAATATTTTCAAGGATGAACACAAAATGTGAAATGCCAGTAAGTATGGATAGCGCTAACCATAAAATACAGGCCTATCAGGCAGAAAAGTAGTATGAAATAGTTGTACTAAATTTTTATGTAAAGATTGCTAGTAAAAGCTTTACATTTTAAAATTTGTGCAATTACAATGGGAATGCTCTTTTAACAGCAGGAGACAGAGAAGACCAGGAAAGTCTTTGTAGGCTTTACTTTAGACCTTCAGCTATGTGAGAAGCATAGTTTAAATATATCATTTTCCTCATATGAGAGAAACACACTGACCTTTTTGGTAGAAAGCTTTTTTCTTTTTTTTTTTTTTCCTTTTTTTTCAAGATTTTAAACAAGCATTCTCGTTTCTCACCAACATCTTGGCTTTTTCTATTTTACTCTCTCCCACCTTTGTTTTAAATACTGTTAACCACTGTAAATGTGCTGGAGAAGTAAAATGTATCAAAAAGAAAAAAGTAGAAAACGCAGCACTGGAGTGAAGACAATCTGCACATAATCCCTGAAAAAAATGGCCCTAACTTACTACTAAAGAAAAAAGCTTGTTCTCTGCGTAAAGGCATTCCGCCAGCTCACTCTCTTCAAGATAAGCTTTCACCTTTTAGCTTCCGTATGGGTCTGAGAAAAGTATAAGGTTTTATTTGGTTTCCCACTGAAATCCCAAGTTACTTGTCTTTCTACTTCTGAGAGCTCTGTATTAGGCATATAACTTCAGGCTACAGAGTTAAAGTATATTATTACGGCCTTAACAACTGACTACAGAGGGGAACTGTCAAATAAAAAATACAACTTCCTACTGACCAGGAAGCACTGTTAATGATTTTCACTCAATTAAACAGAGCACACTTCTTTCTTACTCTATTGTGTTGGTAAGGAAAGTATTCAGTAACCACTTCCATGTTATAAAAGGAATACCCAAGCTAACTTTCATACTATGCTCACACAAAAAAACAATATCATTTTGTTCCTTAGATAAGCTACAAAAGGCTAAGTTGTCACTCACATTTGTTTTTAGTAATCTTGCAATGAAGTGCAGACTGCTAGCATTGCAAGCACATGCTCTCTAAAACAGCAAGCAGCTGCCCTTCAAAAGGCACACTTACTTGAGCTTCAATGTTTTCAAACTGTAATTTAAGCAAATAGAGTTATTGCAAAATGTACAGGTGTTTTGCTCTCCTCATTCACCAAGAGAGTTCTTTCTACCACTCAGAAGGAACTGCTATAAGCAAAAGGCATATGCTTAAAGAGTTTATATCATTGGGTAGAGGTGGTGAAAAAAAGATGCATGAAAGGATGGTAGAAAATGCATACTTATTATATTTCAGGTAAGGAATGAACAGCAAAAAAAAAAGAACGGATGTAGAGGGGAAAAAAAAGCGGGCTCTTCAACAGATGAACTTGAAGAGCTGTTTACCAGTTGTTACTGTATCAAATATATTCAAAATGGATCATATAAACCACTAATTGGGTTTGAATCAGTCAAGTGTGCATTTGCTGTGACAACAGAATTCCCTTTACAGATCATTCCTGTGTTTATGAAAGGGCTGAAAAAATTAACATTTCCTGCTTGTGTCAAACTGAAGCGTGTTTCAGCAGGGCTCTGAGAACATCTGAAGGATTCGTGCATCCTGAGATCATTTGGCTATTATGTTTTGAAGTGTCATTTCTTCATGAACTGTTAGACAAAGACATAGGATAAGTGATTGCAGATTCTTTGCTATATAAGAAAAAGTTCATGGAAAACCAGCCATCACACTTGATCACTTCTGTCAGACACACATTGCTTTGAATTGCCTGCTCCGAGCAGTGATTACCACTTCACTTATTCACACAGTCCTACCTGCCTTCTTGGAGAAATGTCAATGCACAGTTGGAGACCAGGGAAGGCAACAGCCTGAAATAGCATTAAACACTCACTGCTGCTTAAATACAGAAGATGCACGCTACCTCTGCTGTTGCTTCTTCAATGTGTCTCTAGCCAGTTATAAAGGTATCATCTGTTGGAACAGGCATTCATCCTGATGGCTTATCTGCTTATTCAGTACTTGGCCTTCAGGCTAAAATTGCCAATAAGTCCATCAGATGGGGGCACACCAGAATGCCATACGAATCCTTGAAGGAATTATGGGCTTATTTCATATCAGTACCAAATTGTTAAATCTTTAATTAATTTTAAAAAAAGTCATTAAATAAATTTCTTAAGATTTGCAGAGGTACAATTTATCTAGATTTTACCTCCTGTTACTGAATCGGAAATTCATCTATAAAGCATGGCACCTTATTTATTTGTTTAAATAACATTTTTCAGATCAAATGCTTCAAAATCAAGAAGTCAATTAAAAAAAAAAAGAATAGGAGTAGGAACAACCACTATCTTTAAACAGAAATACCAGAATAAGAAGATCCACAAGACGAAAAACCAGCGGAAACAGGCCCAAGAGGGAAACACTTCCAAGAAAAAGGCACTACAGATAATGGAAACAGTCTATTAATACATGGTGGAAGGCCAAGAATCATTCTTTAAACTTCATCTTTAGAGATTTTGAAGCACCACCAAAATAAAGCCTTTTATGGCCTTTTATTCACAAATAGTAGCTCTTAAAATCACTTTGCCTATTTATATAGCAACATTTTCTGTCAATTTTTCTCAGCAATGTGGTCTTAACGATAGCACAAGAGATGTCCTTACATTGTGCAAAGTAGCAAATTGTAGAAAACACATTTAGTATACACAGAACAAGTGATCCAGCATTCACTCCATTCGAGTGTCAAAAAACAACACTCCACAGCACAATAATACTGCAAAGTTTTACCCTGTGATATTAAATGCAGGAAAACACCGGGTTCAGGAGAGACACCAACACAACCTATGTGAAAGCATACTGCTTCTGAAAGAACTCTTTCCAAAATGCATATCTTGGGAAAGCACAACATTATTTGACTGCTTCAGCAGAGCACTTGAGAACCTGGACAGAGTGGCAGAAAAGTTTTCACAAAGTCACTGCCAAAACAGAGATGCATGAGTGTTCCAGCTATTGTTCTTTTAATTCTGATGCAACATGCACATTACCTAGCATTAGGCCATCACATTTATTCACAAAAACTATATTCCATGTTGACAAGAAGGTTTTAAACACCTTGGTAGAAGCGTAGAGAAAGCTTCCAAAGGAGACACAGAGAGGGAGTATCTTAAAAAGAAGGCTAGCTATGCTAGTTTCCAACTCGACATCTATTATTATTTCAGTGTGAAATCAAGATCAAAGTCTGACCTTTTGGAAGCTGTAGAGGTAATGCTGTTAACTTTTGGACAGGAGGCAAACAATATTTCACTAGAGCCAAAAATGAGAAAGTACATTCCGAGTCATCTGGGAAAAATATTTGCAAGCAACACCTAGAGAAAATACAGCAAGCAAAATATATTAACCAGGCATAGAAAATTGGAGGGATGGAGAGGGAAACCTTATAATGCTGATATAACGCTGTCATAATGCTGAAACCTTATAATGCTGATTATTCCACAAGAACGGATTTTTAAGAGAAATAATTGAAATGAAAATATTATTTCCTCTGTACAGAAGCAAATAAAATCCAGTTATGACTAGCTTACGGAGGCTACACAGTCTTCAGTGAAGTGAACTAGATGATAATGCTCAAGTGAGAGATTTAATTTAGTTATTATCTGCATAACTACAGCAGCTCTGGAACTAATAGTTATTCAGCCTTTCTCACCAAGTAAACGAGTGGTGTTATTGATATACAAAATGATCAGTTTTTGGCTGCAAGAGAATTATTAAAATATAGCTACAAGGCCATAAAACTGCTCAAGAGGTACGGTCAAAGTAATATGATCTTGTTATGGATATTCTCCTTGTCCGTATTCATTTATACTTCCACATAAATCAAATCTCCTGTTTTCTACACACATCAGTGTCTTCCTAATTTGCTCTATTTGGTAGGCCTTCCTCATAAATAGAGAGTATAGAAGAAACATAGCATTCACTATTGCATTATGATCCAGTCAAGTCATGCAACAGCTATTTGTTCAAGTATTTTATACAGATAAATCATATTGTATTAGCTACTGAAGGGGAGAGTTTTTGCCTCTCTGAAGGGCAGTGGACAGTATTTGAAAAATTCAAGCTTTCTCCCAGATTTCACTACTGACACATGAGCTTGAAGCACTTACCTATTGGTATGAGCAGCAGGGAACAATGATGATTAATTGCATTTTAAAATATTCATCACAATCATCAAATTGAATAGAAAAAAATGCTCATTTTATTTACTGTGAATAGAAAGTTTTCTTCTATACAAGGTAACAAAGCATTCCTTATAAGGAACAATTACAAAGATCATTTAGCTAGCTTCAGCAGTAATGCTCTCAAGAAAACATTTTTTAGTCTTTGCAAGTAAAGTCAAAATAGAAGCATAATTAAAAAAAATCACAACCTTTATAGTTTATAGTTCATAGTCGTTTTAGATTATATCAGTCAGGAACATATATTCCCAGCTTTAGCCTATAGTTTTGCACCTACCAACATGTCTGACCAAGAATTTCCTTTCCAAAGTGAACACAGATATGCAGAGATGATTTGTCGATAGCTCAGTGGGAAGCTGGTTAACCAAGGAAAAAAATATATTTATGTATATATGGGTAAGTGTATGGTTATGTGCAATTTCTTTTTTGAACATGCAAAATTCATTCTGACTGGCACTGTCTGAAAATGTAGTCCTCTTAATTTATTTCCATACAGCACATGCAGTTACTTCCAGGAAAGTTACTCTAGGAACACCATGAGGTTTTACATAATTTAGCAAAAATAGTATCTTCAAGTCTTCAGGACTTCATTTGGTAAGAAAACTTATGTATATATACCACAGACTATTTAATGATTTATACTAGCCTACAGTGCATGAACATTGGTGAGTTCATCCTTTTTCAGTGTAAACTCTAACTCACTAAATCCAAGGGGGAAAAAAAAATGCTTTTATTAGTAAGCATGGTACACCTATAGTATATGCAATGCTCTGTGGGTGATGAATGAGAAGTTTCATTTTTGTTTTTGATAAGAACTTCCAAAGAGACACACCAACAATTTTCACTGATTGTTTAAATGCTAATGTATTTCCTGTTGCTACAAATTGCTCGTGTTACTTGGTGATTCCACTTTGCAGTAACTTTTCTCTGCTCCAAGTTTCACACACTACAAACATACCTCAGTGTTTGTAGCACAAATTTACACTTGCACTTTTACAAGCAAAGTATTAAGCATCAGTCATTTCACTGAACACACAGCCTTTACTTTAAAAATGATGCTGTGCACCACGTATAGATACTATTCTCCCTCTTCCTTTTTGTTAATTATGGCTTGATAAGTGAGTTGAAATATTTAATGACTGTATTAGGCAACCTGTATATTACTATAGTACTCCCAAATAAATTTCTGTGGTTGAACCATCTGTCTTATGAGCTTAAACAGGAAAAAAAAAATAGTTATGTCCCAAGATGTCCTGGCATTTTATTTTATATACAAACCAAAAGTCATGAGGCATAAAAATATTTTGTACACAAAAGTGATACGCTTCAGTTTGAAGATGTATGCAACCATGCAATAGAAAATGAAGCAGGATTTAGGTTCTAACCCTGCAGAAGAAATGCAGTGAAGAAATATTACTGCAGCTTGTAAAATGCCTGTAGTGGTCTCCCACTCCACTTGCAAATAATAAGGTTTTTATTGAAGTTATGTCACTCACTCTTCTTTCTTTGTGTCAGGCCTGATATTAAATGATGGCCTTACTCATATAACATTATCTGTTAAGCATGGTATTACAAGTGTTACTAGCAATTAGATTTCTTCCTCCTTCTGGGCACAATTCTAGGTAAAACTATTTGAAATTGGGAAACAAGTGCTATTAAAAATGAAAGCATGTTTTGCAAGAGCAAAATATCTCTTGTTGACAAGCAGAAGCATGCTGCTGTATGGAAAACAAATTAAACAAGATCATCATCTGTCAAGAATGTTAAAACACAGAGGTATCTTGGTTACTGATCAAACTGACTGAGATTAGGAACACTATATATATATGTGCATATATATATATATATATGTACATATAAACACACACACACACACACATATATGTGCTACAATATGAGGTTTATCATGACCAAATTATTTATCTTTACCAGTTAAGAACCTGATCCTGAGAGGTACTGTTTGGTTTGGAGCAATTTGAACACATATACTGTTAAATAACGCTCTCAGGCTAAAATCCACAAAGAAATTAATACTAATATTACACAATGATAAGCATGGAGTTGTCCAACTTCTAAATGCCTTTTTAGGGGAAAACTTTTACCCCCAATTCTAACTCCAAAAAGAGCTGTGTACTTTTAGCCAATAGTTCGGTGATTTGACAGATTCAGTCAACAGTTAGGCACTGTTCACATCATATCTGTTGGTAGATATGTCATTTATTGAGATGAAGCCAGACAGATAGAAGAACTTCTGTGAAACACTATGGAGCTGCATTATGCCCCTGATTTTGATAGCTATTTTCACAGTTGATGTGATGGGAAAAAATGAGAAAGAAAAGGGAAAGAATCAGTACTTTCAGTACCTTATGAAAAAAGCAAATTTAACAAAGTCACCATAAACATATTTGTGTCTCCTTTACATTTGCCTGTTCGACCACTGCCAGGTGCCATTTTTTTAATCAATACTAATGTATTTATTTAGTTTTTAAATCAGCATCCCTTAAGTCCCAGTCTTTTAAAAGAATTTCTTTGCTATAAATTAGATGGGTGGAATGCCTCAGAGGGGTTCGTTGGAAGATTTGTGTCATCAACTAGTGACCCAAACTTTAAAGAGAAGAAATTCAAGGCTTCCTGTATGGTTCAGCTTTTCCTAGCAGTTGGAATTCAGATGGCAGAAAGTTATTTCCATGCAATAAATGCAGCAAACACACGTACTAATTTAAGAAACTAGATCATATGAATATCAAAAATTAGGAGTTGTCACAATTTGTTAGAATTCAAGAGCAAAACATTGAGATAAAACATTTCATTCCTGAATTTTGCACATTCTTTTCAATCAACCAGTCCTGCCTTTCTGCCATCTCCAGAGAACATGGACACTGCTCACTTCTTCAAAAGATCACAGAATCACAGTATGGTTGAGGTTGGAAGGGACCTCAAGAGATCATCCAGTCCAACCCCTCTGCTCAAGCACAGACACCTAGAGCACGTGGCACAGGGTGGCGTCCAGGCAAGTTTTGAAGATCTCCAGAGACTCTACAACCTCTCCGGGCAGCCTGTTCCAGGGCTCTGTCACCACCACAGTAAAGAAGTCCTCTCTCAATCTTCTCTTCTCCAGGGTAAACAGGTCCAGCTCGCTTAGTCTTTCCTCTCGATAGATGCTCCAGTCCCTTAATCATCTTCATTGCAGGACGCTCTCTAGAAATTCCATGATGGGCCATTCTAGGAGTAAAGAATGGTAAATCAGCTTTAGTTTAAGCATCTGCTTGACTGCTGGGGAAAAAAAAAAATCCTATATTATTACAAAGAAAGAGATCAGATGTTCCTGAATAATGATCCTCCTTATCAGCAGAAGGGAGGAGACTGCAGAAAGGGAGCAGCGCACAGGGAGTAGCCTCACGTGGAGTGTCTCTAATTCCACGAAAGGCACCATGGATCTGAGCAGTACCAGCCTATTGTGCACACTTGCCTTCTTGCCAAAGAAAGCCCAACCTGTTACTATGACAGCCTGCTTTGACTATGCCATTCAGAGAGGATAAATCATTCCCACTTAGTCTGTCCTTCTGCTTTGCTATTAAGCCTGATAAGGAAGCAACAGTGAGCATCACTAGAGAAATCACAGCAATACACATCTATCACATCACAACATGGCAGGATCAGAGATCATCCAGGGGTGTCATAATTGTAATCTCAGAAAACCAAATTCTGCTTGCATGATAACATCCACCTGTATCTCTTCAGCTTGCATTTCCAATTTGCTGCCTGTTTGCATCTATTCAGAAATGAAGTATCGCATGTCATTAAATACAGTGTAAATAAATTAGACCTGACTGTGAAGTATCAGCATGAAGTGAGGAACTACAAGGTAAATTGCAGAGGCCACAAAAGAAAATCCTCTGGCGCACACGTTTGTGAAGCAGAGCCAGAACACACTCTAATTTCAGTAAGGACTATACAGAGGCTTAGAGAATGGGATTTCCTCCCCATTTCCTTTCCAGGCCTCCAAAATAACCCTGTCACCAATAGGGAAGAAAAAAAAAAAAACAACTCTGAGCAACGAATGCCTAATTTGTCTTAGAGACCATGAACATGCCCTTCTCTCATCTCTCACCTCTGGATTTCTACGGCAGGAAAGTGCAGATCAGCATGCTGTGCACAGGTCACCTTGCAAGGCAAGCAAGGACTATTTCTACAAGGGCTTTTTCTGCATTTGTTTACACATTAACATAGATCCAGAGAGTTCACATGTCTTCAAATGCTGAGTATCCTTTCTGGACCAGGAGGGTTTTCAGGTTTTTCAGGAGGGTATAATAAAAAAACAAAATGATTTACAGTCTTGTCCTATTGAGACACTAGTTGCCACTGCAGGTCCTACAGAAATAACATTCTTAATGACAAAATTCTGTAAGCAGAAGGACCTTCATAAATTAACCACTTTTGGAAGGATAGCACCATCTGCACCAAAACATACCAGTTTAGAGAATGGACCCAGGTGAAGACCACCTAGAGTTCATGGGCACAATGCAGCAGCCACAGTGTGCTGGTGTTTTATGAGCATTTGCAGTTAGTGTAAGCAGAGTAAATTTTTTGGTGAATATTGAGAGAGATCATAACATCTGGCACAGGTGGAGATCTACTTGAATAGCATATTCATTCAATTTTTACTCAACAGTATTTTCCCAATCCTTATGCCTGCAATACGAAGTTTAACTAGCAGCAAACTACTCTGGCTCTATGCACTAGTAAAATTTTATCCTACAGGACATAATTCATGTCATCTTTCGTGATCCCATAATATCACCAAAAGAAGAAAATTTTTAAAAGAGAAAAAAGTTAAAAACAGGAGACAAAGGCTTTACTTTACAGGGCTTGTAATTTTTAACATAGTTTCCTAGAACAGGATCCATTTCTGTTAATTGCTGAACACATTCCTGTAGCATCTAAACACTGGTAAAATACTAAACAGACTCCTTTTATTTTACAGGTCCTCACCACTATGGCTTATTTCTGTATTTCTCAAGTTTAAGCTTTCTTTTGGTCAGAGACCATGAATCAAGGAATTGCTACATCAACTTCTGGGATTCTCAGTACCTTCTACTAGATGTATAATACAGATCACAAATTTATCTCATATGGTTGCTACATTGGACCAAAAGATACAAATTCAACAATGTATTTTTCATCTACCTCATTGTAGAAAGTTAATGTTTTGCCTTTTTTTTTTTCCTTTCCTAAATGGACATGCAGAAGAATTTTAATACTCCGAAATTCTTGGATTGAAATCATGAAAATGGTAAAGCTCAATGCAGTCTACTTCAACTGCAAGAGAACTCTGGCAGCTTTCCAAGTGTATTTAATAGACACTTAACAGACACCAGGCAGCCAATAATTTGTCTGAGACAACAGTCAGCAAAATGCAAAGCCGAGATTCAGACCAAGTCCTTAAGAGACTGGTCTCCTCTCCAGCCGCTATAAACTCTCAGAAAGAGCAATGCTTCATTCCCACTTCCAGAACATTGTTGAAAAGTAAGAAGCCTTCCTTCTTTGCAATTTTTCTTCCTTTCTGCAAAACATTTCCACCTCAAGGTTGTTTTTATAATACACTTAATCTCAGGATATTTACATATTGTCAGTGAAAAGTTTCCACTGTCAAGAGTGGGCTTTTTTTCCTTCTAATAATTAAAGACAGGGTTGTGTATATAGAGTGACAACAAAGAAGACAGAGCAGAGCATGACAACTTTTTAAAACAAAGCCCGTGAGCACTCAGCATTGCTAAAAAAAAATGAAGACATATGAAGTTACAGCCATTGCAAGGATAAATTCCAAGAGCATGAGGTAGTATTTATAGTATTCTGGTAAGTGAGCCTGGGTGTGCATTTCTTCCAACATAGCGCTGAGGTCAGGGAAACCAACATGACACCTCTGCAAGGGAAGGAGACTTCAAGGTTAATACATTCCAAATGCTGGAAACTCAAGATGTTTTCACTGCAGCAATATCCTGCCTCACATTGTGTTATTTTTAGTCTGTTCTAAAACACGACATGATGGATAAAGGAAATGACTATATTTTTATGGCCAAAGCGTGTGTGCAAAGATAAGGTGTGATTAATTAGCATCTGTAAAAGAAGTAAAAAGTCTTTGTTTAATCCACTTTTGTTTTTTCTTTTTTTAAAATGGCCAATGTGGGGTGGAGGGCTTCCCTCTCTTTTCCTAATAGTAAATTGCACTTACTTCCTCTGGGAAAAAAAAAAAGCAAAAAATCCAATTTTAAGCCCTGACTAAATCTCCAGTTTCATGTAAGATGCAAAAACATTTTTTAATGATGTACGAGTACCATCACAAATTAAATTACTTGTTCCTTTAATGTCAAATATAGTTTGAACTTGGCAAACACAATAATCCTGGTCAAAACCACGAATGATCAGAAAAAATAAATTGCTGCAAAATGCTGTAGCTGTTTGCTCTATTGCTACTCTGTGCCCATGTTTTGAAGCTTTGTGTAAATGTTAATATTTTATAGTCCTTTTAATGCACAACCACTTCAAAACATCCCATTCTTTTAGTCACAAGTTCATTGTGTTCAAATTAATTCAGGAAAATAACCCCTGTTCTATATGTACCCTCTTGCTCAACATGTATGCATAACAGATGCATACATATCACGTATTACTCAGCTATTAAAAATAAATAAATAAGAAAATGGAAGGACTCACCTGCAAATCAATACCCAGGCAAAGAGAAACAATTCCACTATTATCGTCATATATATGAGGCAAATGGATTTAAAACACAAGGCAAGCTTGTGATGTGCATACATGATGCTTTTCACATCTATGACCAAATTCCATTTAAACTACAGTATTTGGCACCTCTATTCTAAGGTCCATTAATGTGCTTTGTTTTCACTTGCTTATTATGCCAGACTTAAACAGTTACTCTTGAAATGTTTAGTGCTAGGAAATATTTTTTTTTAATTACCGTGAAAGAATTTTCTTATTTTGAGAGAACTACCTTGGAATAGTGTCTTATAATAGTAATCAATCTAATGCTGTAGTGTACTTCCATAGGAACTTCAATAGTGCTTGACATTCCCTAGACCAAAGCAAGACGAAGTTGTCCACATTCTCTACTCTTTATAGGATAACACTTCCATTTTTGGAAACAAACAACAACAACAACAAAAACCCACAATGCAACTTGAATGGGATTTTCACACCCTAAGGAGGGAGTTCAATCCTCCAATTCCAAGACAACTATAACTGAATTACAATTTCATTCACATGATAAAATGTGGACATTTTTTAATGATTTGGGTGTTGGGACAGAGTGAAGGAACAAGGCAAGGGACTTTAGAATTCAGTTCTGCATTTGCAAACAATTTGAAGATTCCCCATTCTCTTGTCACCTACACCATAAAAAGTCATCTTACCAAAAGCTGTGAATATAAATAAGCTAGCATCTCAAATAATTTGGAAGGAACTATTTACCAGCATATTCTGCAGACTTGATCTGTACAGAGTTAACTTCAAAACCCAACTTCAACAGTATTACCAAGTTATATACAAATACACAAGCAAAAGAGCTGCCTGCAGATGAATGCATTTCTTGCAGTTCGCTTTTCTAAATCCCATCCTCAAGGGAATACAAGATACTTATTCCGCATCTGTATATAGAAGACATGCAAAAATATACATGTGCATGAGTGTTGAATGTAGACAAGTATAAAGTTGAGAGCCCTTTCCAAAGTTCAGACTGAGCATAAAAAGAATAAACAGTCAATAAAACAAGCAGTTTTCAATAATATGTCCAGTATCTTCTTTCATTAAATGTTTTAGTTGTGCAGTGATTACTTATTATAGATTTGAATATAATATCAGTCTGGAAATGGAAATCCTAAAAGTTTCATTTGGGTTTACAGAATACATGAGCACGATTAAAGGAGGTTTTTTGCACATGTGGATGCTTTTTTAAACATGTGTTTTTCATGTATTTTCATTTGATTGTTTGATGTTCCATTGAGTCTGACAAATGGTTGAATTAAAGGTTTGAGCCATTTCAAATGATGGAGGTTCAAAAGAATCCTGAACTAATCAAAACTGCCTTCAGACATTTGCAAACTAAGGAAAAAAATCCTTTTATTTTGCAATTCCTCAGTCTCTCCCATGCAAAACATCAACCCATAATGGAACAAATCTCCAGGCTAACGATGGAAACAGATGTAACATTTACTCCATGCTTACCTTATGCAATACACTGAGGAAAACAGCAAAGTTAACCTCTTATTAGAATAATTTAGGACATCTGTAAATAAATAGACACCAACACTCTGTAATACAGTTCCAGTCTAATTTACCTTGCCAATAATTAGCACAGTTTCAGTATTCCTCCCAGTAAGAGGAAAAAAAGTCATACATGAATTTTCCTTTACCCCATGGCAGCTGTACAAGGGCCACTAATTTAATGAATACAATAAATAAATTTATTGCTACGGAACGGAAACACACTCCCAGTGGAAGATATCACACTCCTGCCTTCTCCTTTGGATACTTTCAGCTCCAACCAAACAGGGACCACCAAGAATATTTTACATGGGCCTTGAGCCGAGGATAATGTTTTTATTAATATCGCCAGTATAGACATCTGTAGTAGACTGGCATTAAGACAACATAAACCAAATAAATGGAAATCCTGACAGAAGTGTAAATTACACAGAACTTGCTCAGTTAAAACACCTGCAAGGAAAAAAAAACGATGGAAGGAATGATGCATGCTGATTTTTGATAAAGTATTGAAGTGTTATTGGTTCCCATTTGCAGCAGGGACCTGCTCATGCTCCCCAAAGCTTGCTTCTTTCCTGCACTCAAATACCTTTGGGATACAGGTTTCACTCAGCTTTAAGAGCAGAACATACTTTCAGAAGACCTGCTCTGCTGCCTTCTCTAAAGGAAAAGTAGAAATATTCCATCCATCAGATTCAGCCTGCCAAATGAGATATATACTGAGGCATGAGTATTCACCACTCTAGATAACTTTGATATTGAGTTTCAGTTTAAAAGTTTGAACATATGGACCGGATCCTGCAAAACTCTAGGCCTTCTTCTTCAGGTATTTATAGAATAGCCACATCCGTCATATGTCCACTTTGTTGTTCCATCATCAAAACGGTGCATTTTATACAGAATTTTAAGTTAGTTCTGAATACAAACTCCAAGACATAGAAGACCTGTGTTAAAAGTAATGAGCTCAAATCCCTGAATTTGGCTCAAACACTGAGCTCTCACCCCGAGCCCCTCAACTCATTCTGTTTCATTTATAAACAAGATTATTTAATACTCAACAACAGAAAAAAATAGAGAGTTAAAACAGAACTCGATACTTCAAGTTCTCTTCCCCTGGGGAAGCCAGAAAAAAAAAAAAAAAAAAAAAAAAAAAAAGTTGAACACTATGCTGAGTAAATACAAAGTCAAAAACAATACTATAAAAAGGGAATGTTTTGCATCACTTTCTGAAACTCATCCTTGGACTGTCAAAATGTGCTTTATGATTTGAAACTCACCTCCTTTTTTTAAAAATGATTAAGCATCTTCAAGTGAAATCGGGAAACTTGAAATATGTAAGAATTCCAGTTTTCATATTCAAGGCGAGAGAGAAACAATTTGCTTTAAAAATAAAATCTAAACCAATCTCTGCATATATGCATTTTAATCAAAGTATGTAAATAAGGTTATTATGATCATTGTATGGAAATTAAAAATAAATGAATGACCAATATAATGCAAAAACAAAAAATCTGAAGGCTAAACTGATCTTTTTGAGGCTATGGTTCCTGGTGTTAATTTCACTGTTCCCCGAATAGTCACCAAAAATAAATTAGTTAGGTTGCACGCAATCCTAACTTAAGCACTATTGATCTATTGTCTTCTGTAGGGAACTAGATTTGTACTGGAATTTTGGAAAATGCATGGTAGAAGGAGAAATGGTAGAAGAAATGGTAGAAGGAGAGACAGAAATCTTAACAAAATTCCAGATAATACTTTTTTGTAGTCAGGATCCAAATGGAAACATTGTCAATCAGACTGCAATACTTGGAAAAGTTACTCACTGCTTTTTAGATCTGGTCCTTTCTAGTCTTCATGAAATAAATGGTAACTTTTTCCCTTGAAATTTATAGCTCATTTTTTTGAACTATTACACTTTAACTCATTTTAGTTCTCATTTTTTCCTCCAAGCATAAAGTATAGGAAGAACAGTGTGGTTCAGTTATGTTTCCAAGTCTATTTGTTGGAAAACTTTTCTACTAAAAGTGCCTTTCCCACTGGGGTTTTACATCATCTCAATTTCATAGCTGTGGTAGATCATTTTCTATAACCTCAAATGAGATGAGAATAATTTAAGTAGACGAAAAGCAGACCACTAATCGACAAGAGAAAATACAGCTCCATTTTGGTAGACTCCTCTCCCTCCCCCTGTTTTCACTCCCTTCTGTTTGTAAAGTATAATTCACATTCTGGTTGTCATGCCCAAAGAAATACATCAAGTTCAAGACAAAATACTGGCATTTCTCAAAAAGGTTTATGATTACAAATATTAAGCCAGAACAGCTGTGTTGACTTGGAACCTTTCTATAGCCAGCAAAGCTGACAGAATATTACAATACGCTATTGCATCTTTAACAGTTTAAAAAGAACACATTTCTCCAATGAAACACATACTTTTTTGTTGTTGACGTTTTTATAGATTGGAAAAAACCTGCAGGCACAAAGGAACAAACACATTCACATATTCATATTTCATCTTAGTGCCTCAATTTCTGGCATTTTATTATTGAAAAGTTCTGATGTACTTTCAACAATAGATGTGTGATGTGGGCAAGTTCTCTTGGGCTTGAGTGACGTTTGCTTTTCCCTTTGAGCTACGAAAGGGAGGATAAATTGTGAAAAGGAAGAATTCCTGTAGGGAAACATATGTTTTGGATTAGACAAAGGAAGGTTTCATTTATTTACTTTAGAAGGTCACTAAAAGCTGGAGCTCTGTATGTTTCAAAAAAAAAACCTCTTTGGTGCCTGGCTTTCTCAATATCTTTCAGAAAAGGAGTCACTCATGGAATGAACATTGCATCCCTGAAAACATCTAGATAGAGACATTTTGAAGGCCAACAAGCAAAACAGAGTAGCTGAGTTCATTTCGCTTTACATGGAATAGTTACACAGTGCCTAGTCTGTGGGGCATAGACGGCCCACAGGACTTTGGCATAAATGCCAGCCCGCTGCACTCTGCCAGGAGCATCTGGACATGCACATAGAGCCAGAAGGGCAGTGGCAGGGGAACTTGGCTACTGAAAAAAAATGATAATCACAAGGCTTGACTATATTCAACTGGCTGTTTTGAGAGCTAAATTGCTAGACATAGACCTTAAAATTTGTTAGAAATATTTGAATGCTTCTAATGTTAGAAACATTTGAAATATTTTTTGATATTCAATACTTCTGTTAAGCTATTACTAAGCAACGCTAGCATCAACGTACAAGAAGTCTCTGGGCAAAGATATGAACTCAGTTTAGCATCCTTCCACTAGAATACCAAATACAGATATGAATAACCAGACAGATTAACATTACTACTTTCTCAGGACAATTATTATTAAAAAAAAAAAAAAAGCCAAAGCAATAAGAACCCATTGGTTCTTCATTTATGATCTTCAACTCTCAAACCTACATATGTCAAATTGCTTGATACCAAATTAGTAAATCTGAATATAATTACTTGTGATAACTTGCTATTTATCTCATTTAAGGAGATAAATCTCTTTTATCTCATAAGTCTCATAACTCATTCCTGTTCTTTAATCAGACAAATAACCTACAGCCAGGTTTTCACTGCAGCTGTAAAACATCTGTGATCTGTAATGACAGATTAAAAATACACTCCTTTGGTCTTTCCCTCATTCATATTTAGATTTTGGTACATGTGAAGACTTCCTCACTTACAAACTTGAATTTGAAGCTTTCAGGATGTTTCTGGGAAAGAGAGTGTAACTACATTTTTCTACCCTTTCTTAGAAAATTTTGAATCTGAACACATCTTCATAAAATATCATTGGCAGAGGCCCAGCTCTACAAGATTTCGATTTTTAACACCTCTGCTACTCTGGCACCCACAAAATTGAATGTAACATTCAGATTTCAAGTAGCGCACAAGTCAACCATGGGAGAGATGAAGTTATGTTTAGTAGATAAAAACAAAGAACAAATGGGAGACCAGATTAGATTACTGCCTGTCAGCAGACCTTACAAGGCAATTGGCTGCCAGCTTTGGTAACGCTAACTACAAACAGCTTGCAAAACCAAACCATTATGTATACTCCTTGCCAAGACTGCCTGTCAGCTGTATGACTGGCCATTTCCTGCCAACATAGTTGACATTCTCTCCTCATTTATTAGTAAGAGCCTTGTACTTGTTGATGTGGAAAGCTAACAACTATTAGCCCCTCATCTGGTTCTACCTACTGCATCAGGCTGACTAAATTACTAATAAACTAAGCAAACAAGCAATACTATTTTTGGCTAGTCACACAATGATAACCTTGTTTTTTCCAACCTTTAGACTGCCACATTTGTTGGCTGTTGGATAGGCATGCTCTGGAAACCCCTTTTCTGCATCCTTTTTCTACTTGGCTAAAATAAGGCCGATAAGAAATGTGGGCATTTCTCATTTATTACTAGAGTCCTCACAGAACCACAGAAATAGGCAAAACCCCAAACAATCAAATGTATTCCATTTCCAGAAAGTAGAATGGCCAACGGACCAGAAAAACGTAATTCTCTGGGAATACGTGGGCCACATTCTCTGTGAAATGCATATAATTATAGTGCAAATGTTTGTGACAGAGAAACCTCAAATGGTTGCTTGGACATCTATGCACGACTAATGCAACTATTTTACCATGGCTTTGGCTCTCCTCTTTTTCTTCTCATTTGAGTCTGGCAGCAGGACTCATTTTTATCTTAACAATAACTTGGTGGGAAAGTACTAACAACATTATTTTTTACAATAAACATTTGTAGAATCACTGGTGCTGAGAAGCTTTACTCAGTCTGTTTTCAGCAAGCTGCCCTTGGAAAACCTACAGGTTTTTGACAGTCTTTTGATCAGCTTGCCTACCTTGCAGTGAGGCGGGCCACAAGGCAGCCTAGCCTAGAGCTGCTGAACACAGGCTTTCACGCTCAGCAATTAATTTGAGCACCTTGTTTGAAATTTGAAATCCAAACTAGCACAAATTTCAAAATGTAGAAACCGATGCAGTGCTTTTCTTTTTTAAAAAATATATAGCTACGTTTTGACTTCTTTTTTTTTCCTTTCTCTTGTCTTCCCCACCTCGCATTTCAGAGTCCCAACAGGCTGCATTTACCACAACATCTAAACATATGTTCCTGGGCATTAATTTACCATCAGCAGAAGTTCAGACCCAGATCCCTTTTAGCACATTTTCCAGGATACATTTCTGATCATATGTGGCATTGCTTCAGGATTCAGAACCACTTACAAAAATTCCAACCATCTTTGAAGGCTAAGACAAGAACTAGACCCAACGTACACTGCTTTCAACCTAAAACATCTTGCAACAAGGGCATATTGGGGTTGAAAGCTGCACTTGTTTTGTTACTTTTTTAAATCACTTCTATCTGCATGGCAGTTGGCAGTTCTGAGGAGAAATGAATGAAGGAAAAGGAGAACAAACAGGAATCAAGATTGATGCCTTGTGTTTTACAACTGCTGTAGGAGTCTCAACCTTTAAATACATTTCCCTCAACCACAAAGATACTCTGACTTTGGAGAAACTGTTAATTCCCTTGGTGTTTCAGAGCTCTGTCTATAAAATGAGGATATGGTAATTCTCAACCTTTTGTCAAGGACTGTAGGGCAGGAACTTCACACCATGTAGCGATGAAAACTGTACCATTAACTAGGATAAAGTTAAGAAACAATTTGTATTAAAAGCTCTCAGAAGAGGGCTCTTGCTTTCCAAAACGCTCAGAACACTGAAACTTCTCAGGCTAATGCAAAAGGGAAATCAAGATATATACATACCACATTTCCTTCCTTTTATTAAGTTCAGACTGTGACAGAAAAAAAAAATTACCTGCATATCAGTCAGTAGCTTTAGACAAAGTTGATCTAAGACAAAAAAAAAAATAGTATTACTGCACAAAAAATTTCGTTACAATCTTGAGGCTCCAGCATCGCATTAGCTAAGGAGAAGTTTTCATTTACTATTGGCTTAATTTGAATGAATGTCTATTTGAGATCCATACACAAAATCACCTGCTCTTTTAGATTTCCAAAGTCCACTAGAATATTACAGCAATGCAAACACTTCACCGTCACGCACTCAGGGAAAATGGGCCTCTATTTTCTACTGTCTGTATCTCAAAGGACAGCAAATCCATAGAATCCTCACAGGTAAAATTTGAGGAGTTCTGAAAAGTGCAAAAAAGTGCCTGATGACCATTAAATGCTATTTTAGGCCTTTTCATAGCATGCTGTGAGCAGCAGACTCAAAATTATTTTCAACCTATCCAAATAATTGTGGAAAGTTCCACATTCCAGATTATGAGTCAACTCTCATCAGAACATGCAATGTTCTTGGCCAACTTTGACTCACCAAGAGAGATTTACTTTCCAAACACAGATTTCTACAGGCCTTCTAGGCAACATGAAAACAGGCAATTTCTGTTTATATTTGACAATTTTAGCCTCCCCTTCCTCTTACTAAACCCCATAAAAAATTATTATAGGTCAAGTTGGACAATGACAACACGGTTTTATCTTTCAAGTTAACAAATAAATTATACAAATAAATTCTCTGTTAGAATGGGAAAATTAGCATGCATCAAAACAAATGTGAAAAAATAGAAATTATGTCGAAAAAATATTCACATAGCACAGAGGCAAGCCTTGTGTCTGCCTTTACATCAGAGTAATTAGAAAGCAGAGAATGGTTTAGAATTTCATTTTGGAAAAAAAAAAAAAAGGAAGAAAGAAATATTGAAGAAAATAATTGACTCCAAACAATCTTACATAAAACATTTTAATTTCCTTTTGTTATGTGGCTTTCCTTTGAAACTCAGTCATGATGTATTATATGTAGAATTTTTCAGAAACTTCTCTTTTCATTAAAAAAAATAGACCAGAAAGTTTTGATAAGATCATTGTATTCATTTTTAACCACAGAAAAGCAGACTATGTCACTCACTACTCTCATTTGATGCATTGGTCAAGTTTTATAAAGTTAATTTACTATCGCTTTTAATTTGCACACAGGACTTTTAAAAATTTTCTCTAAGTTTATCAGTAAGTCCATTTACTTAGGTATATGTGAACTTGCTTTGCGTTCAAGGTAACAGAAATATTCACCTTGTTCTTCTGCTCATAGATATCTATACCTTTAGATAAAACTATATTTTTCAAGGTCCAGATGGATTCTCTAGTTCAGAATCTTTGTCACTCCTATTAGAAATGTGATCTGGGGGACTGTGACCCATTTATGTGAAATTGGAGCTCATCAGCTGCTCACACACTAAGCTATGTGCACACAAAGACAAGACACTAACAGGTTATCAGTACTTTTTTGCAGAAACTCTTCAACAAATTCCCTAAAATTAGGACGTGCTGTGACAGAAATGCTCCATGTCTTGTTTGCCTGCATGTATCTAATAGGAAAGCATGCTGCTCCTTGGGACACAGAGCACAATCCCTTCTCGTTTTGCCTGGTAAAATGGCTCCCCTAACAACTGCCTGAAAAAACAGTGGAGCAATCAGCAGAATGCTCATAGATACATTTACTGATATTACAGGAAGAAAAATTCAGCAAGTAAGTTATTTATAATCATTCATTCAACTCTCGTGCTCAGAAATATATGCAATGTGATTTTCATTCATTAAGCTTGAAAGGGAAGCTAGCAACTGCTATATTTTTCCTTGCTGTATTAAGGAGTCTACATTATTTGCAATCTACTTAATTTCTTTACCCCTCTAGCAATTTTGGTCTCTCACTCTAGCAGAGACATGGTTCAGATTCGATAGCTATTTAATTAAACAAATGCTTTTTCACAGAATTCTTCATTTATTGTGTGATATCTGGATGAAGCAGGCATCCTATCAGAAAGATGAAAATAAAGTCAGCACCTACTTTTTCTTTGATGCTTAATGTCAATTTCTATTACTAGTATCTACTTTTATTGTTTATGTTGGGGGATGGTTCAGTCCTAATGAAAGCAAGACACTAGTAGATCTGTTCAGCTTCACTACCCTAGACAAGAGTTAAAGTTTTTCTGTGACATCCATTTCACCACATCATCTGAAATCCTGAATTCAAAACCTTCTCCCAGACACAGCAGAGCGGCCAGGCCCACACTTCTTCTCACTCAAGTCATCTTACTTTATATCTGAGAGAAGGAAGCAGGCTTTTTATTTTTCTCTACCAGTTACTCCAGACACCTAAAACCCACGACTTCAAATGCTGCAAAAAGCCAGTGGCTTCATAGTCCATTTACATACAATCCTTATAATCAATGGTAACTTCCTTGTAGCTCAGGGAAGACTAATCCTAAGAGCAATCTCATTAAAGCTTGAGGGAGGAGGTTTCCATCTGTACTGGCTGCCCCAGACATTTCTGAGCAGAAGGCAGGTTGAGACGTGTGATGAGCAGAAATCACACAGGGTTTATATTGCCTTTCTAACCACAGGTCAAAACGGGCCAAGGCTCCCGAAGGAGGTCCTAGGCCACCCTCACCACAGAAAGTTGGCAGGGAAAGGAGTGGCAGTAGAGAATTTCCCTACCCCCAGAACTAAATGGAAAGAGCCAAGCTAAAAAAACATATATCAAAGAAAAATCTGGTTTATACACAGTCATAAAAAAAAAGTGTGCTTACCCTTAGTCAAAGACAGTAAAGTGATGAGGATTTTTTTTTCTGATGAATACCAATGTTCTGCTTTGCTTAGTGTTTGCTTTGATCAGAGAGCAGAGAGGGGAAGAAGAGGAAAAATATCTTCTAGACATTTTGGAGAGGCATCTGTGCATTCAGAATCCTCCTAGAAAACTCATACTAATGCTTATGCTACTCAGGAGTTTGACCATTATAACTTGGTAGTCATTCCACAGTGCAGAATAATTCTGCTGTCCGTTCATGCTGCCCACGTTTCACCCAATCACTATTATTTTTACATAGGCAGAACGCAAAAGGTTGACAGCTTCGTTATTTACAGAAGGTCATGGGCAGAAGGACACCTACTGTGAGTCTTGCCAATAGATTATTTAAAATCTTGAATTAGTCTGTAAGCTTCTATTCTGCTTTTCTTCTCTCCTGCAAAAAGTGCAGTTGAAAACACAGATGAGAGAAAGCAATTCATAAATTTATCCCTCAGCCACATTTTAGGGATTCAGATAAGCTAGGGTCAGGGCATGAATCATCTTTTAAAGAATCAAACCCAATAGATACTCTATAAAACCAAACTTTGGTTTGGACATCTTTGCTTGAAAAACCTCCTGATGGATTGATAAAGTAAATATTTTTTAAATTAGTAAGAGGTCCGACAATGAAGTTCCTGAAACATTTTGCCAACCATAAATTGATGGAGTTTCTCTGTTTTCCAGCAATTCAGAATACCACACTGCCTCAACTCAATTAGGTTGGTTAAAAAGCATTTTTCTTGCTATAAATGCTTTTCAATTGTGGAAACATCTGTAACTAAAACAAGATTGCACATGATTGGTATTTATGGGACAATCTTTCTGTACTGGAAATTGAATTTCAAGGATTCAGAGTTACATTTTTTTAAAGGCCTTTCTATAGAAAAGAAGATTTGCTGACAGAAATAATTCTCATCTGACAGCTGCTTAGTGGCCAGGGTCTAGGCCTATTCCCACAGGATAGATTTCTGCATCTTGAAAACCAGCATCAAGTACGGACTTTATATAGAAAGTCGGATCAGAAGCCAGCATAAAGGATAATGCACCACAGTATCAACACAGTTGAAGTCTTTTGGAAAGTATAACACAGCCGGCCAGTACGTCAGTCATAGCTCTATTTCTTATTTACCTCCCTACGGGGCAATTGCTTGATGCTTTGCCGTTGTATAAACCCATATATCCTAATCCTTTAATAATGTCACAGGAGGCAAAGACGGGTAATACAGAATCAAACTGCAAATAACGTTAATTAGATTTCCAGTAGTAAATGACGACGACCACATCATAAATTTCCTAGGTAAATACAGATGCCATTTCTCTCATTTACTGAGCAAGAACAAAGAGGGAGAGGGCAGGAATAGAGTGAAATGGAGGGATGTAGTGAAGTGCTTTGGATACTATGCTCTAAATTTTGATATTTGGAAAGCAGAAAAGGCTCAAACCCAAGGCTCGGCCAAATATACAGGAAACTTGGGAACACTTGGTGGGAGAAAGCAGTATATTTACAGGTGCACTTCAGGTAATAGATATTGCCTGTCCAAGCAACCAGGATCCAAGTCTAAATAATATTTGGGTGTAGAAATCAGGGCAGATTCATCATGTTTTGGTTGCTTTTCATGTAACTATGCATTCTCTGGTTTTAAAAGCATTGGTATAAGTAGTCTGACCAAAAATAATATACATTTATTGATTCTGCTTTCAGAAGCACAGAATGGGTATAAATCTGCACATTGGAAATCTTATGCCTGTAATGACTTTCTACCAAATCTGAATAAGATGAAAGACTCAAGAAAAGCTATCAAAAAAACAGATCTGCACATAGGCTAGCTAGCTCCAGAAGCATTCCTGGACTCTTCTCAGACTTGAAGCACTCCAAAGAATTTGGTAGCTGAATTCTCTGATCTTTCATTTCCTCCCAAAATGTTCACTGCACAAGTCAGCACAGTTGTGTGACAGAAATACTGGTGGCTGTGTGCCATGTGTCTCTATATATACGTATCCACTCTATGTAACACATGAAAACTTCAGACTCCAGAACTGATGACACTGATGACTTTCACAATCTCACTTCCAAGAAGCAGAAAACCCACAATTGTTTTATTTCTTTCTTTATCGAAAGAATCTGATGCACAAGATATATTCAGCCCACTTAATATTCAGTTTTCAAATTAGCTAAGGAAATAGAACTAAGAAATAAAACACAGACAAATGACAGAACAAATGCAACTTCCTGAAGACAGGAATAATTAGAGACAACAGAAACTATTTTAGATGTTTCACTATTTACACATAGCAAGTTAAGTATACCCTTCACAGAAATAAGCCCATATTTTTAATTTTATTAGACACTTCCAAATCACTATCTAAAGTAGGGATGGATTTTTGAAAAGACATTAATGCCATTTGTCAGCCTTAGCATTGAGAAAGGCAGACATATACATACAGCAAGGTACTTAATGAATGAAGGTACTTACCTATTCATTATTGGACTACTGTTTAAGTAAAATCAATATTTGGCAGCAAAGCAAAAAAAATCTAAGCAATGTAAGCAATGTTGCTTCACACATGTGCATGTGCTTATAGGCAAGGTCACACTTATGGGTCAGAAAAAAGAAAGTAAAATATTTATACCAGTCATGACATCTTAAATTTATTTTGTATAAACTGACATTTAAGAAACACAGGTCCACTAGCTATTTATGGGTACTTAATGGGTGCTTTAAGAAAAAATCCTAGCCAAATGTATATTCTCCTTCACTTCCATTAGAAATTAAATGTCACTGTTGTTTGTTTGTTTGTTTGCCCGACCAGGCTGTGCAGCAAATGATTCCCTTTTTACATCAAACAGACCACTGATAAAAATTACTGCATATTGCTGGATACAGATTTTCAGCAATCTGCATAATTATTCTGCAGCTCAACAGAAACAGAAACGTGGGCTATCTGAAATACTGCACAGAGTATGTCATTTATTTTCATGTACTGGAGACTCTAATCCCAGAAAGTGACTTTTGAAGAGTAGACTGGAGCTCACAAATACAGAAAAAAAGCTGCACTACAGCTGCTATCCAACACTTAACACTAGCGTTCAGGGCACAGGCGAGGCTTCACAAGCAGAGATGACCAGGAATATTCTGAAGAAATATTACCTTAGCTCAGGAAGTAATACACTTTACCTTTGCTCACATGCAGCACTGCAGTACTACGGAGAAAAAAAAAATCTGGTTAATTTTATTTGCATGAGGATGTATTAATATGCTATTTTCAGGCCATAAAGATGTTTAAGCCACTTCATCATGTGCATTTCTCTGAAATATAGCCCTGCAATAACATACACTACTACCTGTGCTCTAGATAAACCAATTTTATGGAACATTATCATATGTTTTAACATGACAAAGAGATACTAATAATTGGGGATTTAAAATACATATAATTAGAGGGAGGGAGAACACACAAGCATGAAAATGCATGTCAGTTGCATTCGCTGATAAGAATCGATGGATATCAGTGACACTATCTCACATTACTATTTTAAAATCTACAAGAGAACATGGTAATTTCCAGGGTGGATCAGAGACAGAGTCATGCCCTTTATTCCTTTAACAGCCCTTCACAAATACAACAGAGCTCCCTTTTCCTCCTGCAAGCCCACTAGGGAGTTGATAGATTTAGATGGAATTCAATGCTTTCAACCAGATGCAAGACAATAAAAAAGTCTCCACTATCATCTATCCAAGGGGTAAAAATTGATATGCTAAAGATCTTGTCTGGCCTGAAGTATAGCCAGTTTGTCCAGCTTATCAAAGACAGATGCAGTGGAGGGAATTGAAGAATGTCAGCAATAATATAGGCTGAAAAATCTAGGCTATGCAAAAACTACTCAATGAGTTAGTGAGCTGACAGATTTCCACACTACTGCAGTCAGAGTCAAGCTGGTACTGAGCTCCCCGGCCAGGACAGGCCACAGCCTGTGGCATGGACATGCTAGGAGTGACAAGGATTAGATAAAAGGATGGTTGTTTCTGTGAATTCAAGAACGGGAAAACAGGGAGGAAATTTAAACCACAGTTAGAAATGGCATAGAAATGCCCTGATAAAATCCAATTCTAATCCAAAAGAATCCTCAGCATTGCCATGAAATTCCTGTTTTCAGGTCATTGCAATTTCTCACAATATTTGGAGATTTATTCTAATGGAAGCAGACATGTGCAGTTAAAGTGCCACTGCAAGCAAGATTGCCTGAAGAAAAGACTATGCAGCCCTTCTGTAGTGGATCATGTCACAGATAGAGCCTCCACTTCTACTGTGCTGCTCCCACATGAGATGCCTCCACCCCTCATGTTTATAAATACTCTTCCACAACTCCTGAATATTTACTCCTCTTCAGAAGCTCAGAAGCTCTATAGGTGTACCTGTAGCCCAGATGTCTGCAAAAACACCTTCCTGCAAATATCCACCGCCTTCAAACAAAAAGCCAAAATACCTACAAGTAGTGCAGGCAGAGCCACTTTTGTCACAGTGGCTAGACAAGATCCTAGACAGACAGGATCCTAGATAGCCCAAGACCCTAGATAGACATCTTCACCCACGTCTACTAGTAAGCATGACAAAAGCCACAGTGACAACCAATGTCAATGCATGAACATATGTATATTGCATATGCATATATGCAGGGATTTGTGCAAGTGAAAATAAATTTATGTGACTCTTGTTAATCTCTGTATCTGCCTTAAGGCATATTTTATGTTAAGCTTCATAACCTTCTATTCTCTTGTATTATTCTAAATTCTGTAGAACATGTGCAGCATGCACTTTTTTCTTCCACTTTCCTCATTCATATAAATGTACCTTTTTTATATGTTTTGGCAGTTCTTCAGATGGGATCATTTGCAAAAAGACTAAGAGTTAATGAGTAACTTTCCACAAGAAAATGCACTACCTCTTCAGGATTAGGAGCACTTTTCCAAGCTCTTAACAGCCACTTCTGTGAGCCAATGCACTAGCTCACATATAGATAATTATTTTTGAATAATTAAAAAAGAACTGCCACACACAGGTTTGAAATATTAAAGAGCAGGCTTTATACATCTAGTGAAATTTGTTAAGAACAACTGTTTTGAAGTTTCAAACCCATCCTACAGCAGCTTTTATACACTGCATACAAGAGCGTCTGGATTAAAAAAACTGCCATATAAGACCAGGATTGAGGGACAGCTGTGTCAGCAACTATAGCCCAATCTAACCATAAAAATTGAATTAATCCAAGTTTAAAACCTTGGACAAAGTTCTTTATCACTCTTAATGTAAATTCAACAAATTCTTGCAGCTTATGTGCAGCTAGAGAACACAGCTATGGCTGATGCTAAGGTATAAATCTCAATTTGTACCCAATTGAGGTGGACATATTAGCCAATATTTCTGTTTCAACAAACTAGCAAAAGTTTTCTTTTAGCAAAACTAGCAAAAGTTTTTCTCCAACAGATTTACAATTAGCAAGATTTCTCGTCAGTCTGATGTTATAGTGGGTTGATTCTTAAACTCTACCAATCAAAAAAAAAAAAAAAGTTATTAAAGAGCTGTAGTGAGCAGCAAGAGAGGATGGTGTTCCTTATCATCAGATGTTTGGACAGGGATTGGAGAATCTTGGGAAATCACTGGTCCTGGTAAAAATGTAAAAAAAAAAAAATCACATTTCCTCCTGGTCACTTCATGTTCCATGCTCCTCATGGTCCTGTAGTTCCAGATATTCGGGATTATTAAAAAAAAAAAAACACTAAAGGGTAAAGGAAGAGTAAACTGCACTGCAGTTTGGTATGTCTTTTAAACTGCCTTTATAAGAGACATACTAAACAATAATTTATCCTCCATTTGGACCATCACTTAATAAACAGTCCATCTGATAGCTTTTTCCTCAGGTACCAAATCCCCCAAGAAAATCCTTCAAAAATCCAAAGTGTAAAAGTAAATGAGCAGAGGCTTTAAGGTTTGAAAGAAAAAAAAAAAAGAGAGAGAGAGAGACAGAGGAACAAACAAACATCAGTCATCTGCACACTGATCACATTTACAAATCTGTTTAATGACTTTTCCAGTAAACGTTCATCTTTCTGGATGCAGGTTTGCTTGGACAATTTTCACCTGAACTCTAGATGACCTACTGCTTTCTATGGATAGAATAAACTAGAGTAGAGTCCATCTGTCCTAATTTTCCTAAATGCTTCTCCCAGGAGATACAAAAATAATACATGCATAATGGAATTTTAAATGCATTTATTGAAACTGGAGCTGCTTCACATGAAGCATTTCACAGGGTCACCATTATCACAACTTGTGGAAAAATACAGTAAGAGCTTTGCCTGGTGCTGAGTGGCAGTAATCTGCAATCCTTGTACGAAGCTTTTCTACAATCCATCCATTCGTTTCTGTTCCTATTGCAAAACTAGAGCACCTGCTTTGAATCATCTGCTCAAAGAAAGTAATTTCTTCCTCATTTTTGCCTTCCACTCATCAGCAAAAACAGCTCAAAACCGGAACCTGTCAAGCAGGGGAAATATGGAATATATTTCTTTATTTCTCAATAAACTGGGTCACAAGAATTGCTGCCTCTCCTCCAAGGAAGGGGCAGAGTGCATTTGAAGTCTCCCACTTTACATGAAGAGCCTCTGCTATGGGGCCATCTAAACCCTAAATAATACCAGGAAAATGTAAATCACCATAGGTAAAACCCAAAGTACATTTGTCAGACCAAATAACAACACCTCAATACCCTGAAATGAGTTGTAAGGTAGGAGATGCAAGTTTGAATTCCTTCTAAGGAGTTATTTGAACCCACTAGAGCTTAGAGTGCACCACTGCATCAGAAGGAGAAGTGTTCCCATTCATCCTCATGGTGATTCAAATTGCCATGTAATGCCTATTGAAACCTGTCCAGATGTTCTCCTTCACACCTTTATGTAGCTTACTACCAAAGCCAGTCACACTTAAAAACACAAACATTTTTTTCCAATGACAAGAGTGGGCTTTTTCCTTGCCCTTATCCAAGATTGTATTTCAAAAAAATTATTGGACATTCTCTAGAATATTTTTCCAAAACATATTTTTCCTTAACCTGAAACCTCTTATTTTTCTATATTCCCTCTTAAACAACAATGGATATTGAATAAAATGAAACCATACCTAGAACTTATATCTATGTAGATATGTTGAATTATTATAGAAATATTTTATTGTTACTTAGTAGTCTTTTTTCTGGATCATCCAAAACTACCATTCTGAAAGGCCTCAGCTAAGTCTTAGTGTGTAGAAATAAATGTAAATAAATTCACAATTTTAAATACAATAAAAAGACACACACAGAATCAAAGGCAAAGCTAACACAGAACAAAAAAACACAAGTGAACCAACAACAAGAGCAGTACTGAGAGAGAACAGAGTAACAAAGTGTTTATAGTACTTATATCTACCCTCTTAATTCAGCTAACCCATTGATGTATGTATACACACGGCAAGAGGAAAGATGCTACCAGCTACACACAGTCATACCACAACAATTAGTGACCAGGTCAGGGGGAAATAAAAATATACAAAAAGTTGCAGATGAAGCTATCAATTTAAAAGCAATCTAACCAGACAGTCATCATCCCATTAACAGTTCTGCATCATTAAAAGGTGGTTTGCTGAAACACATGGAGCATATTGATAGCTGTCAAACTCCCAACAGAAATCAAGCAGGAAAAATTCTCTCCAAAACCATCCTTAGCATTGGCTATTCTCAACAACTTAATCCCTTTTGACACAACTTTACCAGTTGAGGTACACAAATACAAGTTGTGCTTCACTCAGTGAAGCTTTTAACATCTATATATGACTGACACAGTGCACTAAATGAGAAGTCATTTTTAAAAATGCATTCTATATAGCATTCACAGAATCACAGAATGGTTGAGGTTGGAAGGGAGATCATCTAGAGATCATCCAGTTCCACATCCCCACTCAAGCAAGGTACGCAGAAAGCACATGGCACAGCGTGGCATCCAGGCAGGTTTGCAAGATCTCTGGAAAAGGAGATTCCACAGCCTCTCTGGGAAGCCTGTTCCAGGGCTCTGTCACCCTCACAGGAAAGAAGTTCTTCTTCACATGGAGAAGGAACTTCCTGTATTTCAATTTGTACTAATTACCCTGTGTCCTGTCACTGGCTACCACTAGGAAGAGTTTGGCCCCATCCTCCCGACATTCTCCCCTCACGTCCTTTTCATATTGATCAGGCCCCCTCTCAGTCTTCCTCCCATATTTCAACTTATAACTCTTACCCCTTGTCCTGACACCAGCCACCACAGAGAACAGCCTGGCCCCATCCTCCCTACAGTCACCCCTCAGGTACTTGAACATGTTGATCAAATCTCCTCTCGGTCTTCTCTTCTTCAGGCTAAACAAGCCCAGCTCGTTTAGTCTTTCCTTATACGATAGCTGCTCCAGTCTCTTAATCATCTTTGTCTCTCTCGGCTGGACCCTCTCTAGAAGCTCCACGTCCCTCTTGTACTGTGGAGCCCAGAACTGCACCCAATACTCCAGGTGCAGCCTCACCAGGGCTGAGCAGAGGGGCAGGATCCCCTCCCTTGACCTGCTGGCAACGCTCCTCCTGATGCAGTCCAGGATCCCATTGGCCTTCTCGACCACGATGGCACATTGGCGACTCATGGTTAAGTTGTTGTCAACCAGAACTCCAAAATGCCTCTCGATGGAGCTGCCTTCCAGTAGGTCAACCCCTAATCTGTCCTGGTGCCTAGGGTTATTCCTCCCCAGGTGCAGGACCCTGCACTTGTCCTTGTTGAACCTCATGAGGTTCCTCTGCCCAACTCTCCATCCTGTCTAGGTCTCTCTCAATGGCAGCACTTCCTTAATAAGAAAATACTAGCACTTCAGAAAAAAAAAAATCAGTCCTCAAACTGTAAATTCCTAAATTACAGAATCACTAGTTTCTTTGTTAGCATCAAAGCCCTTGAGCCAAGTACTCTACCAATTGTTTTAATGGCATTTTTAGCACTGCTGTGAAGCAGCAGGACCTCAGAGCATGGCATCCTCTCGCAGCCGAGAAACAGCTGAAGACTATTTGCTTGAGGAAAAGAATTGCCCTCTTGCAGTTCTTTATGAATATTATATCCCACATATAATATTTGATATGGTATTGTATTAGTATTCAATCCACAACTATGAGAAGCTGTCAAATAATTTAACTACATGAGGGTCAGCTAGGCCAAAGGACTTCAGGAGACAAATTCACAAGAGAATCAATTGTTGAGGTAGATGTAAGAGAATAAAACCACTTACAAATGCCTTTGTTTAACCTTTTCAAGTGCTTAGAAATTTTTCCATCCTTCTAGTCTGAGACACATTTTATGTGCAGACTTCGGAAAGGACCTGCCAAATTCTCCAGCAGTCCCAGACACTTAGATCGCTAGATATTTAAAATTATTAGTAGTAAATATGTATTTCAGTTGTTTTATTCAACTCTATAGACAGAATTTTACTGACTTTACAGTCTCATTGAATGAAGCACCATCTACTAAAATCTGCTATTTTTATTATAAGTGTTTAATTAACAGTGCATAAATTACTATTCTTACTTTTTTGCACTACTCCACTTTAAAAATATTTCTTACAATAGTTTCCTAACAAATGATTTTTTGGAATATCAACATTGGCTTTAACAAATGACTTATAATCTGTGATATCATTTCCTCAGTGTTTTCGCAAATCATTCACGAATAATATGGTAGAAAAGGCAGAAAGTACTAACTATCAGCTTCCTAACTATTAATTGTTCTCCTTCACTTTTTCTTAAACTTCTTTCCAGTCTATCAAAGAATGTTTAAATATAAAATTAAAGTCATCTTTTTTTTCTTTTGTCTCTGAATAAATTTACAGGTAAATTTCATATTAGTACATGTTAGCATTAGCCATGTATGTCTTTACTCACCAGTAAAACTATTGTTCTTTAATAGTTTCAGAGTTTAAAAATACAGTTGCAATTCACTTAGTCCTTTGCAAGATGTTTTAGGTAGTAGAGAAACAATTAACTTGCATACTTAGTTATTTGCATAAATTGAAAACTAAAACCCTCCTGTCTGACAGTATTCCTTGGAGAGACGGTAAAAGAACTGATGAGAATATAATAGATGTTTCCTGAGAGTATCAAGCAGAAACATCAAGAACTCCTTCACAGAAGCATGGGACAAGCATGAAGGAATCTGTTTCCGCGCAAAAGCTAAAATGCTTCTTTAAAATACTTAGCTCTTTAGTGCAAAGGAAAAATAAAAAAAAAAACCAAAATGCTGTCTTATAAAATTGAAGGCCTACATTATTTCTCTAGATACTGAAAAAAAGCACGCATAAAAAAAATTGGGAAAAAAGAATCATTAAAAACACACGCTTAATGACATGGGTCCAGCTGCAGCCCAAATGAAAGCTACAAAATCAAAATATAACCAGCACCACAGAAACGAATTTATGCAAAATTAATGCCATTAAATTAGAACTATAGGGAAAGCAACCATAAAGCTATGTATTTATGCTGCATGACACATCTTTGATGATTCAAAGGAACAATCAAGCTGCAGTCAACATCGAGTCAAGAAAAAGAAAAAGGGAAAGAGGAAATTTATAAAGTAAATAATGAATTTAAATAATCCTAAACCACAAAAACAATACTTTAATCCACAGATCAACTTCAAATTCTTTTCCAACATCAACAAAACCACAAAAACCTAAAAACATAAAAGATGTATAGTAGCCACACAGAAATAAATATGGAAATCTCATGGAAAGAGCACAAGACAGAGATTTGGCAGGAAGAAATTGTTGGCTGACATCAGCAGAATGACAACAGTCTTTCCCAGCTGAATATCTCTGCTCTTGCAAATACATCTCTAACAATTATACACATTTTTGTATTCCAAAGACTTGTATTTTTAGTATAGGGCTTCTTCTAACATTTCATCTCTCAAAAGAATCATTAATGGTCATACTGAGCAGAGCTTTTCTAGAAGATGTGTTACTCAGTGGCTACGGACAACTCACTTGATTGGAGGTCAGAAAGGTTCCTGGGACTGTTCAAAATTCTTTCCCACTAACTGTTGCATTATCAAGCCAAATAGTTTCTCAAAATTTATGCTCACCTTTTCCTGATTTGTTGTTACAATAGCACATCTAGAACTGATTCCCTATGCCAAGCAGGCACTTGCTCTGCTCTTGCACTGTTTTCCTGAGCAGTTTGAGAGTCTGCCATAATTAGTCACAGCCTTTTGCAAACAACAATGGCACTTTTAAAGGGGAGTAGGGAGTTTAGAGAGGCATGGTCATTACCTTTCCTAGGGATATTGAAGAAAACACAGCATTTCACAGGAGGAAACATGCCCACATACAGGAAATTCTTCTTGGAGATGAGTGTTAAGAAGGAGAAACTACTTAAATCACATAGCCTACTATGAAAAAGCAGAGACTCTGGGTATTTTTCATTCTTATGCATTTATCTGAAGTAAAGAAAGACATATGGTTCATAAATGAACTGTGCCTTTTCTTCTTTTGTCTTTTCAAACTGAAAGCATAACATGGAAAAGCACTGTTACTGGTGGTAAACGTCTAATGCAAACATAACAAATAGCAAGAGAGCATTTTAAGCTAAATTAGAATAAAATCTATCCTCTCACAAATATTCAGACTGCCTGCACAATCATCTTCTGGTAATGGGCCCTCAAATGGTGATATGTTGTATAAGGAATTCCTAGTAGATTTAATCATTCTTACATGAAAACCACTTACTCCTCTGAAATAACACAGAATCAGGATGAAATGCTTAAACACCGGGGAAAAAAAAAAAAAAGAGAGAGCTAAAATATGAGTATTGGGTCAACATTTCCAACAGCTCTTTTGCAGGTGCCAGAGAACTGAAGCAGACTGAACAAACAAAAAATGTTGAAAAGACAAACAACGTTAGCTTGACTTGAATCCCATCTGCAGAGAGAGTACTGCTAGCCTATTTCCAACACAGAGCATAAACAGACACACAGTCTACCTCTACAGGTCTGATTAACAGGCCTTCAGATTCTTTTCAGGTGAACCATTTATCTTGCTAGGTCAACACCTACACATATTATTTATTAGCAGTAACACAACTGCTTTTACAACCACTCAAAAAAAAACACATTTCCTTCTTCAGTGTATATGCAACTTAGGACCTTAAAATATGACTATACATAATGAAAACATTTGATTTAATATTTCTCTCCACCTTTTCTCCTCTATCCTAACAATGAGGGGAATGGATTCAAGGAGGAGAAGGCGGATATGGCAGATTAACAACTGGCTGCGCCGCTGGGCTTGGCAACAGGGTTTTGGCTTCTATGACCATGGGACTCTGTCTGATGACCACCAGCTAGTGGGGAATGATGGGAACCACCTCAGCAAGAGGGGCACATGTCTCTCTGCCAAAAGGCTGGCCAGCCTGGTTAGGAGGGCTTTAAACTAGGTGAGAAGGGGGAAGGAGAGTGTCACACAGATAGGGCAACCAGTACCACACAGCCAAGGTCAGATGGCTTCCAGTGGTAGATGGCTTCCAGAGTATGCTAGTGGGGAAGTGAGTATAGGAAATGATTATAGAGGGTCCTCTTTCACCCATCCTGGGGAACCTGCAGGCTCAATTACTTCCCTGAAATGCCTGTACACCAATGCATGAATCACGCGGAATAAGCAGGACAAACTGGAGATCTGTGTGAAGTCCCAGTGTCATGATCTCACTGGAATCACAGAGACGTGGTGGGATAGCTCACACAACTGCAGCACTGCCATGGAAGGGTATGTGCTCTTTAGGAAGGGCAGGCTGGGAAGGCGAGGTGGTGGAGTTGCCCTTTATATGAGAGAGCAACTGGAATGCATGGAGCTCAACCTGGGAGTGGAGGATGAGCGAGTTGAGAACTTGTGGGTAAGGGTTAAAAGGCAGGCTAATGTGGGAGACACTGTGGTGGGTGTCTGCTACTGGCTACCTGACCAGGATGAGGAAGTTGATGAGGCCTTCTATAATCAACTGGATGTTGCCTCACAGTCACAGGCCCTGGCTCTCATGGGGGACTTCAACTACCCCGACATGAGCTGGAAGGACAACACAGCCAGGCACAAACAGTCCTGGAGGCTCCTGCAGTGCACTGATGATAACTTTTTGACGCAGGTTGGGGAGGAGCCAACAAGGAGAGGTGGGCTACTGGACCTCGTGCTATCAAACAGAGAGGAACTTGTAGGAGACGTGAAGGTGGGAGATAGCCTCGGCTGCAGTGACCATGAGTTGGTGGAGTTCAGGATCCAATGAGGAGGAGGCAGGACTGTAAGTAGCCTTGCAACCATGGACTTCAGGAGGGCCAACTTTAGCCTCTTCAGAGACCTCCTCGGAAGAATCCCATGGGCTAGAGCTCTAGAAGGTACAGGGGAGGAGAGATGATTAGTTTTCAAGTGGCACTTCCTCCACGCCCAGCAACAGTGCACCCCTGTGTGTAAGAAGTCAGGCAGAGGGGGCAGGAGACCTGCGTGGATGAGCAGGGAGCTTGTGGCAATGCAGAAGGTGGTATACAGAATGTGGAAAAAAGGACAGGCCCCCTGGGAGAAGTACAGGAACATAGTCAGGGAATGCAGAGATGCGACAAGGAAAGCTAAGGCACTTTTGGAATGCAGTCTGGCAAGGGGTGTTAAAAATAACAAGAAAAACTTTTTCAAATATAATAACAGCAAAAAGAAGATCAGGGAAAATGTGGGTCCGCTGGAGGACGGGATGGGCACCCTGGTTACGAATAACACAGAAAAAGCAGAGTTGCCGAATGCCTTCTTTGCTTCGGTGTTTACCAAGGGCAGCCCTTTAGAGCCCCAGGCCCTAGGGACAAGAGAAGCCAGAGGAGAGGAAGACTTGCCCTGGGCAGAGGAAGATTGGGTCAGAGAACACTTAGGGAAACTTGATACCCACACATCCATGGACCCTAGAGTGCTGTGTGAGCTGGTGGATGTCATAGCTAAGCCACTCTCCATCATCTTTGAAAGATACTGGAGAACGGGAGAGGTGCTGGAGGACTGAAAGAAAGCCAATGTCACACCAGTCTTCAAAAAGGGCAAGAAGGAGAACCCAGGCAACTACAGGCCAGTGAGCTTCACCTCCATCCCCGGAAAAATGATTGAACGGCTCATACTGCCATTGTTTCCAGGCACGTGGAGGACAGGAAGGTGCTTAAGATTCAGCACGGATTCACCAAGGGGAAATCTTGCTTGACTAACCTGATAGCCTTCTATGATGGAATGACCAGCTGGATAGATGAGGGGAGAGTGGTGGATGTCGTCTATCTCGACTTCACCAAGGCTTTGACACCGTCCCTCACAACATCCTCCCGGGCAAGCTCTGGAAGTGTGGGATAGATGAGAGGACAGTGAAGTGGATTAGGAACTGGCTGGATGGCAGAGCTCAGAGGGTGGTGATCAGCGGTGCACAGTCTAGTTGGAGGCCTGTAGCTAGTGGTGTCCCCCAGGGGTCAGTCCTCGGTCCATTCCTGTTCAGTTTACTCATCAATGACCTGGAGGAAGGTACAGAGTGCTGCCTCAGCAAGTTTGCTGATGATACCAAACTGGGAGGAGTAACCGATACCCCAGAGGGCTGTGCTGCCATCCAGAGGGACCTGGACAGACTGGACAACTGGGCGGTGAAAAACCTCATGCAATTCAACAAGGCCAAGTGCAAGGTCCTGCACCTGGGGAGGAATAACCCCAGACACCTGTACAGGCTGGGGACTGACCTTCTGGAGAGCAGCTCTGCAGAGAGGGACCTGGGCGTCATGGTGGACAACAAGTTGACCATGAGGCAACAGTGTGCCCTTGTGGCCAAGAAGGCCAATGGGATCCTGGGGTGCATTAAGAAGAGCATCTCCAGCAGGTCGAGGGAGGTGATTCTGCCCCTCTACTCAGCCCTGGTGAGGCCACATCTGGAGTATTGTGTCCAGTTCTGGGCTCCACAGTACAAGCGGGGTGTGGAGCTGCTGCAGAGAGTCCAGCACAGGGCCACAAGGATGATCAGGGGCCTGGAACGTCTGCCCTATGAGGAGAGGCTGAGGGAGCTGGGCCTGTTCAGCCTGGAGAAGAGAAGGCTGAGAGGGGACCTGATCAGCGTGTACAAGTACCTCAAGGGAGGCAGTGAGGAGGATGGTGCTGGCCTCTTTTCACTGGTCCCACTGACAGAACTAGAGGTAATGGCCACAAACTGAAACACCAAAAGTTCCCCAGGAACTTAAGGCAGTTAAGGAAAAATTTCTTAACAGTGATGGTGACAGAGCACTGGAACAGGCTGCCCAGAGAGGTTGTGGAGTCTCCTTCTCTGGAGATCTTCCAAACCCGCTTGGACGCAGTCCTGTGCCACGTGCTCTAGGTGACCCTGCGTGTGCAGGGGGGTTGGACTAGATGACCTGTAAAGGTTCCTTCCAACCTTAAGCATTCTATGATTCTATGATTCTTTCTAAGAGTTTTTGTTTTGGTGGGAGGGGATATGTTACAGGCCAAGTGCTCTGATTAAATCCTTCATATTGTTAACCACATGCATTTGATATAGAGTATGTCCTTTTGGAACAGTCGCTTTTACCTCTTGGGAAATATTTTAATGGTATTAGTTCATCCTCATTTCTGTGAGTTTGTTGGTCTTCTTGTACCCAGCCAATGGATCTTTTAAAAGGATGAAGACAGTAGAAAGTATTCAGCTTAACTCATAAGCAAAGAGGTCACAGGCTGAACATGACATCACCACACCAGAATACAGTTTGCAGCTGTATCAAGCACTGGCTGCTTCCCCTTCTCCCTCCATCTTATGGGGCATGTAAAGAGCCTATAGAATCAATGGGTTGGCTTATCCAGGCTTCACCAGGTTGCTATTAGTGATGTACCATGCAACAAATACAGAATTATTACAATTCAGCAAATCAGTATAACTACCAATTATTTCTCTCCATCTGAGCATACCTTGCAAAAGCGGTGGCACGAAGAAACATCGCCTCCACATAAAAGCTGAACATCATTCTGTTGTGACAGCAGCTGTTGAGATCTCTAATGAGCATAGACTTGGAAACCTTCTAAAGAGAAAGGGCTACATCTGTGAATATTAGATTCTTTAATGCTTCAGAAGCCCACTTCTTTGCCTTACCAAAACACTATATCTATTCATTTAAAAATCTACTGTTGCATCTTGGCCATTTGAGAATACATAACCTTTCAATTTGTACTGCAATTTTGATCACTCTGAGAAATTATATCAGTTCCAATACATTCATTGTATTGAATGCACATTGAAATTAGAAGCAGACTTCACCTTTCCTGCTCTAAAAACAAAAATCCTCAGACTCATTTTGTTAAAAGATTGTCAAGCAGAATGTGCACCGACATGTTGAAGTGTAGTGTCAAGCTCCACCACCCTTGTGTCTCCAACATTTACATTCCTTCACGGATTCTGGAACTGGCTATATTGGCTATATTTGGCTATATTGGACATTGCCTACAATCCACTTCACTGTATTGTGAAGACTTCATCATTGGTTCTCATATAAAACTTCCATTAAAGTTAAATGTATATGTTACTTCGATTTTCAGCTGGTAACCTCAGTTGCCTTGATAAAGTGTTGAGTTTATCTTCCAGTTTCCCGCAAAAGGAAACTGTCTTCCCTATAAGCCTCCATGCCTTGCCAAATCTTTACTTCCCTCTGGAAGACTACTGGAACACAAGTGATACTGAAAGAGAGAATGTGAAGTCTGCATTACAAAATAATAGGCAATTATAAAAATGAGCAGTTTGACTACCTCATTACAGAACTAAGGAAACAATGCATTTATATCCACAATTAAGCTTCTCTTCCATCATTTTATTATTTGCATTTTCATTTGGTCACTCCACACTTTCAGCTTGCAGCAGCAGGGCTTCCACTTGGACTGTTAGCTGGCCCAACAAAAATCAGACAACTTTTGTAAGCCGCTTTTAATACACTAGAGAGCCTACTGCATCATAGCACATCCCTTACTTATTTTCCTCTAAGTGACCAAATAAGTAAACAGGATTAAGCATTTTTCCCTTATGCTTTTTGAGCCCATTTCTTAAAGGCATTGAAAACAAACAATCAAAAAACAGTGGAGCTATCTTATGAAAGATCAGCTGGCAAGTGTGAAAGCAGTGAGGAGAATAATGTGGCAGGGAGAAGCATTCCTGAGAGCAAGAAAAATAGGTTTAAAAAAAGCACTAGATTTTTTTTCAATTGTCTCAACTTGACAAAAATTATGCTGGGACCAAACAGTGTAAACTGTCTTGGCCATTCTCTTGCTGCACCTCTTAATAGCAAAGCAACTTAACCTTTCCTTGGTATGTGGGGCTATGTTTACATAACCATTTCTGACTCAGTAATTTAATGATGTTTAATACAAACATTTCTTTATCAACTCATTTTGCAAAATATTCTGCCTAATTAGTCTCTACCACCTTTTACTTTCTCTCTGTTTTTAAACCACAAGATTTCACAGCTAATGTTACAAGAAGATGACACTGGCAATTACCATTAAAACAGAGCAGAACAAAGCTATGGTAATGAGAAGAACTGCAGTTCATTCACTGAGGCTCTGTCAGTGATGAAAGGAGTAAACTGAACCTACCTTTCTTTTAGAGATAACAAAGCAATTACAACATGTAAAGTAATACAGAGAAAATAATAATTTACTGGAAAACTGAGAGAACAGCAGGCTCTGAAAAATACAAAAGGAAAACAACTTGTATAAAAGATAATTCACTATATCAAAACTTATTATGAATAGGTGACACATAAAAAAGTGTCGGGACACACAGCAAGTGAAAACATTATTTAAAAAGGAAATCCTGTTAATTGCCAGGGGAAAAAAAAATACATGTGTTTTACTGAACTATGCAAAAGGAATGTGATACATTTGGGTGCTGTGTCATTCCACCCAGAAAGCAAAGGTTTGCTTAGGGATCTAGGGGAAACCCCATGACTCAGGGGCAACTTGGATCTATTGGGGGAGAAATTACACATACACACTATCACAGAATCACAAAACCACAGTCTGGTCGAGGTTGGAAGGGGCCTCCAGAGATCATCTAGTTCACTCACCCTGCTCCAGCAGGGACACCTAGAGCACGTGGCACAGGGTGGCATCCAGGCAGGTTTGAAGATCTCCAGAGACAGAGACTCCACAGCCTCTCTGGGCAGCCTGTTCCAGGGCTCTGTCACTCTCACAGGAAAGAAGTTCTTCCTCACATGGAGATGGAACTTCCTGTATTTCAATTTGTACTCATTACCCCGTGTCCTGTCACTGACTACCACTGAGAAGAGTTTGGCCCCATCCTCCCGACATTCTCCCCTCACATCCTTTTCATATTGATCAGACCCCCTCTCAGTCTTCTCCAGGCTAAACAGGCCCAGATCACTTAATCTTTTCTTGTCCTGAAAATGCATAACTTCATGAGGCTGATGCAGCTCGATATGCAAAAGAAATACCATTAAACTTAACACTGGAGATGGTACTCAGGACCTGCCATAAAGGCAAATTAAAGTCACTTTTTAGTTGTTGTTGGGGTTTTGGTTGGTTGGTTTGGGTTGGATTTTTTTGCACTCCACAGCTTTTTGCTTTTCCATAAGCACAGAAGTAGAGAACTTCATGGCAGCATACGAGCATGATGGCACAGCTCAGACAGGCCAAGAACCTGCACTGCCCCCAGACACCAGTCATCCCGTTTCCACCCCAGGCAATTTCACTGGGGAATCTGGTGATAAAAGCTGGTTGTAAATCCATGTCACCTTGTCTTCCTGTTCCTGCAACATTGCACCTCTGGGGTATAACACTCAAATAACTCCACGCCTTCATCAGAATTTTCCACTCAAGAGGCTTCCACAAAGAATTTTACCTGGATTAATCTGAATGCCACTTAACACTTAAAATCCAGGAGTTCCTACATTCTAATCTCATATTCTGGCAGCACAAAATGACTTAAAATTGAACTAAGAACACACAATAATAATTCAGAGACTCAGAAATGTTAGCACTGTCCCTGGCAGTGTTCAAGAAACATGTATTTGAGGCACTTAAGGACAGGGTTTGGTAGGGATCATGGTGATGGGATTATGGTTGGACTTGATGATCTTAAAGGTCTTTTCCAATCATAATGATTCTATGATTCTATGACTGCCTGGGGCTCCCCTAGCAAGTACCAAGAGAAGCCAGCATCCTGCCTGTAGAATAATTGCTTGAAAATGGGGAATTTAGAGAAAAACTAGGACCTAATAGAAGTTTCGACATTACAGAAGCTTGTTTGGGGTGATACACAGGTCCCACTTTCGGGATGGTTGTAGGCATCAACTCTGCTCCCCCATGGTTCCCTAGGCACCGCAATCTGCCCTCCTTGCAGCTGCAAAGAGGAGTTAATGGAGAGTGGAGCGGAGTGAAGACACTACAGCCAAACTCCCTGTGCAGGGCCCCTGAAAAGCCGCACGGTAGCTGCCCAATGGAAGATATTTGATAAGATGTCCAGTGTTGAGCCAGCAAGGGTGGCAAATCACTCCTTTTGGATGAACTTTTCTTGAACTTTGCTCATTATAAGCTCATTATAATGCCAACACACACCTCCATCCCAAAAGTTACCTGCCTCCAAGGTACGAGTGCTCCTCGCTCAGCACACGCTCTAGATTTTCGATTGACTGTACCTTTAAATGAAAGCAAGAAACTTTTACACCTAAATATAAGAAAAGAGGATAAAAGGTGGGTTATGGAGTAAAGGACTTCTGGGTCCGTCAGCGGGCTGATCCCCCTTCCTCCCCTCAGGTCGGGACACCACCTGAGGAGACAAAGAAGTTGGAGGAAAGATTCCATCCTAACTTCTGGGATCAGTTGACAGGCAGAACCCCTATCCTCCCCTTGATTCAGGACAGCACCTGAGGAGATTTGAGACTGACAGCCCTCTCCCGTCTTCTGGCATGAGTGATGATTGCACATTTTTATATCAGAGCTAGCTATAAATCTCACGGTGTAGCACAGAATTTTCTGTACTGACATCCTAAACCTGCTTTGTAAATGTTCCATTTGAATAAATCATTTGTGAACTCCACTACTTGTTTGGAAGGTGATCGGACCTACAGTCAACAGACTGTTCATGAATCCGATACTGCCAGGGTCGGGTGTATATCTAACACAGTATTTGATCTCCTTCCCTGCTGCCACTGCTTTCAAATTGCAATGCTCCCTGGGCTGGAGCATTTTCAGTGCCCTGTGCTGCAATCTCCCATCTTACACTTATGGCAACCTCTACTGAAGTTTCATCATCCACGAAAATAAAACCTTTTCTTTTATCTTCTACAAATTGCAATGGTCTACTCGTTCCTACATGGACCTTCTCAGGTACTCAAAATGCAGCAGTGATATTTGCTAAAGAAGTTTGGGTCTGTAGATGGAGCTTCCATATCTCCTAGGCAGGCAACATGGAGGTCTGCAGGTGGGCAAATACCATCAACCCCATGGGCCCAGTGAAGGAGATGAGGCTTTACACAGCCTTCCAGCAGCTCAAAACAGGATCAAGTGCCAAGCGAGCAGAGTTTCCCACCCAGTTTCTAAATTTGCTTTATTGCTGAGTATAACAATGACAAACCTCTACTCTCCCATTTGAAAAACTGGGATAATTACACCTCTGTACTTCATAGGATCTGTGGGAAGCTTAAATTAGTAATGCTTGCCAAGTACTGTGTAAGTGCAAAAAAATTATGGTCATTCAGCAACAACAAAAAAAGGACCATATTCCAAGACTTTATGGCTCTTGGTCCTATATATAATCCACAGGACTTTCCACTCAGGCATTTGCATAAAATAAATCTAAGAATGCAATTATTCACTACTAAAAGCATGAAAATATCCTAAGCAGGAGTTCATATCATAACTGAATTTTACAAAATGAGAAAATATGCATAAATGTGCATTTTTTCAACCTTCAAAGCTAGTACTTTGTATTACAAAAAACTGCTCACTAAAACCTTTTCTATAAAGTTGGAAGATTTTCTTCTAGCAGTTCTATCACACAGATTAGTTTTCGTCTAAGACATTAAAACCAAATAAACCGGATATTAAAAAAAATCTTATAAATACATAATACATAGAAGGATATTTATTTACAAAGCAATCCTAGAACTGTACTTTTTTAAAAATCAAATGAGTACTATTATTTAGGAGATCCTTTCTATTTGCAGAACTAGTGGTTATTTAAAACATTTATATATATGTATGTAAAAATAATCCTAAACCTCGAAGTATAGCATCATGAAAAAGACTTAAACACAGTATAAATATATTCTGAATAAACTCTTGGCCTTATCATGTGGAAGAGTCTTGGGGAAATAGAAAGAACAAGAATAATTTGTCAAATCAAATTGGCTCATAACTAAGGCAAGGTACTGTAGGCAGCTTTAACGCTACAAGACAATAAGATGGAACTAGCTGCTGCTTCCATATGCTTTATCTTCCAGCCACATGCAATGAAGAATAATTGCTCTCTGCTATATAATTTAAAAACTTGCAAGATACTGCTTAATATCCCTTCCAGTCACAGCAAGAGCAAAGCTCTCCAAAACATACTCAGTTCTTTCTTATCCTGCAGATGGGCAGGGGAGAGAAACCCTGACTATACTTAAATAAAACTCCTCTTGAAAACAGATAATCATTTAAAACAATCTCTTCTGTAATGTGTTTTTCCATCCCACAGGAATCAAGCATAATTTGCAAGTGTCAGAGCAGAAAACCTTTAGTATTCCCATTAAAGCAAATGAACCTCTAAGCTCAAAGTTGAGATTCCTATTGTAAATTCTTGCAGAGTGGGGAATATTCAGATCCAGGTCTTACTCTGAACTGTTTGTAACAGAGCAAGACTGGACAATGATCTGCAAATAAAAGGTGTCAGTTTTTTGGTTTGCTCTTCGTGGTGGGAGGGGAGGAGGTTTGAGGAGTCCTTTCCAAACTATACCCCTCAATTCTACCCCACGTATACTACCCTCAAAGTATGATTTTGGATCTTGATGAAAAATACACACAAATAAGGAGCGTTATATTAGCTTAGGCCCTGCTGTTTCACTGATAGCTTTATGAATGCATTAATAGCTACTAGAGGAAAGCAGTAGTGGATTTGAAAAGAAGAATGGCACATCTGGACTTGAATCAGACAAACTTTTTTTGGCATCAGAACAGGAAGGAATTCTTTTGGGAAGAAAAAAAGAAAAACACAGAGAAAACATACACTGCCATCCTTGTAGCCAGATTTTCCTCACTGACAGAATAAAAAGTGGTACTGTTATTTGTGAAGCTGGAAGGAAGAGCTCTAATTAAAGAAAAACAGCTCATCTGACTTTGATTCAAATAGACTTTCTGATGAAGAGATCAATTTGAATTTAAGTAAGTTGGCTTGCTGGAGTAATTGTTAGAAGGAGTATCTGGTGTATTTCTATTTCGGAAAGCCACTGCTACAAACATCCTTAGGTTTGCATTTTCATGTTTTTTTAACCCATGTGTATGTAACACATACACCGTCCTCAGCCTTTAGTCTCCAGGGAGACAGGGAATTAACATGTTTCCCAGCACATATTATCCCTTAAGAGGCGGCATGATCCGGTCCTGGGGTGGCGCAAACTGTCTAAAGGCTATGGGATCAAGAAAAGACTTGCGTGGAATATATTTCACAAACAGAAGAGATGAAACAAAACTCAAGCCCCTTTATCAGCTTGTTTTCTTTTCCTATTCATCTCAGTTTTTGTCCAAAACCAAGCATATTCCAGCAATAAAGTGTGTAAATTATTGCGATAACATCATAATAAAAATAAGAGTTACATGCTAGAAATCAGCTCAGGGAAAATTAAAGGAAGTGCCACATACAGCAGTACCTGACATACTGTGCACGTCAGTCTATTAGTCTCAAAGGAGACGGGAGCTTTAACCACGAGTGAGTTACAGTTTCAATGCGTTGTCTGGTTCCTGTCTCCTTCCACATTCCGCATGTCAGCTCCGTGACTATTACTTGAGCTAATCTAAAAGAAATAACCTACCTATTCAGGAGAAGTCTGAATGTTTCAGTTAAGATTATATTTCTTCCTTTCCATGTCAGGAGCGATAAGCAAAACCCAATACCCTGAACAGAGAAATGATAATTCAAAGAGAAAGAAAATACTCTTGACATTTTAACAATAACAAGTTATTAATATAATTCACTTCAGTTGAAAGAAAGTGGAATACATTTACAATGCAACTGAATAAAGGTTAAGTGTATTTTGTGTTTTGTGCTGCATTAAATATAAATATCTGTCATATCAAATCCTAGACTAGTTGTAAGCACCCTCTTAAAATCTATGTTACCAGTGGAAAGGAAAGCAATTTGAAATATCCTTTCTACAAATGACAAAATCCAAATCAAGTAGACCTTGTATGGAATAGCTCAAGGAAAGCTAACACAACTATCCCTGGCAGAATTACGCTCATGCTGGCAACATCACAATCTCTTTAATATAATTGGTGCTATTAAGATACAGCACCCCTGCAGCAGTTCAATTAGAACTTGCTTCCCAAATGGAGTAATGAAAAGGAGACCTTACTCCTCCTTTTCCTGCAGGTTTCTTGCTCAGTTTAAGTGTTCCCTTCTGTAGGAACTTCAGAAAACCATATATGTTCACATAAGAAAATACTTAACCAAGAAAAACACTGGGCATTAATTCATACAAAAATTTTGAAAAGGCATGTGCAGCATACAGCATTTCAAAAATTAAACATCATTTGTTAGTAACAAATCAAACATTAGTCCTTGTCTCTTTGCAATTTCCAAGTATAGATTATCTGAAGGAAGCCCTGAACATTAAAGACAGAAACTGCTCTGTCCATTTTGGCTTCTTGACTCTTCCCTGGGACACTTCCAAGCAAATATTTAAAATGTTCTTTGAAGCATTACCCACTTCTGCCACAGTTTCCAAGAAAACTTATGCTGGAAAAATACTAGTCTCCAAAAGACAAGAGAAGCAATTGTTAATTGCAAGAGTGCTTAGACACTTTGAGAAAGTCATAGCCATTGTCAGAATCTTCTTTTGTAGTGTTAGGAAGTGCCTCCAGCTACTATCATCACCATTTGTTTCACAAAGATCAAAATCCGTGCAAGATTTCCTATGCAGATACCAGTTTCCACATATCTGCTCCCTGTACTCTAATCAGCCACTAAAAACCACCGCACTGTAACAGAGTAAGATGCATTTTGCAGCAATTCTCCTTATCTACTCTGTTTTTTTAAAAAGCTTCTAAAACATAGAGGGTTTGCACATGCATGCAAAAATGATTGTGAAAAAACAGGCACCCGCACAGTCAGAATGGAAAGGAAGATGCCTGAGCAATCCAAGCTCTTGCGCTGAAACCATATTTTCTGTGCAAGGAATTTAAAAGATACGGATAGAGAACGAAAAATAAATTTAAAAAAATAAAGAATGGGGAAAATCAAGAAAGCACAAGAGAGGAAAGTATGAAAATCAGTGGAAAAAAAAGGAGTAATGAGAAATTCAGCTGCAAGTTCCATACAGTATAAAAGTACACAAAGGTAATTAGAAAAATATGTTTAGTCTGTGAATGCAACATACCATGTATTTTGAATCATGTTTCTTTCAGCAGATAAATTATTCCAACATCAAAAACAGATACACAGTTTTACTTATTGTGCTGCTATGAGCAAGCATGTCTGCAAAAGAAATTGAAGGTTACATTTAAGAAGGTAAGAAGGGCAGCCAGACCTCACTAAGGACAGATGTGTTTTGTGTGCTACAGCTCTGAGCAAAGCAGAAACTTGAAACACTGCAGACATTTGCAAGGTTTTAAAAGTCACCAGCTCTGTTCAGAAAACATCTGCAGAAGCCAGCTGCACACGGACAATGCCAAAGAGTAAGGAGAAAACAAGCCAATAAATTTTTCCTTTCAAATCTAAGGCGACAGGCTCAAAGGCTGCTGAGCAGCCACTTTTTTTTTTAGCTCGGAGAAATACACACAGAACTGCTGCAACAAAAGTAAAGGAAGAGGGTGCAATGAATACAGAGTCCTGCTAACGTGAACAGAAAGCACACACATGGGCAAAGCAAACTTAGTGGGAAATGCAGTTGAAAGAGACAGAAATTTACAGAAACACTTTGCATCTCCTCATCTGCCTCTGCTGCACTCCCTGAAGTGAAAACCAACAACTAGAGCCAAACCTAGCTCATTTCTTCACCACAGAAATGTACATGCTCGCCATATGGTTGTTTATAGCAGTGGCACCAGAGTAGCTCAGTCACACAGGGCAAAGAGCACAGAAGTGTCTGCAGGGACATCCTCACTCAGCAGGGGCACTGCCATCACCCTGGGGACGACATCCTCTCTATCTATTTGCCCAACCTCAAATAAGGTATTACGCGCTGGATTCGTTAAAAGTCCTATGCCTTAAGCAATAACCTTAACCTTAAACAATCTGCACTTAACATGCAAATGTTAAGCAGTTGCAGCTGAGACAGCATGTTTTCCTTTGGGCTTCGCCTATAAAGGGAGCAGTGGTAATATGCAGTGAGGTGACGGCCCAGTCTTCCCGTAGAGATGAAGGCGATGGCCTTGATTTACTCCCCACTCTCTTCTGAGGGAGATAACGCTCAGCTCTAATGAACGTAATTGGCTGGAAAAAAGAAAAAGATCAGGAATAAAGTATTCCCTTAAAAATAAATAATTAAAATGTCCATCCTTGGTTATAGCAAGATGCATTTGGAGAAAAGCACAATAGTCTTCCATTCTAAGAACCCTTAAATATCTCCGCAGGCCATTGCTGAAAAGGAGAGAGGATGCAGGAATCACGGTGTATAACTACTATATGGTGATGGGAAAGAGATCCAGAAAGGTGCTTCTGACTCAGGAAACAGCTCGAATGTTTCCATTTATTTTCTCAGCCGATTCCTGAAAATAAGGCTGCTCTACCAGAGCAGTGACTAGTAAGCTTTTGAATAATACAATTACAAGTGACAGTAGTAAAAAGAAAGCAGCCTTATAACTAGAAGAAAAAGGCTACAAACTTATGGGAGAAACATAAATACCAAAGTTCTGTTCCATGACAATTATGAAATTTCCCTTATGCAGACAGCAGAGAGAAGAAAAATAACTTTCATATTTCCATTAACTGACTTGCATCTAGAAATGTGTTTTCCAGCTTAGAACCTGACCCACCTCACGCAAACCCAGGGGCTGACTTGATCTGCATTGTCAGAACAGCATATTTTGTTAAATCATATTTACACAAAAACACTCCAAAGCAGGCCAGACACCAGTATACCACACTTGATTTCATGAGTCAAATCAAAGGACAGCACTATTACTATAACCACTTTCACTGCAGTCCATCCTAAAAAAATATATGATCACATTAATGATATTCTTTGAGGTTTATAAAAAGAGACTAGCCAGCTGCCTGTTTTAAGTATGGATTGAATCAATGATATCAGATTATAGTAAAGAGAGTGGCCAAGAACTAAACGCAGAACAGGAATGAAATCTGTTTTTTATTGTAGCTCTCCGTAAACCATTTGTTGATTTTTGTTTGACAATTTACCTCTCAGGCACGACAGAGCCAAACCATGAATACTACAAGCTGTCTTTTTTTTTTTTTTTTTTTTTTTTTAATCATTAAAAGCACCAAACAATTGTACTGAAAGCTTTGCATAATTCAGTAAAGATGGTCTACATGAATCATTATTAACCAAAGACATCTTGCCACCAATGAATTGTAGAATAACTGGGGTTATACAGTATTACTATCAGAACCACATTGTCGCCTTCCTTGCAAGGAGGTAGTCTGCAAGTCTGCATAGGTTTATTCATGAAAAAGCAGTCATTTTCTTCCAGAAAAAGTGAGCATGCAATCACTTTCGAGGATACTTACACATGGTAACACAGGTTAACATATTCATGGTTAATTTAAACAGGGTAATCTGGAGGCCAATGTTGCTGCTGCCTGAACAGCATGAAAAGGCAGACAAAAATTTAAGATATAGTGACACACACAGAGAGTCTACACTTTGCTGCACTTCACAACCAACCTTCCTCAAGGTGACCAATTAAAACTGGTTTTGGTGTCTACATGAGACATAGTCTCACTTTTGACTGCTGGGAAAATGTACCCAACAAGTTTTCTTTCAGTCCGAATACACAAACTGTAGAGTCATGAAGATAGAAAGCATAACTGCTTACTTAAAAGGAGAAAAAAAATAGAGGAAACTCACTTTAACACCATGCATATACCTTACCTCCTTGTAAAAGGTCTTATCATGGGTATCAATACTATTCTAAACATACACTAAGGAGAGATAGCTTTGGTGTCAGAAGGGGGGAAAAAAAAGGCATGGATTAATCTAGTGACTGTGAGATACAAAATTTTGTGGATATGTACAACAGCAATTTTAACAATAACATTTAGCAATAACATTTTGGAAGTTTATAAGAAGGGCAGTTTTGTGGAAGTTTCTGAATGGCAAGGGTAACAATAAGGGGATCACAATGCGCAGGTAATCAAAATGGATGAGACATCTGACACTATTTTTCCTTTTCCATTTCAACTGTAATTTTGCTCCCCATTTCTTTCACTACATAACCATTCCCTTTTCCCTTCCTAATTTTATTTGATCTCAATAGTCACATGAAAAACTGAAGTAGGATGACAATGGTGCAACTTGTTTATAGTCAACTTGATAAGAAGGGAATTTAGAAAAAATGAAACCCATCCCCAGAAACAGGACAACCCCAAATGCAAAATAGCTCATTCAACCACAGGCAAGTTTAGTGATATCACTGAATGTTAGCAGTATGTAGAAACAGTAGGGTAATTCATATTACCCATCTGATACTATAATGGTAATCATTACCCTGTAATGATTTATAATCTCAAATACTCTAAAATATTTTTTCCATGAATGAGCAATTACTATATCACGCTCTGTGACATATTCTAGGTTTCTGTTTGTGCATACTTTCACACCATAAATCACGTGTTTGATTATCTCAAAAAGCATTTTGAGAAAGTGCAGAAAAACAGGTTTTCTTCTGAAATTATTAACCGTTCATACCCATAAAAGATTATTCTAACCAGCTCTAGCACAGCTGAAGAAAGGGAGGATTTTTAACTTTCTTCTTTTCTGAGATCCAAAAACTGAACTTATATAAACTCCAAAGGGTAGCAATTTCTCCTCATATTGTCATGCAGTATTGAATGTTCTGCTAACATTTATACTAACATTAACTAACATAAATACTAACATTTGCAGTGATGCAGAGTATTAAAATAATTGAGTAGTATTTAACCCCATCATACAACCAGATAGAGCCAGATGCTTCATTATGCTCTATAAATATTTAAAATTGTGTAATGTATTACAGATACGTATTATTCAGGCTAGAGACAGCCAGTAGCATAAGACTATTGAATATTGACCTTGTAGGAAGAGATGGCAGGTAGTTGTGAGTGACTTTTTGATGGACAGAGCTTTCTATTGCCAGTACCTCAGATCAGTAGTTCATGGTAAAGAGCCAAAACGTCTCAGATCTGCAGCAGACCTTGACCTAGTTATGATCACCCAGGTTATAACCACCACAGACTCTTCTCTGAGAACCCAGTAACAAATATAAGCTGGAAATGATCAGGAAAATAAGAGGAAAGGGACACTATACCACCATGAAAATCCATGGGGCTTTTGATGCTGTAATTCCGAATTTGACTCAAAACAGACAGAACTCGAAAATAAGAAGAAGCAACACAGATGATCAGAGATATCCAATGATATCTGTGTAGAGTTGCTAACTAGCCAAGTATCTTCAGCCTGGAAAAAAAAAAAAAAAAGATATCTGTGGGAAGAAAGTTCTGCAAAGTCACAAGTCACCTGGAAAAATGAAAGCAAACAGGTATTCCCTAACCTTTTACACTGCAAGGACAAGCAAAGCAAATTACACTAACAAGTAGCAGCTGTGTGCCTCCCTAGAGAAAGGGAATCCTTCACACAAGGCCTGACCCCAGAATCCTTGCTCCAGGGCACTGTGGATACTGAGTACTTACACATATTCAAGAAGCAACAGGACATATTGGTAAGAGAGGAAAAAAAGACATTAGGCCATTAAATAAAAAGATAGAAATCCCTGATCTACAGGGTGCTGGGGGCTGGCAGCACACACTGGAGGAGCATGACGGTGCGTTGGCCGCACCGTGCTGCTGCCCAGCGTGTCCTCCGTGTCCCACAGGCATCTCAGGCTGCCGCTGTCAGCTCCCAGTCTCCGCGCACCTGCAGTTCCACACCAAACAGCCATTCACCTGCTTCTGCGGAATAAAGCGGTCAGATATCTACCACATACCCTAAGGTTTGCAGACTCTTTTCAGGATATACTGTAGCTGTATTTACTCATCAGTTATGGTAACATTAATGCTGAACATGAGCATAGAGAGGAGAGATTTAAAAAAAAAATTTTAAGCCATATAACCAAAATTTTAAGTAGTTTGACAGCAGAGGGACCATACATTGACATAGTTCAGGACTTTTCTAGGTATTAAAACCTTTACAATAGCGACTGCCTTTCTTCTGGGATCTTTTGAAATCAATAAATACTCCTCACTTCTTCATCAGCTTTCCCTTAACTCTTTTTCTGTTAGAGAGCAATATATTAACCAATTAGTTCAAAACCATCAACTTTTTGAGCCTACCTGCACAACCCCTCCCTAATTCTTGTTTTCTCTTGATATCTGATGAGTTAAACACTATGGTTGACTAAATTCTCTGAGGATCTATTCCTTTAAAAAGCAAAGACACAATTTCAAAAAGGAAAAGAATCCTCTCAGCCACTCAAAACTAAAGAAAAACAAACCAAAAAAAAACACTTCATATTCTATTCATAAATTAGCAGCTAGCAATTAAAGCCTTTAAAATCTGAAAAAAATAGAAAAAGAAACATTTCCCAGCTTGCCAAAACCAAGCTGAGTGTTGTACGTTTTGACACACTGAAGCCACCAGTCTAAACAACTTTCTTGGCAAATTCTGGCCATATTTCCATTAAAAATAAGGGCATTTCATTCTTCTTTTTTTCTCCAAGCCAGCCATTTTGGATTCTGTGACTGACAGAAGCTGTAAGTATCCTTCAGTCCTAAGTCAAGCATTGTTAGCTATGGGGATTTAATATATAAGCTATTCAAAAGCAATGTGTTGAAAACATTCTTCCAATCCATTGGCTGCTAATGAAATATCAGGTCTTACACATTTAGTTATATTACATTACAGTGTTGCTTCACCTCTTCTCAATGTAATTCTCTGCTGAGAGATCAAGGGTGCTGCCAGTCCCTCACCCTTTAATCAGATCTCAATGCTCAAATGTTTTCTCTGGCTTCTGCTTGTTAGTTTGGCCTTGTTACAGTACTATTTAACTCTTGTGTGTTTTTTGTAAAGTCTGACAGGATTTTTTGGCATGATCAGGACTCCTATGTGTGCTGAAGTTATTACTGTTGCATTATAAAATATGTTCTGAACTGGGAATTAGAAAAGCACCTAAGACAAAATAACTGTAGTCCTGAACCTTCATTAAAAATGAATTCAAACTGTGAGTATCAAAGAAAAGGAAGTGTAGGCTTGCAGCAAATGCCGTAACTATATGCTGAAAGACAGCAGACTTCAATTCCTGGTTGTTTTAAAGGTTTCTTGCTTGAGCTGTACATCCTAGAGCCATAATTTTTCAGACACTTGCTGATAGGGTGCCTAGTCAGATTTGCAAAGATTTCTCAAAAGGTGCTTACATATCACTGACATTCAATATCAAGTAGGCATCTGGCATTTTTTAAAACTTCACCACACTTATCTGCATCTCCAAAAGTCTATATACATTGGAAAAACAAGTTGTGTGTTCTCATCAGTTTTCAGCTGTAAATTGGGGATAACACTGCCAAGCATACTTCATTACAGTGTTCAGAAGAATAATTTTCAGAAGAGCATCCTGCTGGCCATAAGAGAAGGATGCTCCATACAGTCAATCTCCACCAAGGATACAAAAAATTACTCAGTGCAAAGCAGTTCGAGTTTCTGTAATTTCATCTGAGAAATAGCTGGTGTTTTTTATAGTGAAGCTTGTTGTAAGAAGAAACACCCCTGCACGAAAACCTCACCAATGGCCCCAGCTTAACCATTTTTATATAAGTCTAAAATCCGTCAGTCCATAAAATATAATAGTTCAAGTACATTTATTACTACACCATTTGCAAAATTCCAGACATTTTCAGAAAATTCCTATATGCCATAGGTCCCTTTAGGCTCATTCCCCATATGAGAGAACAGTGTTTTGCTGTTGGATCACTCTAGGAGGACAGTCAGACAGCTGGTGAGACCAGTGAATGAAATGGAGGTGAAGAACAATGCGACTTTCCAAAAGATCTGAAAGAGACAGAGATACCAGAGTTGATCTACAGTGAACAAAAAAGCAGCAATCCAACAAGCTCAAAAGACGTTTTCAGCTTTGGACCTTCTTTTAGGGTTTGTCAAGGACTTGAAGGACTTGGTTTTTGTACTTAAGTTCAGGAGGTTTTTTTGCAATAAAACAATTGGGATTTTCTTTCATTCATTAATACTAGGCAAGGAAAGTAGCGTATCTACTGATGAAATTTTCCTATTTATATTATAACATAACATAAGACAATCCTTCTTAAAAGCAGTCATTAAAAAGTTTTGATAAATATTTAAATATTGTAAAATTCTGACTGGAATTCAATAGAGTACTCCTAAAAGCATCTGTTCCTTCACTACAAAAACTGTAGACTCTTCTTGGAAAAGCAAGTCAATGAGTATGCTCCCCTACTTCATTTTCTACCAAAGGCAAAGCATTTAAAACTAAATCCATTTTTTTCACTTCATGTTAAAGGTATGATTTCTACTTCAGCCAACTTCCTTAATTCAATTCACTTCAATTAAGAGAATTCAAACAGCAGAAACTATCTCTTCCAGCAGAAAGCAATGACTGGATGTAGATTTTAGTTTGTACACCTGGTCAAAAAAAGAGCATCCAGGCAAGATCCTGAAGCTCCATCTCTTTGCGGAAATCTTTCTCTAAGATGAGCTGAAGTCTACTCTGTTCAGAAGAGAACTTCATGGTTTACTGTATAATCTCTGGTGAGATTATAGAAGACATATATACACAAACTGCTCATTGATCAGTTGAAAACTATAGGGTGAAAAAGAGAGCAATTGGGTAAGTCTGTGTAACTCAGAAAAGACCATTTCTCCAGAAAGAAGAATCCTTAAGCACTGGCATATCTTTTGCTCACAATACGGTCACACATTCCCCTGTGGCCATTCCCTGTTATGGGTCCCCACTTCAATTTCATAGCAACAAAAAAAAATCAAAAGCAAGTTTGGTTGTAATGCACAAGCATAAAAATGGTGTGTATAGATCTGAACCAGGTTTAGTGAGCCTTGATAACTCTTTCTTATGTTTGGCATTGATGACTTGAGCTCCCTGTTACATTAATTACTGTTTTAGCAATCTACAGTTTTATATTTCCTTTTTTTATTTTCTTCTTTTGGCCTGTAATCAAGCATAGGCCTAGATTTGCTTTTTACTTAAATATGTAAGGTAATCTGTCTTAGTAAGTAGTCAATACTGTCTTAATTTTGTTAACTGTGTTTGAATATCCTTACATAGTATCTTGCAGAATATGAATATTCAAGAGTTCTCCCACTAAGTGATTTCAATTGATCTCTCGTGTCATAATCAACAAAATGGTTTGCATCCTCAAAAGGAAATGGACAGAGTCCCAGAAATCCATTACCTGCCAGAATTTAAAACTTCCCACTGTTCAGAGGAGAAATGAGGTAGTATTTACAACCAGGTTGCAATAAATGCGACTCAGAATTAAATGTGCTTTAATTTACTATGACTTCTGCATAGTGAATTCACCGCCCTGTTGGAGTTCCTCTGTTAATATTAACTGAAACACATAGGCTTTTGGTTACTCATTAGTGGCTCTATTCAACAAAAATTGAATTTCTGCAGCTGCCAAGTAGTGCAGGCTCCTAAGGCTGGGCATCCACAGAGTCTAATGCTGCTGCAACAGAGAATTTCCTTCTCAGACAGCAGAAACCTTCTCCAAGGTGGGCCATCTATAGCTCAGTCATCTAGTGCTAAGAAGAAAACTCATTTCTATATAATGAGCTGAACTCTTTCTGGAAGTCCCAACACACCACTAGATTTGAAAAAGGTAACCTCTGGGCATTGCAGGGCTCTCCAGGTGCACTGTGTCACAAATCTGCTACCAATTTGGCATGAACATACTTCCCACTAAGAGAGTTGACAAGAGCGTAATGTTCTTTACAGAGTGGACAAGAATAGGGAAAGCGTGCATGTTATTCTTTCACGTTCATTTTGTCAAAGTGTCAAAATTGGGTTCTTGACATTTCTTAAATGTTTCTCAGGATTTCTACTTCACGGCCATTTTATGTCAAATGCTTAATGTGAGGACATGGAGCCAACATTTGTTTCTGTAAGCTACCATTTCAAATTATGCAATGATTTCTGTTAAATACAAGAGCCGTAGATAACTTCATTAATACATTTTTTTCTCCTGTAATCTACACTTTACTGCAAACAAACTAAATAAAAAGAAATTATTTCAATCTAGAAGTTGTCAGAAATATGGTGTTTCTTTGGATGCAGTTTTTTGTGTCTTTCCTCCCTCTTTAAAACGTAGTGAGAAAAGTGATGTCAGAGTCACAGAAAAGTGTTAAACACCACCCGACATCTTAATTCATGGAGATGGGAAAACCAGTGTAAAGGCCTGGCAGAGAAGCCAGGTACCATAGTCTTGCACATTGGAATGCTGAATCTTCTGGCGTGTAGGTCTTTCACTGCAAGTAAGCCTGTTATCGCTACAGTTGACCTACCAATAGCAGCACTACCCAGCCCCAGCCCCTTGAGCCCTTCTAATCTGTTCTCCTGACTGAAAAGATGTCCTAGGCATATACCAGACAGGCCTCATCTGTCTTCTGCATGTCTTTTAGAGTCCTCTGCCTGCCACCAAGGAGGGAGGCACTCAGTAGGAGGACCTACAGTAGAACTGGTGATCTCCATGCTAATATTTGGGACAGAAAATGTATTTTTTCCTCAAAATACCATAATAATATCAAAATACCAGGTAATATTCTTGGGAGAAATACCTCTTATTTATATTCAAGATAAGAAATTGACTGGAACAGATAGCTTTATCATGTTGCTAATCTGATTTTTCAGTCCAGATATATAGAAAAATCCAGCTGCTTTAAACTCATGCCATGAATATTCACTTAGAGAATTTCAGCATTAAAATTACTATCTACAGATTAAAACCCAAACTTATAAAATCACAGAATCCCATAATCATAGAATGGTTGAGGTTGGAAGGGACCTCTAGAGGTCATCTAGTCCAACGCCCCTGCTCCAGCAGGGACACCTAGAGCACGTGGCACAGGACTGCGTCCAACCGGGTTTGGAAGATCTCCAAGACGGAGACTCCACAACCTCTCTGGGCAGCCTGTCCCAATGCTCTGTCACCCTCACAGGAAAGAATTCTTCCTCATATGGAGATTAAACTTACTGTATTTCAATTTTTATCCATTATCCCTTGTCCTGTGGCTGGCCACCACTGAGAAGAGCTTGGCCCCATCGCCTTTACATTCTTCCCTCTTTGATATGATCTTCTCTCAATCTTCTCTTCTCCAAGCTAAACAGGCCCAGCTCGTTTAGTCTTTCCTCATAAGATAGATGCTCCAGTCCCTTAATCATCTTCGTGGCCCTACGCTGGACCCTCTCTAGAGGCTCCGCATTCCTCTAGTACCAGAGAGCCCAGAACTCCACCCAGTACTCCAGGTGTGGTCTCACCAGAGCTGAGCAGAGGGGCAGGATCTCCTCCCTCCACCTGCTGGCAACGCTCCTCCTGATGCAGGCCAGGATCCCATTGGCCTTCTTGGCCACGAGGGCACATTGCTGCCTCATGGGTAACCTGTTGTCAACCAGGACTCCCAAATCCCTCTCTGCAGAGCTGCTTTCCAGCAGGCCAACCCCTAATCTGTCCTGGTGCCTGGGATTTTTCTTCCCCAGGTACAAGACCCTGCACTTGTCCTTGTTGAACCTCATGAGGTTCCTCTCTGCCCAACTCTCCAGCCTGTCCAGGTTCCTCTGAATGGCAGCACAGACCTCAGGAGTGTCAGCAACTCCTCCCAGTTTGGTGTCATCTGCAAACTTGCCCAGGGTGGACTCTGTGCCCTTGTCCAGGTCATTGATGAACAAGTTGAACAGCTCTGGGCTCAGTATGGACCCCTGGGGGACACCACTTGCCACGGGCCTCCAACTAGACTTAGCTCCATTTATCACCACCCTCTGAGCTCTGCCATCCAGCCAGTCCTCAATGCCCACTCATCTAACTCATACTTCCTGAGCTTTCCTATGAGGAAAGCCCCTCATTTATCCAGACTGTCATCCCATTGTAGAATATAGAAATATAGAAAATGTAATAAAAGAATTAAATGCAATATATATATGCCAGAGAAGTTGATTCACTGAAATCAGTCTAGATTCAGGAGTTGATTGAGCTCAGACAATGCTTTATTGCCAAACCAGGATCAAACTCTTCTTGACAAATACTTATCTAAAACCAATGTGAAAGATCTCCAGTAATTGAAAAATGACAATAACTTCCAATCTATTCCAGTGTTTCACCATCCAAAATCATAGGAAATGCTTTTTGCCAATTTCTACAATGTTGCAATTTGAATTCATCAGGACAGTCCTTTCCAGAAAAATGGCTTGTCCTCCATTCTTTCCTTCTAGCAAATATCCTAATTATTTTAAAAATAACAGATACACAGTGCTTCCTCAACTTTAAAAAAAAATTCTGTAAAGACTGTTTAGCTACCCGTTATTTCCACTGTCATATCAGACAGTATGAAAAGTTAACCATATTTACCATTTCTCTCCTATGGAACTGCTTACCACAGAAATTGTTTTGAAATACTTTGTTTGCAGTAGACCCACATTACCTGATACTCTCGTCCTTGTTATCTTTCAAATAGTCACAATTTGGAGCTAAGCTAGCCTGTGGGCCAATAATTCCTTGAGCCCTCCTCATCCAATTTTTTTTTTTGTAAAAATCAGCACTCGGCACTGTGCTTGACATTGTCTATCCCTCCTGTCCCTCAGCCATTCTTCCATCATTTCTCAAATTCCATCAGCTCTGGAATGGCTTCTGCCAGTCCACTAAGCATACTAGTATGAAGTTTATCAGAACAGACATTTTGAAAAGAACTAATTTACTAAGTGCTCCCTAATCCATTCTTTCTTCCATCCAGGCTCAACCTTTTGTCACTGGTATTAACTGTGTTAGCCATCTGCTCCTGACTGACCTTTATTTGAAGACTAAATGCAACAAGTCTAAATGCTTATCATTTGATGGTTTTCAGTCTAGGAATGGAAGTCTATTTCCCTTCATCTTCCCCTTATTATAAGAGACTTACAGAATTTACTTTTAGCATATTTAAAGAATTAGTTCTTTTCACCCTTGATGTTTCCTCCTCATGTGTCTAGACTTTCTGATTTTGTCATTACAAACTCATGCCATGGTTTTATGCTTCTTTTTCTATCAGACTATAAACTATATCTACCCAAGTTTTCATTTTCTGTTCAGTAACCTTCTTGAAATCAATAAAGCATTCATGATTTCTCCTTGTTATTCTTTCTCTCTATCCTCTAGCAGCTCTCCGTATCTTCTTTGCCATGAGGCTTTCCCCTCATAAGATCTTAAATAACAATTCTGAGTTCTTTGAAATTAGTCTCCCTGAAGTTCATGACCTTTATTTTGCTCTCATCCATTCTTCCCTTCTTAAAGATCATAAAACCTTATTTTACCTTCACTCAGGTTGCTTTCTACAATATTAGGCAGTTCTACATTCAACTCATTTTTCCCTCTACTTGCTCTCTCCATTTTCTATAGCAAAAGAAAATTATTCAATTCCAGTAATTTGTTGAAGAGTTTCGATCTTCAACCAGAATTCCAGAATTGTCTCTTACACAGAAACACACCTATATACCTGTGTATTTTTACGCATACACACATGTGTGTGTGTTTATTTCACTAAAAGCAAAAGAAACTCTTTTCTTCTTCTTCATAAAAATTAGTAAGTTTAAGAGTAGTCTTTCTCTGTGATGGGATTATTTCATAATTGCCCATTTAAAGATTTGCTTACCATTTTTTGAAACAATGGCTGATTGATAGATGCTGAATCTTAGACTAGCTGTAACCCTGGCATAGCAGCTTCCACTGTTCTGAGCAACCCTTCTCCACTTTTCATACAGACACCTAGTCGCTGCTCCTAATACTGGACCCCAGGCAAATTATTTAGTGTTTACTCATCATTTATGGGAGAGGACCTAAAGAAGTAAAAATGAATATATTTTTATCTTGATAAGGGGATGCTAAGGAAACCCCACTGCAAAGGATGGCAACTATGTACCAGCACAGCTGATTGCATTTCTCACACCTGACAGCACTTCTTGTACCTGATAGCTACTCAGATCTCACAGTGACAGTACAGGGAGATGATATGAACACAGTGAAGCAGCAGCAGACATAGATTTTGAGTGGACAGCAAACCAGTGTACAAGAGTTGGACAGAGGAGTGGAAGCCTTATAAACCACATAATCAAAAAGAAATAAGAGTATGAATAAAAGTCCTTCAGATCTTGGAATGATTATTGAAATAAACATTGTATCATCTTCCACTACTCTGCCTGATTATACCACAGGAATTAAATTATCCTCATATATTTTTGAAGTAAACAACAATATTTCTGTTTTATGTATGAGGAAACTAAGATGCTCACATGAAGTGGCTGGGAGTACAGGAAACTCATGAAAACATAAGTAATGTATATGACTACAATAAATCACACTAAAGGCATTCACCAAGCAAAATAATATCTCAAGTCCTTGCAGAGTAACCAACACAGGAGATACACCAGTCCCTGCATTAATGAGGTAATCAAGCATTTGATGATGATGATGACAGAGCTTGATGTACAACTAATTCAAATGCAAGAAGCTCAATACTTTTCTGACTATTATATCAAAGTATTTTTAAGAATAACCATACCTACACATTTAACTAAAAACAAAACACATAACTTTTAGAAATGCTTCCCGTAACATATGAACACAATACAAGTTATTTCTTCCCAGCTTACTTAGTCTGAAGATTGAATTTCTAGATTGGTACCTACAACTCTTGAATGCAACCAGCTTTTTTGTACTCTACTTCGAATGTGATTTATACATGACTTTAAGACAAATACAGCACTTGGATAACACAGTAGCTGACATTCTAAAAGGGCTTTGTTTTTTCTCATAGAAGTTTTAAAGCCAGGTCATTCTTAGGAGCAAGCTCTAACAGAGGTATAAGAGGATAGGAAAAGAACTCTATGTCCAAGATAGCATATGTCACAGGAGTGCCTGTGACAAAATCCAGATCATGCATACCATCAAAAATAGATGATTCTGCTTTGTAACTGTTTTCAGAAGTCTGATGAGCTGTTTTGTCTATCACCCTTTACACTTTATCCCATCTCCCCAATGCAAGGTATTACTTCTTGGAATCCAGTGAAAGAGTAAAGATCTCTTGCTTTTCAAAAACATTATCTTATTCTAATGCACTGTGAAAACAATTGTTTTAATTTTGTTCCTCATTTCTCTCAAGACAGAATTGAGAAGGTGCCCAACTTTCAGGACTAGTGAAAAAAGATATCTACAGTGGAGCTGACAAAGTACAAATAAAGGCAGGACTAGAAGGTAAAGGACATCTTCTCTAATTTCCTGGGTTGCTGGAGAAATTAGAGGAATTCAAATTGGGGAATGAGAGGAGCGGGAGGTTAAAATAGAAAACATGAAATAGCAAAGGGCTAAAACCTCAGATGTTTTAAAGTCACAGAAATTGTACTGACACGTTCCTGATAAGGATTGGTCCTAATACTGTATATGTTGGGTAAGAAGGTAGCATTCTAATGCTGGTGCCCTTCTGAATGTCTTCTAAATCTTGGACCCTTGTAACATCTGCTGAACAGTATAGTCACACAAAAACAGGAATAGAAACAAAGCCCTCATGGAAAACCTTGAGTCATAAAGACAGGAGGGTCAGGGTTCATCCTGTAGGTGAAATTAAATAGGTATTTCACAAGCAGCAGCAGACACTAGTGAAATGCAGCCCAAGACTCTCCTGCACAGCATAATATACGCTCCAAGAGCTGAGTTAAACAAATGAGGGTTTACAAGTTGGGTTCTCCAATTGTAAGCATCATCCCTTGGAAAAAGGAGCCAGGTGACAGAGCAAAGCAACCATAATGATGTCGTCACACCAAGCACACACCAGGGCTCCTGAAGCAGCAGCTCTCCCTGAGCTTCAAGATGGGGCGGGGGGGTGCTATCCTAGGACTTCCTCAGCAGAAGCTGACGAAAGTACAGCTTTGTTTCACACCTTCCATTTCTGAAAGTGTGCAGTCCAGTGATTTTCTCTGTTCTGAAATCTTGCAAGTTAATATGTGCACAGCAGAAATGGAAACAATATTCTGCAATTAAGAGTTAAGGATAGTCAATAGACCCTAGTTGCCTAACGTTCTGGAAGGTCAGTGCTCAGATGAGGAAAACTATTTTATTGTGACAGGATGGTAAACAAACAAAAAGACACAATAGCAGAAATCAAATTTTACAGAGCAGAAGACCAGTAGATAGTCTACAACCTTTTCAGACTGGTTAGAGAAACAGAGAAGACAGGATGAACAGAAGATTTTTTGGCTTTGGAGCTTTGTTTGTTTGTCAGAGTCTGAAAGATCATTCCCAAGCCCCTCATTCATTTGCACAAGTAATATAATTTGCATTCTTCTGGTTTTGATACACAAACTGTTGCCTCTCTTGTATTACTCTCAACAGTTTTTAATACCTACCATAATGCATCTGTATGAATATTCTGGAATGATGTATACGCCAGGAACTGAAATCAGTTCTGAATATGAAGTCAAATTGTCACAACAGTTCTCCCACTCTGATATTTGTAACCAAGGATCTCAAGACACAAATTTATGACAGCAAAATTCTTCTTATATATCAGACTAATCCCAAAGATCTTTCAAATGGAACTGGCACCTGGCTTAAACTTCTTCCCTACAGCATAATTCAAGTTTCCAAGTGGGTATAGAGGTACTTTCTTGGGAGAAAAAAAAAAATCAAACAACACTTAAACTGAGTATCTCAAAAGAAATGAATTTGGAGCATATATCATAAGTTCTCTCAAGTAAATGAAATTCCTCCTCTAAAACCAAGTTGTAATATTAGTAGATACTACACCAATGCCTATAGTTTGTACGAGATGTCTTTTAATGCAAATGAAGCAGCCAATCAGGCCTTTTAGTTTCTCTTACCAGTTCCTATCAAGGTTTTTGTACTACACCTCTTGAACTGAAATTGACCTCGAGCAGCTATAACCGGGAGAAAGAATGTAAAGATATCTAGGTGGTTTTGCTTGCAGGTTTTGCTGCAGTCTGAGCAGGAGTGCATAAGTTCATTTCCCTTAAAACCCGAACCAATCCCTGGCTTACATTCAATGTCAAATCTGTGAGAATCAGAAAAATCTGTACGACTTTCTTTGGAAAGCAGGTGCATCTGCTCCATTTTTGTGCAACTTGTGCTAAGATATGCCTGACTAGAATTTGAGGCCAAATGTTCACTGAACTGATATCAGGAATACTCAGGAACTAACAATTGCACTAGGTTAGTAGGATTTTCATTCTTTTTCATGGACTCTCATAATCTGTTTTTATTATTCTTATAGGAATTCCTATAGGAAGCAAAAACCAAGCAAACTTAGCCAACTACATGTACATAGTACTTGGTATTACAAACCAAGTAAACTTAAACATTTTTGTCACCCAGGCTGAGAGTAACTGTAAGTGCCAATGATTTATAATGCAAGAGTACAACACAGCACATTCTTCCAACTCCTGGTGGACTATCAACACAAACCAATTTGTTTATAAGAGGGAAGTTAAATACTGCTTTCCATCTCCCCCTGTACTACAAAAGATTGCATTAGCTACTTTTTGCAATACAAGGGACTTTCCAATTGAGAATCATTTCATTAACATCATACAAGTAGGGTTAATCATACCTCTTCTACCAGCTTTGTGACAGTAAAATGTAATTGTATTTAATCATTCAGATTTTAAAATGCTACTTTGTGAATTTTTTAATATATGTATTTTTTTTAAACCAGGCTTACTTTCAAGGCATTTGCTCTCTCAAAGCATCTATTTTTGCAGCTTCTCTTTTGAAGAAGTTGTTCTGTAGGATGTCTTATTAATTATAGTCACTGACACTGACTAAATTGTGATGACACTGAGTAATGATTCAAAAATTGGTTACCACCTATTTTTTGTTTGTTTGCTTTCTTCCAGGATGATTGTCCTCCATAAGCTCCGAAACAAGCAAGTTGCTGTAGGGCTAGATAAAAGTATCAGGCTACTATGACAGCTTCACGGAGGAGGGAGTAGAATTTTTCCTCCACTAGGGTTTCAGATCTACTTCATGGAGTATTAACAGACAGAAGGAATATTTGTCTATTTTTTTTCTGGGGAGAAGGAAAAAAAAATCAAAAAAAGGATAGCAGCTTCTTTCAAAAAATAAGTAAAAGCCTGTGTACACTGTGATATTCATTCTAGTGTAGATTGCTGGTTTGGGGTTTCTTTTACATATTTCATATATCTAGAATAGATTTTACAACATCCACTTGAAGTTTGATATCCATATCTTAGAAAGGAAGCAGTCTTGTAGGAGCCTAGAACCGGGAAGAGTTGCATTCCTACCGATTTGACAATAATATAATTTATATTGTCAAATATAAATTCACCTTGTCAACTCAATTCTGCTTTAATAGATGCAGTCTTCACACATTGCCCTTCCTGCTCTGTTCAGCATTAGTAGGGTGGAATTAGAGGAGTAAGTGATGTCACTACAACAATAATTTGATACCTTATTGTACAATACCCTGGATAAGTGTTTCATCCTGAATGAACATGACTCTAATGAAATACCTTTCCATGTAGTTTGCACACATACATTCCCTCTCAGGCTTCAACACACAAACAAAACATTTTGCAATAAGATGTCATATTACTGTTGCAATGACATTTTGCTTTCTGAAAAACTTATAACCAAGAGCATAACAGAAGGAGAACAGCAACCAAGCCACAGCCCTTCTGCTCATTAATACTTGCAGTAGTCTACCAGTGCTCAAGCCCCCGTTCTGAGCAGAGAATTCTCTTAACTGCTTCATTTGAAGTCATACTTTCCGGCATCTTAGTCTTCTTCCTTCCCTTTCATGCTAAAGATAGCATGTGCTGTCTATTAGTTTAGCAGCCCTCAAAGTCTACAAACAGAAGGTGTAGCAAATAAATTCCCTCTGTGGTAGAAGGATACCTCAGTGGGAATCTTGAGCTTCCCAGCAAGTACAGACTAGGAGCACCATGGCTAGGTTGCCTGGCACATGGCAGAGGAAACAGCATCAACACTCTATCTGAAAAGCTATATTTGAGAAGAGCAAAGCTAGAATTTTACCCAAGCAACTACCAAGATATGACTCTGCCCAGAGACACAGCAGTAGGAGTAATATACTTACCTAACCTTGTCTTCTTGCAGTTTCACCTGAAATGTAAGAAAGAAGTTTTATATATTCCAAAAATAGACAAAGCAGTTACCAAGGAACATTAAAAATTGATTTGGGTGGTCAACAACCTCTGCTATTTTCATGATTTCCAAACAAGGAAAACAGAGGAAGATGGAGGAATAACATAGTGAAGAGCAAAGAAGAAGAGAAACCAAAACTTTAAGTGTAGCTTTAGGCCCACATTCATCCTATCCTCTCTGACTTTAATCACTTTATGTCACCTAATCATCCTAAGCTTCCTGTGGAATCAACTCAGAAAAAAAGTGTGCAGAACTACCTACCAAAGTGGCACCCAAAAGCAGAGTCAACTACTGTTAAGTACTTCAGGCAAAAGGAAACCAAAAATGCTTACTACCCAATTCAAAAAGGTAGGGCACCCTATTCAGTTCATTAAGCAGTGATGTAAATAATGATGAACTTCAGCATATGTGTAATGGGCTTCTTCAGCCAGCAACAGAAATAGCCGAGACATAAAACAGCTTACTGAGATTGTGAGTACTTCAGCAGCACACATGAAACAGAAATAAGCTGAGCTTACTGGAAAGACAAAAAATGTCTTTGTGCATTTGTTGTCCGTGCAGTGTTCAGTGAAGCCTGTCTCTTAAATTGTCATTCTTAGCAAGAAAGCCTAGATTTTTACATTTGCTTTTCCAATAAGATTTTTGCCTCTGATTTGGCTATTCTCTGTACACACCTACTTCAATAAATTAAATCGCCACTGACAGCTTTTAAGTTAAACTTGAAATATTGAAATTTTAAAAACTATTTGACTGTAATCATTACAATAGACTCCACGGGGGAAAAAAAGAAAGAAAAAAGAAAAGAGTATTCATTTAAAATCATTGTGTTTATAATACATTAGTCCTATTCAATTACATCTGAGGAAAAATTCTGTACAAGCAAAACTGTAATAGGAAGCCATTTCAAGAGGAAGAAAACTAATTCAAACTATGTAATATCACAATAGATATTGCCAGCTGACATCCTAAAAATTAGGAAAAAAATATAATTTCTGATCCTCACTAGCTATTCATACATAAAGTATTCTCCCACAGCTGCTTTTCTTGGAACTGCAATGGGCAGAATTCTTGCATGCAGTTAGTGTAACCTTGGAAATCTCTCTGGGTGTTAATTATTATAAAGAGCAATTGCAAAAAGGACAAAGAAGTGTGAACACATATTTCTTTAAGAAAGGTGTTCTTAATCTTTATACTTGAGCTGAATTTCACATGAACTTCCTTCCAGTCTCTCTTTGTACTTGACAAAAGGAAAAATTATCCTTTCTGACCTCCATTGTAGGTACTTAAAAAGGGGATAAAAGAGTTTTACCAATATGGCTACTCATTCTCCCTACCAAATCCCACCACTTCCTCCCACCTCCTTGCACACACCCCTCCAAGCACACACAGTGGCTAGTGTCATGCAACATTGCCATCTGGTGATGAAGTATTTTCATTACAGTAAGAGTATAGTTAAGACAATTCTTTAAAAGCAATACTCATCAACTAGGCTAACTTTATTCACCTGCGACTCCTTTAAATTCTTAGTAGCCAAGATAAGGGATAACTGGAAAATGGATAATGGCTCTTTAAAACTGTCTTTCCAAAAAAAAAAAAATACACAGGTCATACCATTCACTGGGAAAAAAAAACACACACACACTCACAAAACACCCTTATGTTCAGTAATGCTATATGTACGTTCATGCTCTGTAAAGCTGCAGTTACATCTGTTACACCATGCATACAAATGACTATCATCAGAACCGAGGATCATAACATACAGCCAGGACTTGCACGAGTGTTGTATTAATAGAACAGAAAAGGGAAAGAAGCCTCTTAAGAATCAGGACCACAACAAAAAGAATACTGTTATTAAAATAAGGTCAGAGAGGCAAGTCATCTATATTTTACCACAGAAAGAGCCTGAATTCACAGTTTATCTCTAGACATTATTAGGCAGATGCACTGCAACATAAAAAGTGTGACATTGGCTTCTTCCCTTGTAAGAAAGTCAATACAATTGAGTATCAATAATCTGTATCAATGACTTGCCAAATCTACAACCATGCTCGTAACACACTTGAAAAAAAAATACACACACAAAGCAAGCACATTCAATGCAAACTTACAGAAGAAAGCTTTTATTCTTTAAAATATTAGAATTCAATGAGAAAAAAAAATGTGACCACCACTATCATACTTTTGTTTTAAAAATGTTGAGTTTTCTTTGATCTTTTAATGTCTTCTGTTAGCGACTTCTGGAGCCATAGGACAATTTCAGCTAATTTTGTTAGAGAGTTAAAATTTAGGAATAACAAACCTCCCTGCAAGTTAAATTTAAAAAATCAGATCTTCTGAAGATGTGCTTATGCATTCTGTTTTCTGGGAGACAGACCACTCAAATATTGACAAGAACGGGAAAAGCATGAATGCGAAGTAGAACAGGGTTAATGTAGTGGTAGGAAAAGAAGAGGAAATTATGTCATGATGAGTTTAGGAGGCAGATCAAAAGTCGAAAAACCGAACAGTTTTGTAATACACAAATATTGATGAACAAATTAATATTGTGTGTTACTATTCTTTTATTTGGATAATAGTAATGCATTGCATATATTAAATTCTAGGAACGGAGGGACACCTAAGAGTCACTCCTGCAGAAATGCTTCAATTTAAATTACATGACTCTTAGGGCAGTGGAAATGAAGCTTCTTTTATAGTCTGACACAAAGAAACTATTTGCATGAGTAGCTCCTAATTTTCCTTGTCTGTCTGCTTACATTGCTTATTCAGTTTCTCACTAATCAAAATTACTGTTACTTGTCAGTGGAGAAGTCAAAAACATGCATTTTTTCAGTTCCTCAAGTATCAAAACAATGAAATAACCAAAAGAAGCCAAGTTGTCCTGGTATACTTGCAGGTAAGGGAATCTTTATTAGTTGTGTAGACTTAAAAGAATGAGGAGGCTCTGTTCTAAGGCTCTCGTGATGTCAGGCTATCACAAGCAGTTCTTGGAAGCCTGTTATCTTACCTAAAAACCCTGGAGATTTTAAGTCCATCTAAGAGTAACCATATCGTAAGAACAGGAGATGTTCTTGTTGCATTGACATCTCGTTGCTTTTTAAATTGTAACAGCCCATTACAATAACAACTGAAAGGAATACACTAAAAAAGGGAAGCAGCAGAGCAAAGACTGAGAAGGAGCACGTGTCTGTAGCAGGTTGAGCTTGTCTGGATCACTGGGACAATAACAGGGGAATAAGAGGGGCAATAATCAGCAAACAGAGCAGCTAGGGAAAAAAGGATTTTTAGAAAAAAAATTTCTTCAGAAGCTTTCCTGCTCTATTCTAGAGCAAGAAAAGACGGACTGCCTAAAGGTGATGAAGCAGCTTGCTTAGCACTTTTAGATAGATGTCCATGAAGGTGGACATCTGTCTGCTGCTGCTTCTCCTTTGAAAACTTGGGCAATAACAGAATGTATTTTCTTCTCTTCAGGACACAGGAAAAAATGAAAAGGTTCATGTTTTTCACTTTGCCACAGATGAAGATATTTGTTGACCACATTTTGATCCTCTACCTACAGCAGCTTCCATCCATGCTCAGGCACTAATGCTTCTGTTGGAATGAAGAAGCTTGTGATCACTAATGCTAGCAAGTAAAGTTGAGACGGAGACATATGATCCTCTTCAGCGACAGAACAAAGCAGGAAAACAAGTCGCCACGAGTCACTGCAATTCTGAATTAACTCATGCACACAAGCATCCAGTTTGTTCAGGCTGGGGTGTGGATTTTGAACAAGCAATTTGCAGGTTCAACAGAAAAAGAGATTTGGAAGAAGTAACCTGCACCTGTGGCAGTAGGGCTCAGAAGGAGAGTCGCTGTGGGACTGACATGGACACACTGCTGGGCCCAGCAATTCTCCATGTTCCCTGTGATGCTCTCCCACATTAAAACCAAGAGGGAGAGGAGTTAAATGTGGAAAAATCCAATCTTTGCACTGCAGGAAAAAGAAAAAGGGAGCTTTTTTTTTTCCCCCAAAAGAGTGATGAAAGTGAAACCTTCAGGGAATTCACAGAGCAAAGACTCCTGCTAAGATTCAACGCATCTTAAGTACAGATGACAGAAGGAGAGATATTATTTTCATTTCTTCTTCAAGGTTACTCAACTCCTCTGAAAATAAATTTGGAGTAGGAGAGAAACCAATGACGTTAAATAGCAAAGCTTAGATCTAGCACAAATGGCACCACTAAATACAAGCTTTGGTTCCCTGATCACATATAATTCATATTTTGACAGAGCTTTTTGATACAACCTGGAGATCTTGTCTTGCGAGACCCAGCATGTCTCTTTACTTGTCAAAGCTCCTTGTGTTAGCAAAGGTCCTTCTGAGAGGAAGGAAAGGAAAAAAAAAGGGGGAAAGGAGAAAAAGGTGGGGGGAGGCAGGTGGAAAAGAGAGAGAAAATGCCCATCCATTACATTAATGCTGCCACTTAATTCCTAACCACAGCTATTCCTTTCTACAATTCACGGATACATAAAACATAATGGAAGGTGCTTTGCACTCCCTTGCCACTATCAGATAGGATTATTTTGGAAAAGCAATAAAACAGTCATTTAAACAAACCAGCAGCAAGCCCTCTGCTCCTCATTGCCTCTCTCCAGTTTATAGGCTGATGATGCTGCATTCAAATGTTTTTGGGGCTGGAGGAGAAGGGAGAAGCAAAACTGAGCCTTTTAAAAATGGCAGAGCCACCTCTGTGAGCACAGGAGCTGGTATCTGCTCACGCTGCCAAGAGTGCAGGCAAGCGTTTAAAGGGGAACCTAATTAAGAAAACTGACTGGCAGTTGATCTCATTGCCGGTCTCTTGGTGTAAGGAGAAATCAATCTAGCACAGACTTGTCAGCAGAATAACATGAAGGGCACTTTGCAAACTAGCAGCGAGCTGCAGACAGAGCTCGGCATTACACTCAGATAGGGCTCTACCAGCACCAAGTCACATAAACAGTCAAATGCAGAAAGTCAGCAGGCCCACAGGCTAATTGACTTCTGCAATAGGAAGAGCTGTACGATTGCTCCTTTGGTGCAGCACAAATGCCCAGTGAATTAAGTTCAAATTCCCTTGACAAGTAAGATTTTACATGGGAGAAATGTTCCCAATTGAGCAGTGAATGTAATATTTCCAAGACTCACATCTTCCACCAGCAGGTCCATGTAATGGGAATATTTTTATTCCTTTCCTCTTCTTATCTGTGTATATGTGACAGTTCAAGAGTATTTATACGTAAAGTAAAAAGGCATAATCATACATGTGAATACAGAACAGGAACAAAAGTATCAGAAAAATACATATATTTTTGCTTTGCTTCAAAATCTGTAACACAGTCACATCATGAGGACATGGTGTGGCAACAGAGAAACCCAGAAAAGAAATTGGAGTAATGCAAAACATGTTTTTGTCCGCATGTATTTTAAGTTACTCACAAAATGTGACTTATCCCAAAGGAAAAAAAGCTAAAATGACTTAATATGATTCTGTGATTCTATGATTCTATGATTCTATATATCACTCCCTGCATAGGCTGTTTAGACTCCCTGTTAAAAATACAGTTTAGGAAGCTTTACAACAGAAAGGTCATGTTCCAAGGACAGTAAAGCAAGGCATGCTGCAGCAGAGCATAGCAGCTTCTAAGAAAATGCTAAATAGTAGCCACATTCATAAGCATTTATTATTTCTATTCTAACAGTATATCTGTACTGAACTGCTACAATCAGAAGTAAAGTCTATGACACAGGGCTCCAAAACACACAAGTTTACAACCAAAGTACACAAGACAAAATGTTTGCAAGAGAAAAAGCAGCACAGGTCATGCAGCAAATCAGTTAAAACTGGGAAAAAAGACCCCGCACTCTTTCATTCCAGTGTTTCCATCCTGTGTTTCTATCCAGAAATACATTAAAACATATCACTACCTGCCTTTTCCCTTGCTATGAAATGATGCTCTTCAAAACTGTTGGGAAATCAGCAACTGCTCTTGCCCTACTGAGTAAAGTTGCAGTTGATGGCTCTCCATTATAAAGAAGCCAGGCATTAAGCCTGTGGCATTTTTAGAAACACTGAACACTGGATCTGAGGCTTTAGATGTAGTCCATGTCTATAATGACTTCATTCTTTCTTAATTGAAGCTCTATCTTACAGGTGCTATCAGACTGGTAAGATTGGGGCTTAACTGCACCTGCACTGTAAAATTGCAGTTAACTGATTCTTCCTCATAACTTCTATCACAAATTAATACAAACTTAAAAAATGCTTTAGAGTTAATAACCAAGTTGATTAATTATTCTGACCACATAAACAAAAAAGAAAAACAAAACAAAAATGTCTGTATTGAATCGTGTTCTTTATCATTTGTCAGCCGGTGTATAACATATTGCTTTTGTCTTCTTTACACAATCAAGTTGTGCTGGTTTTGCCTCTCAAGGACTGGGTTGCCAAGTCATTTAGCAGGCTAAAGACTATCCTACCCCACCTGGACTTCAGTAACACAGATTAATCACAGTTAGCACCACTTGCTCTGGTGACCAGCACAGTGCAATGCGGCAAGGCACTATAGCTCCACACTATGTTGCACAGGCCATCGAGGTACAGCTACACTGCTTCTAGTTTGTGCTATCTCAGACTCTGCTAGCTTGGGCAGCCCGTGCACAGGCAGAGGGAAGTGGGGATCTCCATGCACCATCTGGGAGATGGGCATATCTTTTAGTGAAGTTGCTTGCTCTAACTCAGTGCCAGGAGCCGTCTTCAGGCTGCTAATCCACCTAAATCCTTAGCATGAATAATTATATTTGCCACAATTTCATTGTGGTTTCCAGATGTGCTCCCACAGAAACACCAAGCAGAGTCTAATCTCCATGTCTAACTTCCCCTGCAGCCCAGGATTTCAAGCAGTTCTGACTTTCTTTACTTATCTGGGGAAGGCAGAGTGAGATGGGCTTAAAGTTCTCTAATTCTCCTGAAATCTCAAGCATACCAGTGCTATTATGATAGTGACCTCTGTCAAAAGGACAAATTCCCCCCTGAGCCAACACTGCAAATACGTCTTTTTCCATCAATGTTTCAGCTACAGATGAATTGCAGAAAAGCTAACTAGCATCTTTTCCAAAAGATCAGAAGCCTCTATTAATTGTTTGATGTGCTTTAATCAAATAGGTTTTCACAATGGGTAGCAGGGAACAGACAGTGTGTAAAGAGTTTTAAACGTGTTCTCAAATAAAAATTTGCAGATCAATGACTGTAGTCAGAAGCTGAAGTTGAAAAGACTTTTGATCACATTCCCTGCTGTTTCTATTAGAAATGAACTCAATATATTAGATTTAAATTTAGATACCCAGAAGAACAGAAGTATATAACTCTGGGGGTTTGGTTCTATCCATTCGGATGATAAAGAGTTCATTTGCAAAATTCAAACGTAGCCTTGCATATCAAGTTCTGTAGTGTTCGAGATTGTTGGCTACATGTTTTACTTGACTGAGCTGAGCTTGAGACACAAGCTCACATGTGCATAAGAGCTACCATTTTTCTGGTCAACAAATCCTGATAGCTGAGGAGGCCGAAACTAACTTTTGAAGAATGCAGTCTTTATGTTGGCTTGCTTACAAAATACTTGAACAAAGGATTCTCCTAACAAAAGGGAAAGAACCCAGAATGGTCATTAAAGTAATTTTTGGCTAAATAACAGGGCAACTCCTTCAAGCCGACTCAATGAATCCGTTGATTTACAAGTTTGAAAAGCTACATAATAGCAATTGAAATGATTATATATTTAAACCAAATGTAATGCTTTATGATTAAATAGTCTCAAAAGACCTCTCCAAAAAAAGTAAAAATGCTCAAGTATATCTTGGAAAACCTGCAGAATTTGTCAAGAGAGTATGGACAGCTTTGGAATATAACTTTTTAGGCAGGTGTGAGGGGAAGGCAGGGAAAGAGAGAAAGACCATTCATCTTTTTTTTTTCTGTAAAAGTTTTTTATAATAATAGAGTCATAAAAGCTAGAGGAAAGCAGTGAAATTATTCTTCCAGAAATTGGGGGAGGGAGGGTGGTGGTGGAGATTATTGAACTGCCAGATATAAACTGCTGTCTAGTTATTACAACACCTATTCATAAAAGGAACGCTACATTTAGAATATAGATATTGCACTGATATTTGTAGAGGACACAGCATTTGTTTATTCATAAAGTTTACTTTCTGTATTGTCAAAAGCAAAGTTTGACAGAATTTTCTTTAGACATATCTATATGCCTGGACTCTACTAGCGTGAACCAGAAAGCACAAAAAGCATTCACTGGAATGAAAGACAGAAGAATCCTTAGGGACTGCTTGCTCTGGGATGTTGCCAGGAATGGGAGAAAAGGAAGATGACTGCTAGTATATTAGTTATGTTCTGTAAGTGTGGAAGCATTAAAAGCAATAAAAGGTCCATCAGGCATGAGATATGAAATGCTACTTTGTGAATGATCTTTCCCAACCCAGAAACTCTCAAATCAAGTGTACATCTGGACAAAAATAGTCAAATTATCTGCCCGGTTATATCAAGACTTTCCAGATCTATCAAAATGCCATAAGAAAGGGGTTTTTTTTGACTATGGCAAAGCAAGATGCCTGACATTGGTTTGTTTTTCTTCAGGAAAAACTATAGGAAGACTTAATTGAAATATCACCCTCCTTGTCATTTTTGCAGCTTTACTTAAATAATCCCAAATCTCTGTGTGAGCAATAAACCGTGCAATTCTAAAGATAAATGATTTCCTATACATACTTGAATCTAATCTACATCAGCTGTAAATGCCTAGAAAGAATCATTTAAAGTGGCATCTTTCCTTGGCAAACACTTGCAGAAATAAAGAAATACTTTGTTCTATGCACAGGTGGTTGAGCAGCTTTGCCCTTACTTTTTCAGATACAACTACCTAGTGTGAGTCCATTTGACTTTCCCCCTCCTTGCCCCACCATAAGACCTTCTTAGTATCTGTTCCTTTGAACAGCTTATAACATTTTGTTTAATTAAAAGCCTAGGGCCTGACACATAGAATTTTCTTGCCTTTTCTGCTTATTAAAATTCTATGTTTCTTACTTAGAATTCAGGAATATTTAAAGTGACATATTCTGTAATACCAAGACAATATTTTAAACCATTTTAAAGCAAAGATCAGTGTATTCAATATCTTTGAGAGATATAAGTCCTTGTGTTCAATTATAAGAACAGCAACCAGGTATTTAAAACTGAACTGGACTTTACATGTATGCTCAAAATAATCCAGTGTTTTTTTAGCTATTGGGGCCTTCGCCTCTCAGGCAAAAATATTCAACACTGTTTGAAAGCTCTAAGCTCTGCTAAGAGCTGCTCCATAGAGTTTTATTGTATTCCTCCTCTACTTGTATTTTCAGAACAGCTAAACAGCTGGATGTATATTGCAATGGTCTACAAACTATCACCTGGCAGAATTTGCATTTTGGAATACAAGTGCTTTACTAAAGAATTCTCAGCATGCTCCCCCATTAGCATCTAAGCAGAAAGGTGGACAAGAGCGGCCATGAGTGATCTCCATAAATATTTCTCGGAACTAATTAACCATTTCACTTACCCTGCATTTGCGTTTTTTCTCTTCTTTCTAATAGAGAAATCAGCTACCAGAGGAATATTGGGCAGCTTGGTAGAGCCAACAGGGACAAGGCACTTCCCATATGGGGATTTCCAACTCAAAGCCAGGGCTAGGAGGTACAAGGACCTTCCCCTGCACATGTAGGCACAGGACATCACCAGACAGGAGTGAAGCTTTCTGGTAGCAATTTTTAGACAGCTCAAGAGCTATCTAAACCAAATGAAGCCTCCTCCAGCATGGCTTTGGAAGCAGACAAGTGATTAAAGCGCATATGTTCCTGGCAGGCTGACATAGCAGCAGTCTAAGCGGCACACGTCCATCCACCAGAGCAAGGCCAGGACTGTCCCTGCTCACATAAACCACAGTACAACACCAGCTGGGACCCGCTCTTGTATTACAGCTTTGCACTGTGAGCCACATTTGTTATTAACCTGTAAAGGTGCACTGAAAAACATCCCTCAGGGCATATGCAAAAGTGCCTTTGCTCAGGGAATAAAGTCTTTAAATACATCAGCTGGCAATTAAGTGCTTATGTGGCTGTCAGTGCATAGAAGTGCCCTGGTTGGACTACACAACTAGACGCAAGTTTCCATATGCACTGTAGTGGAAGTGCATTTGAGCAGTCCTTGATACATCTTTCAGAAGCCAATTCTTCTGGTTTTCTGTGTTTTTTTTTTTCCACAGGTTAAATACAGGTTCTTTCTTAGTCACCATGCATAGCTCAACAAATAATTCATTTTGCAGTCTGCAGCCCAATTTTATGATAGCTTGGCATCTTGTCAAAACATAAGGCAAAATAAAATATTGTCTCATGGGAATGACATGTTTCATTTGACTCACATGTTGCCATTGAGGGCAGTTGTAACAAGGACAGTTGTAACAAAAGAAAGAGACTTTAGTTCTCAAGCTACTGAAATGACCTAAAACTTATGAACTAATGCAAATAACTCAATGTCTGGGTAATTCATATATAGCAAAAGAGAAGCTGAATCCCCCTAGGGATACCGTCTACTTCCAGCTAGAACTATTCCCGTCAGTCTTGCTCTGCTTCATGTTACTCATATCTACTCATTAAAGAGAAAGTGGAAATTTGACCATTCAGGTAAAAGATCTTACCATCTGAAGAAACATGAGCACTGTGATGACTGCTTACGAGTATTTTAAAAAATATTCTTGTGGAGGAATTCAGGGGACCCTTTCTATTATATATACAACAGAGCACGTTGTGCAAGGCAAAAAATCCATACTCACACCAGTGGCAATCATGGCATGGTTAAACTAACCAGAGTAAGATGAATAGAGTAGGCTGAGGAGTCATCCTAGAAAAAACCTCAATAGCCTGCTATATGTGATGGGTTAGATAACCCTGCTTACAGGTAGAAGAAACAGAATTTCACGTCTGTGGTCCATGTGCTACTCATTTTTAGGACAGTATTTCACACTAAGAACACAGCAGATGGATTATGATTAATTTTTACTTAGTCAAAGCTAGTCAATGAACTTGAACAACATAAACCTGCACACCAAGCTTGAGGTTGCCTGCTTTCTCAAGGGGACACCCATCACAGATACTAACCTAGCTTTAATACTGAAAGGGGACACAGCTGTATTGGTTCCTACAAGCCAAGTGATGGAACTCAAAGTTTGATTTCAGAAGTCAACCTTCGTACCTCTTTAACAAAGTGGTACAGCAATCGTCTTTGAAATAGGCAGACTGGGTCAAAAAAAAAGGAAAAGAAAAAGAGAGAGAGAAGTACAAAACTCTCCTCTCCCTCTCCCAGCCCATTCCAATTCTTTTTCTTCCTGGGAACAGGATTCAGGAATAATAACCCAGTGCTGCTGTCACAGTTGTGAAATCCTGTTTTGGTCTGAAACATAACCTGCTAAGAATGTCTTGTCCTGACCAAGATGTAAAGTTTTCCATAGACACGATATCCAGACCAAACCTCAGTTTAACCACTGATAGAGTGTGAAATTAAAAAAAAAAAAAAAAAAAAAAAACTACTTCATGCCTCAATCTAAATGTAGGATTCAGGCAAATATTTTTAAGGATTTTCTTGAAATCAGATTCTTCTAAGTTCAAGAACCAACAAAAAATCTGTTTATAATTCTGACATCAAATGAAGGATTTATTATTACTGAAGGCACAAAGATGTCCAACACAATAAGTATGCAGTAAACCAGAGAAGTGTTTTATGTTTAGTTTTAAGGCAAACATATTTTCCTTGTTAAATGTTTGACAGATTTCAAGTACAAGCAGCACAATACTGGCAAGCTGCAACTCAGGCTGTGTTTCAGTCACATGGTTAATATCATGTCCCGAGAATGTCTTGATGTTTATGGTTAGCTTTAAATTTCATAGCACAGATTTTACTCAAGGAGGATACATGCCTGTGTTGTTGATTTCTTCTTGACCTTGCTCAGATTGTCATTAGAAATGCTGCAGGACAAATTATGGACTGCTAAAAGAAAACTACTAAAATATATGCTTACCACTGAAGTTGTGCTTACATAATCCTGAAAAGGGCATTTTTTTCCAGAGTCAGGACGGTCTGTAATTCCCTTGCTCTTGATCTTGAGAACTTAAGGTGTCAGAAAGCAAATAAAATATGGTATATGGAGATATGGTGTTATTTGCATGAATATTTGGAAAAATGACTTAATTTAGTACTATGAAAGATTTTTATGAACTCTGTTTAACAAGATCTAAGTAATCACTTGGAAGTGTTTAAAGCATAGCAGGAGAGTCTCCATATACATAACATAACAAAAAGTTGTCTAGGGAGTTTATATAACATCTATTAATTCATTTAACACTCACTCTTTTTGGCTGTGAAGTTTGTCACTGAAGAACAGCTGTCGACTTTTAATGAATACCAAAAAGGTGACCTCAAAGAAATTCCAGTGATACAATCATTAGCCTTATCTCTGTTGGAGGGAAACACACATTATTTCAGCCACTGCCAGTAGCACAGGCTAGGACATATTCCTGAGGAAAAAGAACTATTTAGAGAAAGGTTATAGGGAAAAGCTCCTACCAGACAACTCACGCACACACTTTCTCTCATTTAAAATTCATGAAGATGAAGTGCTGCTTTGTTTCCTGTCTCCAGGATGAGCCCTAATACTCTTGCCAAAAGCAAGCTAACAGAGTGTAATTGTTTTTCATCTAAATTGCATGTCCAACCTGCTTAGTTTTCAAAGAACATTGATGATACTGCTTTGATACCCAGCCGCCGAATGACAAAGTACAGGGCACGCAGGCAGATGGGCATGATGAGAATTTTTAATCATTATGTCTTCCAGTCAGCTTACAGAACAACGGGGGTAAAGAGCAGGAAACATAAGGGAGAAAAGAAAAAACATTCATAAGGAGGCAATGACTCCTATTTTCATTAAGGATAACTGAGAAATACAAATAAGGGCAGACTATTCAGAACAAAGATCTCCCTAGGTGTTTTAATCTTATATTCCACATAGTTAAAAGGGCATTTTTAAAAGGATTATGAAATAAAAGAGAATGGTCAGAAAGCACAAAGGCTGCTTTCTTTTGCACAGACATGTGTCTTTCTTCTGAAAGAAGAGTGGCTTCACAGATCTTCACAGAAGGCATTTGTAAATTTTTGCAACCATAAATTCGGATTCAAACATGTCAATCTTAAACTTTCTCAAGTTCATAGATATACCTGAACTGTATGTTCTGTTAAGCATTACTTTTTTTGCTCTTAGCTGTCCTATTTCATTTTATCTAAACATGGAGATGCTGCTCGGAAAAGACAGACTCACACTGAAGTACATAAGCAAAAATATGAACTGAAAACAGTCACATTTTTACAGAACATTCTCAATGGTAGACAGCTAATGCAGAAAGACATGCAGTTTTTGCTCCTGATTCCTGCACTTTCTGTTACCTGGAGCTAGAACAAAAAGCTTGATTCTGTTTACCATGTTAGTTCCAGTTAATTTAGTTCTTCTTTCCCAGTTTAAACTATTGTTTCCTAATTACATTTTCTAAGCTCTGCAAAGCGGGAGGCAGGGAGCATATTGCCTTCCCTGGAGTGCCTATAAAGCGTGTGGCTTCAACAGTCACATTATCCCTGCTGGCTCTCTGTAACCTTATATTTGTCATATGCGAAGAAGAGTGTCTGCAAGAAGCAGACACTAAGCACTGCCGTCACAGATGGGTGAAAGTGGATGAAAACAATACCAAGAGGAGGAAAACGCGCAAGGAGGGTGTGGGCCAGCACAGGATGTGCATGGCATAGATCTGTACTGCATACTGATGTAGGGAAGGAAAGCAGGGTTTTGTTTAGTTTGGTATGTGTGTGTTTTTTGGGGGGGAGTTGCAGTTATGTGAAAGCTGAGCTGTTTTTTGCAAAGAACTTGCATTAAATGAAAGCACAAATATGAGTTTCATATTTAATATATGCCCTCCACTCTTCTCAAAATAGGTCAAGAGACAAAGCATTAGGTTTTGCATTCTCATACTTTTCCTTTTTTCACATAGACTTTTCACCTGCCCATGAATACATGCATACTTCTGCCTTAAGAGAGAAACAGATGTAGAAAATCAGCTCTCCTTCAATTTACGGAAATAGTTCAGAAGACCTGATGCAGGCTATATATGCTCAAATCTACACTTATCCCTCACTATCATCTGAATACTGGCCAGTCCCAACTTTATCACAGTATGGAATAGGAACATGGAATTAGGAAATTAGGAATAATTTATTTAAGACTGTCAAAATAAACATTTATACCAAGGGCTTAATGCCTGGGGAATTTTCACTACCACTAGGGCGCAACTCTTTAGCCTGCTGATATGCTGACCATGAACATCTAACCAAATGAGACATGTGCTTAACTTAGATAGGCCCTACTTCTATCATTAAAAGATTTACCTTTCTGTTCTGAACTGTAAAAATGCTAAAGCAGCTTATTCCATCATTCCCATACCCAAACTGCCTCTGCCCTAGTGGTTTCAGCGCGTTGGAAGATCGCATCTGCCTTAATGCTTCCAACACCTTGGAAGGTCACGTACCTATTGATGAGCTGGTAAATACCATGTATTTACTTTTACTTGCATACAGAATCCTCAATTATTACACAAGGAATTACAGACGACCTTAAACCATAAGGGATGATATTGTTGTTTATTCTGTTGTTTTTCCTCATAAAGGGAAAAGAGCAGCCTATTAAAAAAAAAGAGAGAAAGAAAAGTCAGTCAGTCAATCAACCTAGGCACCAAACAATTTGCTTCAGAAGTATTTGGCGTGCGCACAGTAGTGCCAAGGTAGAGAACTCCCAGACCCTATTAGCAGGACCATAGATCGTGCATTCTGCAAAACCTGCCCGGTCCTGGTGAAAAGAGCCAAGAACCTGGCAGAGCGTAAGCAGACATACCCTGAACTTCACAAGAGCCCTATTGATCTTATTGACTAGGTCAGTGACATGCTGCTGTACATTAGGAGGGAAGAACAACTAAGAACTAGTTAAGTCAATATTTAACAGCATAGTTAGTGTCAGCTGACCTTGGATGTACCTTTAATAAAACAAAGGTGAAGGAGACTGAAGCATATGCAACATAGCAATCTGAATTAGTGCTGAAGATGTATTTAAAGGGTTTCATCTTCGTTAGCAATAAAAAGCAATTCTACTTCCACATTGTATTATACAGAATACATGATATTTTACAGAATAAACCATCTTCTCTTCACCTTGTGAAGTTTGTTCTAAATGGTTGTTCAGATAACCACTGACACGTACGTATTTGAAAGAAAAGGCAAAAAAAAAATCATTCTAATACTTCACTTCACCAGGTCTTTTCTGATACATTTGTAGAACTATTTTTAAACAGAATTTGGAAGAAGAATGACAGCAAAAAGCATCAGCCACCAGATATGGCTGAACAGGAGCAAGATATGAGATTGCCATTGACAAGCTCTTTCTGACTTGTTTTAAACACACCCTTATATGACTTTGCTTTCTGGGATGAATCTACCACATCCTGATCCAAATCAAGGCCTGCCTATGCAGGAGCATTCCTTTAAAAAATAAGAACTTTAAATTTTTAATTTCTAAATTTTTGAAAAAATAAGTTTTTGTGTTAACATCCCTAAATTACAGAGCATTAAAGTAAATACAAAGCAGATTTAGGTCACTGTACTGTAATCTCCTAATAACAGTAGCCCAGAATTCATCTAAGCTTCTGTTGACCTGGAAAGTGAGATTCCTGAGGCCCCATCACAGCAGCCGGGCTACCAGACCACAGCATGCAACAGACGGTGCAGAGAAACATAGTCTCATCAACAATTGTTGTATTAGCATCACAAATATCTTAATCCATTCAATTTTAATAATGGCCATTATTAAATCACCTCTTGTTCTATCTACTAGGTCACTAAGTTATTGGTCTGGAAAACTAGGTTTTTTTCACAACTAGCTTTTATTTCCAGCAGCATCTTATCTTACACAAACATGCATACACACACACATATACATTCAATTAACCATCTGCTAGATAGGAATAATACTAAAATAGAGGAGTAAAATTTCTTCTTCATTTAAATCTAAGACCATACATTTCATAATCAGACATTTTCAATACTGTTTATATTTTAAGTATTCTTAGCTAAAGAGATATTGCAAATAAACCTGCAAGATTTTATCTTGTAAGCATGGTCATTCTTCACCTTGCTTTTTTCCAGTTAGGAAAAACTTAATAGCTTTAATGTGATAAGCAAAACACAAACGACTACAGATTTCTCCAGCTTAAATCAAGGTAATAACAGAGCCAAGCAGTTTTCATTCCAGCTTATACTAGTGAACAAATAAATATTCCTGTCATTCTGTATCTGAAGGCTGGTAAAATACCTTGCCAAACAATGAAGTTTTGGAAATCAGTAGGATGAACACATTTAAATAATGTGTAGCCCTCTGAAAGTCTCCTGCAATTATCTTTCAGTTCTTTGATCCCTTGGTAGAAAAACAGGTCATTTATCATCGATTTTCTAAGTTTCCTAGATTAAAAAACCTTGTTTGATCATTCATACTTATCCTTATTGTTAAACTTAACACTACAGTATTTGAGGCGTGTCCTCTTTAACTCTTAAATGAACATTATTTTCTTGCTTATGACCAACCGAAGTGACAGATCAACTCAGTTTCATTAAAAGAGCAAGGCTGGTCTCCAAGTAACTGTTTCCATACATTGAGGATGTATTGTCCAGCTGATGCATCAAAAAAAAAAAAAAAATAGGCAAAATTGATTCAAGTCATATTTAGCCATATTGGAAAACAAGAACACAGTGTTCAATTGAAATAAGATTGTTTCTAGAAAGAAAGTCTTCAATTCTTTCTTGCTTTTTTCCTTTTCAACACTTCATTCTATCTTACAGGAATAACATGTTTTTCTAAGAAGCTGGAAATACAGCTTCAGTGGGCTAACACTTTATTTAAATCAACTTCTCGAAGAAGAGCTAGAGGTCATCACACCTGCATTAGAGGTCATCACACAAAGCACATGGGTCTGGGCACAGGACCCACACAGTTCTCAGCCTGTTGGGTGATACTGGATCCCAAGTCAACTGAGAATCAGAATAATTTCCATTGACTTTGAAAGCAGTGCATACAGGGAAAAAAGAACGTGCCTCAATGATCTCACCAAGATCTCCCAAGACCATCTGATCTTAGCTACACGTACCTACCACTTCTTGGAATGGCACAATTTAGATGAGGTTCAAGATTGTTGTAGTTCATACCAGGATGTCCGTTTAGGTCACGTCATAGGAAAAGCATAAAAATTCACTTTTTTCTGAACTCTGCACCACTAACTAGCATTTATAGAATCAAAGCCTGCAGTTACTAGTCCTCCCATCAGTCCTAAAAAACAGAGATGACTTATATGAAGACAATAGACTTATGCTGCTTTAGGCCACTCATTTAGAATACTAACTATATAACGTACTTTAAAGACTAAGTAGATTTTTTCCTTTTTCCTGAATGACCCACTTTCATTTATTTTAGTAGCAGCAGCTACCACAAAACAGAGTGTAGTCTTATCAGTTTTTTTTTTTCCTGTTTTTTTTTTTAATCGGGATTTCTTAGTGGAGGAGCACATTTTCTTAACATACTTAACTTCTCAATGTTCCTATTATGAATTTAGAAATAACTAGTTCACTAAATATTAGATTTGAAAAATCCGACATATGAGTTAATGAGGAGTTTTCTTTCATACTACCATAGTTGCTATATTTTTGAAGGCATCCACTGTGGCCTAATTATTTTAATTTAAAATGCTCACAAAGTCTTTATTCATGATTTTTATCTGCAAGGTTTGAAAAAATTTTACAGCTCCTTTGAAGTTTTAAGTTAGAAAGCTAGCAAGTAATGGAAGCATCATGTTTTCATAATGCTTGAGTCCAGAAGGCTCCTGAAAGACAAAGAAAATGTGAATCAAGGAATAATAAGCTTCTATGAAATGAATTTTTAATAACTGCTGTGCCATGATGCTGTTCATTCTGGCCAGGAATGTCTTTTTCTTTTTTAAATACCTGTATTTTCTGTTAATGTACTTTTCTGTTAAAAACAGACAGCATCGTTGTCATTAATGGTGGTACAATACAAGTAAGCCCCTATTAACTACACTTAAGTCACTAATTACTGCAAAATATCTAGGAAAAAAAACTAAATATTTGTTTTTTGGGTGAATTTGTTCAGGTATTAATTCTCATCTGTTATTTTCAGCACTTATTTCCCTTTTTTTACCTCAATGACTGAATTTCATTGTCAAAAATAACCTGTGCTAGTAAAAGAAGACATTTAAATAATAATAGGAAATTAGTCAATTCTTTGACCCGAAGGACGGTGACAGTTTTTCTTTCTGGCATTAGCTAGAAACTCTTGCTTAAAATCCCTAAAAGATGACAACCCAGTCCTGCCACTCTCACAACCAACACTTCAACACGCAATACTTCAATTCTCATTTAATATCAAACAACTGCTTCGCCTCAGGATTCAGGCCAAAGGGAAGAATCAGTACAAGAAAAACATAATTCAAAGTTTCTCAATAATTAAGTATAATTAACATTTCCTGCCAATTATAAGACACCCAGACACCTAGTGGCATACTATGCTCAATATTCTTATAGGCAGCCTGCATTTATGTTTTCATGTATATTGTTTCCCTACAGAAATGTTTTATGCATCCAAATAAAGCTATATAAATCACAATGACTGCCTTTTAACTAGATATAATGGTAGACAAAAGTGGCATGCTAGCTGGCAGTGTGATTCAAGGTTCTTGTTGATAGTTTCTCTTTTGTGTAATGCAAACCATAGCTAGTTTGATAACAGCATGCTGCACTTGGAAATAACTGTTATTTGGAGGAGAATGAGTTATTTTCATTGGGGTTTTGATTTGCATAAAACCCAGTTATATTTAGTATCTGTTCGTTTATCCATGGTAAATCAGCATTACCCAAAATTTACCTTTCTGCCTAAATTTCCAAGATCTTCCTAAGATTACTTTTTTGTTTGTTTTTTTAGAAAATATCGTACTTTTAAAATATGCATGCAATGCTATATGCAATATTCAGAGATCCACAATTTCCTGTTTTTGCCTTCGACTCACTGCTCTGTGTGAAATAAATGGTTTTAACTGATATTCAGCTTCAATTCACTGCTCTGTGTGAAATAAATGGTTTAAACAGATATTCAGCTTCTAGATCACTCTTCCCTGGAAGCTGTGCTGCTTCAGAAGAGGCACAGTATCTTCGTAAGCATATGAAACTATCAAAATCACCCATTACTTTTAATGGCACTGAATAAATGATCTTACATTACACTGTCACATTATACAGTGGTATATTTGTTCTTGTCCAGGTGACCACAAAAAGCATATCGCGCACACAATTGCTGTTAACCCACTTCATGCTTTAGCTGGGAAATGCTATTATTGTGCTGTAAGGACAGCTCTTTTAGGGCCAAACATGAGCACCATACATGTTGTAAAATTTGACATCAATGCCAAAAGTCACACTAAATCACAAGTACCCACAGAGGGCATATCATCATTCCCTCCTATGCTTTTGGGAGAGGAAAGGAAGAGTGTGTCAGAATAGAAAGATACTAAGAAATTTCCTTAAGTTACAAAGTCAAAAAAAAAAAAAAAGAGTTTATCGCTTGATAATTAAATGAAATTTATGGGCAAAAAATCTCTTGCTGGAGTCTTTGAACTCAAGCTATCAATTCACTGTTTTTATTCAAGAAGCTTGCCCTGAGTGGCCAGGTAAGGAAAAGCATTATCTTGAGACCAGTAAAATACACAGCTACCAAACATTATTTCACTCTATAAAATCAATTAAAATCCCTCTGTGAGACTACCTCTTCATTAGAGAGGTTAAATAAATAGAATGATTATAAGCAATAACCTACATGAGTAGAGACAGGCTATAAATAAAATATGCATCAGACGACAGCAACTAAAGTGAGGCATTCTCCTGTTCCAGCACCAAAGTGACTAAGATAAAGGACACAGATCAGCAGAGAGCTGATAGAAAAAAAATACACACAGTGAAGTATTTTATCCAGCTACAAAGAGTTTATATTCCCCTCCTTTCAGCCTTGGCTAACTGTTATCCTTTCTAAGCAGCAGATTCCAGCCAAGGTACCCTTTCCATGTTGTGTAAATATTGATAACATTTTCTGTCAATTTCAAAAAAAAAAAAAAGCCCTATATCAAGAAGTACAAGCTCTTTTCTCCCCTACATGCATGCTATAACCAGAGTAATTCTTCCAGAGCCAACATTTCTCCACCAACATAAAACTTGCATGGATCAGGCTCAGTTCTGTTACAACTACACTAGCTCCTCAACAATGAGTTACAGTGTAAGTATGCGGGGTTTTTTTTTTTTTTTTTTTTTTTTTTTTTGCTTTTGCTTTTGTTTTTCGAAGCAGGTTCTACCAGACCTAGGTAGGTTCTGTGCAGCAGAACTGACAATCCCAAAATGAGGTGAGAAGAGGCTATGACCTACAAAACAAGGGAAAAGCAGAAAAGAAAACAGGAGCTCAGGAAAAAAAAAAAAAAAAAGTGAATCACAGAATCGTTAAGGTTGGAAGGCACCTCTAGAGATCATCTAGTACAACCCCCCTGCTCCAGCAGCGATGCCTAGAGCTCAGGGCATAGGGTGCCATCCAGACGGGCTTTGAAGATCTCCAGAGAAGGAGACTCCACAACCTCTTGGGGCAGCCTGTTCCAGTGCTCTGTCACCCTCACTGTTAAGAAATTTTTCCTTAAGTTTCTGTGGAGGAAGAATGTTTGCCAGAGCATCCTCAAAGTCCAGCACCAGTGTTTGAATGTTTCCAAGGCATTCGATAATTGCTCTGCTTTTAAGTTATGCTTAAGAAAATCTCCACTGATGTTATGGAGTAACTTGTTGTATACAATCAATGTGGAAGGGATGAGGAAGGATGTTTTACTTTGAAAAGGCCAGGTCCCATTGGTAGCTACTAGTTCAAACCAAGATATACTAGTCTGTTAGAGCCTATAACCTTCCAAATGTTTTCTACTGTTAAGTTCTAAATGCAACCATTTAGTACTTTTCTCATAAAAGACTGAAATGGGAATCTTTTTCACATTGTCATATCTCCATAGATTCACCCTCAAACTCTTAATTATTTTGTTGTCCTACACTATGACTACGTATCATACATTCAGAATTCTGAATCAATGATGAAAAATAAACACACAAATTCTGGTAGATCCTGGCAGCACCTGCTCCTTCATTTGATTGTAAGCTTCTGTGCAGCCTGTAACATCTTCAAACCATGTCAGGAAACATGTTAGGAAAAAGCAAGCTTCAGGAGTTTGGATTAGTATTTTCTTTAGCTCCTGACGAAATTCACTGAAGCCCCACATCCTATAGAGTATAGCAACTTTGCAGTAATACACATTTTGTTAAGCTAAGTTCAAAGGCTGTTATCATGTTGGGTTTTTCTTCTTTTTCTTTTTTATTTTTCAAGGTTTATATTTAGGACTCTTTGGTGTTTGAGTTTAGAGGGGGGGTTTTAGAAAAAAAAAAAAGTACCAGTGAAGAAAGTGTAGGAGCCCATACACAGCCCACACATATGAATGGTCCCATGGACTTTGACATTCAGAGAAGTTAAACACCTGTTCCTTGAGCATGGCTGCAAATATCAGGTATATCTGAAGTACAATATTTTTCAACTGCACACTTTGAACTTTGGCCAGATTTTCAACAGAGTTCAGTAACCATCAGCTCCTGGCATTTCACTGTGTCCTGCTGGGTGCTAAGCCCTTTTGAAAAACCTGACTACTTAGGCATATACAAGAATGTGTGGTTTTCAGAAGTTCATAACTCATTCAAAGGAAAACAAGTTTTCACTGGAACAGTCAAAGCACTTATTAAATGAGAACTGTTCTTTTAAGCCTCGGCTATCCATGTCTTACCTTTCCGGCATCAGCAGTTACAATGAAAAACATTTGAGAAAGTGTATTTTTACAGCACACTTTTCTTGAAATCTCTAATAGTAAAAGCAGCTTTAGCCAACCTTTCTTCTTAGCATTCTCAGAGGCATCTAGCAAATTGCAGACCCCAAATCAGTAATTGTTAAAAAGCACTAAAAATAGAGACATAAAATGATGTCACCTTATGTACAATATTGTAATATTCACTTCCATTTCAGCAACAAGATACAGAAAAAATACACTAGAAAATTAAATATACAGTTTTATTTCCAATTCTGAACCTGGGTATAAAATGATAGAGAAAAGCTCAATGTTAAATATGGGGTAAAACATATTTTCTGCTTATATGTTTGCCATGTTCCCCATCAGAGGCAGCGCTGAGACAGGTCACATCAACTCTGTCATCATTCAGTCTAGCTTCAAATGGAACAAATTAACCCACCGCATTACTCAGCTGGTAATTTGCAATTAGCAAATTGTGTATTTACATCAGGACTTGAACACTGCTCATCAGTGAAAAAGAGCACTCTACCTCATACTGTGTAAAACCAACTTCTCAAGACTTAGCCAAGCCTGAGAAAGACACAGTTCTGTGAATTCTGTTTATTCTTGTGGACAATAACAACCCAAAGGATAATAGCTTGTCCTCAGGAAAGGGTTGGAAAGAAAGAATGATGGTGCAAATTGATGATTAAAAAAACATCATAGTAGAAAGAAGGAAGATTGATTTCATAGCTCCCCCGGAAGAGGAATAAAACTGAAAATCTCACACTCGTTTCCCCTTTAGATTTCTCTCATTTGATAAAAAATCCTATGCATACCCAAGGGCCGATCCTCTAAGCATATACAGCAGGAAAGTATCTACAGTTGTCTGCTGAATAGGGAGGAAAAAAAAAAACAAAAAAAAAAACAGAATATGTCTTGTGGATTGCTTTTCTTTCACTTTTACCTTGCCCCAAGATCATCTTAGTCGCATTAAAGTAGCAAAATATCAAGCCATACTAGCATCCAGCTATGGCAAAACCTTAAAGCCAAAAAGACAGCAACATCTGGGGTGCCCATCACACCTCTGGCCAAGAACTTGGTGCTACATTTCTGCTTCTCTGCAAGAATGGTTTTGCTCTTGGTAACCAAGGTCTGTGCAGAATGAGTGTTTTCCAGGGATGTATATTAACCAGTCAAGATCATGGCAACATCAGTTTAGCAGGGACTGTTTTGAACCGTGTAGCTTCTGATTCCTGTATACTTTGTGTTAGAGTCTGTTAGTAGCCTAGAAGAATCCAGTTCTGCAAAATGTGGATCTAAATAAATATCACAGCATTTCATGCAAGTGCATTAAGAAATTAAGTTAGAATTACTGCTTCCTACTATTTGTCCAGGCTTTCCGTGTAAGCAAAAGGAAAAATAAAACGAAAAGTGTGTAACATGGGATGAAATATAGCAAGAGTTTTCTGAGCTAGAGAAATAACTGGAAGTATTACTGAGCCTGGCCACAATTGAATTTCTTTTGTGTGGGAAATTCAAGTGTGTTCTTAAAAGTAGATGGAATGAAGAGCCAAATCATTGTACTCTCATTCTCAGAAGAAGAGCTCCTGAGTTGCTTTTAGTGTCTTGTTTACCAAGTAAAACGGATTTAGTGCACCCTGAGACTTCAGGACTTTCCTAAACTAAAGCACAGAGGTAAGAAACATCAAGAGCTTTGTGCTCTCAAGGTACCTGGTGTCAGGCCCAACAAGAGGAACCTTAACTATCTCCAGGTCTGCAGCCACCAAAGCAGTACTAGTCTTTGAACGCTTAGCGGCAGCCACAGATGTATTTGTCTTCCCCCTGCTTGCATTGTGCAGTCCAGCAGCAGCAGGGTGAAGATACATGAACGCTGGAGCCTGGTGCTCCCAAGCAGTCTGGTACGTACAACAGAGGTTTTCTATAGGAAAAAAAAAAAAAAAAGTGCTTCTGTTTCTAATGAACAGCATTTCTCAAGGAACATCTGCTACTTCTAGAGTCTGTGTCAGCAGCACTACTCTGAACTCGGTCATTTTAGACAGATTTTCAAGTGTGATTTCTTTTACACACAGTTGAGTGCTATTGAACTAGAACTGAATTACACAAAACATTAAGGCACTAATATTGCAAGCGCTAACACACATACTCAATTTACCACAAGCAAGTAACCCCATTTAGTTCAGCTATTAATGGATGTCATGCTAAGCATAAGCATTTTCAGGATCAAGACCTAATCAAAATTGCCATCCCAAATAAATCCTCCGTATAGATATGTGACAATGCATACACATATAATAAATATTATTTTTTTAATAAGACTTAAAGCCAACAATCAGCAAGATGAAAACAAAGGCTTTTTATTTATTAGACAAAAGGAGAAAGACAAATGCTTAAACCTGATGAGAATAGCAATTTTAGATTTTAATTATTATTCTAATAGAGTCACTTTCATTTGCAATTACATTTTTTCATACTATGATTGTCATCATATGACATTTTCATACATGTCATCATATATGACATTTTCATATATGATTCATATTAAGATAAATCATCACACACACATATTATGACAAATCATCACAGTAGGAAATAAATCAGGAGATCTTACTCCTTCAGCCCAAAAATTCTGAGGTCATTTGCATACAAGACATCATCTCATGGAAAAGGCACCCTAGGCTATACTTGCATATAGTAGAAACAAGTGCCAAGAATTGAAGAGAAAAAGCAGGTACAGATATTTCAAAAAGAGAAGCCACACTGTTAATATTTAGGTAGAGAAATCACGTAATTATTTGATGTTATACGTCAAATACGTTACGTTAGAACTAGACTGATTTCTTAACTAAACTCATAATGCTAACTGCTTTCTGTAGCATTATACCATTCATTCTTAAAATAAACAAACACACAGAAGCCATGATTTCCACTCACAAAGGAGGCTATGTATCCATAGGGGAAAAAAAATGAAGAATGATGTTTAATTAACTAGAAGTGTGATCATGCATAATAGATCAGTTGCAAGAAAAAGTCACATTGTGCCAAGCACCGAGAGGAGGGGCATAGGTTCCCACTGCAGTCTTTACATTTGCATCACTTTCCATCATTCATACTGCCACATTTTCACTTTAATGTTTAAAAATACAGTCACACAGCATCGGGGGTGGAACAGCCATGGTAACTATGGTGCTCCATCCAACCTTTAAATTCAGAACAGAAATCAAACAAGAAGCCAGTGCCAAAGTATAATACATTTGCGGTTTTTATTGAACTCTGGACAAACATGTTAATGATGACAACTGAGTTTATACTTGTACTTCCTGAGCTTATTTTTTATTATATGTAAGAGAGTTTGCAAGGAAATTGGTTTTTAAACATACATACATGCAAATAATTTCTCAGGAAAAGATAGACCTTTACTGGGATGCTCATCCAATTTCAAGAAATTAATCCAGGAGCTGAACCCTGTAGCAGTTTCCTTCTCTACGACAATTACTTTTCTGCCTAAGAGCAGCTCTCTAAAGCATCATTAAGCTCTATTGTTTCTTGCTAGAAATGCAAATAAAAGGAAAAAGGTCTCCAATTCAGGGGAAGATCATAACATTGGGGGTCTGCAGCTTGACCCACAAAAACAATCCTAGGAGTGGTTTCAATGCATGTAATATGAAAGCAGGGGAAGGGAGTGAGAGAAATGGTATTTCAGCTTGCTCACAGTACAAGATTCATATAGTTACAACAGTTTTCCAAAAGAAGGCAGTATGGAACAATCATGTAGAAAAAAAGAATAGCTCCTGAGCTGTTACATTATCCTTTTTTAAACTTGAATGGTGAACAAGGCTTCATAAGTCAGCTCTGAAAATTCTTTACCATGTACGTAAAACTATAAAAGTATTGACAAATGAAATGAGAGGGAAATATTACTGGACAGCAGATTGTTTTTCCCAAGCCAAACAGGGTCTTGGAAGAAAGATTTTGCAGTTTATGACATTAATGCAACCCAAATAAATTGTTTCTCTAACTCAGTCTCATACTAGATGTGAAACAAGGGTTATGGATTAAGAGTCTGAAATACAAGAGATTAAAATGGGTAAGATTCGTTTTAGCTAGATAAAAAGGGAAAAAATACATATTAATATAAGTAGTTTATTTGGATCAGACCAGAAGAAAATATATAAGCTATGAGAGCTTCAGGAGCACCTATGACCTACAAAGTTTCAGATGTGCATAGTGGTTTTATTTTTCCTCTAAATATCTATATATTTTCTCTAAATATATGCTACTATGAACAGAAGATTTCTTTATTGCATCAAGCTATATAAATGGGCAGATTTATTGTACAAACCTTAACAGATAAACAATTTATGATTAATACTTAGGACAAGATTTAAATAGCTAACGCATTTAGGACTTGCAAATAAATGCAAAACTAGTGCAAGACATGCAAGCAGCACTCAAATAGAGGAGATGCATTAGCTGTATGAAAAAAGCAAAAAAATAAAGTGGAAGCTATGCAAAAGGAAATGCCTAGATACAAAACTATGGAAAGAAACAAAATGAACAGCTTGAGCTGTTGTAAAGAAAATTGGACATGTCCAACATAATGCATCACATGGTAGCTGTATCAAGAGAAATCACTATGCTAAAGCTTGCGGAGAGAGAGAGATACACATATTGCAAGAACCAGAAAGGATCTTGGAGGAAGGATTTTGCACTTTATGACATTAATGCAATGCAAAATAACACAAATAAATGGTTTCTAGAACTCAGTCTCATACTAGATGAGAGACAAGGCAGCAGCAGGCAAATAGTATGTTGAATGCTAAATAGGCAGTGGGGCATTGGTGAACCTAGGAAGACACAAAAGAGCTGTATAAAAAGAGGGATGGGAAAAGCTACAGTCAAAGACGATATTATTCACTGTTGCAAATATAGCATTAGGACAATGCTAATTTTAAGCACAATTCTGAAGTGGACATCCTAAAGATTCAGTCAGTAGAAAAGCACATAAAAATGTAAATAGACAAGCCAGCAAATCCACCAACAGCAATAACACTTTGCCAGCATTACAATATCCTGGGGAACCTGTAACAAGGAAGGGAAAGCAAGCACAGATTAACATGACATCTGTTATAGGATCAGAATATCCTCTATGTACTATACATTGAAACAGATGAAAACAGCTTAATTAATACAACAGTTCAGACAGTTCACTGAAAACTTATGTTATCAGAATAATGGAAACAGTAGAACAATCAAAAAAGATTGGCTTCTGTGACACATTACTGCCAAAGAAAGTTATTTGCAAAAGGAGAGAAGCATAAACAGGCTAGTCAGCAATTCCAAGGTTAAGAGAAGTAAGTGGCTGTAAGTCATATTTTAAAATCACTAGAGTGCTCAAAAAAAAAAAGTTTTTGAGTAATTATCTGGAAATGTAGCACTGTCATTTCTCAAAAGCACTGCTGACTTTGTCCCCAAAATAGCTTTACAGCAGTAGAAGAGGGTCTGAACCACACAGGAAAATAGAAATAGAGCAGATCCATAGCTTCAGAGAGAAGAAAAACAAAGAGATGAGAAAACTTTGAGCACAAACTATGAGATTCACCTCTTGTTTTCTGACAGTAATCAAACACCTTGTACTACCAAGATTGGCAGTTGAAAAAAGTTATCATATCTGTTGAAGTCCAAGAATCAAAATTCTCTTTAGAACACTCCAAGGCTATTTGGGAATAGAAATTCAGCTCTGGCAAAGTCAAGTCTATTACACACATGCTAAATGTGACCAAAGATATTTCGCATGTAGGGAGAGATGCGTTCCAGGAAATACAGCACAAGCAGCAATAGCAGCCAAACACTTCCTGGAAATTGAGAGCATCCTGAGCAGTTCTGGGAGAAGAAAGGGGGGTTCTTCACTGACTAATGGACTCTGTTAACAGAACAGAGGACTCTGCCTCTTTTAAGCAAAAGAGCAAAACATAGAAAACTAGATTTCCTTCTAAATGCAAAATCCTGTACTCTGTCTTGTAAGTCATTCCCTCAAATCATTAATCAAAATAGTTAACAACCCAGTACACTTAGGTAAACCACAACAATCTGGTTTCAAATTTGCCTAGAAAGCGCATAGACTACACATGACAGCATTCGCACACCAGTTCACATCTCACCCATCCTGAGATAAGATCAGACAACCCCAGGTGATGTGATTACTGCCCCAACATCATGCCAAACACATGCCACTACCTTTGAGGCAGGAATTCATATTGATATTGTTGAAATAGCAACATATGTCCCCTTTATACAGTCTGTTGTGAGGATAATGGCCAGCACCATGGAACAGCACACAGGTTGATCATGATCGCCTTAGCCACCATGCTGCAGAAATGTACAGGACAACACACACCAGTCTTCAGCTCAGCCTCTGAGGAACAGAGAATCCTGAAGATGTTCTCTTCAGAGATCAAGAAGTTTCATGGCAACATCTCAGGGACAGGGAGTTTTTGAAAACAAATGACTCTTCATAGCAGCATGTCTATACAGTGTAGCCAGGAATTCAATCATACTGCTGTAGCGACATGCCACAGCCAACCAAAAGGTGAGGCTGGGTCAGCCTTTAAAGCTTTAGACTCTTAATAGCTGCATGAAGCAAACATGTCAAGCCATCCTTGAAACATAACTGCACAGGAACTTTCATTAGCAATGTCCTAATAAAACATGCAATGCTAAGATGCAGGCCCTGATATCTGTATCCTTAACAACACACGACTTCTTCAGACCTGAGTATTAATACAGCAGCTGCTGTGCAAGTACCAGTGCACAAAATTGGAGGGTCAGACATACAAAGCCTACATCCTAATAGTGAATGAAGTTGACCCATAAAAGGAAAAGCTCTAAAATCCAGAAGAGAAAGTGTTAGTCATCAAGTAGATGGTTTAAAAGTGTTATGACAGCAATGGAAAAGTCCTATCATGAGAGAATATAATGCACATCACCAGGGTGCACTAGCTGCATTTCATTGCACCTTGTTGTGTAAGCATGGCAAAAGAGATATTATGATAAACAGCAGCTGGATGAGGAGCCTTGTAACGGGCAAAAGACCCAAAAAATAAGCACTCAGACAGCATGGAGGAAAAAGGACTGCTTCATATATTCATTTCTCTTTCACCTCCACAGTGGACACGTTCACCTTATAAGCATCATTTTTGAAGACCAACAATGTTCAGCTTTAAACATAGCTACTCCAGAGAGCCATATTGAACCTCTCAAACCTGTTACCACAGACCATACAAAGCCAGGAGGGTCTCAGGGGATGAGCTCTGACCTTTGTAAGTGGCAAAAATGAGCAAAGAAAATTTGCTTAAATGAGCAATGGGATTTCAAGGCAGCAAACAAGAAGAGAGACTTGTCTTGTTCCACACACAGCTGGCAACATATGAACATTTATTTTTACTAAGTCATTGGTCTAGCACCACTGTTAAGGTTAAGTTTCTCTTTTAATAAAATGTCATAAAGTACACTATTTGCATTTTATATAGAAGAAGAGATCATTATATACAAAATGACGGCACAGGCCTGTAGAGTTCATGTTATTTTTACAATGCAAAATGTCTTATAGTTTTCATTCTTTATGAAATATAGCATCCGCTGACCTCTCTTTCTCAGAGAAGCAAGAAAAAAAAGACACAGTAATTTCAAGTTTTCTATATTAAGTTGAAACTAAATGAAATACTTCGTATTTGCAGCATTTGAACAAAATAGTTTTTAATTAAAGTGAATTGACACTTTGTGAAATAAGTTTCTGCTGCTGAATATGTTAGAGTGGTTCAGAGAAGTAGTTCTTAAATGAAACCACTGCAATTCAACTCATATCCAGTAATGCTCATCTATCCTCCATATCTAATTTCAATTTTGATAGTCAATATGCACTCAGATATATGTCAAATTTGATTATTTAATATAAAATCATGCCACAACAGCAGCAGCATAGGGAAGGTTTCCTCAGTCTGAGATTCCTCCCTCCAAAATACAGACACATCAGATATTTCAGCTATTCATTTCTCCCTTTCATCATCTTATAGTTTCTTCACACTCACTTTTTTTTTTTTAAATCCTTTTGTTAAAAACTGTAATTGTAAGTTTATTTGCACTTTGGTTGCTACTAAGGGTGCAGACACAAGGGAAAATTACTTCTAGTAAACAATGGTTTCCAGCATTTGACTTGTCAACACAGGAATTTAGACTGAAAAAAAAAGTGGGGATGGGATGAGGAAGGGATGGAGAAGTGTCTCTTAGACACACAAAAATAATTGACTTGCATTTATTCAAGAAAGCACAGAACCATTATAATGAAATGTTAGGGAAGGAAAAATGTTCAAGACAATACATGGTATTTCCAGTGGCTGATTACCCAGAACACAAAAAGTTTTGACAATTCTTGTCAAATGCCTATATGATGACAGACATGTGGATTATAGGACTAGTACCCAAAATACTGATTTGTGCTCAATAAGAAGTGAGATGAATTCACTATGCAGATAATTAGTAGAAGTATTTCTAAGAACAGATAATACACAATTTATTCTTCATTTTCATTTCCAAGATTTCTCATGTATCAAATAATAAATATTTGGAGAGGATAAGAGGGTAATAAAATTTTTGTCAGCCTGAGGATGGATTTTCTCTTTTTTTTTTTTTTTTTGGCACTTTGGAACTGTAATTACATTGCTAGTACATGAAGTGCTATAGACTATATTTGAGGACTGCAATGACAGGAAAAGGAACTCTTTGTGTCCAATTTAAACTAGAGACAATTCTCAAAATTTTTCAAAAACATTATAAACTGAAACAAAGCACAGCATGCAAGATTTTACTCTGGCACATTAAGCAAAAATCACATCCAGACTTCTTGTGTCAACGTTTATTGTTTTTTCGGCAACAGATTAATTACTGCCAGTAATAAACTGTGTATTTAGTTTTTGTTTACATTTATGGCAGAATTTTATATTTAAAGAAATGCAAGAAGAAACATATGCTCCACCACATTAGTTCGTCTCGCTGTTTAACATCAGCTATAATGATCTTTTGAGAGTCTGACTGAAGGCTTGCAGTTTCTCTACATGATGTCCCTTTAGTCTCTCGCAAAACAGCACAGAATGCCTGCCGTGTAAAATTAGGCCTAATCTCAATTATCTTGCTGCCTATTTCCAGAGCTTAATTAACTTTTCTGAGTGCTTTTCCACACTGCAGTATGAGGACCATTTTGTATTATTCAGCATTTCGTATTTTTTTTCCCTCGGTTCCTAGGACAACAAAAAGCTTTTCACAGTCATAATTGTTATGACAAAAGCCGAGATAAGAGATTTGAAAGGAAAGCTATAACAAAAAAATATGGAGGATGTACAGTCACGCATAGTAACAGCAGACCAGAAATTTGCGAGCATGGAGAGATAATCCGTTCTAGCTTCTAAAAGAACTGACTTTAAATATTTAATTATCTTGTTAAGTAAATTCAGATTATGGGATTCAAATCTTAGTCATTACAGGTCATCAGGCTGTTTTAGCTGGAGTACAAATTGACTGCTAATACTCTGCAGTGCTCAAATAAGTTAAGAATAATATAAGAGCTAATTTGCATGGTCAAACCTTCTCCGCTGCTTCCTACCCAAGTTTTTATATCACAAATAAGAATTACATTACAGAGTTTCAGCACAAATTGTAGCATCTCACATTCTTACCTCTGGAAGTTTCACTTGTTTTTGAAGTCTGAGAAAAAGAAATTCACAGAGTTCAAATGTTTTTTTTTTCTTCTCTCCATTCAGGCGTAGGAGGGCAAGGATGGCAAGAGGATGCTACCCGTCTGTTTAATTAAAATCATCATACTGACATCTCAAAATAATATTTTATTGCAAGCACAATCTCCATGAATTATTATACTGCATTTACTACATATGACTATGTTCACTTCTACATTGTCAGCAACGTACAGAGATGTTTTATATCCAGGAGCAATCAGATGAGGGTTATATGATATGCAGGTATCCAACTATTGTTTTTCAATGAGAGTGGGGACAAATCTGAGATATAAAAATTCATTAAGCAGGAAACACTCATCCCATACCCAGAGCTCTATGGTCTGCTAGCTTTTATGGAATGTTTGCCTTAATCCCTCAGGATTTCACTGTCAGTATTTGACTGTCAGCAACAGAACCCAGGTTCAGATGTAAAATAGCCAACAACAACCAAAAACATTCATCAGCTCAAGTGTCCATCCAGAAACCACAGAAAGCTATACCATATTGTCTGCTGGTTTTCCCTTAACACTCACAAACAGCAGTCGAATAGCTTGTTATCAACAGAGCCAAGACACAACGGAACGCACAGGTTTTCAGGGTTGACTAGGAGTCTTTTTTGTTCCTGCCCCAGTTGTTCTGGAGATTCCCTTCCTTCTCCACATGTCCAGAACCCAGAAGAAAGACGGGTAGAGGAGAAAGACCTAAGTCCAGTTAAATGAGTCTCTTCAGGCATCATCTTGAGTTTGATGTAGTAATAACTCTCCCACTTGTCTCTTCTCCATTCCCCTGAACATCAATAAATATCCTTTGCACTAAAAAGAAAAAAAACATGAATAAGGAGTCAAGACTGGAGAAGTTCATCATTTCATTTCCATTTATTTACAATCACACATTCCAGTCTTTTTCTAAAGACTAAAGCCTCAACTTATGAACTAAGAAGTTACATAAAGTCACATCCAGACTGTAACTACAGGCTACAGCCCTACTAACATTGCTCCATGGCCACCCACTACCTCTTCCCTCAGTACACACGTACACACATACGCACAGACACTTCTTTGCAGTAACTTTCACTATGAAGATGTGACAAGCATATTTGGAAAACTGAATGCCTAATGCACTCTCCTTCAGCTGTAATAAAAGAAATGAAAACCAGACATCCAGTCCCATATTGCTGTAAGTACAGTGCAAAACATCAATGCGGAGCACAAATGTACAACTGCTGTTTTGCACTGTACTTACAGCAATATGGGACTGGATGTCTGGTTTTCATTTCTAAGGACATTTACCAGGACTTCCTAAGAAAGCATTATATGGAGTCATGGACAAGACTGTTTATCACAAAAGTTGGTCAAAAAAGTGTGTCTCTGTTATGTCTGTTATACTAAAGAAAATAATATAGAAAGAAAAAATGACTGTTTAACTTTTTTAGATGAGCTTCCACAAGCTTCATTAGTTAAATAATGGATAACTGATTTAGGGGAAGGAAAAAGAAGCTGAAGTTACATGGACCTTCACACGTTTCCCTGTTTCCCCTGCTCCCTCCATTTCTCCAGGTTGGACACAATGCAGGCCATATAACACAGCAGAGTGGTAAGATCAGCTGCCAAAGCAGCAGCTGAGCAAACTCAGTCTCAGGAGGCAGCAACACCAAGCTCCCAGGGCCAGTCCAGCTGTGACACCTTATATTGTGAGAGATCAAATGAAAATGTTCTTCAGCCCTAGATTTCCAGCACTAGGCTAGTGGTGCAAGAAAGCATTGCCAAGACAGAAAAAAAAAAAAAGTACATGGTCTTCAACCATATACCTATCACCTTACTATATTTATTGTCTCGTAAGATCCAGCTGCAGTTAGCAATCTGCTGTTTGTGCTACATTAGTCACTGCATAAAAGCTAGATAGCAGCTGTTTCGTTTTCTTACAGCACATCTTCTGGGCATGAGACTGAATTTCCAGATAATCACCTTATTAGCTTACTACACTAAATTAAACCTCCATGCAAGAGTGGTAAAAACATCATTTCTTGGAACCATCCAACAGCAGAACACATTCTTGCAAAGTGAATATGAACAGAAGTATTAGCTAATTGTGTTCAGGTGCCTGGAAACTGTAATATATTAAAGGTACTCTGAAATTCAATTCTCAGCAAGACCTGCAGGCAAGACAAATATATGTAGATGTGTATGCAAACCCACCACATACACATTGGGAGAGAAGCAAGGGAAAAATGTACATTGCTGTGTACAATGTACCCCTGATGTACAGTAGCTATTTTGAAATCAGATGAATACTCAGACCAGAAAATCTAACACATATTTATATTCTCCACCTATTTACTTATGGAGAGAGGCAAACAAAATCAAGAGGTACCAAGATGCATAGAAGTTCAACAAGTTACTTTGTACACAGAGAAAAAAGTGCTCAGATTTTAGAAGTTAGCATCAGTATTTCATATACACACAATAGCATACTGTTTTCTCAATTTGATACAAAGCAGGTGGTTGGGAACAGAGTTTTAGGGACTGACTGCAGTGTGGAGTAAGCATTGAGAGCACACGTTCACATTACCCCAACTGTATCACCCATAAACTTTTTAAGTACCAGTTGTTTGTTAACAGAGGGCAAAGGAACAACTGGGGACATAACCTGAAACCCAATTATCCACTGCCAATAGCATTTCAAAGCTGGTATCTTCACTATATTTTTTCCAGTCATAGGGCTGTGTTTACTTACTGCATTGCTACTCCGGTAGTGCACTGAAATTTCCAAGCACTTTTCACAAATGGTACTTTGCTAATATCATACACTTAAGTCAATATGATGAAGGAGGTGTTAGCATCAAATAACTCATTATTTCTTTTTCATTTCTAGAGTGGAATTTGCAGGATAAATTAATATTTTATTATTCTGTCTTTCTTACCCCTACCATACCCACTTGTTTAGTCATTAGAGGATAGATGGCATCTAAAACACTTCCTGTTTATTTTGAAAATAGTTAAATATTATATTTATCCAGCACAATATTCTTCCTCACTCAAGTAGTTTTTTAAATAGTGCCATTTGGCCTTAGCCAAACAAGAGGGCACAAGAGGGTAGTTAAAATATTTTATGGCAATAAAAGTGGGAAGTAAATATAATGACTTAAAACATACAGTTAACAATTTAAACTATGGTTTAATACCTTGAATTGGAGAACAGCTCAATTTTACTTGAAACCTAGAACAATAAAACCAGTTTCCAAAAGGCAACCAAGAAAAAAAGAGTGGCCTCATACCACAATTGTACATGGTTACTATAACATCTAGGATACAGAAGATAGCTGAAAACTCCTGCTAAATAACAGAAGAAAACAAGAGAAGTAACACAACACAAACTAATAAATCCCATTGGCAAGACCGGTTCCTGGCCTTTTGTGGGAAACCATCGACATCATGCAGGCAACAGGAGCTGTGATGTTTAACAACAAAACAGATCAGGATAAAGACTAATTCTTCCCGCACATAGAGACGTATTAAACACAAATACAAAATCGTAGCTCTTTTTAGAACTGACAATGGGGGAAACAGGTGGAAAGCAATTTAGCCAGGAAAAGCAATAAAAATAATATTTGTCATCCTTAGAACTGAAAGGAGGTAGAAAAGAAAGATAAATCAATAGACTTTAGAAAAGCAGACTTCTATAACCTCACAGACTTAGTAGCTGACGACTCATGGGGTGGATGTCTGAAGAAGAGTAGGGAAGACAACTAGACAGGCTTTAAAGGAAACAATAGTTAGGGCAGAAGGGAAAAAAAAAGACAAAGAACACTAGGAAGACACTGACTTGACTAATTCTTCAGTGGTTTCAAAAAGAAATCACAGAGTTGAAATTAGGTTGCATTATTCTTTGATATGATCAATAATTCAGGCAAGAGAAGACAATCACCAAGCAAGACCAAGCCTCAAAAAGTTAAGCGAAAATAAAGATTATTTTGTAAGCAAAAAAGACAATCAGAGATTGGCATGATACAGAATAGGAAATGCTATTATGCCATTCTTGCTGACTGAAGCACTCCATACCAATTTGTTCCATTCTTGAAAGAGGTTCAGGTACGGTAGGATGGTGAATAGGACCAGGAAAGGTCAGGTAAGAACTAAGGCTACTACAGGTTACAGAACATGTTGCACATTAGGCATTTTCGATATGGCAAAGCTGTTGAAATTCTCTTTCAAGCACCCTGAGACTGAAGTTTCCATGAAAATGGAGCAACACTAACAGCACGCAAGTGCCAAGAGGGGAGGAGAGGAACCTGCCTCCTCGCCAGCAGCGTGCTTTTCATTGGCTCACAAAACCAGCCCTCTCCAAAGGCCAAAGTGAGCAGCTCCAGATGTGCAAGCTTAAGTTACCATTGAGAGTTTAAAAGGACCTGGAAGATCTCAGAGAACTGAGGACTGTTGTGTATCTTTCCTTGAAGAAGAAAAAAAAAAGGCGAGGGGAGGGTGAAAAGGAGAGAAAGAGAGAAAACTTCTTCTTAAGAAGAAGTTAAAGGCACACCAAGAAAAGCATCACACCACCAAGGCACCACAAAGGCAAAAGGAGGTGACACAGAGCTACACAGAGTTGTAGCAAGTCACTCTAACCTCCTCTCTTCCTCTGGCAGAGGCATATGTTCTCCTGGACAGGGAGAAAGTAGTAAATGTTAAACCTTGGCTTTTAGTCTTGATTATAAATCTGTTTGAGATTACATCCCCATGACAAAAAGCAGGAAAGCAAATTAAAATACATAAGGAAACAAATTAAATCACAAGAGTATTATCAGTAAGTTAGAGCCAAGTTGGAACGCTGGAGGGAGTGAGGTTTTACAGAGATCTGTCCCAAGTCCAAAACTGTTTGGTATTTTCATTCCTAGCTACAATAAAAAATACAACTGATATGCTTGGTAAATTTACAGCTACTGCCAAAGTGGAAGGGACTGTAAATTGAAGGAGCGGATTTGAATTCAAAATTGCAATTAATTGAATTCTGCAGCACTAAAGAGGAGGTTGGGCTGAGTAGGAGCGGACGCTTGGGGATAACCAGCTGCACAGCTACAGGATAATGGATGACTGGGCACGCAGCTGCACTGCACACAGGTCCAGGCCTACTGCTCAATGGAGGAGCTTGTGAGCTGAGGAGAAAAGCATGGAACAGGCTTCAACACCCATGACAACTTCTTTGCATTGCCCTCAGGTGGACGGGCATGCCTACAGATGCTCTCTTTTGAGAGCAGATTGGACAACGCTCTGACACATGCATTAATACCTGGCAGTCTGACTTCCTTTGATTCCAGCTATGTTGTTATGAATAAAGACGAAGTTTGAAAGAGAAGTCTTTAATTAGCTGGCATAGTCTGTTGAACTATGTGCAAGTAGATGCAGCACCACACCAGTTCTCAAAAAATCTCAAAATGAAGTCAAATCAAGTTAAAAAAAATGGTGCTAAGGGAAAAGGTGAGAGACTGTCCTATATTCACATATCTGAATTATTATGAAGGATATCCCATGCTACAAACAGTTATCTTTTCTTCCATTGACTCTCAGCAACTTCTAGACACAACTTTGTGTTAATATTGCCGTTTTATTCTGATTAAAGAGCCAATTTATGATATATATTCTTTGCAATGCTAATATTACCTCTGTCTTCAGGAACTTAATCTTGAGAAGGATGAAAATTGATCCAGTTCTATTGGTATCAGTAATCTTCACTACTGCAAATGTTGCCACAGAATCAGAGAATCAGAAGACAACTGACTGATAGGCAGCATCTCGTCTAAAAATATGTGTCATCTGAAATGCAAAAGACTTATCTCATGTTGGGACATACAGAAATATTCTTTCCAGAGATAATATTGCTCGCCCTGCCCTTTGGAGTACTTACTCATGCAGATAAATTAAATGTGATACCAGAAACATAACAGTAGATGGCATAATTACACTGTGATCTTGGGGAAATTTCAGCTCCATATTTTTCAAACACCACTTTTGCTTAAATTCTTCAGACTAAACAATATAAAAAAGTGCTCTATATCCAACAAATTTTCTTGAAAAACAGGAAAATGGATAACAAAAGAAAAACACAGTGCAATGGAAAGCAGAGCTGTTTCTTTCTGCTAGAGAAAACTGCACTCCAGACTCTTACAATACCATAGTAGTTACAATACCATAGTACAATACCAAGAATCAAACCTTAGATCTGAGTAAACACTCTGATTTGGGTAAATTAGCATTTGAATTGAAAAAATTAAGGTTTGAATTGAATCAACATGCAGCTGCACCCCTCAGAGATACTGTGACTGAAAATCCACTGCCTAGTGATTTAGCCCCATGCTGGGGTTCAGCGTTTAGATTTCTTGCAACTGCAAGCAGCAAGATTCAGAAAAAGACAACCATCATTTCTTATGTAGATATATATGCAATGTAGTTAATATTACTCACCATTTCTTTAGATTATTTCCTTCCATGTGGATTTTATGGGTGGGTTGATTTACGTGGACGTTATAGTTTGTTAAAAGAAAACAAAAAGATAATAAATACATTTAGAACTATAAGCGTGTCTGAGGTTTTTGTTTTATCTTTCTCAACTATCAGTTATAATTACCTCAGTGCATTTCAGACAATTATTTCAGAGATAAGTACATATTAAAGCATGTTATTATAAAAATAACACCATAAGCACTGTACATACCAGTAATATACAAACTTTACAGACAGAATTAAGTTTCTACTACTGATAGTGGTGAGCAGTATATTGAACTGAATTGCATGATGCTTCTAGTCCATGAAAAAGGGTCTTAAAACATCCTAGCTTGCAATATTCTTTCATCTTTCTAGTGTGCAGAAAGAACTCTCCTGTAGACATCAGCATTACCTTTCCCCATATGATCCTTATTTACTGAGCTCTACCACAGACTTTCAGAAGGAAACAATATATGTGATATATGTGATCTGGCATCTCGATGCAGCAGCATTCCACAGGCAACACTGATCCCTCTTTAGGATCCCAGATCCTGTTTATTCTCACCATGTCTCCATTTCTCAAGACATCTTTACTGCTGCCTTCCCTCATTTAGGGAAATGAAGGAAAAAGATAACAGCTTGAAGCTTTTCTTTAATTTAGACTAAAGTTCTGAAGATCTGAACAAATAAGATGCTCTTACAGGAACCTCAGGCAGAGAAGCGACATTACTCTGCTCCCTATTTTCTTCTTTCTTAATACATGTAGACACAACATAGCTTGTTTTTAAATTACACATATAACCTGACATTCAATGGTTTGTTCTCATGGCTTGGTCTGAATCATCACACACACTTCTCCTGTTCCACAAAAGTCTAATCTTCGATATACCTCAGGTACATAGGATGAGATCCTTCTCCAATGCTCTGGGATAAGAACACCACAGACAGAGAAAGACCTTCTAATGGAAGACTATACTAACAAGAGCTCACAACTTTAAAATGCAAACTACTTTCCACAAATGAGTTCTATTGTTTAATCAGTTGTGACTGCATGAACTTCTCTGGTCATACCATTTCAACTTTTTCTCACTCCTGTTATGCACTGCAGTAGCCTTAATTACAGAATCAAATTTATTTTAATAAGTGAACCCAAGTCATTCAGCGTCTACAATGCTGGAGGTCAGCAACCTAAGCCTACTTAGGATTTTTTGTCACTCCATATGCAGCCCTACAAATTAACACATTCTTCAAACTCAACCCTGAACACCAAATACAATTTATCTCATTGAGGAAAGTGAAATGTCATATGTTATTATATTGTCTTATTGTCCTCTTCCAAACAGACCATAAAGTAAAAAAGCATAATTCCTTTAATTTATTCCTTTTCAAAAAACTAAAGTGCGAGTGCCCAGGTAACACAGTATGACAGCTTCCTCCCCGCTGTCCAAAGTAGCACTGTGTGATTCTTTCCATTCACCAGCATTTAGCTAAGAAGTATAAGTTTGTTTGTGAAGTGGCATACCACAGTATGAGGAGTAGCATGCTATTTTTGAGGAAATTGGGTTTGCTTGTTGATTTTTTAAGTTTGATTTAAGTGGCTAAGATTCCAGTAAGATTTTGTGCCAGACAACAGGTCTTATTTGTAAGACTTCTCAGCCTTACATCAGTCCTGAAGTGTCTGCTTATCACTTAGTCTCCACAAACGTCCACATTTCAGGTTTTATACCTGAAGTGCTTATAATCCTCTCTTATAATGTACTGACTATATAAAATACAAGAGAAAAAGCACTCCATGTAACACTTCCCTCATACAAGAGTATGTTATGCATCTTCTTGAAAGCTGTAGTATTCCCAAATCAGTTTTCAGAGAGCTTGGCAAGAGTGCAACTATCTCAAACATCACAGCACAAGCCTCTGTGGTATATATTGAAATCTCTGAAAGAAAACAGCTGCCCCTGCATTTCTTTCACAGCCAGAAACAGTTTCAAATACATATAATTGAACCTTTTCAATTCAATCATGTTGACACTGCTTGGGATGCCTTGCAACATGCCTTTGACTTGAGGGCGTCCTTATAGAGAATATTACTGTTTCCAGAGGAAAATAATTTGATGTGAGCTGACAGCAAAGAACTCCTCTGACCTTGCCAAATCTATTCTCACTCAAGCTCTATCAAGTTACACCTTAGAGGGATTTAATTTAGTTTCTAACCAAAACAGGCAGCTTTTGGGAAAGTGTTTTGCAACAGCAGCAGGTTGCGCAATTCCTTTCCCACCTTTCTCCAATACATCTTGGAACCCCACTGAAACTTCTGGAGTAGAAAAATATTGAGGATTTGGTCCCCTTCTAAATATTTCTCTCTTTGTAGGCAATGGGAATGGAATAAGTTTGAGGCCAAGCATAAAACGGGTCTAACAAGATATCCTCCTGCTACCTATCAACTGTAACACTGGTTTGGGGTGTTAGAAAAAAAATAAACAAGAAATACACACCACATACTCCATCCAAGTCCTTTGAAACAAGAAATATGTGCACGAAGTTGATAGGAATTAGTCATTCCACCTTTTTAGGTACATCACTGCCATGACCAAATCCTCTCTACCCTAGGAAGGTGTTCTCCAGTTTTCTCTTACAATCACAATCTCTAAACGAATGGCTTTTACATTTTTATCCAGTAACAAGTGTTCACTGCATCAGTATGACCTCATGTAGCCTGAGTCCTAATTTCCTATTTGTCCATAAAAGCCAGGTCACACCACGTACTTCACAGAAGATAATATTGTTCCCTGGAACCAAATAAACATTTCCTTTTGTGTCAACGGCTTCCTTCAATATTAAGGCTACTGTTTGTACTAAGACACTTGACAGACTATAGGCAATATTGAAAAAAAAATACTGTTTACTCTAGGTCAACAGCTCAGTAATCCACATTTTGCTATAATTTCATCTATTACACTTAGAAAAATAATAATAAAATAAAAATAATAATACAGCTTCCAAAAGCTGTATTGCAGTTGTGGAAATTTTTCCATGTTGGGCAAACTGTGTTGAGGCTTGCAAATACAATGGTAAAGGTGTGTCCCTCCTACTGATTGTAGAGCCTGTGCATTTTTGCTGGAGACCAGTTTGAAGTTCCACAGGCCTATGTGTCGTTATTTTCCCTTTCATTACAGTTTTCCAAACATAAAGCCACTTCAATTGTGTCAGGCATTATCTACCTTCTAAAATGGATCAAATCCATCACTTGACAAGTTCTACCTACTCTGTCAGGCATTAACTCCATATTCCAAAGTTTTTATTCACACTCTGATCTTTTAGTAGATACTGACATCCTTCCACATAATAAAAATTGGTTGCTCAAACATTCCAATCTTATTGCAGCTCTGTCCCTGCACCGATCATCTATTCCCCATGTTTCATTTTCACAATGAGCACTAAGTGCTTCGTGTTTCTAAACTGTAAATCCACAGCAGAATCTGGGCAATTGATGCTCTGATTTAACAGAATGTCACTAGACTTAACAAATCCCTCAAATATTCGGTACCAAAACTGAGACTCCTTCCTGAAAAATCCTCAGTGGCTCTCATTACCTTCTCGTAGGGTCATGCGTAATTTCATCTTTCCCTGTTTATCTCTTAATTGCTCCGTGCAGAAGTGTTAGTAAACCACCAGATACAGTACATAGTAATTACACAGAAAGAAGTCTGTTTACACAGAATTTCAACACCAGCTGTTTGCAGAGCATGAGGGCAAGCTTTGGCAAAACAGTTCTTCACCAGCTCCATGCTGTTTCTCAGGTGCCAGGGATCTGCAGCTCTCCTGCAGGAAGCAAAGAATTTCCTGAAACCACTTGGAAATTACCCAAACTGCTCCTGAAGAAGGCAACCCCTTCACGGAAAGGCAAGCTAGAGGAATGTCTTTCTAATGTCTTTAATTTCTTAGTATGTGCTAATATATAAGCCACAAGCCGCTTAAAGAGCATCTGAAGAATATTGTGAAGACGGTCTGACCTTTTCAGAATAAAATTAAAAGCCTCCACCTCAGGTTTTCCAGCAACTATTCTTTAAACAGAATTTGAATTTTATGCAAGGTTACCTGAACCAGCCCTTCACAAATCAAAGCACAAGGGACTCCTGCATATATTTGTCACAGGCTGTAGTTTTTTCAATTAACTATCCAATTTTTCATTTTCGGTTTCCTGGAATACTTCTGGATTCTTTCCACACACCCCCACAAAATAACACTATACAGTCACTTTACTGAACCAAGAATACTTTTAAATAGTACTGATTTTATAACATTACTTGAAAGGAATAAGTGTGCAACAAAAACAGACACTTCACAAAAAAACACTATATTAAAATACTATAGCTACAAACCATCCTCAAATCTATCCACAGTGATCAAGCAAGTATGGGCATTAAAATTAGCTCATAAAGTCCTAAATGTAGTATTAGGGGTTGGCCATGAGATAGCAGGTAAGTGCCCACATACATAGGCTCATCCTTAGCTAAAATTCTGGCACAGATTGTGCACAGGTACGCTCCTGAGCATAGATTTATGGGCCAAGACCGAGCAACAGACACCAAGCATATTGTGACTCCTGCTATAAATATTTGAATAAACAACTATTTTGTCACTAAGTAGGTAACTCATTTATTATAAATCTGTCCAATTTAATTCAAATTAACATTGTAACTAGAAAACAGTTACGTATATTAGACCATGGCACCTAGTGTTTTCAATATAATTGGATCATAATGCTGAGATCAGTCACAGCAAAGAAAAAGGAATGGAAAGTTGTCAGCATTTCAGAACAGATGAGCCACACGGCCCTTAAATGACCAAAAGACATCCAATACAGGAGGTATATAACTAATTAAATAATCAACATTAGCTGCTATTACTAATTGCCAAAGGCAAAGCTGAACTCCTTCAGCACAAGCATAGCGTGTAACAGGCACACAGACCCACATCCTAGCTCTACCCCTCCTAATACTAAAGCCCCAACAGCGCTCACTGCCTGCTACAGGCTCTGCACACTGGGTAGGATGCAAACACAGTGGAGAGAACAGATGTTCCAGTCAAAAAACAACCCACAGCCTGTGGAGTGATTTGCTCAGAGATGAAATAAGAGGTCCTGACACAATCAGCACCTGCTTATGCCTCTGCCCAAAATATGAACCCACCCAGCAACCGTTTGTTTTTCTTGTTTTGGCGGGAGGGAGGGCGTTGTTTGTTTTTTGTTTTTTAATTAAACAATTTCAACAAGCACCCTGGCAAGCATTACCAAATCTATAGTGTGTTTGCAAACAGCAGCATTTGCTCCAGAGAGAGTGCAGACACCCTTTCCTTTTCTGCATCCTGAGGCTTTGTGGCATGAAATCAAGCTCACAATGATATCAGAACCTCCTTGAGTCTCTCCTAACATGCAGCAGCACATCCAGCTGCTACCATAACAACGATGAAAGAGGCAGTAGAGGAGAGGTTATATGCTGCATAGAGATATCCAAAGAACTGCTTTCCTCAGGAAAAGAATAAAACGGCACTAAATATTGCTTTCTTCAGTTGTGAATAATTACAAGCCCACACAAACAAAAAGCTGCTTTCAAAGCTGCTTTTCAGTACTGCTCCATATAGAATTGTATAGCTCAAACGGGAAAAGAAAAACCCTAAAGATTTTTGGACTTCACAAGTTTACTTCCTTTGACACCTGAACTTCCCCCCTGTCCCCCTCCTCCTTTGGATGCTTGTAACAAACATCTGTGAAAACAAGTGCTGTGCATGCTTTCAGGAGGAAAACTGTTAAATATACACTTTTTATCAAATGTAATTCGGACAGAGAAGTAATCTGCCATTAAAGCTTAGCCAGTGCACAAACCAGATAGACCTTTAAGTACATGACAAACAAAATATACTTTTTATATCCCTAACACAATGCCTAACAGCAAGTGAAATCACAAAATAAACCAGGATGAGAATCATGTTTATATAATCTATTCCATGAGCTGGATAGTTTAAGAAGTCCACAAAAGCATTTTAGAATAAATTGAGATCTTTTTTTCTTCCTCCACAGATACTACATACAGATAGGTTCAGGATCGAAAAATGCTCCCTTGGACTGCTCCACACTACTGTTATGATTCACTGACCTACACGTACATTTTTCTTGACCAGTTGATACTTGTTTATTTCAGCTTTTAAGGCATTCAAAATACCATTTTCACATTATTGATTATAGCACGGCCTGTGAAGATTTTGATAGAGAAGGAAACCTATAGCAGGACAGATTCCACTGTTCCCAAGGATCTCCCGGTTAAAGACGGCTCTGCACCCTGTTCACGTTTCTCTGCAGGCACAACAGAGCAATATCATCAACGGCACCTCTCCAGCTGCAGGCTTGGCAACAACGTTCATGCCACATTTGATTCACAGGCTCCTGCATTAGTCTATGCCTGCAACCTAACCTGCAGCCTTCAGGTCTGTCACTGTAACAAGTGTCTTCCAGGAGCAGAGAGAACTGGGGATTACACACTTATCACCAAGGGTGCGTGATCAAGCACAAGCCCCCGGGCACATCCAGAAAAATTCAATGCCAGAGCTGCACCTCCTTTCATTTTTTTAAGTGTCATTTAATATACGAAACATCTGATATCTTAAAGCTCTCGCATGTGAATTGCAGGGATCTTGGTAGATGATGGTAACAAATATCCTCCTGGAAGGCCATTTAAATAAACAAACAAATAAATAAATAAATATAAAAGCACAATTTTCCACTGGCCCAAATGTTTCTTCCTCATTTTTTCCTGATTTGAAGACTCAAACTATTAATCTGTAGAAGTTACTTTTCATTCACCACAGTCTACAGCAGTGGCTGCTGCTCCAAGGCTGAGTCCCCCCACCCGGGGGACAGGACCCACTAGATGGTGCTGCTCAGCAGTACGTTTAGGATATAGCCTTTAGGCAAGGAACACATTCACTGGAAAGAAGAGGGGGAAAAAAAAAATCTTTTCTTGGAACAAAAGAAAGAGGACGAAACTTTACACAACTATTTTATCGGCTTTCTCCTTATCAGTCCTCTGCAAGCAGTACCAGCGCTATTATTTGCACACAATTCCTTTGAGACATTAGAAAACTAAACTTTTTCCAAGATTTAGAAGCTTGGGAGGGGGGTTGTCTCTTTTTTAACTGTTAGAATTATTTAAGGCTCAGATTAGCAACAAGCTCTATTTTCAAGTGAACACTCCACCGTGCCACAAGGCTCCTATGTTACTAACACAGAGATCCTAGTAATATTTACTCTTGCTGAAAATAATTTACAAAGAAAATACAGTCCAGGCTGGAGATAATAGAATGTGATATATGTTGTAGGTAGCAGAACCTGACCTTTTGTTTTCCAAACTTTTTCCCATTTACACGCTGATAAATGTCACAAATTCACTGCGCACAGCTTTTTCCAGATGGCCTGCATTTTGTCTTCGTTTCAAAGTAATAGTCTGAGCCCTCACCTGCCGCTTCAGGGGACACATATGTAATCACTGATTAGAAGATGCAACTGATGTCCTGAACAAAATTTAAAAAAAAAAATCAAGGAAAAACATAAACTAGGTAGTTAAAAAATAATAATAATGTAAAGGTGGTGATTCCAACACAAAATGAAGTAACTTTGACCAGGAAAAAGTAGTCGTGTACATGCAGGATCACAGGAGGAGGAACAGCGGGTTTGGGCATGCAGGAACTTTACCGAAAGAGCGGGAGAAAGAACATGAAAAGTGACATAAGAGAGCGTAAGCATTAAGAAAGATAACAGCCATGACAAGACAATCACAGAATCACAGAATGGCTGAGGTTGGAAGGGATCTCTAGAGATCATCTAGTCCAACCCCCCTGCTCCAGCAGGGACACCCAGAGCACGTGGCACAGGGTGGCATCCAGGTGGGTTTGGAAGATCTCCAGAGAAGGAGACTCCACAACCTCTCTGGGCAGCCTGTTCCAGGGCTCTGTCACCCCCACAGTCAAGGTGTCTCTAGGCATACAGTAATTTATTTGTGATCCTTATGCTTTTAGTTCACTAGCTAGCTTCCTACAGTTTGATCATTGGAAAATATGTTTTCCTTGGAGTAATGCTCTACTGAAATATCACCCAGTTTTATAACATAACATGTAATCACTGACAAGTACAGAAGGCTTGTAATTTAATTTTCAAACATACACATTAAAATTATGAATGTGATTAATATTTGAGATATTTTCTTTTTAAAATTTATTTTATTTTACAAGTTGCCAATGCTGCTGTGTTAAATAGATGTATTTTTATATCATAGTACAATCTCATTGCAAGGGATTAGCAAAAATTGTCAGGAAGAGATTAAAAGAGACTTGCATAAAACAGGTTGTTAAAAATCTAATCCCAGTCACCATCCCTTCAGGGATTTGTGCTGAAATAAACAGATCAAAATTACCATGGTTCAGCTCCTCTTTGTAAGGCCACCTACTGCAAAGTGAGCCAAAAGGGAGTGTAGGCAATTGATGGGAAGCAGCAGGGACTCCCTTAATTCGAGCTGAGAAACAGAAATTTTCAAAGCATCCTCCCAGTTGCTCCAGAGATGTGGGCAGTGTGAGCAGCATATTCTAGCACTCAGCATTAATTGGTAACAGACACTAGATCAAAGTGAAACGAGTTCCTTTAACTGTCCCCAAATACCCTTAAGTCTTCAAGTTTCACTTAACCTAATTGTAAAACCAGCTAGTGCTATTCAACTCTCCAAAGGGTAGCATTAACTTCATTAGTTGCTGTTTGTACAACATCTAAGTTCCTCATTAAAACACACATACAGGTATTTTAGGCTAATGAGGCTGCATTGTTATAACCTAGCATTGCATAATTCTGATTGCTCTGAGTAGCTGAAATGTTCTCTTAATACTGACACAAAATGGAGTTTTCACTGAAAAGTGCTTTTTAAGTCCCTCTCATTAGGCAAAAAAACACATGCCTACAAGCTCCAGACAAAGAATGAAAACAAAAATACCACCCACACCAACACATGTCTGTTATTGCACCATGTGAGATCCTTCCCCTTGTTTGCCTGTTCATTTTTCTGCTGTATTTTGTCGGGAATACAGCATCTGCTTTCAAGGAAGTCTTTTTCTAGTGCTTGTTTGTTTTTTAATCCAATGATTATATTTAATTGTAGCAGAACAAGGTCCTGGCCTGGATTGAGTACTGTAGTGTAAATAAATAAAAACTTGCTAAAAGAGAGAGTAGTGGCAGGAAGAAAAAAAAAATACTTAGTATATGCACTTCAGACTTCTTAATGTAAAGAAAAGCTTCAGGGGTACCCTTGGTGCCAACATGAAAATCTCAGGATTAACAATTTGCATTTGTGGCTCTATTCTCATGGGAAAAAAAAATGATACAGTTGTTTTGAGGAACAGGACTTACAGCTTATCTTTAGGCAGAAGCAGTAGCACAGTATAGTATTTCAGACACCTCTCTCGTCATTGAGCTGGTGATTCACTTTGAGGTACCCAACTCTACCCAAGCATAACACAAGGAACTCATATCTTTGTGCTGAGGTTTCAGACACCACTACAGCATTCAGCCTGCTAAAAAAAAAAAAAAAACAGTATCGCCACGTTTAACTTTTATCCATCAAGGTTTGCTACCAGGCTATAAATTAAACATGCCATTCTCAAATCACCCTAGGCAAGTACATCCAGAAGGATACCCAAAATCATCCAAGACAATTTATAACCGGTTTCCATTCTACCCTCTTCTGCACTAGACCCACACCTCACCCATCTCTCAAAGAGCTTTGCAGGCTCTTTCCTTCTCCAGGAACTAGGAGAAGTCCTAGAGAGGACTAGGCCACCAAGCAGCTCCCCAGTCTGCGGCTAAGGTTGGACAGGCCAATGCACCCATCCCAGCTCCTCACCATCTCCCACTGCCTGCTAGGGCCACTCATACAGGACATCTGAGGGCATCTGCAAAAGAAGGGGAAAAACAAAAGCAAAAACAAACAAAAAAGCTTCCCACTTGCAAACAAACATGAAGTTTGCTACTGTATTGGCCTACACATCCAAAATTTCTAATTTTTTTGCCCTCAAGAAAGAAGGACCCCAGGCTTATGTAATTTAATTTTTGCATATATCTAACGGTTATTATCATCTTCAAAGGAAGAGAGACACCTCTAAAACTTAAGTCCTCTTTTGCCCTGACAAGACTCTTCCTAATTTTGACATTTGGCAAAAAAAAAAAAAGCATTTTTAACAGAGTTGCATAGAGAAAGACAGAATTTCAGATTAAAATAGAATCTTATATATGTAGGAACTGGAATTTATTGCTGAAAAGACTTCTCAAAGGGAAACAAAATTCATCAAGTTAAAAAAAAATATATTTTAATTTCACTTCTCAGGGAGCACTGCACTGTGCAATCACTCCAAGTTAAATCTGTCTCCAACATTCTTCCTTCTATTGTTTGTGTAAAACACAATAAATCACAGAATCACAGAGTGGTTGAGGTTGGAAGGGACTGCAAGAGACCATCTAGTCCAACCCCCTGCTCCAGCAGGGACACCCAGAGCACAGGGCACAGGGTGGCATCCAGGTGGGTTTGGAAGACCTCCAGAGAAGGAGACTCCACAGCCTCTCTGGGCAGCCTGTTCCAGGGCTCTGTCACCCTCACAGGAAAGAAGTTCTTCCTCATATAGAGGTGGAACTTACTGAGCCGTTACCCCTCATCCTGTCACCAGCCACCACAGAGAAGAGCCTGGCTCTGTTGTCCCTACAATCACCCCTCAAGTACCTGAACATGTCTATCAAATCTCCTTTCAGCCTTCTTTTCTCCAAACTAAACAGGCCCCACTTGCATAGTCTGTGCCCGTATGACAAATGCTCCAGTCCCTTAATCATAAAAATATATGGTAAGAGGTAGGAGTGGGTGTAATGATCAGTTCTGTATTCTTCCCAGAGCTACTAGACAGCCGAGCAGCAAGTTGCTACATTTCTTATAACGAACAGAAAAATACATCTTTTAAGTGCTTTAAATTCCTGGATCTTTTTGTCTTCTCCATGTGTAACTATAACCATATGCTGTGAGAACCAAAGCACAAAGCAATAAAATCCATCATTTGTTGAGACTGAGTTTATTGATTAGTGCAGGCAAGATAGTGCTTCTATTAATTAAGTTGTTTTCCAGGCTTCCTCTCCACAGATTAAGTTCACTGTTGCAGCACATGGTTGTCTGACAGAGATCTCATTATTAGTGAGATATTGGAGCTTTTGTTCACTTCAGCGGTTTTGTATATTGCCAAATGCCCATCTCCTTCCAACAAATTGCTTTTACTGCCATGTCTCTCCAAGTCTTGGTGGAGTTTGAATCCTATTACACCCTGTTGCTGTTTCAGTAACAGGGGTGTTGCCAGCCCTCGTCCCAGCGCAAGTCCCGCCATTATTCGTGCCTTGAGTATCTCCCTGGTGCTGCAGGAGCATCCTTGAAATTTCACATCTCGTGCAGCCAAGCCCATGGTCGTGGCTGTGAGGCGGCCCTTCAGAGCCTGACGCTGCACAGAGCCAACAAGTGTATTATGCATGCACTGTGCCAAATGGTTCCTTATTTACCAACTAAAGCACCCAATAAAGCAGGGGTATCTAGGTAGAAGATAGCTGGCATGAGTTCACCGCAGAGAAGGTGACAATACTAGGGGTCAGCAGAAGTTTTTACCATTTTGAGATACTGTTTATTGAACTTGTTGTTGCCTTGCACATCAACAACTGCCAGGCTGGTAAAATATTTCCCACAAGAGTGTTTTGCAGGCCCTAGCTATAATCCTCTTGGTTACAGCAGCAAGTTTGAAAACATGACCTTGGCAAATTCGTTACATATCCTGATTATTTTTGTTAAGTCATCTTATTATAGTACACAGGGAAAAGGAAAAAACAATGCACATTTTTGTAATGCCTGGACTGATAGTAATGCAAGCCTCTAGACATTACTCAAAGAGTAAAACACACAGCTATTCACACAACTGAATTACTTTATTTTCTTTTTAAAGAACATCTTCTACATATCAGTGAGGTATAGACAGCACCCTGCAAAAAACCAGGTGGTAGTAGCTTACTTTCTTCATGTGCCTATATTCTCTACCATAAAAGCAGAATCTCTGCTCGCATTGTCACCCAAGCTATTCAGGCCAGGCATTTTCTCTTTGTGGTTAGCAAGAGCCCTTCGATCAAAGGGCAGGTGTATTTTTGGTTGTTATTGACACAGCTCCTCGGGAGGGGACAAAAAACTCCAGGACTGTATTTCTTGTATTTCATCCTGTATTTCTTTATGAGCCCCCACTGCTCAAGGGACTGTACATGACATTTTGAACAGACCTTGATAGTTGCTAACTTTACCTTAAAACTTTTAAAAACCTCCTCTTCCCCAGTTATTTCATTCTCATTTTACTATTGCCTTGTGTAACCACATCTCATCAAATGGTCTTCTCCACCCAGGTGTCTTTCTTCCAAGGTCACTAGGTGTTGTTGGGTTTTTGTGTTTGGTTGGGTTTTTTTGTTGTTGTTGTTGTTTTTTTTTTTTTTTTTTTTAAGCGGCAGGGGGAACACCTTCCTGCCTGGATGTCGAGGTTCCCAAGCACGGTTCTGGCTGAGTGCTCTCAGCTCCATGTCAGCGCTGTGCAGCTCCAGAGGCTGTGTGAGCCTCAAGGAAGCTCTCGGGGCCAGGTCAGCACAACCGCATCTACTGAGGCAGCCACCCTACTAGAGAAGAGAAAGGAGGTAGATTTAAGTGCACGGTCCTATAACAAGATTAATGAAATGAAAAATAGCCATAGACTACCACAAAAGTCATGATAGCATAGTCATTCAGTTCTTTGTATCATTCCTCTACACATAATACCTGCATGCCACCTTTTCACCTACTTCGACAAGGGCACCTGTCTAGTACATGGAGTCTCCTTGCTCAGTAAATGAGTTTCTCCCTTGCTTGTTTTTTTTTTTTTTTTTTACAGTTTTTCTCTCATTTACAGCAGCACAGAAAAACTCACAGCAATTCCAAATATCTCCTTGCAGCTTCCTAAATGCTTAACAAAGTATTGGTTTAAGTTCATGCAGAAATAAGTTCATGCAGAAATACGCACAACTCACTGTATACAGTTTCACTGCATCACACTGAGCATAGAGGTGAAGGGATCGAACACTATCTCAGCAGCAAAAATGGGGGACATAAAATTAGAAACAGGAATTGAAGGGATGCAAAATAGTTACTAGAAATGTCTCGATCAATTTAACAAGCAAGCTGATCCATGTTTTGTTGGATCTATCTGTTGGAACAAGATAGTTACACTTGGAATGTACAAACCAGAGCAAACTGACTAGTTCCTGCACAGGCTTGGTGCAGGCAGCAAAAAGAAAAGAAAACAACTGGAGGCAATCCTAACCAGGAAGGACAAGGTCGGCTCTGAACCAGAGCAGCTGCTTTTTTATGTACAGCGGGAAACAAAAAAGGGAACCAAACCCACGAAGCCAGGCCTCAGAGCCTCAGGCTGTTAAATAGATGTAGGTTTTCCCCACTCCTCAAGGGATCATTACAGACTAATTATGAAGATTCCTATTCCATAATCTTATAGCCCTGTACATCCTGAGATGCAGTATGAACTGAAGAAACACCCACTTCTCCTGCTCTTTATTATAAAATCTAAAAGGCTTTGTGGGTACACTTCAGCCAAGATGTGAAATGTTACAAGATTGTACATAAAAGCCTCAGCTATTATCCTGAATCACTGGTATGACATTCTGTCCTGAACACAACTGCTGGTTTATTGTTGATTTAATTTTGATTCATTCTTGGATGGTAATAAAATTGAATGTTTTGCTCAGAAAATACTCCCAGTTACCTTTGTACCTTTTCTTTTGTTACTTAATATATGTATATGTACAAATATATACACACACACATATATATAGAAGACTGACTATCATCATGGAAACTTGTAGTCTCTATTCAGTTTCTTATCAGTTACATGGTACATAGCACAAAAGCTTTCTCAGCACAAGCAAAAGCCTTCATTCTGAACACCCAGAATTCATCTCTTTTTCCTCCTCATCTGTTGCATGAGATCCCTTAATAAGACACACGAACTTACAATAGGTGCAACACAATTGCTCTTGTTAAGTTATGTCCTTGTATGTCTTTCCCCAGAAAGACATGTCAATTCGGGCATTGAAAAAGTAAAAATAACCCATCATTTCTTTTAATGGAATAACTCACTTTGAAAAAATCACTAGAGACATGAGGTTAAGAAGAGAGAATTATAATTTATTTAGGACAAAACTGTTACCTTTCAGTGGTGGCTGCACAGGCTGAGAATAAAATTGTGTGAGGTTCAAGGGCACCAACTACTTTTTCCCCATCTGTCTATCAGAAGCAATTGCAACAGTGCTGAACAGGATATAGCCTAGCAGGTAAGCAATGACTGAGTGTTGGTGACAAAGGTCAGCATTAAAGGACATAGCTTGATAATTGAGGAAAACAATGATACTCGTGGCCAAGTAGGCATATGGAGCTGAAGTAAAGTGAACAGAGCAAAAGAAAGAAAAAGTAAAGGGAAAAAGGCTGTTTTCATGACACAAGGCATCAAGAGATGCGTTTTGAGGACAAGCCACAGAGCTAAGCCCTGATGTCACGTTACCCACTTCTTCAGAACGTGATGAACAACTCTCTGGGGAGCAGTGTACAACAGATAGCTACACCGCCAGCAGTATCAGCTTCTCCCCACACCTGATCCACTGCATCAGACCGAAAAGATACACTGACAAAGTGGGTGTCTGTTAACTAATGCTAAGAGATCTGAAACAACAGACTAAGAAAAGTAGGCATGGCATCTACCACAGGTCTTTAGATGTGATGTTTCTAGAGGGATCTGAATCTCCACTGAAAATTTCATGAATATCAGGGTTTGAAAAGACAGAGAGTGAGTGGCTACCCTAAAAATTTGCACAGTGCTTGTAAACAAGATTTGCAAATACTTGCATCAAAAAGGCAATCCCTGTATCCATCAGACAGCAGAGACTCCCTTCCAATAAAAGTGGCATGAGCATAAGTCATACGTCTTGCAGAGGCATCATCAGATGTGCCCACATGGGCTAACTGCAAACTACAGTCTCCTTATCCAGCTCCTGATCAATCTCCAAAACATTTCCTGACCACAGTCATGCAAAGCTACTAAAAACCAGTATTGAACTCAGCTTTGCCTGAGCCTGACAGGGAGAGGGAATCTCCATTTCTTGGACCAGCAACAGCTCCACTGTCATCACCTGAGCTCCCGCGAACTGCATTTTGTGGGCCCGCTTTCCTTCTTTCCACCAGTCCAAGCAGTTGCTGTCTCAGCTCTCGACAAATGTGAGAACACTCCGTAAGCAGCTTAGCAAGAGCCTTAAGCCCTCATCCCAGACAACTCTTTTGCTTGGCCACGTAACTCCAGGGTCCATGCTACAAAGCTTATGTAGCCATGTCCAAGCTAATTGCAACTTAGCTTATGCAGTAATACCTACTGTGTGCCATTTCCTGTGGAGAATGAAAAAAAAAAAAAGACGTTTGGCTCCTCAGCTAAGCACCTAATGGGGTTAGCATAGCAGTAACTTGCAGGATTAAGAGGCTACCTTATTACAGGTTGGAAGGCATACACTTACCTTACTTAGGATGGCTGCAGTGCTCTATAAGAGAAGCTAACTCTTTTGTAGACAAAAGAAGGAACATACAAGCTTCAAAGGAGTAAATCATGTCATGGCTGTTACTCTGAAAGTATTCCTGTAGCTACCCTTTCAAGGGAAAAAAGGTCAAATGCCCTCCTTCTTGCTCTTTAAGGAGAAACACAGTTGCCATTGGACTTTTCTTAAAAGGTTTTCATTGCATTTACTATACAAGCAGATTGTTTTCAAAGCTAAAGATTAATATTTATGGCTCTGGAGTTCAGAATGTCACAGAAGCTTTCTAGTCAGTTCTAAGGATATTTGCATATTTAAAAAGAATAAAGACTTCCCTATCAAAAGTGGATATATGTGAACCAAGCAAGGGAGCCAAGGCCAATTCTGCTTGTGACTAGAGGAGGAGAATAGCTTTACCTTGCTGTATTTGATGAAGGTTATATTTCTGTTTGTTTGCTTTCTAAAAACAAGACTAAAGTACAGAGATAACCAGGCAGTCTTGTGTTTTTATTCTACAGTCAAGCAGAATATGAGTAATTAAAGGCCTAGGTGGCTGGAAATTAAAGTGGCACTAAGTTCTGGAAAGAGCCATTAACTGAAGAAATTTAGCACAGGGGAAGCAGTAGTCCAATACAATTTTCAATCTGTTTAAATAATGCCACTAAGTACAGTCAGTTTAATGTGTTGCATTTCATAGCAAATATCTAAGAGAATCAAGAGTATATTTCATTTCTTTTTTGCCTTCCTTTCTTCTTCCAGGATTTCACATTTCTTATTCCCATTTGGAATTTCAGCCTCCAAGGTAACGTGTTGTTTTGTCTGACATTTGCATCTTGCTGTTGATGTCAATCCTGTATTCTAATAGCTGGCCTCTGTTATTGCTATTATTTACAAATTTTGTTAAAATTGGCTTAATACTGACCACAAAATAAATTCCATTAAAACAAAAGAGGAAAGACCATGCTTTTTTAGTCATACAAAGAACTGACAGAACAAATTAGGCAGAAAGACTAGATTTCTCTGAGCTGACCAGTAAAACATGAGAACAGCCCGACACATTTGGATTGTTTCATAATCTGTTTACAGATGCTGAGAAAGAAAGAGTGAGCTACATTCCACATGTTTGTTCAGTCTCACAGACAAACCCTTACTACTAGGCAGACCCTAACTGAAAGTTTAAGACAATTTCTAGAGGTCTTGAGATATTCATTGCACATTACAGCAGCACTTAAAATTTAAAGAAACACTGCACGACATTTTCTTCAGTAACCTAATCTTTATAGTCATCTTCAACAAACTAAAAACTGTACAAGTTTGCAGTTAATGTTTGCCATTTCCTATGGGGAAAAAAAAAAGCTAGGCACACTGGCTTTGTTCAGATGTTTTGTGATAATTCAAGAATTACATGATAATCTGTATTTGAGCTGAACTGCAATGACTTCATTTTATAAGAGCTATGTGTGTGCATGTATACAAATCTTTTAATGTGGAAGTGCAATGCACTAATTTCGACATGTCTAAAGGGTTGGATACAGTCACTGCTAAAAGATATGCAATTATGTATTTCGAACCCAGATAATTAAAGGCAGGTAGTTAATGCACAAAGTAGAATATATGAGAGGGAACATTACCATTTCTGAAGCTAACCTGTCAATGAAATATCACTTGAATTAGTGTTATTGTTCTACATCCCTTCTTTACTCATCAAAACAATTTATTGTTACTAATAATGATACCCCAAAGACATATTGCACCTGAAATTGATGAGATCTGTTTCAAAATAAGCCTGTGAAGCACTATGAATAAAGGGAAAGCCACGTTATGATGTCATGTCAAAGTTACTTATTAACTGATTTAAATAACCAGCCTGAGCTGGAGTCACACCAAGAATGCACTTCCTATAGCAGTGAGAGACTGTGCTTTTGAAAGATCACTTTAGAGCTGAACTTACTTAACTGTGGCTAACGCCATTACAACAATGAGAAAAAAGAATTTCTCGGAGGACTCTGTTTTCCATTTTGAAAGTCAGAACAGCTTCCGAAATTCAAGTAATGACCCTTCACGCAGCCCTACAGAGAGTTTGGGATCAGTATTTTTAAGGTAAATTCAGATCTGTGTTTGAGTGCTGTGTGTTTGATATCTGGCAGGTGAGGGCAGCAATGCAGGAGAGCGTTGGGACACATGTGGTTATGAAAATACCTTAATGAGGAAGTTTAATTTGTGAAGGCGATGCATGCAGAAATGGTAATTTCACTAGTGTTGCTGATTGTGCTGGGAATGGAAGAGGTAGTGTAAAGCAGAATGTGTAAGGCTTGTTCTCTTGTGTAAGGGAATGTTGTTCTTTGCGTCTGCATATCCATTACGATAAAGTAGGACTTGGAGTATGTATAGCACAGTTCACTAATAAACTAAAGTCTTAAAACACTCCTCTGCCAAGTTACTGAGTAAAATCGAAGTGGATCTGTGTACAAGACAAAAGTAAATTATGTTAAAATAGATGATTTGAGAAAATATTTTCATGAATATTTTGGCTTATACGAAATTTATTCAGTGCTTTTTCAATTATTTTTCAAGAGAAATGCTACCATAAAAACAAGAAGCCTTCATCTGAATCAAGACTTCCAAAGGGTTTTCTAATTGAACAAGCACTGTCTAAGGGCAAATCTATCTTGTTACTTTGGAAGCATGGATTCATACTAGAATTGTGGACTCACACCAGGATTGGTGCATTGTCAGAATGAGTTCTGGATAGAGGGTGCATGTTTTAGGTGCCACAGATAAATGAGTGAAGGCAGTGACGGAAGGTTATTGGCACTTGGCACTTAACACATCTCCTGCAGGTGAGAGATGGGTACATTTCTGTAGTAGCCATTTCAGCCCTTCATGAACAAAATAGCTTTAAATATTTGCTGTTTCTTACACAAGTTGAGAATTCTCTACCAAAATCTATCCTGACACCTGCCCAGACCACTTTGAAGACTAGCTTGCAGAGACTACTTCTCTGGCTGAACTTTTTTTTCTTTGTTGGAGTGTACAAATTCTTTATGTGAGGTGACAGCTCATTCATTAATTAGGTCACAAGTATAAATATGTTTGCTGTCTCTTGTGAATTGTTATTAGGGCTCTTCATTACTTCATCTGTGCGAAGTCTTGTAAAAACTCAAATGTCATAGTGTAGACCAGTTTGAACATAGAATAAGAGATCCGAAATTACAAGTTTTAATTAGAACTCTCAGGGGCTCTTACCTAGAAGAGCCTCTTTTGATCTCATTTTTCAGTTCAACATGGGAAATGAATAGGGAGGGTTCAACACAAGTAGGTGATGTTTAACTGCCTCTAATCTAGGCAGTATAAACTTTACCCTCTTTTTGCTAGCCCCCCCTAGAAAACTGAGCAGACAGATATAGCCACTTTTTTTTTATTTATTTAAACTAGATAACTGGTACACAAACAGCTGCCATACCTGTTCTGAAAGCACTGTGATCGGCCCTTATAAAGAAGAGAGTCCTTTGCCTCGTATTGCTCAATAATCAGCCAGACGGTCAAATAGCAAGTGGCAAGCACAGGCCCCTGGAAATCCAGTTCACTCAGTTGCTGTTTCAGTAGAAGGACAATGTGACTGTAAAGCCCAGAAGTGAAACTATACCCATACCATCAGTACACAGTAGAGTTACAGACTGCAGAAACTGAACAACCTTGTAAAAAGAGTGTATGTCTGCACACCATGGCTGGACTGGGTTTTTCTCATTGAGCTTGCCTTTCAAGTGTTTGTCACAGTTATATGACACATTTATCAAAAATGAGACGCATAGAAAATCAGGGACACCACTTCTGGGAAATGGAAATGCAGGCTTTGCATTTTTAGGCACTATTTTCAGGACAATCCTACTGACTTAAGGAAGCTGCATACACAGAGACAATTTACTGTACTAATGATTGCTATTGTTTGTCCTAATTATTCATGCCTGAGGCCAAATATACTGACTATATGCCTAAGCTGTTATATATTTCTGCTTCTATCTCACTTTAATTGGCACTCTGCAGATGGGCATATATTTACCAGAAATGAGGGTGTGATTAACATTTCAGACAGGAGAGTTCACAGTTTGTCACTATGGCAGCGTGTTACTCTGACAGAGCTGACTTCAGAAGAAGATTAAGGCTACGGAGCTGCAGCTGAGGTGTCAGCCATGCACACACATCAGATATTTATCCTGATAAGAGCATCGGCCACATGTGTATGAAGCACTTTATCAGTACAACTTTAGAGAGCTGTCCTGACATTAGAACAAAATATTTTGCAATAGTCCTGACCAAATATCTGCAAAAGTCAAGAAGATCTCAGCCTCTGTGTTTGAGTTTATCCCTATAACAGACATGAGTCAAACCCCAGCATCCTGATTTCCTACTGTTTAGAAAAAATCTCAAGATTTTTGATTTTGACCAGTCTTCAAAATTATCTTGGAACAAGCATATTGAATACATATGGGAACATGACTTTTAAGCAATTTGTGTCAGGACTACTAACCACAAATGTGAACGTCGTACTGTTAACGTTGTACTGTTAAAGATGCTAATGTTGACCTTAGCAGTAATTAATAGTGAAGGTGTAAAAGATCTAAGCATACCAAATGCTTGTAAACTAAAGATTCATTTGCCACTAACATTAAAAATAGATGATATAGAATAAAATAAATTTTAAAAAAGTTTTCCAGTGCAGAAAGTAATGCTTTCTAAATGCAGAGTCATGGAAATGGCAGTCAAAAAGGTACTTGACTCTAGCCACAACTTGGCAGCTCACTTGGTGTTCAGTCTAGATCAATGTAACACTATATTTACATTTTCCATCTATGATTTGGCTTTAATGTTAAGCTATGTTTTGCATATTGAAGTTTGCAAAGCATTACCTAGGAAAAATGTGTAACTACTTATAATTGTAACATAAAGGGTAAAGGCTGTTCTGCTGCAGCCTTGGGCTTTTGCTTGCACACAAAACAGAGGTCCATATATTCCAGTTTTTCTTTCTGAAGATTTTATTTATAAAGGAAATGTGAACTTTTGTTTCCAGCAAATGTACTTTGGTATTAGAATCGGATCTCTCAGAAACATACCCAATGCACTCCGGTAACTCTGAGCTTAGGTCAGACAAGTTTAAACAGCAATGTAAAACAGCAATATCCCATCTCGTAGAAGATGTATTATCTTTACAGCTCAATTACGACCATTTGAAACACTGCTATTCGCTTTACTGCTCAATGGCATGCATGTGAGATTTGGCATTTATCCTGTGCAGCTTTTACCCTGTGTGGCCTTTATTCCACATTTCTCAGTAGAAATTTTCTCTGAAAACAACACAGACCTAATTCTGCCTGAGACAAAACAGTAAGTCTGTACAGCTCAGTAAGACATCTCATTATTCATAAACCTTCTGATGTAAAGTCTATAACAGATTTGATTCTTTTAAATCATCTTGATTTCTTGTGTCTTTCACTCTAATTTTGCTCTCCTCAAGGTTTCCTAAGTTCCTTGAAAAATCTGGGTATTATTTTTCTAGTGGAAGTTTCAAACAAATCACTCAACCTCTATTTTCATTTTTTTTTTATACTTACATATCATACTGCTGCTCTTTAGAGACTGTGAGATGATCAAGGTTTCTCTTGATGAAATGATCACCAGAATTACATATACCATTAATATGTGCCTGCATGCATATTAGGTTCAGAAAAGTTCCATACATATTCCTTCACTATATATAGCTTCAGCAATTACATGCACACCCACCTTATTCATTAGACACACATCTGTTTGATGTCTGAAACATAGTGATGCACCTGGCTTGAAAATATTTTCCCTTTCATCTATACATAGAAATGCTACATCTATATGTCCCAGGATTTTCTTTAAGGAATACATAAAGAGAGGATGACGGATCAAGCTAAGCTGATACGCGTTCAGCACTTCCTGAACCACTTCCTGGACCACTTCCTAGTTGGCCCATGTATTAAATGGAGGTTATAACTGCACAGATTGCAGTTTACTGACATGAGATTTGGTACTTTGGTTATCAACTACAAGATTTAGGCATTGTAACATTCTAACAGTGCCATCCCTGAAGCACTCAGGGCAAAATGCGGTTTGGGAAATATGGCCTGACTGCTCTTTTTTTTTTTTTCTCATAAAACAGGAGGAGACAGTGGCCTGCATTTTTCTGGTAAATGCCATCTCATGGGCAGCAAAACTGAATTATTACATGTCACATGTTTCCATAAACAGTTTGAAGAGAGGTGAATGTTCCTTTACTTCAGCAATCCCAGTGTGTTTTGCTGAGGCTGCATATTGCAATTAACCCTCCTTTCCACGTTGCTGTTCCGCTCATGAGTTCACAGTGTCTTTGACTCCATGCAGAAAACAGTGTGAAGGTCACTAGTATCAAAACGGCAGTAAATGTACTGATAAAGTTCACTCACAACGTGCTACATGGTCACTGTGAGAAAAGCTGACACCATGTTTCTAATACCCGAGAAGCTGGGTGTGTTTTATGTTTTATTCCCAGAAAGCTTGAATGATTTAAATGGTGATTTCTCTGCTTTTTCCTGCTGAGTGCTGCAGTACATAACTGCAGTCTAGTATATTGCGTTCAGTTGCTCCCATACTGAGCCATGATGAACAGCCTTGGCATTTAGTACCATTTGGTGAGCCGTGTGCTAACTTGCATCCAGCCTAACTTACCTGGCATGCTTTAGGCACCTTCCGGTCCAGAGTAGAGTATTACCAATGCAATAGTCTAGGTTCCTTTAAATAAAAATGGGAATGAGTAGGCAGCTAGTATTTATGTCAAAATTATCATAAGATTTCTCATATATACACATGGAATGAAGCATATGTTCAGAAACAAATGTTTCTGAATCTGCTGCTTGAGGAAGGACTGTCAGGAAGACTAGATCAGGTCAGATGTCACATTGTCCAGGTGGGTCTCCAAAGTCTCTGAAGACTGAGAGCTTACGGCCTCTCTGTGGAACCTCATACAATGACGAAAGAAGTGTTTCTCATGACACTCTTCTGGTGAGGAAGTCTTCTCTTCTTTCAAGAGTATGTCACCCAAACTGCAACCCAGTTCCCTATTTCCCTTTACACTTGTGGCTGACTCACACATATTGCAGAAATGAAGATCTTTCACTGTTTCAACATCTTTCCAAATAGCACGTATCTCATGCTATCACAGCTTCTGTATCTAAGGTATTTAACATAAGTTAGTCTGCTTTCCTATTGTATTTGTACAGAGTGCTTAAGTTAGGAGGGGCTTTTTTGTTTTTGTTTTGTTTTAATAATCATTTAATGGCTTCCAAGACATTTAAATATCCTTAGAAACTGGAATTCTACCAAATACAGAACATGATAGAGAAAACAGAAGACAAGATGTAACTGGGGATATGTAACTAGGATGTAACCCAAAAAGTGCCCACACTCAGGTCCTCCAGATCTTTGCACCTCTTAACATTTGATTTTGAGAGTTTTGAATAATTTTTCTCATTAACAATTTTGACAAAAAAAACACTTTATTCGTGGAAAACATTTAGGCAATAATACCTACAAATTGGAAATTTAATGTTCTGAAACTAATTGCCAGCCTTACCTACAAGTTCTCTAAAGTTACGCTTTGTATTAGTGACTGTAACAGACAAATGATGTTAGAAAAACACATATCCTGTGAGATAATAGTCACCAGCTTAGTTTTAATCATAGCTTATGGCAGCAAGAACTTCTCTTTCAGACCAGATTTGTTTTCAGCTTAGAAAGGAAAAGGTTTTGCTCTACAATTTTTATTGGAGATGAAAAAAAGAAATAGTCTTTCTGATATCAAGACTTCTTCATTAAGTATGCAGAAGAAACTAGGTGCTTGAATTTGTATTCAGTGTAATGTCATCCATCTCCCAGGGAGCTATCTGATGCAGTTTTCAACTTCAAGTTTTGTTGAAATGGAAATTAATTGTAGCATCTGAAGGATCAGGTAGAAGGGTGATTCTGACTTTCACCTTTCAAAGTAGTGGCAACTCCTGGATATAGGAACAGGAGAAAAAAAATACACAGGGGTTATCTAGTAAGGAGATATGTTTTCAAAGTAGAACACCAGTGACTCCTACTTTGGTCCTTCACAAGGGCATTCCCCCGCATTGGACATGAGGAAGTGACCTTAAGCTGTGCCAGGGGAGGTTCGGGTTAGGTGTTAGGAAAAAATTCTACACAGAAAGAGTAGTCAAGCATTGGAACAGGCTGCCCAGAGAAGTTACTGTCCCTGGCAGCCTTCAAGAAATGTGTAGATGAAGCACATAGCGACATGATTTACACATACTGATACCCATCAGACAAACTGAGAAATAGTTAATGAACAGTCTTGATGACTTTACACACACATATACACACATAAAAAAAAAAGAAATGTTTAGATATTGTTGATTAAGATGATCTCTGACAAATTATGTGTAGACTATCTTTTTTATCATTCACTGACAATATCCTATCCAAAAATCTCTAGTCAGAGGACTGCTGTTTTACATTGATTCTTCCAGTGTCTCTCACTGGACTCTTCCCTTTTTCATCCCATTCAAGACAGAATTCGTATTATTCTGATCAGTTGAAGAGATTACAAAAAGACAAAAAAAAGAAAAAAAGACTGAAATTCAACAAGGACAAGAAGAAGGTCATACACTGAGTCACACCTAACAATCAAATAATTAAATGTTAGAAGAGAACAGCCTCTGAATTGTCCCCGTATAAAAGGTTCACGAGGTTGGGGTGGTTCAACAATCAAACATGTGCCGACGTCATGCTGCTGTGATACACGTTAACACCCCACAGGGGTATATAAACAACGGGAGGGTGCGTAGACAGATAAAGGAATCCTTTAATCTTGCCTCTGCTCAGCTCTGCAAGGCTCCCCATGGGTGTCCAGCAGGGGCTCTGCTGTCCAGCCAAGATCGGGACCCACCAGACAGAGCTCACAGTAGAGCAAAAAGCATGATGTAATTTATACTTTTTGTCTTAGGCTAAGGGGAAGGCAACAATGACAGCACCGGGGGAGAGAGTTTTTCTCTCTTTTTCACGATGAATAAAGTTATAAGTAAGGGTTTTCAGTTTCAGCAAGGACAATTTAGGATCAGGTTGGAGATTAAGGAGGACTCCCTCAGGATGATGATAACAAAGCCTGAAATTGTTTGTCTGCATCCATTACTGATTTTTAAGAACAGCTTAGACAAGAATGCTGTCACTAACAACATTCAAATAGCAGGCATTCCTTTGAGACTGGGAATGAACTTGACATCATAGTGAGTCCCTCAGACTCACTCATTTCTATTAATTCATATGTATGATATGTGTATGTAAGTATGAATAATTAGTAAATTAATAATTAGTAAACACTTTCTAATGCCTGTAGGAGCTGGCAGAAATATTCTTTTCTGTTGATCTGTTGACATAGACCCATACGGCGGCAAGATAAGCAGGCCTTCAACAGAAGAATCTTGTACTTCATACCGGTAATCTATAGATTCTGCTTTCTGGAAGAGTAAGTCACAAGCTTTCTCTATCTCAATTTGACCTGTCAGAAAAACCAAGATGTCCCCTCTTGGTTCATTTAAGTGTATATTCAATGTCACTTTTATAGCCTCTGTAACATATGCAGAGGTTCCTGTATTTCTTGGGCCAATCAGGTTGCAAAATATCTCCTGGACTGGATAATTTCTTCCTGGAATATGCAGCACTGAACAGTGTCCAAAGAACTCTGAGAGCTTGTCTACCTCCAGGGTAGCTGACATCACCACCAGTTTCATGTCTTGCTTCCTGCCCAGTGGTTTCTTCTCTAGGAATAGTTTCTTCAACAAACCAAATAAAATATCTGTGCTGAGGCTCCGCTCATGGGCTTCATCCAAAATGATGATGCTGTATTTGTTGAGGAGAGGATCTGCCAATATTTGTCTCAACAAGCACCCATCAGTCATGTACTTGATTGCAGTATCCTCGGAGCTGCAGTCGTCGAAGCGGACCTGGTAGCCCACGACGCTCCCCAGGGTGCAGCCCATCTCCTCGGCCACTCGCCGCACCACCGAGAGGGTGGCCACGCGCCGCGGCTGCGTCACGCCGATGGCCCCGTGCTTGGCAAGGCCTGCCTCGTAGAGGTACTTGGGGAGCTGCGTGCTTTTGCCGCTGCCCGTCTCGCCGGTGACGATGAGGAAGGGCCGCTCCCTCACAGCCTGCACCAGCGCCCGCCGGTAGCCGGCGATGGGCAGCGCGGGGCCCTCCATGATGGCGCCCCCCGCCCCCGGGACCCGCCTCAGCGCCCAGCGGCCGCCGCCTCGCCGGGGAACCGCGCAGCCCACGTGACGCGACGCGCGCCGATGACAACAGGCCAGTCAGCCTCACCTCCGTCCCCGGAAAAGTGATGGAACGGCTCATACTGGCCGTTGTCTCCAGGCACATGGAGGACAAGAAGGTGCTCAAGAGTAGTCAGCATGGATTCACCAAGGGAAAATCTTGCCTGACTAACCTGATAGCCTTCTATGATGAAATGACCGGCTGGATAGACGAGGGGAGAGCGGTGGATGTCGTCTATCTCGACTTCACCAAGGCTTTTGACACCGTCCCTCACAACATCCTCCTGGGCAAGCTCCGGAAGTGTGGGATAGATGAGTGGACAGTGAGATGGATTAGGAACTGGCTGGATGGCAGGGCCCAGAGAGTGGTGATCAGCGGTGCAGAGTCTAGTTGGAGGCCTGTGGCTAGTGGGGTCCCCCAGGGGTCAGTCCTTGGTCCAGTCCTGTTCAATTTATTCATCAATGACCTGGATGAAGGCACAGAGTGCTCCCTCAGCAAGTTTGCTGATGATACCAAACTGGGAGGAGTAGCCGATACCCCAGAGGGCTGTGCTGCCATCCAGAGGGACCTGGACAGACTGGACAACTGGGCGGTGAAAAACCTCATGCAGTTCAACAAGGCCAAGTGCAAGGTCCTGCACCTGGGGAGGAATAACCCCAGACACCAGTACAGGCTGGGGACTGAGCTTGTGGAGAGCAGCTCTGCGGAGAAAGACCTGGGTGTCATGGTGGACGACAAGTTGACCATGAGGCAGCAGTGTGCCCTCGTGGCCAAAAAGGCCAATGGGATCCTGGGCTGCATTAAGAAGAGCGTCTCCAGCAGGTCGAGGGAGGTGATCCTGCCCCTCTACTCAGCCCTGGTGAGGCCGCATCTGGAGTACTGTGTCCAGTTCTGGGCTCCACAGTACAAGAGGGATGTGGAGCTGCTGGAGAGAGTCCAGCGCAGGGCTACAAGGATGATCAGGGGCCTGGAACATCTGCCCTATGAGGAGAGGCTGAGGGAGCTGGGCCTGTTCAGCCTGGAGAAGAGAAGGCTGAGAGGGGATCTAATCAGTGTATATAAATACCTCAAGGGAGGGAGTGCAGAGGACGGTCATGGTATCTTTTCAGTGGTGGCCACTGATAGGACTAGAGGAAATGGCCGGAAACTGAAACATCAAAAATTCCATAGGAACTTAAGGAAAAATTTCTTAACAGTGAGGGTGACAGAGCACTGGAACAGGCTGCCCAGAGAGGTTGTGGAGTCTCCTTCTCTGGAGATCTTCAAAACCCGCTTGGATGCAGTCCTGTGCCACGTGCTCTAGGTGTCCCTGCGTATGCAGGGGGGTTGGACTAGATGATCTCTAGAGGTCCCTTCCAACCCTAAGCATTCTATGATTCTATGATTCTATGAAACACTATTTTCATAATACACTAATTTCTATTTCCCCTCCCAATCTGGATTTCACCAGTTACAAACAGACAAACTACAGTGCAGATATTCACACAATTAGTCTCTGTTGGTGACAGCTTGGTTTTCATATACTGGCTTTACTGTATCTATTACACATGAGCAATTATAACTGTATAGTAAAAGCTCCTTTGTGCTTTTTTGCTTATGTAAGATTTGCCACAGCATATCAAAATTAAAGGATAAGGGTTTAAGATATATTCCACCCAACCTAGCAGCTGCACATTTAATAGCTTAGTAAGGGGAGAATTCCTGCATTGTTTTTTTTTTCTCTCACTGTGAAGTGTCTCATCTTGCTTTGGAGTTGCTGCACCAAACACAGTTTGACAAAACATTGTTACAGATTTTCTTTTTAAAACTTTAAAAAAACACAAACTTAAGGCATTGCTTATTACTGCTATTGTCATTAAAAGAGCATAACAAAGAAGAGCCACTAAGGAAACATGTTTTGAAAATCCACCTGAAACATGTCTCTAATAAGGTTTAAGATAGCATGATATGGAACAAAGTACATTTTACAGATTCATTTTTCAAGTGCAGGCTGGAGGCATGCATTTATTTGAGTGATTATTTATTTATTTATTTATTTGAGTGATTATTTATTTATTTATTATTTCTATAGTGAATACCTTGACAACTGAGCACAGAGGGCTTGGCATACGTTGAGAAACAATAGCTTATACTATGGCCTTATTAAACAATGGAGCCAGTCGATGCTAGAACAACAGACAGTGCAATCCAGGGGACAAGGAGCTGTGTTCAGTCCTTCCACCACTGACAGCAGCAGGAGCCTCAGCAGAGGGGTGAGGAGAACAAGCAGTAGCAGCATTATCTCCTGTAAGTCTGACAGAAGCAGCAGAACAGAAAGAGCTGATTTTATTTAGTGGAATATCTACAAAACAGATTCTAATTTCCTGTAAATCAGCATTATTCTTCTAAAGTGGGTAGGGCCACACAAGACTAGATGAACCTGAAGTCTGCCTTGAGCTTCTAAAACAAGCAGTGAAACACCAGCTGAGCCCTCCAACATATTTCCATTGCATCCCAGCACTGGAAAGCCTCAAAAATGCAAAGAATGCTTCTCTCCCAGTAAGCAATCACTTTCCCTGCTGACTGCAGACAGGCTAGGGCATGCCTTGGCAATGCACGTAGATCGTGACACCCAAGGGACTTGCAATTGCACAAGAGCTGGTAGGTCCCACTAAGGGCCATGAGAAGACAACCCTGTCCCCCCTGACTCCTTTTACCTCCAGCTGATGGGTAGACAGCTCACACTGCTGCAATGGGGCCACTCTGCTGTTCCTTGCACAAGGAGGGTGCAACCGAAGAGCTGCAGCTATGTCTTGGACTGCAGAGTGGAAAAGGCTCTGTGCTGCAGTGCTAACACAGAAGCTCAAGCACTGACTAGAAAAGCTTTGCTTGTAACTGTGAGGGATTTAGGAGGTCTTAATAACTTTTCTTATAGGCTAAGTGTCATTCATTTTCCATGTGTGCTTTGTTTATATATATATATATATATATATATATATATATACATAAAATAATATGTAGGCTGTAGTTAATGGTTTTGCCTAGAAATACAGCTATTTTACACTCCTTTCTCTCTAATGAGGCTGGTGCACAGCTTTTAAATTTCCTTGGACTGGAACTAATAAAATCCTCCTGGTATATATATATCCAAAAGCACAAAGCAAATGCACACTTCCTGCAGGATCTGTGTGCCTGGTCAGCTATAGCATTTTAGCCACTAATTCTTGTCTTGTGCAAACTGTCAACGATACTTTTAGTGGCGGTGCTTTGTAGGCAGGGGGAAAGGAAAGGTTTATCGGGCGAAACTAAGCCTCGGTGGTTAGTCAGGGGAAGCGGTTTTCTCCATGTTCACTCACACTACCCGTGCCGAGGGGCGTCGAGGCCCGTGCCAAGGGCTCTCCTCCACCATTCCCACGTGCGTGGGAGCTCCGGGCAGCCGCACGCGCCGCTGCCGGGGGCTCCAGCGGGGGCTGCAGCGGGGGCTGGCGGCCCTGCTGCCCGGGGGCGGCTCCAGCGGCCGGGGGCTGCCGCGGGGGCTGGCGGCCCTGCTGCCCGGGGGCGGCTCCAGCGGCCGGGGGCTGCAGCGGGGGCTGGCGGCCCTGCTGCCCGGGGGTGGCTCCAGAGGCCGGGGGCTGCAGCGGGGGCTGCAGCGGGGGCTGCCGCGGGGGCTGGCGGCCCTGCTGCCCGGGGGCGGCTCCAGCGGCCGGGGGCTGCCGCGGGGGCTGGCGGCCCTGCTGCCCGGGGGCGGCTCCAGCGGCCGGGGGCTGCAGCGGGGGCTGGCGGCCCTGCTGCCCGGGGGTGGCTCCAGAGGCCGGGGGCTGCAGCGGGGGCTGCAGCGGGGGCTGCCGCGGGGGCTGGCGGCCCTGCTGCCCGGGGGCGGCTCCAGCGGCCGGGGGCTGCCGCGGGGGCTGGCGGCCCTGCTGCCCGGGGGCGGCTCCAGCGGCCGGGGGCTGCCGCGGGGGCTGGCGGCCCTGCTGCCCGGGGGCGGCTCCAGCGGCCGGGGGCTGCCGCCGGAGAAGCCGCGCGGCCACGAGCGCCGGGAGGCGCCGCTGGAGCTGGGGCCGCCTCCCGCCCCCGCGTAACGCAGCGGCCGCGGGCCGCGCCGCCCCCTTCGCTGCCTCCTTCCCGCCCGGGGGCTTTCCCGGCGCGCCGGGGCGGAGCAGAGGGAGCGGGGCCGCCCCAGGGCGGCAGCGGCAGCGGCGGCCGAGGCCGAGCGGGTCGGAGCGGGGCGGATGGTGCTGGCGAGCGAGCCGCGCTGCGAGGCCGAGGAGGCGAAGGCGGCGCGGGCCGCGGGGCGCCGCGAGCGCAGGAGCGCCGCGCTGCCGTGAGTGCTGCGAGCGGGGCCGCCCGCGCGGACCCGGCCCCGGAGCCCCGCGGGGACCAGCCCGGGGGGCGGCCCCGGGGCTGCGCGGGTCGCGGTCCCGGGGATGCTGCGTCTTGGGGTAGGGGCTGGGGAACGCGGAGCTTGCAGTGTCCCGGGTGTCCCCCCTCACGGGAGGAAAGGCTGCGGCTTTTTTCGGGTTTGGAACACTCCCCTTCACTCCCCTTTCCAAATACTTTTCTTTCTTTTTTTCTTTTTTTTTTTCCCCTCTCAGCGGTTTAATTTTAAGGAACAACCCCCACAAGAAAGGGCAGCAAGTTGCCATCAAGTAGCTAGGGAAGGAATTTAAGCAGGTCTGGGCTTTTCCAGCTGCAGTATCCCTGTTTCCAAGCAGGTGTTTTCCTGAAGTACCTAGGGTGGAGAAATCTGTTGCCGGGAATAACTTGCCTGTGGGACAGTGCTAGGAATCAGAGTTTCCCCTGATCTGGTCACACGGGCCGTGCGTGACTTCAGGTTACAGCTGAGGCAGCCGTTCCCCAGCCTTCCTTCTGCTCCTGAAGTCTCGGGTCCTGATGCTCTGCATCACTACGCTGATAAATCTAATGAAAGGCTCCAGGTAGGGAAGATCTGCACTTGAGAGTGGGGCTGAACAAGAGACACAAGCCCAGGACAGTGGATTGGAGCCCAGTGTCAGGGATAATGAACATGCCTGGAATGAGTGAACCTCCGTTTCATCCCCAAATGTCAAAAGCCTTCAGTGTGGAATTTAGTGTAGTTGTGAAAGTTGGGTCGTTCCTCACCGGGATGGTAAGTGGGGGGAGTCTCATGGCTATGACTCTTCATCAGCCCTCAGTTTGTGTGCTTCCTGTAGAGCAGAGGTACCTACGTGCTGGAGGAGGGCAGAGAGTTTTTGTGCTGTGGACAACAAAGTGCACAGCAGTGCCAACCTGGTCATGGAGACACAGGGCTAGGAGAGAATCTTGAAATGCTTTGTCTTAGATTAGAAAATTGTTAAAATGTTTAGTAGATAGAGGGAAAAAAAGCTGGATTTCACTAGTCAAACCCCATTTTAAGTGACAAGTGGATCCTGTGAAAAAAAAATGTTGTGATCACTTGAATGTGAGTTAGCCTCAGAAACTGAGTAACTTTGGTCTGAGAAAAGTGAAGTTGCAAAGCGGTGGTTCAGCTGAAGAGCAGCAACAGAAAATTGGGTTTGATTCAAAACTGGAACAGAACTAGCAAGCTGGACCCCAAAGGTTAGAGTGTTTTTGTTTTGGTTTTTGTTTCCTTTTTCTTGGTGTTTAGTTCATAAGCAAGTAGATTTTTGTGTTTTTGGTTTTGTTTTCCCTTTTCTTTCCTTGTGTATTGTCAAGAAACAATGTACAATCAGAAGAGTTCATGCTGACCTCCACTTGAAAGAAATGCTGGTGCGGTTGTAGAGGTTTGTGGAATCCTACAACACTTTCCCGCGCCCAGGGAATACTTCCATGTGTGTATAGTTATCCCTGCTGCTTGGAATTAAGGCATCCTTAAGTGTGTGTTCACTTTAGGGAGGGACTTTATAGCTCCGTAGGCTTTTGTCCCAACAAAGGTCCCTCTGGGGATAAAATTTCTGAAAGATTTAAGTTTTAGAAAGTTTTTCTATGTGAAGTTTAGAAGAGTTTGTAAGAAAAGATTATTTGTCAGAGATCCCAGAAACTTGAACAGTTAAATATGTTCATATTGACTAAAGAATGGGCTTCTCTGGCGTGTTTAATAACAACAATATCTTCTTGCAAAGCTTGCAGTGCAGCTTTGAGTACTTCCAGTAGAGCCTTAGCAATGATATTGACTAGAAGGTGAGCACAGTTACGGTGCACACCCAAAACAGTGACACACTAAAAACTTGTCATTCAGTTGAGTGTTTCTCCTCAGGGAATCAAAGAAGTCCTGAGCATGCTGTCTGAGTGGAGTACCCTGACCACTGTGTCTTAATGCAGCCTATGGCCGCAGAGGAGTTAACTGTGGTATTTAAAAGATGTGTGTCATGGCGATGCAAATGGGTGATGTCATTCTTTGGTACATTTTTGTTTGCCCTGAACCTGTCTCAGAAACTGCCAGCCCCGTTGCAAGGATTGCTGGTGGAAGAGATGTTGAGTTACTGCAAGCAGAAAGCCGTGTGTTAAGGAGAAATGGCAGAAATCTACTAACAAGCCGATCTTGTGCAGTGATTTCTCTCACACATGCTTGGTTCTGCTCAAGTCAGCTGAGTGTTTTCTGCTTTCCATACATTGAAAAGAGTGCAGACTAATTCAATCCGCTGCATACACTAGTATTTATACCCTGTTTGTAATTCCACCAACCGGGACCACTCTGCTGCATATATTCTCCTTTTAATTCCAGTAGCAGTCCTCCATCTGGAAAGGAAAACATAGTATGTTCTGTAACAAGTTAAATCATGGAAATGGGCCTCCTTCTCAGGATGTTTACATCAGGGTTGGCCGTTTTTATCTTACATCTATACTGCCATAGAGTACAACTTTCAGTAGTGCTTTGTGGAAAAAAAAATCTTCAGGTGAAACTATATCTCAGGTATTCATCAAGTAATGAATTATTCTGTGTATTTGTATCCTGACTGCTGTGCGACATGACTTGCGCTGAATGCTGTCATTTACCATCCTTGCCTGTGTGCAAATTCTCCAGCAACCTGATGAACACCAGTGGGGGGAGGCTAACATTTCTTCTGTTTTTTTTTTTTTTGTTTGTTTGGTTGGTTTGTTTTCTGTGACATGAGGTGATTTCCTGGGCCTAAAACCATTACATCTATCAGTATTTAGGCATTGTACTCAGTTACAGCATTGGAGGTGATTTGTTAAGAAGCTCACTGATAGATGTTGCTAACATTAAGGAGCATTTGGTCCTCTTGCAGTTACACCATGAGTTATAATATTCATATTATATATCCAGTTACTGAGTATAACTTGAAGAAATCATGAGGTTGGCATTTTAGGCTGTAGTAAATTTTTTAAATTTATTTTTGGAGGAAAATTTACACATTGATAAAAATGTGCTTCTCACAGCACTAGAAGATGCTTAAATGCAAATGTTGCTCTCTGGGGAACAGCAAGAATGCAGTTTTTATGGGTTGCACTTGTCTGATATGCCATACTGCAACAGTCAGTATTAACTTATCAACTGATAAACAGTTATGAGGTTAAAGAGGACTAGCTCACCTTTGCAAGATTGTAGCCACTAACTTGTTCTAAACTATTTTACTTGAAACAAATTCAACATGCAGAAAGATAAGTGGAGGCTACTTAAAACTGATAATACAGCTATTTCTGCACTGATCCTGCTTAACTCCTTTTCAACAGCCAAACTCTGTTTTTTTTCGGACAAGGTGAGGCAAGCAGGGGGTCGGGGCTTGTAAATGCCCACATGATACTTGCTTTGTGCTTTTGCTAGAGGAGGAATTTACATGCTTGATGTTACTTTAAAAAAAATCCTTTTTAGTTCTTCTCTGATTTTCTTTTTAGAGCAATGGTTGTAATACGTGACCTGAAAATAAGGCTAAGATTACAAAATGAAGCACCTAAACTCGAGATATGACAGAAAAGAGGTTTCCAACCTCTTTTGTGATCCTTTGATGATCTCCATTTGTTCATGATGATGGTCTTTAATTGACCCCCCTTTTTTTTTTCTTGTTTCTTATTTTTTGCTTACAGCATATATGTGCTTAAGTTACAAACCCAGGCTTTTCACTATAGTTGTACATGAGTTTAATTTAGTTTTTAACATAGTTTCGATATTTGACTATATGTAAGTACATATCCTGTGAGTCTGAACCAGCTGAAATTGTGGTGAGAAGAGTTGTGTGCTTGTCTAGTGATAATATGGCTGGCACTTGTGATATTAATGCTCTGCAAGTAGCTGCTACAAAGCCCATATATTTTGCTCGGATTAGTCATAAAGGATTTGACCTCATTTGACCTCTGCTAGACTAGGAAAAAAGAAGCAAACTTTCCAGGTTGTCAAGCTAGTGGTAGTACTGCATCCACTGTATCTCACACAGTTTTTTTCTAGCCTGTGTTTCTATAGGAAACCATGGGAGGTGTCAGGCCCTTCAGCTAGAGCATGCAAAATGGGTTAACCCATTTACACTGGTGTGCTGTTATGCCAGAGAGATCTTGTATTTGGTCTAGCAATCTTTAAAGACGCTTTGGGGTGGATTTTCTTGGTGCTTTCACGAACTGGAGTCTCTGTATAGTGGTCTGGATCCAGTCTTCCCAAACACTGTCATCCCAGGTGAGGATCTTTCTCTGAGGATCATAGGTAGCAAGGCAAGCTCTCTGTGGTTTTCCCCTTTTGCTCAGGTATAAGTTTCATCTAGAAGCTTTCTTAGCTATGAAAAATGATAGAGAGATTCTTATCATTTTCTTGCAGAGAGACTTGAACAAAAACTTTGTATACCTGAATGTCTGTTCTTTCTTTCAGAAACTGGAAAGGTTGGGGGAGATTCCAAGAGGACATGAGCAACTACTGCCAGCCAGTCCACTGTGGAGTGCTTGTAACATGGTTCAGTGTGCTATTTCATGCTGGGTTGATGTTACAGAAATGAAGATAAGTAGTGACAGATGAGGAACCCAAGTAAAATAAAGAGCCAGGGTCTACAGTGTGTGTACAAGGAGAATGCAGTTGTCACTTCCAATCCCCTGGCAACTGAGCTTCGGTGCTTCCTTTGAAGCGTTCACTTCCTTTAACAAAAACACTTACCTGACACTGACCAGCTTCTACTCTCCACCCTTGAAAAATATGACACTGAAGTGAGGAAGGCTAATATGCTTCCAGAAAGATTGGTAGAAAACAGTGTGGAAGTGTTGCATGTAGGCAGGCAGCAGAGAACCTCAGTGGGATAAAGGACCTAAAGGCGGACTGGGGCTTTCATCCTGTGGATAGAAGGAGGAACTGCCTGGTTACTTCACTGTGAGGCTGTAGTTCCCAAGGTCCCCAAGAAAATCTCCCGTACTGAAGCATGCCTTTTACACATATCTATTCTGTCATGTACTTCAGCAGTGGTTTATCCCTCTGGGAATCTTGCACTATAGGAAATGCAGAGTTTGGGAATGTTGTGCAGAAGTGGTAGACAAAGTACTGCAGCTAGCTACCTTGGTAAAAATGATACCGTCTTCTTTACTTTTCTGAGAAATTGAGCTGTGTTGAGCTGACATTCTTTCCCATCCTTAGAGCACAGTTTAAACTCCCTTTAGAGGGTGGCTTTGGAAGTCTTTAATGCTATGTGCCCCATTAGTCCATCCATTACCTACCTTCTGCTCCCCTCCCTCTTGCTAGCTTTCCTAATATCGACTTTTCCTTTATTGTTGTTGAGTTTTTTGTTATGTTTTCTGTCTTTCTAGTCTACTTATGAAAGATAGACCAATTATACTAAGACATCTTGATGGTAATTTTGTAGTTAGCATCAGTAAATAGAAGAGCTGTTTAAGATCGTCTGGCATTGTTCTGGAACAGGAGTATAATAGTAAAAAAGACCATTGTGTAGCAAAAAAATATTCATTCTTGCCCTTTTATGACCCATATGAATTTGTTATTGCCAGCATAGAAGGAAGTGGGAGTTGCTGTGGAAGAAACCATATGGGCAGTAGAAATCTTTGTACTAGAGAAAGCTTGCAGAGCATTTGGAGTCATCCTCTATGGCACAGAAAATAGACTGATGCTAGTAGGTATCTGACCATCATGTGTCACATTTGATTTTAGTAAGAATACCCATTTTCAGAACTGTAGAAGAAAATTGCTTCATCATAGGCAATGTCCCAGTCAAAGGAGCTGCCATGGCTAACGTCACTTAGAACCATTGCTTGAGGCTAGGATTTCCTACTGTGAAATAATATCTTTTGTCTTAGATTATCTAGGTTGCTCTGATCATTTCCATGAAAGCATAGACATGGATATAGGAAAAAGGGTAGGTTGTAAAGATACCTGCAGGTATTTCAGCATTGCCAGAAGCTTGGTGAGCCAGGAGCTTCCAGTAACTTCACATTCATCATTTTCCATTCTCGATGGAAGGTGGGGTAAAACTGGGTAGATGGACACAACTAATTTGTTTTCATCTCCAGCTATGTTGTTTCGTAGGCCTCATTGTGCATAATTTTAGCAGGGTGATTACAAAAAAAAAAAAAAGTTGTAGTTGGACATCCCTTAAAATATTTACTTGCAAATAGCTTTGCCAAATAGCCCTGTGGCTTGGGGCTCAGCAAGGAGAGTTGTCTTTTTAAGTACAGAAATCTGGTTGGTGACTGTGGGTGATGTATTGTTGATATCAGTTGTCAAAGAAACTGCCATGTGATCAAACCAAAATCTTTTCTTCTCTTTGTGAGTATCCTGACTGAACTACCAAAAAGACTTTTTTTCTGTTATACATCAACTAAAACACTTTGTAATCAGCTTATTGAGTCATTATTTCTAAAAGTGTTGTGAAAGGAGAAGCTTCTGAAGCAATTCCTAGCAGCTCCAGTTTATGTATTTACTTTTCTTAAACAGCTGAAGAAGGAATGCGTACGTTGGGAGGATCCCAGTCTCTTACTGTTCTTCATCATTATAGCAATAATTAATACATTTGCTGGTATCTGCATTTCTCTCTTGGCAGCTAAGCCTTATGTTATGTGGGGGCGTGTCGCTATGCAGTTGTTTCTCTACAGAAAAGACCCAAACCTATCTGCTTATGCTGTGGTGGTCCAGTCTCTCTTGTAAATATGCTTGTGTTGCTGCTAGGAGAGAGCCTTAGCTCCTGTAATGGATTAGATCCCTGTGAAGTCATACAGAGCGCATCAGTTGTATATGGCTGCAGTACTTCTTGTCTTCAATGTGGTATGAACAATTAGGAGTGCTGAGATACAGATGATTTTGTCCTCTCTTCTGAACACTGAAGAAATTGTGGATCAGGAATTATTCTTTCTTTTCTCTTTTTCCTGTCATCTCTGAGGGTTAAAGATAAAAATGTACCGTAATGTAGGGTTGGCATTTTCTCTTCAGTAGGCGCTGTGGTCCTGTCTTTGTCATTCCAGTGTAGACAACGAGCTAGGCTAAAAGCAGTGAATGGAAAAATTTTTCCATGTGGGGGCTCCCAGCCAGCTGGACGACGAGAGCAACATGCTCCCCAGTCCAAAGCAAATATGAAGGAGTGGCTTCCCCTAAGATATTTTTCTCAGACTCTTTCAGAAGTGTGTCTGGCAAGTAGATCTGCGTGATGTACTGTGCTGGGCTGGGACATGCCTTTGCTTACCTGAACAAGTGCTGAACGTCCTGCTGAGACTCCCGTGGGAACTGCGTCATGGGAATGCAGTTGTGCGATTGGGTGAAAAGATATGTATGAAAGAGCTTGGGCTCTTTGAAGTGGTTATCTGGAATGGAAAGTTTTGAAAAGACAAGAGAGCTAAATGGCTGATGTTCCTCTTCTAGCGTTAATAAAATATCTTGTTATAGAGGCTCATATATCAGAGCACAGGGAATTCTTCTGCTTTTTTCACTATGGAACTTGATAGCAGGCTGGTTTTGATTAGACAGGGAATACAGGCAGTTAATAATAGATGGTATTTAGAATGGAGAATTTACATACTTGCTAATGACGTCTGCAGTGTCACAGTGATCTTGCTGATGGCTAACTAAGTGGTAGGCCGGTGTGAAACTTGACCTGGTTATTATGTGAAATGTCTATTGACCTTAAAAAAGAAGCTGCTGCTTTAATCTTTAACAATATTGGAGGAGTTGTTCATTATTATCTCAAAAATTGCATTCATTTTTTTTTAACAGGATATAGAAACACAGACATTTAAAACTTACAAAATGTTTCCTAGAGTTAGCTGAGAAAAAGAAAATAGTAAATATTTCTGAAGTTGTGGTCTCTGATCTGTGAAGCTAAGACCCACAACAAGCAAAGCACTCAAACAGTTAGGCTGGATTCTCTTGCACTGCCAGGTGCTATGTTAATTCCACCTGTGCCCACAGACCTTTTGCATCAGAGAAATGCGTGCAGTAACATGCAGTATATGCATATACATTCACATGCATATGATATTTAACATTTAACATAAAGGTATGACTTTACCTACATTATGCCATGTTTGACTGCTTTCTCATGAGAAGAGAAAACAAAACAAGTTATTCAGGTTACTTTTGGATACATTTGTGGTTGAGTCTCAGTCTGGTTCATGCCTGTTGGTCCCAATGAACTGGGCCTTCCCCTCACGCAGAGCGGTACACCTCTGCTCCCGCAGTGATGCTTTGCTGCTCCCCTTCGTCTTGGGAACAAACACATCTGCAGCCTCTGTCTCCAGTAAACATGCTTCAAAAAGAAGTACCATACTTCCAGAGCCAACTGTTTCACCTAGTCTGCACTTAAGGCTGAAAAACAATGTACTGAGCATATTAAGTTATAGAAATACTGAATGTATTCTGCATGGGTAGATTACGGCTGTCCATAATGCCTGTTATAGCAGCTGTTACTCGATTCCATTTCATTCGTGATCTTTTGTGGTTCGTTTTCTGCCATTTTGATAGCACTGGAGTCTGGATGATAGTATTGGAGCCTCAACCTGCCTTCCAGGTGCACAGTAAAAGTGGCATTTGGTCTCAGAAGTATATTAAAACATTCTTCAGAAATATGGTAGATATGCTTTCTCACATAAACAGATTTGTACCACAACACTGGATTAGTCCAAGTGTCTTACTTTCTAAGTGGTGAGCCATCATAGGAACATCTGAACACTGGATATCTGAATGTTTGGCTTCAGCACTGTTGTTACCTTATCCAGTACAGACACTGCTGAAATTTGCTGTGACAAGGACAACAGAAGAAGTCTGCCCAGGGTGGGAAACATACAGGATAAGGTAATGTAACTGCATTAGATAAAGAATACAGGCTTGACGGAAAAAGCATCATTTTGATTACATGTGACCAAGAAAGATTCTTTCAAATTGGAATGGGATAGAAGAGCGGCTTAGTGGAATGAAGGCCCCTGTCTTCTTGTAGACACGGCAGTATGCATTTCAGCTACCAGAATGAGGGCTGGGATGGCTGTTTCAGACTGCTGCTTCAGGGAAGGGAAGCTTGAGACGAGCGTATGCCAAGGAGGAGCTCTCCAGCCTACGGCAGGCTTGGCGGGCTGCTGTCCCTTCAACACATCTCCTTGGGCAACCTGCAGCAGTTTCTGCTGGAAGCACTCTGCCAGAACAGCCTTCTTCATTTTGCTCCCTCCCCACAGCTGTCTCCAACTGCTGCTGCAAAACTAATCTGTTTAGGTTGAAAAGACATTAAACTGGGAGCAGGACTCCTCAGGTAACCGTGGCTATCTCGTACATATGGCCCATCATCAGTGCGAACATTGCAGCAGTGCTGATTCCTGTTAAACCTTGGGAAAACACCGGTGTGTCCGTGGTTTTGGAAACAACTGTGGTCATTGCTGGCATCTCCGGTGAGTCAGGGTGCCTTTTTACTCCTGTGTGCTCAGTGTGCAATCTATTGGCTGGGCAAATGGCTCCACGTAGCTTTTGTGGCTTTTGGACATCTTTTTAGACCTGTTGCCCAAGCTGCTTGGTCTCCTTGATCTTCATTGTAACAGATCTCAGGAGGCTTCGTGTAAAGGTGTATGTGGTGACTCTGGATGGAATAGCTAGTAACCATTCCACAGTTTTGTAGGTCTTTACCTGACCTATGTGTCTGAGGAGTGTTCATGCTGAAAAGACTGTACGGAGGTATGAAATGTTATTTCATTAAGGCTTAGTTTCCAAACTGTTGTCCATTAGTGTATTCTTTTTGTGTTGTTTTACATTATTTCTATTCGATGTCTCTCATTCAAACAAGTTCTGTAAGGATTTTTTTTTGTTTTTGTTTGTTTGTTTGTTTTCTTTTTTCTTTTTTCTTTTTTTTTCCTTTTTTTTTTTAAAAAAAAAAAAAGTCCCTTGTTTATTTGTGGGACACTTTAAGCATAGTTTCCACAGGAAATCTGAATTTTCCAAGATTTAGAGAAGATTAGCTCCAAACAAAAAAAAAAAAATCTGAAGTTCAGAAGGCTTGAGGTACACGTCTGTTACAAAGCTTTTGTGTCCTGACTCTTAAAAATGCATTTGCTAATAATGCATCTCTTAACTTACTCTGAGCACTTAACTGAAAGAAAACTTAGCCCACTGCTGTGGTTAATGTATTTCTTTACACTTTCCGTTTCCTGTGACTTAATCCAAAATTACTCAGGTCAGTTATTGGTGTATATTTTTAAAAATACAGGAAGTACAATTTTTTTAAACTTAGCTTAGCTTACAAGGATATGATCCCATAGTAAGTAAAAGCCATGGATTTAAAAATAATCCTTCTTTATTTTGGAGAATAGATGTTTTTTCCTTTATTTTAGCATTTATTTGAAACAGAGTTCCTAGCAGTACTGAATACGGAATGCGTGTTAAATTAAAGAACGTTTATTTTTGTATCAACCAAACCATAATACTTTAAAGTTTGTTTGCTTTGCCCTCGATTTTGCAGATATGGTTCACTTATGTGGAGATATTAATAGCTGTGTTAAGTATCACTTCAGGTGCCCTTTGGTCTTGATTCCCTTTGCCCCCTTATTTTCCGTGTGGACTGCCGGCTTTTGTGCTGTTTTTACAAAGCATCTGTGAGGCCTGATGCACACACAAAAATGTGAGGAGCGCTTTAGTTTTCCAGCGACTTGATGACAAATAATTGTGCTGGCTTTAGGTCATACCTGTGATCAGTGCAGCTCCAGAGGGACAGGTAAAATAAGATTCTTCTCCTACCTTAAAGGTACCTGCTAGGGCCTTAGCTGCTATGTGGAGCTGCAATTATCAGAAGCATAAAGACAAATCGTTGAGTGTCCTTTCTTTATGTGAGGCTTTGGACATGTGGTAGGCAGGGTGAAGGGCGGAAGAGCACGGGTGCTTTCCCCGTGCACTCTCCATGCAATGGGGAGTGTTGGCTGTCACGGAGGATCCTGAGGAGGTGGCTGGTGGCTTGGGGTTTTTCTGCTTTTCACCCACTGCTGTCAGTGAGGTTAATGTGCTGAGAGCCCTGCTTTTGTCCCGTAGTGCTCTGGCATCTGAAAACAACTGGAGGCAATCAGCTGGCAGATTTGGGCAAAGTGATGGATGGTAGAGAAGGTGAGGAGCTCACCAGCAAACCCAGCAAAGAACTGTCTAATGAGGTTAAGTGCAAAATAAGGGAATAATGGAGGGGGGATGGAGAATGTGCAGTAAGTAATAAAGCACTTGAGAGCAGCAAAGCATCCAGCTGGCAGTGCTAAGCAGCCTCTGACCTCGTGCGTCGTACGTAGACTTTTATGGATATTCTTAAACCGCTGGATCCCAGCAAAGCTCCACATGGCTCTAAAAGCTCTGCTGTCTCCTGTGTTCCCTCTTGCCTCTGGAATGGCTCCCCGTGTGGTGCCGCTCCGCTCCGCGAGCCCAGTGCCAAGCCAGGAGCGCCGCGCGGCAGCGGCATCGCCAGGCCCGGAGAGGCAGCCAGCGTGGGCACCAGCCCTGCCCTCCTTCCTCCTTCCTCGCGAATTCCCGCGCTGTGCCGCCCTTCCGAAACGCAGGCATGCAGGAGCCTGGCAAACGTGCCTCGTCCTGCCCCTCATCCCACTCGCGCCTCTGTCCCAGCCTGCCTCGAAGCCTGGGAATTTAGGAATGGGAAGCAAGTAGGTAGTGAGACTGTGCGTGGGCAAGAGCTTTGCCTGTGAGAAGCACCTTGTCTGGGTGATTTTCTCCATTTCTCCAAAATTAAAAACTAGATAAAACTGCTTAGGTTTGCTTGAGTTTTCCAGGTGCAAGATTGTGTTCCACTTAGGTCTTTCGAATTGCTCACTTAATGCTAATTTATGTTCGCTATAGATAAAAGCTGCTGCCTTGTGCTTAAGCAGGACAGATCCAGGAATGAAGTAATGACAAAACCATTGCTTTTTAATTTTTTTTCCCCCACATTGACTTTCTTTGCGCTGTAACCCTTAGTGCTGCACAAGCTGTTGATTCAGTGCCTCCGTGGTGGGAGTGTTAGGGTGTAGGAACATGTTAGATAGGGCAATGTCTGCTCTAGGTAAATACACAACATTTTAGAGAAAAAAATCTAAGCATCAGTAGTAAGGCAAACCTCTGTGTCTTGTATTCTTTGACATAAGCTCTGGTTTAGCTGACAGACAGGGAATGACAGTTCTCATTAGGCCTCCACAAATGTGTGCTGCTATGTGTCTTCCGATCTGATTCACAGATTGGTTTGGTTACGGTTTCATCTTTTTTATGCCCTTCCTAAAAGAAAATGGAGATTAAATCAGTCTGGGAACCTCTGCCAGACTTCTGGCCAAGTATGAAAATAAACTTTTCATTATTATCATGATACTTCTTTGTGATGGCAGTGCCTGTGTGGTTGCTGTAAAACTGCAGTGTGTATGTATTGTGGTATATATAATGTAAAACATTTAATGAAGCTTTTGTAGATGTGGTCATAAAGGCAAGGCATTAAGATACCTAACAACATAGTTTAACTTCTTTCTTTAATGCTACAAAGCTTCCTATAATCTAACATTTTAGTCCCTGAAAAGAAGGGCTATGTGTCTTGTTTGAAACACTGCTGTTTTTGAAACCTTGTTTTTAATGACAGCTTTTTCCTCCCTGCTTACATTTTCTGAGATAATACTCTGTTAGAAATTGACGAAAGTTGGAAGCCAGGAAAAGATTCTGCTGGCACGTTTCTTAGTCTTTAGACCATAGTTTGCTAGCATGTATTTAAAGAGGGGTGAAAATGCTGTGAAGGGGCAACTCAGTGTTTTTGTAAAATGAACCCAGTGCTGCTGTTACTCTGCAAGGATCCTTCGTTGTGAAAACCCTACAGGTGGGCTCTCATGGAAGGTGTAACCAACGGGCAAAATAGGACCTTGATTCAGAGTAAGATGATTCTGCTCAGACAACTTTCCCCAGATTCCCCTTAAAACACAGAATCACAAATATTTAGTTAAGTGCTGCATACTGTAATGCAGGATGTTTTTCTCCCAACTTGTCAATCAAATTAACTTTGCTTAGTCATCAGGTTGAGTACTAAACACAGTCTCACTCAGGAAAAATTCATTCCTTTTGGAATGGAAGTTAAAGCTACAAATGTTAAGTCTGTTTGAATATTTGTGGCAGTAATACAGTTTTTAATCTCTGTTGCTAGAATTTCAATATCGGGGCTTATCCTTTTGCTCGGATGTATAATACTGCCAAGCCAGGGGATGCAGCGTGTTGGTGTTAATTAAATGTCATAATTTTGGTCATTAGTATGTGCTATGTTGTCAGCACATTGCAGTAGCTTTTAACTTTGGTATAAATCCTGCAAAACATGTTGATATCTATTTCATCTTTCATTCTGCAGTTCAGATGGAGAAAATGGATCAGATGAAAAAAAGCCTGGAAAATCACCTACTATACTGCTGCAGAGCCCTACCAGTGAAGTGGAGTATTTTGAAGACCGGAAAAAAGCTGGTGTTGCCAGGTAATGCCAGCCTTCTGGTGGTGAGATAATCGAAGTGGTTGTGGCTCATTCAAGAAGTGAGAAAGAAGTTTTACGGGACATTATCATCCCAGTTGTGTTAGTAGATGTGTGTGGGTAGCCCAGTTGAGCCAACTTAAAGCGTGCAAACAGGGATGGGAGCCCCCTTCCAGAGGCCGATGTATCATCCACCACGAGCAGCCAGAATAGTGCAACTTTGGACCCCCGTGCTAGGGAAACATATTGCTGTGGTCGGCATCATTGCTGGATATTTCCTTTTTCACAGCTGTTGAAGCCTGGGAGGAAGTCAAACTGAGCTGCAGTTTGACTCCTGGGCTGTTTCAGGAGCACTGGATTAGTGATCATGCACAGTAAAGCCATGAATCTTCTGGATTCTCACTGAGGCTTCTTTGCACTGCATATTGCATCGCATGGCTGTAGTAATCTCTCTGTAAAAAATAGTCATTCTTTCATTTTGGAGAATTGGAGTGCACTTGAAACTCTTCTAAAACAAACTGGAAGAGTATTAAAATTCTTCTTCAAGAGCTTGAATGCAAAACTTGAGCAGATTTCACTTTGTCAGCTGAGGTCAATGTTCAAATGATAAAGTCAGTAGTCGACCTGCTCTTTTGTTTTCAGTATTTATGAAACATCACTTACCTTCCTGAAATACCATTTGAAGAAGAATGCAACTACTTCCTGTCCTTGCAGTCTCACCTTTCTCATACAATTAATTGTTCTCGCTGGAGAGGAGCTTTTTTTTTTTTTTTTTTTAAGGCTGTCTAAAGTTTGAGCTAAATGTTACATACACACGCACAGACACATGTATGCTGTAGGTTTCTTCTATGAAGGAATTGAAACCAGTCTCCCTGCAAGCTAAATCAGTCCTCGTGGGCAGTTTCTTTTAGCTCACCTGTGCAACACTTGAGTGTTCTTTCCCTGTTCCCGTCTTACAGTTTTTATTGGAAACCCTGACCATCTCAAGTGTAGAAAATTAAGGAAGATGTACAACGGCAGATAAGGTGCACTGATGGAAATTGAGATTTTTGTAGCACCTTTCTTTCTCCATCCTACCCTAGCACTTTGCAGCATATGTTCTCCACGTCATTTAGTGAGGCCTGTGTTGTGCTCTTCCTTCTGCTCTTCCCCAGTTTGCTTCTGAAAGCCTCTGAAAAAAAGCCAACTTATTTTTATAGCCTGTTGATGCCTTTTTGTCTGTGCTATAATTGAAAGTTCTCAGGGATAATCTTTTCCAGCTGATTTCTAAAGCAGTATTATCCCTCCTCTGTTTTTATTATGCTAAACAATCATGCTGTGCATTTCTGCTGCGTAAAAATAAAAATGATTTTAATGGCCATCCTCACATCCTCAGACTTCCTCTCTAATTGTTCTACTTCAGAGTTCTTGTGTGTGTGTGCGTGTGTATTTCTTCCTCCCTCTGTCCAATATGAATGTCCAAAGTTGTACAGATATGACTTCTTATACAACTGGCACTTGTAATTCCCCTTTGTGTATTAGCAACTTTGCCCTCAGAGTTGCCGGCTCTTTTAGTGATTTCATTACCTTACCAGTTCATGGCTTTGATTTGCACCTATTTCTTCTCCGTTGCACTTTTAAAACAAGTTCCCATTTTGTAGTATAAATTCATAGTTTTGAGTGCATTGCATTTCACTCTGTACTATTTTTATCTTACTTTCATCAGTGTGCTGTTAAGAAAACAGTATTTCATGTGTTAAGCTAATATCTGTGATAAATTATCATGTTGTAGGAATGCCTTGAACTTGATTCCTCCCCACTTTGAACTATAATTTAGAATATTTCCCTTAAAATACAAAAAGACTGGGGTTTTTTATGACATGAGAGCTGGTGCAGCTTACCATTGAGATGTATTCCTCTTCGGTGCTTGTGTAATCCCTGATGAATCAGATAGATAAGAATTCATACACATGCAAATGTGTGGCTTGTTGGTAACTACCAAGACTGATGAAAAGAGGTCAATCATGTCACATGAGTGCCTTTTTTATTCTTATTTTTTCATTTTTAGGACAAAGAGCAGTGCAGACAGCCCACCCATAACAATGGACATCAAGAGCAACTCAAAGACTGAGAGGAAAAAACGTGTCTCAAACCAGGTAGTGCAGATAATATACTTGCTTATATACACACTTACTATGAGTAAATAGATGCTTGGCAAAAGTAGAGATTTATGGTAATTTGGGCGTAATGGCAAGGTAGGAAATGGAATTGGATGCTTGCTTATAAAGATATCTAATAAGGCATTTGTCTTTGGGTGTGGGCCTCTCTGTTTTTTAGCTGAAGGCAAATGCACACTTTCATAAGCTGTTTATGGAGGTTCCCATGGATGAGCCACTGAAACAAAGTAAGTATTAATCCCCTCGTCATTGCTGACTCTGGAAGAAAGATATGGGTGACATTCAAGAGCCACTGCCTGAACCCTAAAAACCATAATTCCAGTTGCCTACAGCAGCAAGGCTTTCATCCATATGCACTCACTGGATATTTCTGTTGTAATCTTTCAGAATTTTAATTTCTTAAATCTTTAGATTTTGAGCATCTTTGGGAGTAGTTGTCCACTTTGCTCTTCTAAACAGAGCAATCTGCTGCAGCCTTTTGCTGGTACTCATATTTTTTACTTAACTGTAATAGAACTGGTTATATGCCTACATGTTTGTAACTTATTACTGCTTTAAAATTTAAAAGCACTGTCAGGAGAAGGATTTACAGTGCCTAAAAGTTAAAGAAAATGTTGTCTTGGTTTGTAATTACTGTAAAGATTATAAAATGGCTGTGTGTTTTAGGTTTTACGTGTGCTCTGCAGAAAGAAATTCTGTACCAAGGCAAGTTATTCCTTTCTGAAAACTGGATTTGCTTCCATTCCAAGGTTTTTGGCAAAGACACTAAGGTTAGTGAAAATTTCATCTTGTTGTGCAAGTCTTGAATAGTGCTAAAATTTCTGACTGGCTGACTGTTACTGGATACTGTAACCGCCATGCAGCAATGCCAGAAAGTTACTTTAGAACTGGAGCACTACTGTTATTAAAAATCCATTCCACCTCAGAAGGGAATTCCTGTGTGGAAAAAGAGATGGCAGGAAAGGAAAGGATCTGACATTCAGCAGTGAGGATGTTGCCAAGCCCACATAGCAAAAACTCTCCTGGGAAAAGTATGAAAAAAAGAGGAGGTGGCGGCAAGGTGGAAAAACAAGGTCAAGAAGGCTCTACTTGAGAACTGGAGGGAATAATCAAGCCCGTTAAACATCAGAACGATTACACATGGAAAAACTAAACTTGGTTTCAGAGCCAAGTGGTTAAGGGCTGTGAGGGATTCCTCTGGCTGCATGAGCCTAGGAAGGAAAGAGAAACCGGTTGCGCTTCTCAGCCTAATGTGAAAAGCAGAAGTGGGGCCTGACTAGTCAGAAAGACAGTTACTCACTTTATCGTTGCATGCTCTCAGCACAGATAGCTGCGGCTACTGAAACTTTCAAACTAGGAACCTTTTTTTTTAACTATAAAGGACCCACTGAAGGCTTGCCCCCCTCAGGTGAATGCTATGGATACAGGTGATAAGAAATCCTGTCCAACAGCCAGTGCTCTCTTCTTGTTTTGGAGGCTGGGGGCATTTTCACATGTTCACAGAAACTGATCTGTCTTTGAGCTTTCATTAGGAAACGGAACTTGATTTACTGCAAGAATCCTTTGCTTTCTAAGGTACTTCCTTGAAACTTTCTTAAACAATATTCTGGTTTAAATCTTGACTCTTGTTTAGTGAATAGGGTGCTCATCTGTACTTTCCTTTAAGTCAAGAAACAGTATCTCTTTTCTCTGCTGTGAACTATTTTGATGGTGTGCCACCTATTTTTGAAAGAACCCTCTTAAAGAAGGTGAAATAAGTTCAAGTTTAAAGAGTGATTAATGACACATGTTTGTTCATAGTGACATTATGACTTACTGTGTGTGACTACCTGGCTCAAGAAATTGAGTTATTATTAGTTGCCAGTTAGTGGATGTTCTTAGTTATAGGTTGTGCATTGATATAGATGGCATATGTGTCAGTGGAAGCCATATGGCATGAATAGGAAATTAACAGATACTGTTAATTCTAACTCATAGCAGCTATCTTGGCAAGTAGTTTCATTTAAAAAAAAAAATCTGATGAAGATATTGGCTAAATAGTCTCCACTTCAGCACAACTAAATGTGAATGTGATTACTCCAAATTGAGTTGCAGCTTTCTAAAATTCTAATTAAGCTACATACATACAAATAAAATCTAACAAAACTCTATCAAGTAGAATAGAAAGACCTGGGGAAGGATGATGTAAAAAGATAATCATACAGTCCTGCAAAGTGTTCCTTTTTAATAGAAAATCAATAAAGTTCTAGTTTGGGGGATATATATGTATTCATGTATGTATATGATGCACAAGAGTAACAGTATTAGAGCAGAGTAGGTTTAATATTTCTAAATATGGTTGTAATGGTATTCCATCTTTGTTCTATTCAGCATCCCAGTTTTTAAAACTGTATTTTAAAAAGGAGGGAAAAATTGAGATCATTTAAGGAATAAACTCAGTTGTTTGCTGCCTCCTGCATCTCACTTTGGAGCTTGGTTCAGCCACACAGAGCAGGCACAAATATTTTTAGAAATGTTATCAGCGAAACAGCTGGACAATTAAGGATATAATGAAGAATAATGTCGTGGGGGGTGGGAAGAGGAAATCAAACTTGCCAGGAGGAATAACATTCTTGGCAATAAGGTATGTTGATAAAGTTGCCATGACACAAAAGCTTTATTGCCTGGAACTTGTAAAACCATCTGAACTCAGTCATAAAACTGTTCTGTTGTGAGAAGAAGCAGGATCACATGTTCTGATAAATTTCTCACTGTGAATTCTTTTACCTAAGGAATTTTTTTAATAAAGACTGGGAGGAAGAAGCGGGAGGGTGAAACAGCTATATAAGTCTGCACCTCTGAGTCTGCGGTGAAAAAATCCTGCTTGCTTGAAAATAAAATGCCTCTGCTGCAGGACTGAGTAAGCTTTGAAAGACAGCACTGCCTCTCCAGGTAGCTCTGTATTGGCCTGGTATCTCTTTTCTGGAGATAAATATCATCTTACACATTTTAGTTTCTCCCTTTGTTGCTTACAAGTAAACTATATTTTCCAGAAGAGTTTTTATTACAGAGAAGTAAAATACTTTGCAGTGATTCAATCTAGTTCTGGGGTAAGAGTGCACTACACAAGTATTTAATCCTCCTTACGGACTCTATTGTCTTGATTATGGTAATGTTATCCATCAAAATAACATGCAGGAGAATGAATTAACATCTCTGAGTTAAGGTTCTTTGAGATGAACTGAGCCAGTTAGAAAACTTCTAAGTTGCATTTCTTATTATAATTATCATTCATGATTTTTGCTGAAAAATCTCTTCAAAAGAAGTTAAGCCAATTCTGACCCAGAGCGGTTCTTCTTCCTGTCAAAAAGATTTCATAGCTGTTCCTTTTCCCCCTTGCTTGACAAATAAGTTTTTTTTAAAAAAAAAAACAAACAAGCATTGCAGTACTGTGAAGCACAACTATATTCAGTCCAAGAATAGAAAATATAGTGAACTACTTCTTTAATGACACATTTTCAGAAGATTTGGTCTCTTACACAGGACAAATAGATTTGTCATATATAAAATATATATATATATATATTATTAAAAAAATCACTAGAGTGGTGGTGGTGGTCAGACTTACAAATTCCTTGATGCTGTCTTCCAAAATTACAGGCTTTGTGATTTGGAATTTTTCTGGTTTATTTTTTGTGCTAGTACCCTTTCTTAACAAAACTAAATACCAAGTCTCTGCTCTGTAGATGACAAGCAGAGATTTGGTTTGGCATCCATATGTAGTGCCCGACAATCTTGCAGCCAGACTAAGGTACAAAAATGCTTTTTTGTTACCTGAAACAGGAAATAATTTAAGGACTTGCTGTTACTTTGTACTTATTTTTCTAAATAAAAGTTAACAAATAAAAATGCTCTGGGATGTTGTTCTGCACTGAGCTGTGTTTTTGGTTTTGTTTGTTTTGTTTTGGGTTTTTTTTTTTTTCTTTCAGTGCTGTGATCACCTATCGATCAATCTTCTGATACTTCTATCTTGCCTTCAAATTCCTTGGGTCACTGTGGTGGTGCCCTGATGACATTTTAACAAGAGCAATAGCCAGAAGTATCCTGGATTACTGTGTTTGCCCAACTTGCTATCAGTCAGCTCTGGGTTTTTTAATTAAAAGTCCAAGCAGCAAATCATTTGTTTGTGATGTGGGATTTGTGAGAAGCACCATACAAAATATCTGAATTGAGATATTCTGAAACTTAGTAGGTAGTTTTCCCATATTAATGGGGTTGAGTGTAAAGAAAAAAAACGGGAGGGAAAATTGTTGAGTGCTTTTTAGTATCAATGTAGAAAGGCTGACACAGGGATCTATTTAAATAAGTGAATAGGTGTGTGAGTATTGAGCCTTTTGACTACTGCAGGATAAGCAGTTTTCTCAGCTGCTTGCTGCAAACTAAGGATTCAAAGTGGTGAGGAAGAGCAAGAGTTGTATGTTCAGTGTTCAACAAGCATCTCCTGTCTGATAATGTTTCAAAACCTTTTGTTCCTAAACAAAGAAACCTCTAAGCCTGGTTTGCTCTGCAGGTACACAGTGATCTGAGCCTGTAGTCTTGTAAGAGGGAAGGGATCTAAAAGAGGAAGCACAAAAAATAAAATCTGCAGTTGAGAACCGATAAAAGTAGAGGTAAAAACAGTTGAAAAGTCATATTAGTCTGAAACCATACTTGCTCCATGTGGGATGTAGCAGAGAAATCTTTAAAGAAGAGTGTTAAAGGTCTTCCTCACCACAGTTGCTAGGTTTGGCTCCTTAAGAAAGGGCATTTGGGCATGTATGCATGTTTTGGGACTATAACAATATGATGGTCTTGTTTCAGATCAGTATACCTGTGCTCTCTGTGACGCTACTAAAGAAAACCAAAACTGCCCTCCTTGTGCCAAATGCTCTGATCATAGCAACAGTTACAGATAAAGTAAGTACTGGAAAGGGGTGAAGCTATCGTACCTTGCCTGCTTTCTTTTTCCATTTTTTCCTTCTTTCCTCTACTTATTTGCAGTTGTCTTGAAGGTTTCTTAAAAGGTTCCAGGTGCAAGTTTATCAAGGCAGAGGATTGGCCACATGTGCTTGTTGAGACTGAGAACTCCAGAGGATTTTTTTGGCGGTAATTTGGATCTACGCTGCTCCCACTCTTTAGATAGGCAGTGACCTTTTTTTCCTTTCCCTTAACTCTGTGTTTTCTTCCTTAGATGTACAGTAAACAGAGCGATATAGATCTTGCTGATTTTTATTTGGATAAAAGGAAGTTTTTACGGGGTGCCTTTTCTCAACAGTTTTGGAACTTTTGTTTTTCAGTACATGTTTGTCTCCTTGCTCTCCAGAGATAACACCTACAAACTATTAAAATCCATCTGTGGACATCTCGAGGTGAGTACTAATGGAAGTGATGATATATGTTCATTCTACAGCTCTTCTGCTTTTACAGGTTGGGCAATTTCTATTATGTTCATTGCTAAAACTTTTTCTTTTTTTTTTTTTTTTCCTCCCCCCGCCCCCGACAGGATACCAGCGTTGGCAACAGTCCCAATCCCTCTTCTCTCGAAAACAGTTTCAGGGCTGATCGTCCTACAACTCTATCACTGGTCAGTGACTTGGGTTTTTGTTAGCTTTTTGTGTGGCACTATTCACTGCAAGTCCTGTTTATAATGTCCTCAACTGAAGCAAATCATGTGCTTCTTGTTTGTAAAACATCCATGAGCCTCAGGAAGCAGTGTAAGTGATGGGCATGAATGTACTTTGAGCTGATCAGATGCAGTATGAGTGCGCACATAAACTGTTCCTAGCAGTCAAGTTTCATGGTGTTCTGTAATAACTTATGGTTGCTGCTTCCCTTGCCATGGGTAGCAATCTAGCATTGCTTATGAAGTGTTTCTGGCTGCAGTCCTCTGCAGTCCAGTTCAGGCAACTGAAAGAGATGTGTAGCCACGCAATGAGCAGAGTCTAACTTAACAGTCTTTCTCTTGTTCATGTACCCAGGCTTTTCACCTAAGCTCGGGTGAGACCTGAACTTGAATTCTGGTATTCATGGTATTCATACTGTGCTTATTGTGCTCTCTTGTTCTCAGTGTCTTGGTATTTGAGCTTGTTCCCAGCCAGACAATTTTAAATCTCTAATCATTGGTTCACTTTCTCAAGAGAGGTCTAAGTAAATCAGGCTGATCTTTCCTGTGACTCTTCCCTTAATAGGATTTCAATGAAGACTATTCTGATCTGGATGGCATAGTGCAACAGAGGAGGCAAGAGATGGAGGAGTCCAGTAGCACAGGCTCCCAAACCCCAGAGCTGGAACGCTTCCAAGGTGAGAGCGGTCCTTGGTTCAGAGAAGATGGGAATGGCACAGCTCAATTTTGCTTCTGTAATCCCCTTCTGATGTGGAAATATATCTCTGATCCCCATAGACTGGGAGAACAATTTTACAGTCTTTGTTGGAGCCACAATAGCTGGATTTCTATCACTATTTACATGCCTTCTTAATCCAGAGTCGAATAATAGTTCTGTCAGAAACAGATCTGGTTCCTATCACTAATGTCACTACTGCATCCAGTTGTTTATTCATGCCCTGTCTGCTCCCCTGTATTTCAAGAATTTTACCCTATCATTATTTCAGCTGAGATGCAATGTAAGATGATCTTCCTTTAAAGACAAAAGAAACTATTAAAAATAGTTCAGGTCATACTGTAACTTCTTTTGATCCATTTAAAGAACTTTACATACAGAGGCAGATTTTGATCATCAGAGAAAAAAAAACTTTGATATGGTTGCATTTTTTGTTTTGCTTTATTCTTTGCAGTTACTAAGACACTTGAAAATACTGCCTAATTTATGTTTGTAACAAACACTACCATTTATTTTTACATATCTCAGATTCTTCACATCGTCTGCCGTCATGTTACACAGAAAACAAGTTCTGTCATATTTTTGAACTCTTACATATGCATTTTTTTATGTGGCACATAGTGAAGGTCATTAGCAGCAAAATTCTAGGGATCCCAGTTAGTGTGTTAATATTTATTGTGTTGGCATTCTATGATTCCTCCAGGTTTTATCTTGACTATACTGAAGTTGTATAATTGGAAACTTGTCTGTAGCCATTACTTTAGATGAAACATTATCAATTCTCTCTTTCTTAAATAGCATGTTTTAGTTGGGTTAGTTCTTACTTAATTCTTTTTTTTTCTGTGTCTTTTTTTTTAGCTCTATGATTTAGAGTTATTTGCTTCAATTTGTTGTTTGTATTTACTGAGTCTGTACATATTTTAATTGTTGGTGTTTGGAAAGCAACAACTAAATTATGTTGACATTACTTGCTGAGTGAATGCTTTTGAATAATTATCTAACTTGCTGTCTTGCTTCCTTAAGGCCAATAAGAACTTCAAGCCTTTCTATTTTCCTTTCCACAAGAAAAGAAAAAAAAGAAAGAAAGAAAGAAATCCAGCTAAAAATATCTCCCTAAGAATAGAAATGAGGTGGAGAAAACCTGTCACTTGTCATTCTGTTTCTTTTTCATCATTAAAACAGTCCTGGATATGCAAAGCGGAACAAGTAGACAAAACTAAATGTGACTGGATTTTTCTGTCCCATCTCACTCAGATGTCTTTTGCCTTAAAAAAAAAGGTCATGAACTGGAACTACAATTTCATTTTTACAGTAATAATCCAGTATCTCCATTGGATGTTATTATAGTCATTTGAAACATCACTGTAGGCTATTCAGTCCTCTTGAGGGATGACTTTTTTTTCCCCTGACTGGCAGATTTAGTGATAACCTGCAAAGTTTGCATGGGTTGCCATCTTTCAAAGGGCATGGAAATGTAAATGCATCATATGTCATCCTTTCCAAATTCTCTGTGTTTTGCAATTGTGTGGAACTACTGTGCAAACCCTTAGGATTTCTGAAGACGATTAAGACTTAAACTATCTGCTGCTTTCTATTCTGAATCCAGAACTGCTGCCATTAAAATCCTTCTGTTCTCCAACTCCTTGGAGTTGATTTAAGTTACTGATAGTTTTCTTTGGTTTCATAATCAACTGAAATTGTTTTTTTTTGACAGATTATCATGTTATTGAGACACAGACCCACTTGAAAGTTTCCAAGACTGAGGCAAAGTCTGTCCGTTCGGATGTACACAGTAAACGTGTACCTGAAGGAAAAGCCAGGAACACTCCTCGGAATGGTAAAGAATCAAGGGAACATCTTCATCTGGGGTTGGATATGTCCACATAGCTGTGTCAGTTCATACTAGCTGTGGAAGATCTTCCTCTGTGTTGCATGTTTGCAAACTACATTTGTCTGCCGTGCTCTGCTTTGATTAAAATGACACTTTGCTCTTCTCCCAGCAGGTCATTTTGAAGCCTTCGGGTTCTTCCACAAAGTGAAGTCCCAGAAACTTGTATCTCTGAACCAAATACTTATATTTTATGCAGTTCTGTAAGTAAAATTTTGAAAATGTTATTATTTTCATGGTTTCACATAGATTAATATAATCTAAGTTCCTCTTGAAAAAAAAGAGGAGATTGAGGGGGATTGTGGCCCCTTGTTTCAGAATAAATGTCAGGACAGATTTAATAGGCCTTTTACTTGTAGAAGCAAAAGGAATTTTGGTTGGGTAGATGTCAAAACGTTTAGCTGCTTGCAAGCTCAGTGGCACTTAACAAAGCTGTACTGCTCAGCTAGGACTTTCAGAGCTGCTCAAATGCTCAAACTGAGATGTATTTCTGAGGTGTTTTTAAAAATGACACCTTTACAATACATGTACAAATGTATTTGTACAAAATTGTACAAATTAAATTAAATTGTACGAATGTACAATTTAAGTGGCTTTTACTGTTGGTCTTGTCAGATATATCTTAAGTTTCCTTGTCCATACAAACTCAGTTGACATAACTTATTTTCTTTCTCTTACAGTGTCTGCGTATTAATATTTTCTACCTTCTACATGAGATACAAAATCAACGTCCTAGAGGAACGTCTTATTTCCATGACATCCTTTGAGTCGCATGTTAAGGAGTAAGAATATACTCTGTAAAATTATTTTTAAAGAGCGGTTTTCCAGTATCTGTCATGCTTATCCGTGTTCTTCAGAAACCTGCGTGATACTTCACTACCCTGTAGTTTTTATGTCTGTACTAGCCACATGTAATAGCATTCTGTTTGAGACTTCTAGTACAAGTGCGATGTGTTGTGGTATATGGCTGCTTTCAGCATTTTTCAGACAGCTGTAACTTCAGAGTTAACTACTGAAATGAGGTCCTTTCAGGAGCCGGGCCCTGGGGGGGAATGTAACTTACGTCTTCAGTCTTTATGTCACTTGGTTAATTTCACGTTAATTCATCTGTCTTGCTTTTATAATGTTTTCTAAATCTTTGGGCTACCTACATCCTTGTTAGAAAGGAGTGCCCTGCCTCACTTCACATATGCAATTTTTTTTTTTTAAAGAGAAGTGGCAGAAAGATGACAAATAGGAAAAGGAGGTAGGGATTTCCCTGAGTATAAATTAGAGTCACAGCATGTCATTACCTCGTGTTGGCTCACAGCACATAAGAAATACTCAAGTTGTATGAGAACAGCCAAGATCCTCCTACTGCTGCGAAGGTTTGGGGAGGCAGCAGTGTAGGCTGTTAATATTTTCTTAGACATCTCCCAGTACAGCTCTGATGGTTCCGCTTTGTAGTTCACAAATGTGAACCTACAGCCACCTTTTTTAAAAAATTCTTTTCCCCCTTGTTTTATGAACAGGAAATCTGCAAACAGATAATGAAGAGGCATACAAAAATATACCACTGTAAATTGAACTAGCTTTCTACCCTTTTCCACAACAGAATATAGTTCAGCTAATTTCTCAGACACTGCTGAGAAAACTAACCAGTTTCTTCAGCACTAAAAATCAGTGTGACATGTAGGTCACTCTGACTGCGTGCTCTCAGGAGTCATATTCAACAACTGCTGTGCTGCTTAGGGCCCAGTTGCTCTCGGCTATGTTCTGTGGATAGCAGCAGTTTGTGCCAGAGAATAGAACTAGGCTCTTTGTAACAGATTTGAGGAAATAGGAAGGAAGTGGTTCTTTATGTGAAACAGGCTTGTATTTGTATTTCACTTAGAGTGCAGGGAGGGGGTAAACATTGCCTAATAGTAGGCAATGTTAAAAGCTTCTCTCTCACTTTTGGCATACTTTGATTTTCAGGATACTGTGACCCCCTTCTGAAGCACTCTTTCTAACAAGAATCTCCTGTTTTCTATCATGCTGATCCCAAACAGTGCAAGATGGATTATGACCTCATGTGCACTTTTGCAGTGTCAAGGGGTTGGGCTTTTTGATTTCCTCTAAGTCACAAGACACAGGGAACTTATGCAACTTTTCAACTTATTACTGGTGGAAATGGCTGTGTAGTTTTCCTTCCAAGCTACTGGAGAATGAGACCTCACAAAGACTGTAGTCAAGAGACTCAGGCGTGTGTGTCTGTAAACAAGTAGAGATCAAAATGTTACCATTCAAAGTATTTCCATCTACATACATGTCTGTTCTGTATTTTTTTCTTTTTCCGTTTCCCTCACACTTGCTTCCTTCTTTTGTTTGACAGACAACCAGTTCGCCAAGGTTTGGGATCTCATCTGCAAGTTAATGCTGATGCCCTCTGTGATGAGTTAACTGCTAATCTTATAAAATTGGAAAAGGTAATTTTATGGTATGAGCCAAGTGCTGAAACACTAATCATGTTCTGGCAGAATTTCTAGTTTGTTACACTGAAAAGTGCCAAATTACTTCCACATCTGATACCAAGAGCAGCATGCTTTCCAAGGCGAAATGCTGGTGTCGGACTACAAGTTAGTCCAAGTATTGATATGTGTGAAAGTTTTCCTTTAAGATAGATTGAGCCTTAAGACCATGAGTACTAGTAAACTGGCCACTTCAGGGGTAATTACTGCATTTCATTATCTTGATTCTGGTCCACCGAGGCCAAGGATTCAGAACTTAGGTTTTTTTGTTATTACTTGATTATATTTGCTGTGCGTGGCTTTCATTTGTGGTGAGTGGGTGTATTCTTTAAAAAAAAAGAAAAAAAAAAAAAGAAGAAGTGGCTTTCATATGAAAAAAAAAGAAGCGGCTTTCATATGTAGCCACATAAAGCATAAACCTGCCTGTTTCTCTTGAGTAGCAAGCTGTGCCAGCTCTGTCACCACCTATAGCTGACCTTTATTTGTCATTCTCGAATTGCAAAATTAAATGCACTTGCTGACTGAAGCTGGATACCTACTCAAAACAGAAATGAGTGGGAAGCCTTTTCTCCACTTTAGATGTATCAAACATACACAAAAGTTTGTGTGCCCTCGTGGCCAAGAAAGCCAATGGGATCCTGGGGCGCATTAAGAAGAGTGTTTCCAGCAGGTCGAGGGAGGGGATCCTGCCCCTCTACTCAGCCCTGGTGAGGCCACATCTGGAGTATTGTGTCCAGTTCTGGGCTCCACAGTACAAGAGGGATGTGGAGCTGCTGGAGAGAGTCCAGCGCAGGGCCACAAGGATGATCAGGGGCCTGGAACATCTGCCCTGTGAGGAGAGGCTGAGGGAGCTGGGCCTGTTCAGCCTGGAGAAGAGAAGGCTGAGAGGGGATCTAATCAGTGTATATAAGTACCTCAAGGGAGGCAGTGAGGAGGATGGTGCTGGCCTCTTTTCAGTGGTGGCCACCGACAGAACTAGAGGTAATGGCCAGAAACTGGAACACCAAAAGTTCCACAGGAACTTCAGGAAAAATTTCTTAACAGTGAGGGTGACAGAGCACTGGAACAGGCTGCCCAGAGAGGTTGTGGAGTCTCCTTCTCTGGAGATCTTCAAAACCCGCTTGGATGTAGTTCTGTGCCACATGCTCTAGGTGACCCTGCGTGTGCAGGGGGGTTGGACTAGATGATCTCTAGAGGTCCCTTCCAACCTTAACGATTCTATGATTCTATGAAAAGTCCTGGAGAGAGGAGGGTGCCACTGGCCAAGCATGAAAAAAAGAAGCAGTGGAGTATAAATAGAAGTTATTTGAATTGCTGTATACTTAAATTGTATGGGATATTTCTGCCTCTTTCCAAAACTACGTGCTTGCCAAAACCTTTCAATACCTATTTCTATAAAAGCAAGTTTCTCAACTTGTGTGAAGCTAAGATAATATATTATAGTCTCACTGTTTAGTGTGGTGGAGAGTCTTCATGATACCACCAAAAATCAAATGGGAATCCTTCCCTTCACCACTCACACCTTGTCTATAAATCTGGATTGATGTCAACATAACCCTTCTCTGTTGTGAATAATGATATGAATATGATGAGAAAAATGCTAACCAAATGATTGTCAGATACTGTCTCTAGCCAGATCATGCCATTTAAGGGATTACTGTGTGCTGTCTTTCTGGGTCAGGCCCTCAGCTGGCAGCATGGTTCATTGGAGACCTTACTTCATTTCAGTGGGAAACCAGCCAGCCTGTTGCAGCAGAGCTGTGCTATTTCGGTCCCTTGTATAGTCTCCAGTCAAAGACGCTGTGAAAGGCAGCTGGACAGTAGTAATACTAAACGTTTCCTGGAGAAGTAGTCCTCTGTCCTGAATTAGAGGGACTCAATCCATGTGCCTTGTTTAGTTTGTGTCTAAAGAACCAAACCCCTAAATAAGTCTTAGCTTGACTTGCAAAATACTCGGTCGCTCTCAGCTGCTGGCGATCTCAGCTAAATGGGCATCACCTGTAGCTGCTTTTTGCTACATCCTGGTCCTCTCTAATCTGGATCAGTCAGGGTTAAACAGTGAGCCTGACCCTTCCCTTGTACTGCAAAACTGGTGGAAATCTAACAGCTTTACTGTAAACTCAGCAATCAATGTACACAGGCCTTGTGTCTTAATGAAACATGTTAGCATCTGACTGCTGCTGGCTTGGCCAGTAGAGCTAACATCAGTTTGTTTAATGTGGCTTGTCGTCTCTCCCCCCTCCCCTCCTTGTCACTGCAACTTTATAAACTAGAGCACTGTAATGATCTGGGTTAAAGGCTGTGAATTACTCTCCAGTTAACAAATGTTCAGTACAAGATTACGTTGCAATGACTCTTTTAGCATGACCTCGTGATTTCTTTTATCAGTTGAATGCCATTCTTGAAACCAATGCATTTCCATAGCTTAGCAGAACACTTTGGTATTTGAGTGTTTTTGACAGGTTTTAGGTTTTCAAAATGCACCATGTTGGGGTGCATAGTTAAACTGGGAAAGAGAGAAGGTGGCCTAATGAAACTTCTTCTGTTACCCTACTGCTCAAATAACTTTAGAGTCTGAAATATGCTACAGCTAAACCTTCTGTAGACATTGATTTCTGCTTACTGAGATGCAGAGAAAACATGTCATGGGATGTAGCCTGCTGTGTCCCTTTCACTCTGCTGTTAGGGGCAGGAGGATAGAAGTGTGTGTGCAGGGGAACAGGTCAAGTAAATCAGATCTGTGCAAATTACTCTGAGGATGTGACTGTCTGCCCGCCTTCAGCTGAGCTGAGAGAAAGTGGATAATTGACAGTCAGTGGGAGCACTGAATCTGGGCCTGCAACACGCCTGCTCATGCCTGGAAGAGCCCATGTCGCAGTGCACAGGTCAATGTAGCTGAAGCTGTTGTAAAACTACTTAAAGTACGCGTTTGAACCTAAAAGTTGTTTTTTTTTAAAAAAAAAAAAAAGTCTAAGACTTTCACTGTTCTTCACGTTTAAAATACTGGTAGCAGGGTAGTGGCAAGGGGGTTAATCCATTTCTGTTTCTTTCTAGCTCTATAGTTTTTCCTTTTTTTCTCCTACTGCTACTGTCTCATGCCTAGGAAGGGTCTGTAGGACAAGAATGCAGGAGAAGATCATAAGCTGTATCACTTTGATTTCAGTTGCTCAGCCTGGCAGGCTGTTGGCTCATTGTATCTAGATGTTTTATTTGAGCCTAGCACAGAAAGTATTTAACATACATACCATGGGTATAAATAGCGTGAGAGACTGCACACAGAGAGAGTACTGAAGAGTATGTCTTTTTTTACTGCAGTATGACACTCCCTGCCTCCTAATTTTTTTTTGTCTCTCTTTTTTTTTTCTAAGATACAAAACAACTTGCAAAGACTACTTGAAGATGGTGAATGAAATGTTGATGTTCTTAGACTGCTTCAGACCGCTGTCTTTTGCTCCTGACAAGCAGTTCCAAAAAAACTCTGCTGGCCGGAGTTCAAGCTTCTTCTTTTTGATCCAAGCCAAGTTTAAACTACTGTTTATCTCCTGTCACAATGTAGAAAGTCTGTCTATTCTTGAACAATTACATATATCTATATATTTTGAAAACAATTTTTTTCCTTTGCTATTGAAGTGTGAAATAATTAATAGATTTTGTAGCTTGTTTGATTCTTGACTTGCTTATACCAGTGTAAACCTGGTGTAACTGTATTTACCTCATAATCTTTTTTTTTTCCTGTACTTTCTCATACACGTGTAAAGGGGAAGAATTTCAGTCATGACCTGTCACATGCAGAAGAGTGTTGTGTGAATGAATTGGGTATCATCTCGTCACTGTGGCTCTGAACAAATGCTCTTTCCTCTGTCCAGACCTGGCCTTCCAAAGATCGCAGAACAGACCCCTCTAGATTTGATTCTGCGTAGTGTTGAGCACTGAATACGTGCTCAGGTATCAGGTGCAGTAAAGAGGCTCAATTCCTCTGCCAGAGGCAACTGCATCACTGCTGAACGGGAGGCCTCTTGCTACTGGGCATTCAGTTTCCACTGAAGTCAAGCTTGAAATATATGTGGACTGAATAATCTGTCAGTCAGGTCTTCAAAAAGGTGCTGTAGTTTTTCTGCGTGCTCATACAGCCTCTGTCCATGCAGCTCCTTGGTGCTCAGAGCCGCAGTCGGCACTTAGAGCCGCGTGGAGTCTTGGTTGGCCAAGCAAGTGCGCTTCATGTTCCCCGTCGTGGCCTCTAGCCTTTGTCTGTGATTCTGGGCAAGGGAGTCTTCCACATAATGGGAACTCCCAAATTAATGAGGTAGCAATAGAAACAGAAAGGGGATGCCTGCTTTGTTATATTCAAACAGAAAGGGGATGCCTGCAGAAAGGGGATGCCTGCTTTGTTATATTCAAACAGAAAGGGGATGCCTGCTTTGTTATATTCAAATTGTTTTCACGGTTCCTGAGATGGGGTGACTGTGTTTTTTGTTTTGTTTTGTTTTTTCTCTCTGATTCACCAAGCAGGCTAGTTAGTTAGTTTTTAAAAAAGCAATATTTAGGATTATATCAATTAGTATCTGTAAAGCAACAGTATTGTTTATATATGCTATGCATTTTATGACCATTTCTGTGAAATGTTCCTTACCTTGTTTAAATAAACTGGGGTGTTTTTTGTAAAACTGTTTACTGTTAACTGTAAAACAGATTACTTGAAGTACATCTGGGGCCCATCTATCTGTTTTAGTGAAATGTGGTATTCACAATCTGAGTAGGCTTATACCTCACAGTCCAAATTTTGATTGTTCAGAGGGAGGAACATCTTTCTGCTAATGCTCCTTTTTGCCCATCTATATCCTAGACCTTGCCAGACTGAGGAGACAGAATAGTGGGAGCAAGTTTGGCCCCCAGCGTTAACCCACACTTTCTACAAACTCAGACAGACTTGACTATTCTCCCAGTACAAGTTCTGGCCTTCCTTCCTTCCTCAGCCAGCTCGATATTAGTGGAATCAAGTTTTCTGGGGGGGAAAGGATTTTTTTTTCTTTTATTCTTTTTTCCCCTCATTGTCTTCTACTAGCTTGATAGCTTATACAACTTCTGGGATTCTTACCTTTTCTTCCTTCTCCCCTTTCCTCTTTTTGGTGTTTTAATAGCAGAAATATGCTTTTTAAATTTTACTTTAAAAACTGAGGACATACGTCCCTCTGTTGCTCCTACTTCAAGGAATCCTGATTATACCTACAAGCTGACCTGAACTGGACCACTGCTCCCTTACATCAGTGGGGATGGTGTTTTACTCTAGAGAATGTATGTCAAGTGCTTTAGGAAGGGAAGGCGGAAGCCGTGTCATTAGCCCTATCATTAGCCTTATCATTAGCCATTGGTGAACAGGATAATGGCAGGAGTGACTAAGTAAACACAGGCAGATGGGAGCCCTTTGGCCTGCATGGCAGCAGGACAGGAGTCTGGACAAAGGTGAGAGTCTCTCAAAAACAAGAGAAGCAAATTGCCCACAATGACAGAGATTGCAGATTGAGATTACAGATCATGGCTATGGGGATCTTGTGGCTGCTGCTTACCTTAGAACTTGTGCCACGTGGCTGCATTTTCCTCTGTCTTATAAGCTCGTTTTCCTCATAAAATGACTTCGAGAACTTAAACTGTTCAGTAAGGTCTATGCACGTGGCAAGCAATATGATACCTCTGCCACACTGGGAGATAAGACTTTGCCACACAAGACCTTGTGGAGATGAAGTGTGGTGTGCCAAATGTGGTTTGAGCCCAACACTGGTTTGCCCTAACCCTGTTTGGAAAGGCAGCAACAGCAGCAGTCAGGAGCAAGGAAAAGCTGCTCTCCCAGAGCCCAGGGAGAGGCAAAGGCTTGGGGGCTTCTTCCCTCTCTTCCTTTGAGCTGACAACAAAAAGAGGCCACAGGAGGAGTCTTGCTGGTCTGCCAGTATGAAATACTGATTGTACTGCAATAGGAGGATGGATGTGCAACTTTGGGGAAGTCAACCTACACCAAATATTAATAACTAATAATTTGCTGTACAGACTGTCTTGAAAGCTGACTGAAAAGTCAGTTTAATTTTATCTGTCTGTCATCTCTAACAACTTATAGGCTGGAAAAGACAAAGGCTGCACTCTATCAGCTGTGGAGCATCCAGTACCGCCCAGTTCTGGGAGGACAATTTGAAACTACAGGTTTATGGAAGCAGCAGGCTCACATTCTTAATGCTTTTTTTTTTTTTCTCTGTGCAGCTGCTGACCTCATTTTTTTTCTTCTGAGCAGGCTTAGTGCAAGTGCGTTCAGTTCGCATGAGTTCTTGTTCTAAGAAAACAAAATGGCTCCATTTCATAAAAAGAAAATGGTATTTGAAGCAGCTGCCAAGACTCTCTGGTGGTGTGAGCAGGTGTTGTAGATAAGACCTGACAGTGCATGCTGAGAATATCCAACAGAGTGCTAAGGGATTCATGCTACTGCGGGCAAGCAGGAAGCAGCAGCTCCAAGGAAAGGCTAGGAGAATGAGGAGTCCCCTTTCAGCACAGCATGAACTGCAATAACTTCCTGTTGGCATTTGCAGAAGAGTCTAAGGAATATGTATATTTGTTGGATTTTTTTTAATACCTTCGCTGCTTTCACCTGAATCTTCATGCAGGTGGTAGTCATGTTCTCCTGGCTAAACCTGCGCTTCCCGTGCGCTCTCCCTTCTAAGCTTCCAGCTATCAGTCACCTGATAGACACTGAGTAAAGCACCAGGCTGGTGCCAGCCTGTCCTCTGACGGCTGTTGCTGGAACAGCTCAGCAGCAGCAGCAGCAGCAGCAGCAGCAGCAGCAGCAGCAGCAGCAGCAGCAGCGAGCGCGTGTCGCTCCTGAGAACACAGGAGGTTTCACGTTTACGGAGCAGGTGTGACGTGCAATAAGGACGATGGGAAAGCTGCCTATTTATACAGAGAACTGAGCAAATAGTTTCCTTTGTGCTCAGGGTCTTAGCGTGTGGTTTTACACACAGCAGAGGAACAACCTCAGTAAACTCGTTTGCAAAGGTTTTTACCAGCACCTGCTGTCAGTTTGCTTGGTGGAAGTAGCTGAGCCTTTGACATACCAATTTACTCAAGTAAGAAAATGGGATAATCTCATTTTGCACTTTTAGCTATATGGTTTGAGCTCCATAAAACTTTTAAGCTAAAAGTCATTTAGGTAATGAGACTTTACAAAGATTTTCTGAGTCTTGGGTTACAAAATCAATGTAGTCTGATTTAATAATAGTGGAGCTTCATGAAAACCTATTGCTTACCTAATAGGGCAGGAAGTTTCATTTGTCTCTTAAATTATTCCCTGTTTATCAATATCATTCTTGCATATTAACCAACAAACAGTCAAATCATTACAAATAAATAACATACAGTATGTACACTGGTCAGGAAGATCAAATCTGTGAGTGCTAGCACTAATTAGGGTTTATTCTCTGAACTTCTACAAGATGATGTGATGCCTAAAACTATTCCTATTCACAATGTAGGAAGAATTAGCTGTTTTTTTAAGACTTCCTACTTCCTCCTCCTGATAACTCTTATTGACCCTCAGATTTCTGTTTAGCCAAATTGGCTGGTGATATTGTGCCTACTCATTTTCAAATACATCTCAAAAAATGTCCTCTGGTCCTCTAAAACCAGTCCTCTGTCTTTACGGCAACATGGTTGGGAGCCTTTGCCTACATCTGCCATGGTAGGACCTCAAAGGGGATGGTCCCAAGAGAGAAGTGATTAGGTAAGTGCCCTCAGAGAATCCCAGCGGAACTGGCATAATAGTCAGTTGTTTTTTGATAATTTCCTCAAACCAAAAACTTCCAAACACTTTTCAACATTGTAATCCTTGATGGAAAGGAGTAACCATCCTGAGATGGATGTCTGTTTATCTCATAGGCATCTGTGCTGAAAATCTCAGAAAGAAATTAAGTCCTTGAGAAGAGCATCCGCCAAATTAGTGTCCTCCATGAAGTACATGTAAGTTTGCAACTGACTGGCTTTCCAGTTCCTAGCCTCCATAAATTCAGTTTAGACAGCTTTTTTTCCCCAGTATCCTGTGTGGAGCCTTTGCCAGTATCCTGCTGTGTATATATGTGACTTGCTTGCCTTGTCAACTTGTGTACTGAGTTGACTGGAACACTGCTTAAAAGTCCATTATGTTATTAATATTGAAGAGATGACCTTAGCCTTTTGCAGGGCTTGTATTACAAACAGCACATTCAGATCATAATGCATGATGATGCAGGAAGTGCATCCTGTTTTGAAAGTATAATATTCCATATTAAACTTCCTAATAAAGATTTATTAGTCTCCGACAATGCAGGTTACCTGGAGGTTGGGCTGTATGATAAAGGTCTCTTCAATTGCTGTTGTTACTTAATGGTATTGATAAGGTAATTTTCCACTGAGTAGGCATTTTAACAGTGCTTAGTAAGAGATTAAAGGAAAATCATTCCAATGTGCTGTCAAGTACAAAATTAAAAAACAGCTCATCACACAAACTGCAGATAGATAGATGAGGACTCCTTCCATGGAAAAAAAACAATGAGTAACTTAATAACTTGATTATAACTTTATGTGCTGGAGCTGGCATGCAGGGCAAGATGTAGCTGTGAATCTTTACAGCACTTGTGGCTTGCTGCCATACCGATGTGCACATGTGCCTGAATTCTGGCACAGAAACAAGGTGAGAAGAAAGCCAGCTTGTGCTAAAAGCTATTTCCACTACGCACATAATGAATCTTCTCTCTGATTCTGATGAATTAGTTGAACTAATGAACTATTTTTCAACTAACTCTGATGATTTAGTTGAAAAATAAATGCTCTGTGAAATTTGCTTAGAATACTAGGGTCAAGAGATGCCCTATTTCCTATCTCTGCCCCATCCCTTAAAACAGGTCTTAGTGATGCAACTAATAATTCACATGGTAAAAAAAAAATCTAGATTGCCTAATTTGGAATTGGTCAGCCTTTCTCAACCACATCTTTCTGATTTACTATAATTGCTAGATGGAAGATGGTGGCCCATTTTAAAAACTCAAACTTCTTACTTGTGAGAGCACATCTTTTACACTTCCCTTGACACATTTCGGGTTCTGAAATCACTCTTTGACCATCAGAGTAAACCTTACACACTAAAATATTCATTGGTTTGAGGTTTACCTGCATTAATGAAAGCAAGGACATTGGATTAATGTTAGGGCTAACTAAATCAGCCCAGATGTTCATACCTCACTTTGTTACTTATCCTTGTCTGTTATCCATCCTCTAACTCAGTTTCCCTCATACTGTTCAGTGTGACCTGGATCAAAATGTTCATCTGCTAAATAGTAACCTTTTTTCATATATATTATATATTATAACCCATAGCTATTAGAAGCTAAAGGAGAGTGCGTAAAACAGCCCCCAACAAAGAAGCACTCTCTGAGCGATGCCTCAAAGAATATACTTGAGAGCTTTACTGCTATTGCTTTTTCCCCTCTGTTGTTTTCTGTGACTTGATTCCGCACTATTCCACACAAGTTAAACAGCACTGGCATGCTCTGTGGAGATATCTCTCTGTGCTTGTCCGGTACCTATGGGCTTCCCTGAGGGCCCACTGCTGGTCATGCCACCGTCAGATCTCTGCGCGAGATGGGCCGCTGCTCAGAGAAGTCCATGCAACTCTGGCTGCTCTCCTCAACTGTGGAAATAAGAGAAAAATTCCCCTTAACACGTAACAAGAGATGTTTAACAAAGAATAACGTATCTGTCCTGGGATTTTTTTTGTGAGGGAGAGCTTGGGTTCCCTCAGAAAGCAGTCACCTATTGCAGTGAGAGTAGTATCGCTAGTTCCAGCATACTGAAATCAAATCTTTCACTTAAAGCTGTGACAGCCTCTAATAGCAAGGTTGGAAGCATGTCTGTCACAGCAAATATGCTTCACGATATGATTTACTGTAGCTAAATGCAATATTCATTTTTCTCCTGACACAGTGACAAGCTTTATTGGATTTTTTCTTCTTGTGCTGAATAGTGAAATTAGTGTCTAAACATTAATTCCAAACACAGACTACCTTCTCCATCTCTCTTTTTTAATCATTTTTTTCTTTTTCCATTTCATTCTGCTTTTTGAATTAGCAAACACTCCCTTCTCTGCTCTAAGGAACAAACCTTTCCCTGAATTATTGAAGCTCCTAAGGCTTATAATAAGCTCCTTAAGCTAATGCTAGAAATTCCATTTATGTTTCTGCATTTGGCGAAAAACACAGCAGGAAAAAGGTGACTGAGCTATGTTAATAGAGTAACAACTTCATCCTATGCCATTTTTAATAAGCAGTACAATTTTAACAGTTTTATCACTACAGATACAAATAATGCAAAATGCTCATTCAAATGATAATCATAAATACATTTATTTATTTAACCATTTGAGGATTTTTTACCTACGGTATGTGGTATTAGAGATTCATCTAATAGCTGAAGGAAAAGGGCTTGTTGGCTCTTTTTACAGTCTTAAAATGATGTAAATCCTATCAATTACTTGTTTTTCACATAACTATTCTCTCTTTTATTACGTTATTTTATTGTCCATAATAGAACTCCCTATGAAAGTATAACCTCTTTGAATATTTAGAAAACTTTGACCAATATTTTAAAAAAATATTTTGTGATAATCAGGGAACACATGCAAATTCAAAGTGAATTTTATATAATGTCACAGATGTGATCGTCAGGCACAAGATCCTTTTTAATCTTTTACTTGAACACAGAAGATCACAGTAAGAGAAAAAGGAATATGTATATTCAAGACATGTTAGACCAGGTAAACCAGGTTTATTTTGCGCACTTTTCTTCTCTCTTTTTTTTTTTTCCTTCTTTTTTCAAACATACCTTTTGTCCCACTTTTGAACTGTGGAATTTTTTAAGCTTGTTTGGTTTCCAGACTTCAGGTTATCTTTTCAGTCTGAATAGATATATTCTCTATTTATAGTGTGTGACAACATATTGCAATACAGAGGCATTCAAATGATATCGGAAAATGACAAATTTTAGCATCTAAATCATAAAAAAGTTGTGTTTTTTTTTTTTTCCTCCTCCAACAGTTCTTCCTCTGGTATTGTCATTATCAGGAAGAACCCTTCTCTGTTTTGGTTTGCTGTTTTTTCAATTCCCCAGGCTACTTTCCCATAAAAAATTGTTACAATTTACGCGGGAGTATTTCAGTGAATGAGTGATGAGGGCACAAGAGCCACTCTGCTCAAGGCCCTAATTATTTTTGTCTGGCCAAGGTGCTTCGGAGTGTGCACTGTAAAACCACTAGGTGGGTCCGGACTTTCCCTCCTGCCTGGAAGCTTTTCACGCCCTTCCCGAGCCTTTCTGCTCAGGAAAACGGGCCCAAGTAAACAAAGATTTCAGGGCCCATGTCCTGCAGGAAAAACCTTTCCATGATGTACCTTAACAGGGAAAATTTTGGAACTCAAGCTACTGAAGTTCACCACTCCTGCTAGCTGCTACTTGGCACCTCCCCTCCAGGCATGTGTTGCTGCTGCTGGGAGAGGGAGGCCCTTCCAGCCGGTGCATGTCCTGCGTTGGTCCTCCTGGGGACCCAGCCAGGGGTGGTAGACTTACTTACCCCAGGCCACAGCACGGGCCTCCCTCCTGCCTGCACGGCCGCGTGCTCCTCTGCCGTGGCTCAGGGACTGCAGCTGCCCGAGGAGGGAACCACCTCTTCCCCTACCAGCTGAACCAGATTCCAGTCTCACCCGTGAATAAGCTTGTGCACATGCCAATGGCCACAGCCTGGCCACGGGAGATTGCAGCAGCGTGCTTATCAATCATTCCGGGATTGAAAGTGTAAAGTAAGTACGTAAGTGTTGCAAAAGTTTTGGCATTGTTACAGAGCATGAGGATGTGCAATTTGAGGAAATGAAAGGCAGATCTTTATGAGCTGAAGCAGAGCTTGGATGTTTATTTCATCCAACGTACTTGTTCTCACATCCTTTATCAGTCTAGCACAAATTTTGGCAACCTTACTAACAAGCTGGAAAACTTGTACACAGAACAAACTGGAAAGAAATAATCAATTTATGATGAAGAAGTTGACCAAAGGACAAAACAGTAGCAATGCTCTGCATTTGGACGCCAAGGGTAACTCTTTATTGCTTTGCACCACGCACTGTTGTGTGACCCATACGTCAAGGTAATTTTAAAGTGAATTGTGGCGGTGGCTCGGAGCATACAGGCTGCACACAGCAGCTTCTGGTTTGCAGCACTGACAGCCATTGGCAGCAGTGCAAATGACAACACAAGAGAGGCTGCACTGAGCAAGTTGCTGCCAAGCTGCTACTTCAAATACAGATCACTCGAGGAAAAAAATAGGTCAATAATTTTACTACCAAACTTGCCGAACTTCAAAAGAATGTGAGGACACAGTTCAGAAAATGCAAAAGAAAATATGTACTGATACCTCTGTTGTGGGATCAGTGATTCTTCTTCCTCTACATCATCATCAAAATGCAAATTTCTCTCCGAGGACTGGCAAGCGGAAATAGGAAGTTGCTAGCCCAAGATTTTATTGGTAAAGCATGCATCATGTGCTAGGTCACAGAGTGCTGGGGTTTTGGATGACTAACACCCTTTGCCTTTCATCCAATTACCTTGCACTTGCAGTAAGCAATCCCTCACAAGACCGATGTGGCCAGCTACATTAGTGTTAGCTATTGCAGTCCTCCTAAGTGTGAATGGCTAACATTTTTCCTGAGAAGATTAAAGTCAACACAAAGAAATTGGCATTGCCCAACTGCTAAGGCTTTAGTCAAACAGTTGCCTGAATCACTTCACACACACACGTATTTCTGATTGTAGCATGGAGTGCTGTAGCACAGCAGGCTGTGACGGATGCCCAACCTGCCAGGAGTTGCTTTGGTTAAAGGCTGCCAAGGTTTTTTACCACTGCTACCCCTCTTCCTGCTCACACGCTCCTTCTTCCTATACTCACCACCACCCCGCCTCACAAACACCAAGCTGTAAAAGTAAAGAGTAATAGCTGGGTTTGGGAGATTTCCCCAAACTGTCTCTGCAAAAGCTGAATCAGGCAGGAAGAAACTGCAGTATCCCAGTTTACTCAGTGCTGGGCAGTTCAGCAAGGCACACAGAGAAGCACAGGCTGTATGGGCACCACCAGGGGTAGGCAACAGCTTAATTAAGACTTTATTCAGACTGTAATTCGATGCACTAGCCAAAATCCTGCTATGCAGTGCTCTGGCCACAGATATGTAAAATCACCTTTCTTGTTACTGAGTCCTTTGCGTTTTTACCTTGTGTAAGACTGTGATGGTAACCATAAAGACTCTTTCCTGGCTATTTTCCGCGCTGGAGCACACTTCTCTGGGTCTGCGAGGCTGTTGCACAGCTGCAAGGACACACTGCTCTTCTGCTCGGCGCCTCTGCAGTCCGTGTCCCACCCGTGCTCCACCAGCTGAGGCCGTCATCCCCCCCAGGCTCCTGTTCCCTGGAAGGGACGGGATGTTGGTGTGCCCGATGCCTGGCCACGGGCTCTGCTGGCCGGGACTGGGCAGGGAAGGGGTGAGGTCCCCGCGTGCTCCGCAGCGCTGCCTGGGCCCCTGACAGGGCCCGTGTTCCTGCCGGGGCAGCTGGCGGCTCCGAGGCGCCTTCCCACCCGCCAGCGTGGTGGGAGAAGCACAGCCAGGGCGGGAGAAGCGGCAAAGGGGAAGACAGGGTTCTCCGTAAGGGAGGCAGGACAGACAAGTCACCAGCGCCACCAGCTCCCCTCCTCCTAAATAAGCCCGTTGAAAGCCATGGCCTCTCACCTCACAGTTCCACCATTCCCAAACTTGCTGTGCAGTGTCTGGAAAAGGTATATCCAGAAGCTCTGAAACGGAACTGAAATGTCTGCTGATTTGTTCTTACAGCCGCAGGGGTCGAGTACCATTTCTACATGCTCAGGTGCACCTCGGTGCTCCACAAGGAGCAGAAACTGCACTTTTTGCCTGACTTAATATTACTTCTGTGTATGAGGGGGAGAAAAAAAAAGGAATAGCTTATTTCATGTCCTAGAAAATTAAAGCAGCAGAATGGCATATTCCATGCCCCCCTCCCCAAAAAACACTTCTGCCATCTTGTCTGCTTGTGAAGAGCTCTAGAGGAAACTAAACCTGAACAAAGGTAGTTCAGAAAAGAGAGGGGGTTGTGAGAACTTCATGCTTTGGCCGTGCCCACGGTAGCGATCCTGTTGCTGTGGCAGACAGCAAGGATTAATACCTCCAGTCTTAATTAATTAAAGAACCTGGCAGAGACACATAGAGCTCCAGATTTTCCACTCCCAGCATATACAATTCTGGAGTAATTATCCTGAAGTGAAACGTGCTAAACCAGAATAATGAGAAAAGAAGAGGATAATTATTTTCTGCTCTGCTTCATTGATTTACCAACCCATAATAAAGGCTGACTAATCTTACCTTAGTGTTGAGGAAGGAGAAATTGTGAAATGACAATGCAGATAAACAATTAAAACAAATGCTAGTCATGGAGATGCTAGAGAAGATATGTTTTTGTCTATAGGTATTTACAAGGGGAAAAAAAAGGAATTATAACAACTGAGTTTATATCAGCTGTAATTCTATGCCAGAACTTTTCTTATTTGTTTAACCCCATATCTCAAAATATATGTTTTCTGCTTAAATGAGGACTATCATGAGCCAAACAAATTAACTTTTGTAAAACACCAGTAGACTCTGAAATGCCCATTTCTTGACCTAGTTTCACAAAGCCTCCAAAGAGGCACATTAACATTTTGCTTAACAAGGATGAGCAATTTGAAAAACTCGTTTATAAAACAAAAAAAAAAAAAAGAATTTTGCAAAGCATGCTTTGCATTTACCATTTCCTGTGGAAACAACTCAACACAGAATGTCATAGGTTAAGCTGCTGCTAAGGTGAACTTTCCAGTGAACATTAAAACAAACAGAAGCGCCAAAAGAGGAATGTTTCCTCTGCTCTCAAATCCTTTTGTCTGCTTTCCAGCATAGCAAACAGTTTGATGGGCTGCCATACTTTCGTGTCCATTCTCCAGTCAACGAACACTAGTAGATTTGGAGTTTTAAGGTGATACTGTCCTATAGTGAACACGTATATCCGTGCTTTATCTACCCTAACGCACAGTCTCACATGTCAGTTCAAACACCTTCTGACCACTCTCCTTGTTCTTACTCTCTAGTCCTTTAGCCTTTTATAACATATCCAGCTATCCTGTTTTAGGTACTCTGCCATTACGCAGATTTGCCAACGTTATATTAGCGGCTAGAAACATGACCCAGGGTCCTGTCCTTCTTTCTCCTCTGCAACCCTGCCTGCATCTTTCATCCTGGCCTTGCCACCTCCTTCACTGGTGGCTTCCCATCCTCGTTCTCACTTGTAAGGCCCCTTCTTTTAATATGGCCACCTCAAGGGCAGCCCAAGCCATGCCAACAACTGCTTGCTGTCCTCCTGCAGGTTCCCCTGCCCAGCTCTGCTGCTTGTCAGACCCTGCAAGGAGCCCCATCATTACTAGGCTGGCAGGAAAACAATCAAAGAACCAACTAAAAAAGAAAAAGGAAATAAAATTGGGATAACAGACCAGGTCACAGCAGCCAATATTGGTTTAGGCTACCTTAAACAGTAAAGCTTGGTTCATCTATGATCACTAACCACTTTATCTCGCTCTCCATCCCAGCTTTTTTCTTTTTGCTGCAGGTATCTCCCGCAGGTATCTCTGTCTCTTTTGCTGTCACTCTCCTTTCCTTGAGCTAAAATCTTTGCACTGTTTTTTTCCAATCTATGAATAGTCAACACCACAAGAAAAATCTTAGTATGATAGCTTGTCTTGCATTATATGGTGAAACACCACTATAACCTTGCTCTGCTATTTGTTCTGCCTCAAATCAAGACCATCTGCATCAAAATGAGAGAAGGATGTCTCTGCGACTTCTTATGGGGCAAACAGGAATCTCTTTTTCATACACACAAGTGGTTTCTGAAATCCATAATCACGAACAGGTAAAGCATAAGCAAAGGCACCCGCATATGAGCTAGAAAGGGTTTATACTCAGGGGCTGTGTGAGTATTCTGTACACTTAACAGCACTAAACAAGTGTCTTCTTAAATTATAAAAATTGCCTCTGCAATAAAACATGTAGTATTTCACCGATGGTTCATGAGAACTGAACTATTGCATTGGCAAATAGGCTTGCTGAGCTAGGTTAGCAGAAATGTAAACGAGATAAGAGGTACATGCTGCACAGCCTGGGGTGCTTCTCAAACTGCAGCAGCCACACTGGACTGAGTGGTTTATGTCATTATCACCCAGTCGTCTCCTCAAACTCACCAAGGCTGAGGGACCCTAAGAACTCAGCAATAGTTTGGGGATTAAACAAAAGCCTTAGAAGCACAAAGCTGGAACTCAATCCCTGCTCTTCCTCCACCTCTTCAACCTTGTTTGCTGACATTTAATTGCACAAGCCAGGCTAGCAGTACCTGAGGCTAGCAACACTTGCCCAAGTAAGTGAACCAGCAACACTAACTGCATTACTCTTACTGAGGTGGCTTGAGACACCTGTGGGGATAACAGTAGGGAAGCAAACCACAATTACCATCAACTTCCAGCCTTTCAGGCTTTAATAGTATGGAATAACGTGCCTTCCTCCAGGACAGCAAAAAGCAACTTGAACTGCTTGTTCCCTTCAGCCAAAGTTCAAAATAGGGCTGCAGGAAAACACAATTGTAAGGCCAGAGAACAGTAACATCCTAGGTAAAGTGTGTATTAAATAAATTGTTTTCTGTTCTCTGGAGGTGAGTACTGAATTGGAAGACTATTATTTTTATCTTTTGGCTTTTGGAGTTAATGTTTTATATAAGAACTGCATTAATCAACTGAGGCTTAGGCAGAGCGAAGTAGATTTAATTACCAGCTAAGAAGTAATGTTCCCAGATGTGCTGGAGTATAAAAGACATTCAGGAGAAGAGGTTCGTGTTTTACACATCTGCCTAATGAATGCTAAAGCTGTTCTGCAGTGACCTCACGTGCAAGAGGAAACTGGAGAAGAAATACACCCTGCGTCTCCTCCGCAAGCTTTCCTCTGACCAACAGCGACACCGAGAGGAACACGGCGCAAGGGAAAGGCTCTGCTACTCCGTGCTGTGAAGGGCTCTGCTCCAAAATACAGAAGCATTTCCCTGATACCTGTAGGAAAGCAGTAAACTGCATGGGGAAAACACACAACACAAACACCAACACACATACACACACATAAAAACCAACAAACAAAAAAGACATCATCAACAACAAAATAACTGATCATTTAGCATGAAAAAGTATGTATATTTGTACCCAGTACCTGCAAATAACCACATTCTAAATACAAAGTTAGAACCCCAGCACCGCAAAAGGCAGGGTAGCAGCAACTGAGATTTGCAAACAAACTAAGTCAATTAATCCAGTAGTTTTCAAACACTAGCCATGGTGCAAAGGACAGTACGTTTTGCACATCAAAGAATACACGCTACAGAACACTGAACAGAAGGCATTGTAAAAGTCCTTGCAAACCCATCATTTTTACTCAGGAATTTAATGTTTTGAGATTACGTCATTTGTTCATGTACATGTCTTAACAATGTGTGTCCCCTTCCATGCTGATTTTCACTATTCATTGTAGAAGCAATTGCTATATTTGTCTATAAACCTAAAATGACAATGGCAGATTTTGTATTTTTCTTTGCCTAAAAAGAATATAGCAAAAAAAGCAAGTTACTTGCAAGACCGATCCCATCAAGGTAATTTCACAGTAAGCGATACTGTGCTAACAAATGAATTATTGATCATGTGTCATTTACCACTTGTTATTCACCAGTAATACATTCAGTGGTAATTAAGTTTATGCAACAGTAGAACTGCCGACAGCATTTGTATTAAAACTGCAAGTTCCATTTTGCTGCACACACACCAGTAGCTCCAAGACATATTTTATGAATAATCAAACTGCCCTGTTCTGGGTGAAATAGCCCGATGACAGCTTATGCAACTTACAGTCTCCTGAATGGACTTTCCTAATTAAACAAGAAACTGAGAAACAGTGTGTTTGCAGTATCTTTAAGCCTGGTTTAGTTTTATGACTTCATCATAAACGCAACCATCTATAGTCATCTAAATCCTTGCCAAAAATGATTAAAATTCACTTTCGGAGCCAGTCTCTAAATGGGTCTCCCCCAACCAGCTTCACAGAGAGCCAGCCACTCAGCTAGTCAGTTCAGCAAAGCTTCTTTAGCAATAGGCAACCAGCTAGACAAAACGGGGAGCAAGCTCACCTAAGGAATTCAGAGGCAGACACAGTGTTACGAGACGTGGTCGTATGGACCGTAATAGCCAGTCAAAAATCTGTGGCTATGCAGATAAAGATCTTTGGAATAGTGCTTTACACTCAGCAAAAGCCAAATGAACTAGTTATCTACTGACGGACACGTGTTTGCCTATATAAAGGGGGTATAATAAAAAATACTTGTCATGAACAGAGCTAGTTGGATACTTGCAAGATTCTAGTCCTCTGTAAGACTCCCGAAAAGTCCATGCTGCAGAAGGGATCATTACACAACAAAACTCCACTTTAAACTTTGAGCAACGTGTTAAACTTCCGAGTGTTCTACCCAGCACATTCACCCTCAGAATTATGTTTGTCTTACATTTTTTTCCATTTATTCCCATTTTCAGATAATGATTTGAAAACTGGTGAAACATACCTAGGGAGAGATGTCAGATCCAACCTTGTTCCGGTACACAGAACTCTACTGTGAGTTAAACCAGCAGACTTGTGAAATTATTTTATCCACGAGGGTATGGATAAAATACGAGGGTATTTTCACAGGAACAGCGAAGGACTGTTGCAGTGAAAAGGGATGTGGCAGGAACAGCGAAGGACTGTTTATTTTGAATTTGTTTTCCTGCTTGGAGCGAGGCTATCCAAAAACAATTAAAAAGCACCAAGGAGAAAGAGAAGCTCCTGAACTTATTTTTCATTAAGACGGTGCAATAGTGGCTTTCAGTGCCTGAGAACAATGTCAGTAATTAAGCCTCTATAATTTGTGCTACGTTCAGGATAATTAATTTTTAAAATCAGACATCTTGCCCTCTATCTGCTAATGATCTATCTGTTGCTCAGGTAACCATAATTCTGTGTGAAATCCACAACATCTCTTCAATAAAACTATTTCCTACTTAAAGCACAAGACATGACTGAAAGTCTCATAAACTTCAGTAGGGTAAAGCTCAGACTTCGTTGTTGTTGTTGTTGCTGTTTTGGCTTTTTTTTAAAGAAAGTGCCACCCAAACCACCCTTCTACAGCACAGATGTACAATTTCAAATACAGAGCCTATTTTAAAACTGGGTATTATGAAGAAAAACGGCCAGATGGTGTTGCATTATTTTCAGCCTTTGACACCTTTAGGGTATCACCAGGACCGCAACAACATGAACCACAAATCCTTCTGGTGTAAGGGAAGATTTCAAGAGCTGCAGTAGCTGGGATCATAGAATGCTTAAGGTTGGAAGGGACCTCTAGAGATCATCTAGTCCAACCCCCCTGCACACACAGGGACCCCTAGAGCACATGGCACAGGGTGGCATCCAAGTGGGTTTGGAAGATCTCCAGAGAAGGAGACTCCACAACCTCTCTGGGCAGCCTGTTCCAGTGCTCTGTCACCCTCACTGTTAGGAAATTTTTCCTAAAGTTCCTGTGGAACTTTTAATGCTTCAGTTTCTGGCCATTACCACTAGTTCTATCAGTGGCCACCACTGAAAAGAGACCAGCACCATCCTCCTCACTGCCTCCCTTGAGGTACTTATAGATTCTGATCAGATCCCCTCTCAGCCTTCTCTTCTCCAGGCTGAACAGGCCCAGCTCCCTCAGCCTCTCCTCATAGAGCAGATGTTCCAGGCCCCTGATCATCCTTGTGGCCCTGCGCTGGACTCTCTCCAGCAGCTCCACATCCCTCTTGTACTGTGGAGCCCAGAACTGGACACAGTACTCCAGATGTGGCCTCACCAGGGCTGAGTAGAGGGGCAGGATCACCTCCCTCGACCTGCTGGAGACGCTCTTCTTAACGCACCCGAGGATCCCATTGGCCTTCTTGGCCACGAGGGCACACTGCTGCCTCATGGTCAACTTGTCATCCACCATGACACCCAGGTCCCTCTCTGCAGAGCTGCTCTCCAGAAGGTCGGTCCCCAGGCTGTGCTGGTGTCTGGGGTTATTCCTCCCCTGGTGCAGGACCTTGCACTTGGCCTTGTTGAATTTCATAAGATTTCTCACTGCCCAGTTATCCAGTCTGTCTAGGCCCCTTTGGATGGCAGCGCAGCCCTCAGGGCTTATCCCTTATTCCCAACACAAGGAGTGAAAGTCTCCTTTCTGAAGGAGAGACAGGAAAACTAAAGCAGTCCGTTTAACCAGTGACATTTCTTCCAGCTAGCAACTCTGTATGAGAAAGAACATGAACACACCTGCTCCAAAACATTGGACAATAACAAGCCCAAATAATCTCACAAAATGTTCCTTTATTTATGCATTAAAAAAACAGCCCTGTACTGGACGCCAGTAGCACCAGGTATCTGTAGACATTCAGTAATGTAGTCTGAAGCAGAGACCTCCTAGCTGTATGTATCAACAGATGGTGCAGGATACAGACAGTGTTGATACTGAAGCACAGAGATAAGGCAAGAGAAGATTATTCAGGCCACCCAATCCAAGTCTGAGTTTTGTTCTTCCCAAGACTAAATAAGTTTAATTTGAAGACTAAAGCAGTAATCTGATACACTGAACGTGAAACAATTTAAAAGTAGCTGATTTCCTGATAGAGTTATCATCATTGCTGCAGGTAAGTTTCAGATAATTTTCTTCAGCACAAGGCTTAGAAGAGACTTGATTCTGACATACTAGAGAGCTCCTGGCAAGGTTCTCACTGAAACTTGATTCCTTGAGCCAAAGGTAAGTCCTTGCTGTAGTTGATTGTACTGGAAGAGAAACAAGTATTTAGAGAGAAGGTTTGATGATCAAGATTATGTGGTTCATTTCCTACAAACAAGGCTTTTGACTGCTGTCACATGTAAGTATTCTACAGTGTATTCGTCTATTTGAAGTTATGAACCGACTTTATTCCAGTTCTCAATATAGTAACTATATGCCGAGAGAGAGCACAATGCCCCTTCCCCACTACCTTTCTCTGATAAAAAACGGAATGCATAATCCTTTATTTCTTTCTAACCAAATATCGATCCAAGAAAATCAAGCTGAGGTTTTCCACATTTGTAGGCCTTTGGTGCTAACAAAGTTGGCAAAGGTAGAGGCTGTGCTAACAGAGACAGGGAATGGGAAATACGGACCAGTATAGAGTAGCTGTCAGCAGATTTATGGGGAGATATCCAACAGTGGCAGATCACTGTGGTTTCTACTTTACCTGCTTCCCTGCAAGTTTCAGTAAATTAATTTTTAGCTGAGGTTACATCGGGCAAGATGAAAGAAAACAAAAGTCAGAATAAAACAAATCAACTATTTAAATATATTTATATACACACACACACATATATACAAACACATATTTCCCCAGATCTTAGAATTCATCCTGTTCTGGAAAAGATTTTTTTCCTTTCAAAGGAGAGTGGAAAAAAAATTCTAACTAGAGCCTTCAAATAGTTTTCCATTAGGAATACAAATGCAAATTCTTCCAGGAAAAGGCAATTACTCCGTTACATACTTATCTCACATTTAGCGAGTATAACCTCCAGTACTCAAAGACGTATACATTTTTGACTTTGGCAAGTTTGTCTGTAATTTGCATTTATTTGGAATTAAAAACTTGTCTCTTACCACGTTGAACGCCTCATATAAAGTTTCCATGAATCACTTCCAGATTCTCTTCCCCCACCAGTGTGCTTTTCACCACCTGTAGAAAAAAAACAAAAAGATCTGGAACTTTTTTGTTGTTGGAAAATTTGTTTTTTTTTTTTTTTTTTTGGCATAGAAATCTAATAGAACTAATTCCAGAAGTGAGACTTATTAAAAAATAAAGTAAAATAAATTAATACAAAAAAAGTTACATTTTCCTTAACTAAATGTAGAAAAAAAATACAAGAATGCCACCACATACCACTCACACAGCCAATTCTCTCCTCATTCTTAATTCTCAAAACATGTGCCTGATGTTGAAAGTCTCATCCCACCAGCACTAGAGATTGCTGTTTTAAAGATATTTAATTTAACTTGAGATGCTATTACAACAATGTGCTGGCTCTCATATTAGTTAAGTGATTAACTGAATATTTCTTCTTCCCTACCACCACTCTTTCCAGTAAATACAATGGAGAAAAAGGCACAAATGTTTTTAAATACTCTCATAAAAATACCTTATACTGCAATTTTTACATATACAGGCAAACAAACCCCACAAACGTGCTGAAGACTGCCTTAATTAAAAAATTTGTTTTAACACTTCTGCATTCATTCAGATCTTTAAATACACTTAGAACACCACTTCTGGTCTACATTTGCTTGACAGGAAAAATAAACGACCAAACTAACCAACCAAAAAGTGTGGTATGTGAAAAATCTAAAAGAACAAAACAGATTTTTAAATAACTGAAACCCAACTGTCTCTAGCCAATTTCCACTGTTTGCTACAGCAGTCTAATTCAAAATATACTTTATTAATCTCAGTAGATTTAGTCATTTATATGAACAGACTGAGGTCTTGAAAACTACCACAGATACCTATATTATATTAATTTTACATTGGTAATGCTTTATTCTCATCTGCTCCAGAGGCTTTTCTTTGCAGAAGAAACTAACACAGTCATTAAAAAAAAAGAAAATTCACTCTGAATAGAAAAAAAGAAGAAACCTAAGGAATAGCATTAAGTCTTTAGGGCCAATACTAAAGGATTTGATCATTTAAAGAAAAAAAGGAGATTGTGTAATAACATACCAAAGGCACCCCCAATCTCAGCCCCGCTGGTTGGGATGTTGACATTCACAATGCCACAGTCTGATCCCTTTGGCCTGCAAATGAAGAAAGCACTCAATTACTGCTCAGGATCAAATGGAAGATGTAAAATGTTCAGCCAGGAGCGTGCATAGTTTCACAAGAAACATGAAAGACTGTAGTTTTATGCTTTAGGAAGACAGAAAAAACAATCTGAAATGTACCCAAGCCAGCGGAAAATCCTGCCCAAATCCTTGGTGAATATGCTGCTGGAGAGACCTTGCTTTACCTCATTATTCCAAGCAAAAACCTCTTCTTCCGCCTAGGGAGAAGCACGCCAGTGGTTAAACTCCTCCTATTAAAAGCAAGCAGCTAGATAGAAGCACTAGGGCAAAATCCCCAATATCTCATGGCCATAAAGCAATATGGTGAGTGCCCCTTGGCATACATATATTGGGGGATAGGACACCCAAGGTATATCATACCTCTGCCATCGCACAGAAAGACACAACCCACTCCCTGACCCGAGCAACAAAAACATGTTCCTGTACAGACCCACATTTTAACTCCTGTACTCTTCAGTGGTGATTCATATAGCAGCTGCACTCAGATTTAAGCTATTACAGTGGATATCCCACAATGCAGAGTGAGAACTGTCAGGACAACTGCATGAACATGACGAACTTGAAATCTCTCCTGAGTTCCCACCACAATCCAGCTACTTTTCCCTTTGCTATTTTACCTTAAATTTCAGCACATAAAGTATAGGAGCAAATGTCTCTGTGTGCACAATGGGTGCATTATGAGGAAGGCCAGTCACAATAGTCGGTTCAACGTAGTTTCCAGGCCGATTTATAACCTTCAAAAGACATAAAAGAGGAAAAAGCCAAGTAAGTTCAACCAAACCAGAATTCTGCTTTGCTACCCATGTAGGAAGTGTACAATCTGATTACTATAATTGTACCTAGAAATGAGAAACAGAAGGTCAGACCACTTGAGAACACAGATAACTTAAAATTTTATTCTTGCTTCCATATTTAAATTACAAAAGCATAACTTAGTCTGCAAGGCAGACAATCGGATCTGAAACTCCACTTGTTGACAAAAATATACTTTCCCTCCCATACCTGTAATCTTACTAAAAAGTCAGGAAGAGAAATTTAAAGGTATTAGGAACAAAGCAGGTGTCATTAAAAGATCAAGAGTTCCCAGAATGTTAAATCCTCAGGAATCAAACATCCTACATGAAAGAGGTGTGCCAGTGACTTTTGAATCTCCACGAATTCTTCAAGTTTGATATTGTGAACTCAAGATCCAGGGACAGAATAGCCATTTTTTGTTACATGGACAATATTCACCATTTACATTGCTGTTTTTATTTTCACCATCCTGAAGGACTAGGGAATAGTCCAAGAAATGCAGGAAAGCTCATAATCATTCCTTGAAGGAGAGGGTTGCTTCCTAGTCAAGACCCGTCTTTACCTTAAATGAAGAACCGCAATTCTGCCATTCTCAGACTGACTAACTTACCATCCTCTGACAGGTGACATGACAAACTGCAGTGATATGACAAATCTTGGTCTAAAGAACCATGTTACAGCATTTTATTCTATAATATGGAGTGCGGCAAGAAGAATAAAAACAACTCACCTTCCCACCGCAGACCACAGAACCGCCTTGCTGTTTCGCTTGTTCTACTGCGTCAAGGTACATCTTCACTGCTTCTTTGGTATGAAGAGGCCCATAAAGAGTGTCAGCTAAAAAGCAAAAAAAGCAAAGACATTATTTCAGGAAAACTGTATTTTCCCAAATATTCTTATCACAACAATTGAGGAGTTATTATTTAATATATCCAGAACGAACAGTATTAGCTGGTTTCTTCATCTTCCTTTCACAAATATTATTCTAGATGTAACTAGTTATTTCCATTTCCTGGTAAATTGCTTCAACCAGTAAATTAGACAAATTACATCTATAGACACTTGGGAATTTCAGCAACAAAAAAAGTAAAATAGAAACACCTCTCCTAAAGCTATGAGCTGAAGACAGCTACTTACAATCCCATGGATCACCGATGCGGACCTGAGCATAGGCCTTCACAAGCTTTTCCACCACCTCATCATGTATGCTTTCGTGCAGGAACTAAACAAAATTGGGCAACGGTGTTATAAGACAACTAAACATCAATAACTACTTCTGAAGTACTTTTGAGGCATTTTGGAGAAGGTAGAAGGGAGTGTGGAGGTAGTGTTGCTCATGTTCAACAAACACCACTTAGAAACAAACACATAAGTAAGGCCTCAAAGGAGCAACAGCAACAGCATAAAATCAAGTCACAAACACTTGAGAGGCAAAAAATAAACCCATTTTAATTTAACCCTATTTGGGATCAATGACATCAAGACGTTCTGTAAATTATAAAATTATGTGCCTCAGCACTCAGGTGATCCTTTCTTTTCCTGAAGTTTGATGAATCACCATCTTTCCTATCTGCCCAAATTTAATTAAATCTTTTTTTGATAAATATTTACCCAATCAAGCCAATATTGGACAGAAGACTACACAGCTGATGACAATATAATAAACTTGAATTTGGTGAAGACGATTGGTTAAAAAATAGAAAAGGCAAGCAACACAAGCAACATATACGCTCGTTTTGCTGAAAACTAAACTCTGCACCAACATTTGTAGCAGAAACAACCAAGTAAGCTCTGACAATGAAAACGGAAAACGACAAAAAGTAAACATACACATGTGCATGTTTATATATTTCATATTAAAATTACATACTTCATATACTATAAATTAGATAAATTTACTTAAATATTAGGCATTTCCTGGGCTTAAAATTTGGAATTAAGTTCAAAGTCAGAGCTACCCAAAGCAGTCCAAACACATTTACTCACCAGTCTTCTGGCAGTTGTGCACCTCTGACCTGCTGTTCCCACAGCAGCAAATAGAGCAGATGGGATGACTAGGTTCAGATCTGCATCTTCAAACACTTAAGAAAAGGTTAAATATCACTATGTTACTAAATCAAGCAGATAATATACAAACTGGGGTTTACGTATTGAAGGTCCCCTAAGTTCATCATGCATTAAGCAGTATAATAAACTCTGGAAGGCTGGTCAAGAAGCATTAGGAATAGTACTGGTATATACCGTCACTGATAAATATTCCAGTAGCATAAACAATTACGATTAAAGTGTATCCAATTGGCACTTAAAAAAAAACCAAAAACTAAAAACCTAAAATGCACAGGCACACACTACTGTACAAATAAACAGCTGAACAAATTCAAGTGACAGGAAGAAAGAAGGATGGTTAAACTGAAGTTAAGCTAGTGTTCTTAAATCTCGAAGAATGATTCAGCCTCATCTGCCCCATGAAAATTCTGTAAGTATCCAAAAATATTATTAAATCTGGGGATAACTCCAAGCAAGCAATGTTTATGCGACAGTTCAAAGCTAACTTCATGAAAAGCAAGACTTTCAAATGAAAAGGGAAACAAATTCCAATCTTCAGAAAGATGAAAAAGAAAAGTAACAGAGCAAGACAGCAACTTAAGTATTTAGTGAGTTTTTATATTATTTCTGCCATGTTACCCAATTTTATTGTATTTGCATTATCTGGAAACTAGATGGATCCCTAAGTTACTTAAATCTATAAAATATGCTACTAGAGTAAGCACTTGCAAGCTTTGCTTTCAAGACAGTATTTTATAAATCTTGGTACTTCAGTGTCAATACATATTCTAAAACCTAAAAAACACAGTGACCAAGAGATTAGACCATTTCCAAATTTATTCCAAATTACAGCCCATTACAGAAGCCAATTGCTTTCTCCTCCTTTTCAACAGGAGGAAAGAATTCCAATTGCCATTTTAGTCTTAAAACACTACTCTTCTGCAATAGTGAAGACAGGCAAAAAGACATGTCCTGCTAAGTACTTCTTAAACTCATAGTGTAAAATAAGGACAGTACTAACTTCGAAATAATAGTTATGCGACTAAATTGTTGCAGTGCACATTACCGATAATGGCATTGTTTCCTCCCAGTTCTAGCAGACTGCGACCTGATAAAACACATAAAAGAAGTTACATCAGTCACACTTACCACTGCCCCACATTCAGTGAAGTTACCTCTGACAAGAGCTAGATTTCATCAAACGTCTCTGAACACACAGGATTTTTGCAATCATTCTGAATTTTCAGCATCAGTCCTCTGAATTGTAAATGTATATAATGCAAAATGTCTCTTCAGAAAATTCTCTACTTGAAACTATTTTAAGTTGGAATTCAGCAGCATGGACTCAGGCCAATACATTCCAAATATTTGCAACACAAATGTCATCTCAAAGATCACAACTTTTTTCCTGCATTCCTAGAGGGCATAAAGCAGGCGGGGAAGGTGACATTGTTCCGCAAATGGATTCCCAGACTGTCCATCTCGACAATCTCCATACAATTACATTAATGGAAAACTCTAGAAAATTAACGGTCAGTCTATGGATTTCTTGATGTCTTAGGGAAAATCCTGACTGTGGTAGAATTAAGTACAAAATGCAGTATCTAACTCTAAGCACTTGCATAATCACACGTACACTCAAGTAAAAGGTATAATGCAAAACAAGTTAAACAAGATGCACTTTTAAAGTTCCCTATGCATCCCTACCTTTCCCAACCATGCAAACACGTGAAGAGGAAAGGGACCCTCTCCCTACTCACCGAATCTCTCCTGAACCATAAGTGCTACCTGCTTGCCCACCTTGGTGCTGCCGGTGAAGGACAGCAAGTCCATTCGCTCGTCTTTTGCCATGGCTGTGCTACACGAGAAATAACACCACATGTGAGAAGAGCAAATACCTGGGAAAGCTGGTCGCTCTTGGCAAATAAATCACATGCAGCCAGGGAGATCTTTTTAAGCCAAAGGTGCATTTTCCAAAGTAAAGGGCCAAGGACTGAACAGAAGTCTGTAAAGCTTCCTCTTAGTCAGAAGAGCAGAGGAACAAGACTGGTCTCTCCTGCTTCACACCAGATAATCACCAGAGCATCACCTGTACTAACTGTGAAATCTAATCCAAGGTAAGCAGTAAGACCAGTCTTGATTGTTATCTTCCTTAAGAAAGTAAGTCATACCTATGACTTTTTGAGGAAAATAAGTCATACCTGCAACTTTTTTAAATGGTTACCATCTATTCTGTTTGATCTTCTGTTGAAATACTCAAAAGATGTATCTGAACACACACTTGCATTAGTAATTACCACACTGCAGTAAATAAAGAGGACAATTTGATTTGTGTGCCTCCTAAGCACAGGTACACATCTATGCATGATTGCACTGCCCTACACAAGCAGAAAAATGGGAATGTATATGGCAGTAAGAGTGGTTCGGAAAGGCTACTGGGCTAGAAAGTGAAAACTCTTAAAGAATACATGAGTGAAATTTAGTATTAGCTATATTCCTTGATTCTGAGCATATATACTACATGGTGGCAAAGCCAATTGGATAAATGTAGAATGTAAGCTTAGTTGTGGGTCTTCAGTAAAATGGAATTTCCATTAAGTTGTTAGCACAAAGAGAAAAGCATTATATGCTTACAGTGGGGATGGCATTTAAGAGTAGCTGATAAAAAAAAAAAAATGACAGCAACAGGTACTTGCATATACTGGGAACTCCTGGAAATTAGAACAATTTTACAGCCACGAGATCCTCAAAGAGTATTCTTTCTCCTCTCTCCTTCTCTACAAAACATAAGAATCATTACCTACCCAATTTCTGCTCCACCACAAGCCAGAGAACAGATTGCTCCAGGCACGTTGTTATCCTCAAGGACTTTGGCAATTATCCTAGAATTGGAGATGTAAAACAATGCTGAGATTTCCTTCAGAAGTATGCAGGAGGCAGTAAACCCTTAAAATCTGTGTTAGCGCACACATGAACAAGCTGCAGATATTAAATGAGCAATGATCTTACTGTTCATGTTAATTCACATCCCTCTTCAAGTATCTTGGAGTTAAAGACACTACTCACACAAAAATAAGACTAAAAAATACATTCACATTCATGCACAGAGAAGCATTAAATCAGTGTATAAGTACTTGGGCTACACTGTCTTTTACCAGCTTCCATTAGAAAGAGGCATTCATAAAACTAGTAAGTCTTAACGTAGTAAGTCTTAAAAATAGGTACTGATGCTGATCTGAGACTCCCAAGTAAAGGGATGAATCTGGAACATGAGTGTGCCACTGGGGGAAGTTGAATTTCATGAGCAACTTATCTTCTAGCCCTGCTTCAAAAGAGGCCTATGACTCGTCCCAAGAAGAACAGTTATATACACTGCCCCTGTTAACATAACAGGAGCAAATGTTCCTCTCACTACCAAACACCATTTCAGACAGGGAACCCAAAAGATAACTTGCTTCAAAAGTAAAGCAGAAAAAAAAAAGAAAACACAACTCACTTTGTAACAGCTACACTAATGAGAGAAGTTGTAGGAGCGCCTTTCCTAAAATGGAAAAAATAGATATGAATGAAATTGTTTTTCTTTTAATTTTCCAAGAATGAAATGTGTTCTCAAAGGATAGGAAATATTTAAAACATGCATTTGTTCCTCCTGACAAAGCAGGCAGACAAAACAGAAAAGAAGTACATCTACTTTAGATTTTTAATTTTATTTGTATCAATTCTAAAAATGTCAATATTTTTTAACCAGCTGTGTTCCAAGGACCCAATGGGGGTTCTTTCCACCCAAGTGCTGTACAGGTTTGAGCCTCAACATCTCATAAAACAGGTTATCACAAAATAAAATTAAGCTTTTTGATCACAAGTGAATCTAAAATTAAGTAGAAAGAAATAAGGCCTGTATGAAATAGGATTGTATAGACAGAAACACCATATACTGGACAATAATTACATGCCTGAGATAATAATCTGCTCTGTAATTTAAAAACACATATTTAGGACATTGGAGAGCAGTATCTTACCAGAGGCAAACATTTCCACAGACCATTGCAATTGCGCTGTTCCACCCATAAACTGCTACGGGGAAATTAAAGGCCGTGATGATTCCTACCAACCCTACAGGGTTCCACTGCTCTATGAGGGCATGGCCAGGTCCTGGAGGCAAAGACACAACATAATGCAACTCACATCCATCTAATGCCTTTAAAAAAAAAAAAAAAAAAAAGAAAAAGAAAAAAAAGAAACCATAAGGCCTTACAAGCACAGTCAACTTTGTTGGCCTTCATCACTCAGTGTTGGTCTTCATCCACCAGAGCATTATATGGCTCTGATGGAGATGGTTTATTTAGGGTCTGTGCACTGAGACAGGCAGAACTGAACTTCCATCCTTTTCACAGGCCATTATAGACCTCCCCCTGCTGCCCCCACCCCCCCTTTTAAAAAAAAAAAAAAAAAAAGGGCCAGAACTTAACAACTCCTTCTCAAAACAGGAAATAATGGACATTTTTACAGAGAAAAACAGACTTCAGTTCTGTTGCATCGAGAATAGATTTTTCTAGTAGAAATTTTTATGAAGTATTAGTGAATAAAGTAACTAATGGAGACATCTACTCCAGAAAACCAAAACTAGGCATAAATATACCGTAAGTAACACATTATGACAGGAGGATACACGTCGGTTTTTGCTTCTAGCAAGACTGCACATATACTGTTCCAGCATATGAGAGCACTTCGGCGCTCAAGATGTTTTCCAAAGCCTATGCTCAGGCCATAGAAATGCACACAATGGTTATTATTACAATGAAAGTTGTTTCAGCACTCTACGAAACAGGTCCTATCATTAAAAGAGTGCTTCGTCTTAATTTTCCAGGCAAATTCCAATATCCCATAAAGAATAAATGACATGCTGTATGAAATACATTCAGTAACTTACAGTAATATCAGCTACACTGTGGAAAAAAAACATAATCATGTGGCAGCAATCACTTTTGCTATCCTCATTATTCAGTTAACAGGAAGGCTATTATTTATAAGGCAATAACTGGTAACAAGTTGTCTTCTTTCTAAGCATCCTGTTGAACTGTTCATGTACTTTCCTCCAGCACTTTTATTAACATAAAAAGCAAAAAAAATCTAATGCTTCAAGAAGCAGAGATAAAAACTACAGTCTCTCTTGATATATGCCACAGATATTTGTCAGGTGATACTGGTCCCTAACAGCAAATCTATTTCTAGACAACATGCCTCCTACAGTACAAATATTTTTCTGCAGTATATCACTATATATTTAGCACATTTTATCTCCATCCCTTTATTAGTGGGAAAAGAAAGAAAAAAAAAAAAGTAGCATGCATGCTTACTTTCTGAAGGCAAAACAGGTCCACCAATCATTCGGGACAAACCAACAGCATAGTCACAGACATCAACATACTCCTGCACTTCCCCAACACCCTCAACAAAAATCTTTCCCATTTCCAAAGACACCTGAAAACATTAAGAGAAAGATATAAACATTTTTTTTTCCAAAATCCACATGTATATCCAATAAATTTTATCTGCTATTAATGTCAGGTACATCTATCTGTATGCCAAGTAAGATATAACACAATCTTGTTCATTAAGAGATGCATCTCTTCCTGAGTTAATCAGATTAAAGAAATATAATAATGGCAACAGTTAGATAAGAGTCTTGTTCCCATAAAATAGGGGAGATTCAGCAGAGGAAATTAAAAATAAACTACTAAAACTACATCTACAAGTAATGCGGCTCAAAGGCTCAGATCAAAGCAATACTGTTTTTCCTTCAGGACATTTTCATTTATTTTAGATCAAGTACAGAACAAATGGAAGAAGAGTAATCTGTTTGGCCAAAGCAAAATGCTCCTTTCAATTTTTCATGAGCAATATACAGATTTTACAACATCTCAAAACATCTCAAAGCGAGTTTGAGAGATTAGATTTTCAGACTGCTGAAAATGACTAATCATGGCTAGTCCTTTAGTGACCCAGGATTTTTAACACCACTCTTCATTTGTTTTTAGCCCAACTTAGTTCTAGCTGAAAACTAAGGTCTTCAGCTAAAGTATGCTACATAGCAGACATATTGATTAGTCCTGGGAATTAACTGGTACACAATATGCCAAAAGTGAGGAAGGTTGAGGGATGTTCTTTGAAGAAGCTGACAAGTGAGGAATCAAGCTCAAGGTCTGCCGCAAGAATTCATTCCCCAAGCAAAAACTGAAATAAAGGTGACTGAATACAGTTCTCATTGTCTGCATAATGCCTGTGGTCCCAAAGTTCTGCTAGGCTACATAGGCAACATAGAAATCTCTATGCTGGACTTCTGCTCCCTCCTCCAGAATTGGAAGCCATCTGAAAGCATGGATTCAGACTCCAGAACGTGTGGACATCTTAAGGCAGAAGAGCCTCAAGGTCTGACCTGCAGCGGAGATGCATTGAACATATTTACCAAGAAACAAATCACCACATCTGTAAGACTGCTAAAAACGCACCTGGATAAATGACAAAATCAATTACTTTCACCAGTCTACAGAGGTAAAGCCTAAGAGGGAAACTTTCAACAGCACGAGAAGGTGAGTTGCAATACCCTTCCCTTTTACATCGGAAGGATTTTCACATCCTAAAGCCAGGAGTGACATTCACCCATTCCGAAAACCCTAAAGCACTATTATACAAAAGTGCAGCCCCAAAACAGAAGAGGGTCATTATCTGTTTGGAAAAAAGCAAGTGTGCTTCAGCAACACCACACAGCGTGGTTTGTCAGAAGAGTGTAGAGCAAACTCGTCTGGCCCAGCTCATCAGGGAGCCCAGGCACTTTTCAAACATAAATGTACTTTCACATTCTAAATTCCCTCCTCAAAACTGAGCTAAGTATCTAACTTCAAGGGAAATAGCAGAACAAAGTTTTGTAGGTTAACAATACGGGCTTGACTACACAGGGAGTTATTCAAGAACAGCTGTTTCTGATTAGCAGCACATACAGACAAGCTCTGTTAAAGAAAAGCAGCAAGTTCTGCACTTGTCTCCTTTATGCCCCTAGCAACTAGTAAGTGTTTTAAAGGAACAGTACTTCAACCTTTATATCCTACCAAGCTCTGTAAGATGATCTCATTAAGACCAGCACAGCTTCTGAAGTCCTAGACCTCCACCTCTAAGTTCTCTAAGTCCTGCAGATCACCAGAAAGAGCCCAAGGTTAAAAAAGCTCTGTATTAGAGGAAGGTTTTTTTCAGGACATTTTTTTCTATCATACGGCATCAGAGAAGTAGGAAAACAGCATGGCAACAGTTTTGTCCTAGCCAGAGTACAGGCTCAGAATCAATCACTTTCTCCTCTTATTTTAAATAAAAATTTTTAGTGTAGGATGACAAATAGCAGTCTTACGTGTTTTTTTTTTTCTTTCTTTCTTAAAAATTCTTCAGGAAAGCTAACATTTTAATAATTATGAAGATTAGTATTGCAGACTGTTTAATTAAAAACAGAGCACAACATATTTTTTTCAAAAGCGTCAAGCTGCTTCTGATAACAACTTACCAAACTTCCTAGAAGTTTTATTTTTTGTCTCAAGGCATCACCAATCTGTCGCACTATTTCTCCACGTTTAGGTGCAGGAATCTAGGCAAAATTAAAAAAAAAGGCAGAAGAAACTATTTGAGATTAAACCTCACAAAGGCATAACTCTGCTACATACATACCGTCAATTTTCTATCAGTGCAGAGGGAGCTGCAGGGATTACTATGCTTTTCCCTCTAATTTCCCAAGACAAGGTTACTAACTTATTTTTATCACGTAAGCTACTGGAGAAGCACTTTTGTGCCAAATCAAGACCAACAATGCTGCACACACTTATGCCTGTTCAAAACCTCACTTCCACTGAATATTACCAGAAACATTCAGATTACAAGTTCTGCTACTTCTGTCCAGCTATACTACTCACAATGCCCAAAATAATCAGTTAGCCTCAAGAAACATAAGCCTTCTTTTTTTTTTTTTAAAAAAAAAAAAACCTTTGAAATCACACTTTTGGCTTCAGATTGTATCTCACTGTTACAATAGCTGCAGACAATTTTTATTAGACAAGGAGAAACACAGCTTTTTTTAAAAAAACCTCAAAGTCCCAACCACTGAAAAACTAAATACACATACCAAATATCAGTAGATTTTTTGTTATCAGTGTATGTTAGATAACAATCAACAGATACTAATCAATAATAAGCTATGCATCTAAAACAGTTTTTACAGGAGTAGAGACCAGCAATGAACAGGCAACTAGAAAGATAGAAGTGAGGAATATATGAACCATGTAAGCATATCTTTCCACAGACAAAATTGTTCAGATGAGCTTGTTAATAGCAACATAAAGGACATGTTAATGCAAACGGCTTTCAGACTAGGCTTTAAAGCTTTAGATACACTGGGGTTTTCTTTATCTGTTAAAGTGCTTTCAATTTATTTCCAAACTCAAGAACCTGTGTGAACTCACCAGCACTATATTCATATATTTTAACAGGAAGCACGTGCAAATTCTGAGGGAGCTGAGGAAGCACTGATGTTTGTACTCTTAATTCTCTACAGGCAAGAGAAAGTCCTTTGCTGGGTACATACAGAATGCCCAGTGCAAAATTCAGGCTTTCAGGCCGTATTGAAGAGATGGCTGATACCTATAAAGACAAGCTTTGCATGGCCAGCAACAGAAAGGATGTCAGCTGCACAGAGTTGTACAGGGGCACTGGCAAATACAGCTTATTAGCTAAAAATGCTGCAAGAATGTCATCATGTGCCATTGCTATAGCAAAGCAGTGGCAAAGTTCTGGGATAACATAGCTGTTCTGGGAAGTATCAGGATTGAACAGGCACACACACACACACACACACACACACAAAAAAAAAAAAAAAAAAAAAAAGAATGCTCAAAGCCAGCTCAAAACTTCCTTCACTCCATGCAAAAGAGGATGCCACCTGAAGTCAGAGATTCAAGTGTTCTCATGGAGGCAGCGTGCTGCAACACGAAGTTAAACACACCCAGAGGGAGAATTTGCTGTCTACAAGGCCTTTTAACTTCAGAGGACCTGCTGGCAATGGCAAACAGGCCCAGACCTAGGGAAATTTGCCAGGCTTTTAAAAACAAACATTTTCCACAAGGCAACGTCCTCATCTTTGTACCTTAATGGTAACGTGCATGAGATGTCTCATTTGTTTCTTGAGGTTCTCACTACAGATTTCTCTTTTAATGTAACTTACAAAACACAGTCACATGCTCTCCCCCACCCCCAGAAGGAAAGATTTTAGAAGATAAGTGAAGCCTGTTAACTTACATCAGCCCAGACTTTCCAAGCCTCTTTAGCTTTCTTGACTGTTTCTTCATAGTCCTCCAAACTAGCCTAAACGAACAAGCATTTCAAAAAAAAAGAATTAGAACACAGGAAAAAAAAAAAAAAAAGTATTCAACTTAAGCATAAGACATTCTAGGAAATAGTACAGAATATAATTTTACTGGAAGTATTTACAGGAAAGCATCATACTTTGATCCTAATCCAGTAGGCTGATTTCTACTGTGTAAGCTGAAGAGCTCCTTTAAGTAAGTTATTGTTACAGAAAAATGTCTAGGCAAGCATATCTACTGCCTAAACAAAAATGGAACTTAAGCAGAAATCCTTCTCCACGTGACAAAGGCTGCCCATAAAAAAGTTATAAAGGGGACATTCATCACACTTGATGTATTTTAATCTCAGATAACCCTACTATTAAAAATAGTAAAGTCTGTGAGGACAACCAGCTTCACCGGACATTAAGGGCTAGTAGAATCCTTACCTAGGAAAGGAGCAGGTTAACTATTCTTGTACAAGAAGTAGGTTAACTGTTCTTATACCAAAATAAATTCCACAAATGCACCACACGAACATCACTCTGCTCCTGTTCATGCCTCCTCCGGTGCACACAGCTTCACGGAGCAGGAGCAGGCATTCTGCCCGCTCCACAACTACTTAGGAATGAAAATGCAGAGCAGGGACCTTCGCTCTTGCCAAGGCCTGAGAGATCATTTCTAATGCTCGGACAGTTGCCTGGTCACTGCCTCACAAGGCGGACCCCCCACAGACCCGGCAGTGCCCAGGTGCCCGGAGCCCCCATACTCGGCAGGTTTGGTTTTGTGACCTGCCCACGAGAAGGAGCCGCTACCGGAGCACGGCGCAATCTGCTTCGCACGGGTCGTGGGGGCGTCGCGGCGCTCCCGCTGGGGCCTCACCTGGCGGACCCTGGCGATGGCCTCGTTGGTGGCGGGGCAGTAGGTCGTCACCACCTGCGGGAGACACGCACGGCAGAGACGCTGAGCACCCACAACACACACCGCTCGCCCCGCAGATACCCCTGTTTTGACGGGATGAGGAGGGCAAGGCCGCTCGCCTAAGAGACACCCCGAACGCGTAAAACCGCCGCCCCCGAGAAGAGCCCGCCGCGGCTGCCGGCTCGGCGAGCGGCGCGGCCCGGGGCCTGCCCGCGGCCCGGGGCGCACCTGCCCGCTGCCGCCCCAGCGCCCGTTGTAGACGCCCGCGTTGTCCTCCTGGAGGCCGAGCTCGCGGAGCCACGCGTAGCGCGGCTGGCTCACGAGCAGCGCCGCCATGGAGGCGGCGGAGGCGGCCGGCGGCGACAACGGCGGCGGCGCGAGCGCGAAGGCGGCGGTCGCGCGGCGCAGCCCCAGCGCCAGCATCACCGCCGCGCAATGGCGGCCGCCGCGGCGCCGCCCCCGCGCCCATTGGCCACGCCGCGCCTCGCCCCCCGTGCCCATTGGCCGTGCCGCGGCACCGCCCCGCCCCCTCGGGCACCGCCCACGCCGTCCTGACGGGGCTCGAGGGGAAGGCGAAACGCGGCGGGGCGGCGCCCCGGGCCCGAGGCCGGGTGTCCCGAAGAGCCAGGCCTCGCACGTCCCGATCAGGGCGGGGACACATTATTGTTTCATTACCCTTTTTCTTTTTCATTTCATTACAGCAAAAGTAGCTACTGTTTTTGACTGCCTCTGTTTCACAGCGCTCAGGTGGAGCTTCAAACTGGGCCTATGTCGTAAAGCCCCTGGAAACTGACCAGTAGCCACCACTGAGAGTGCCAAGCACAGTCCCCGAGTCCCCAAGTCCCTGAAAAGAGGTGGGAAAGAGGCAGCAAAGATCCTCAAAAGCAACCCGAGTTCCTGAGAAAATGCCACAGCTCCGCAGAAACCTCCCTGCGCTTCTTCAGGGCCCTCTGGAGCAGCTCCTCCGCAGGCCCTGCCGCGACAGCACGTTCATTCACCAGAGCTCTGTGCGCGGGAGCACCAGCACAAACCGTTATTTTTGTCAGGCTGGTGGCACAGGGTTTAGCAGACCCCAGCAAAGGCCTTTTTTACACAACTCTTAAAATCAGCAGGACAAGAACTGCTCCAAACTGCCCTGCTGATGCCCCCCAGGCCACCACCTGCCATGTTTTACTGCTTGGTTTCATCATGGGGCCACTGAATCTTCCGTGCCCAAATGCCACATCACGTTGTACTCCTGGTAGGCTTTCCTCAAAACGCGTCCCTGCTCTTCAACCAGGGCCAGTCAAGCACTGGCCTTGCTTGAAGTGAAAGCCAGGAGCAGAGACTCAAGCTGCGTATTCCTGTGACCTGGCATCCGACATCTTGTAACTCGGTTTTTACCCCCAAAACCCTCCACAAAACAACGTAAATCTTCCAGAAAAGTCAAGATTGAGTATTTCTAATAGCAGAGGGGAAGTAAGAACACACAGGCATTGAAACAGGAAAGAAATGTAGCTACTATTGTTTGTATTATTCTTTTCATCCTTTAATTCAGTGCTGTTCCTAGGAATCTTGGTGAAAAAGGGTAAGTTCAGGTTCTAGCCCTGCCACTTATCCATGTGCCAAAAGTTTCTGATTTTACTTTTTATTATTATCATTATTATTTCTTCCTTCCCTTACACTGGACTAACATGATTACCTCGTTGGTAGCTTACTGCACTTGTCATGCAAAGCTCCAAGTAATTTTTATCCCATGTTTTCAAATTGTAATTCCTCTTAAATGGCCATATAAATTTATACGATTTATCACTAAACATCATTTGCTTTCAGGAATGCAATGTTTTCTGAATGACCAAAACAATTAGGAATAAACTCTCAGGCTACGGTTAAAGCATATACTTAGCACATACTCAAGGGGGAAAAAAAAAGTCCCATTCATGTCAAGCCAATGACTAACTGCCATAATTTATCTCTTGATATCCACAACTACACAGTTTTGCTTATTGGTAATGGCATTAACTATAATCGATTTGCCCTTTAAGAAAGGTTGTTCAAGTAATTTTGTCAAATGAAAGTATCTTTAGATGATATGATCAAATTAGTGATGGTTAAAGTACTCTGGCAATATTTGCAGGGAGAGGATTTTAATCTGAAACCCTGTCACCCTAAGGCACTACATTAAGACCTTGCCTAGCAGACTAGTCATGGGAGAAATTAATTTCCTGTGGGCAGATCATTTTATGGAAACGCTGAAAATCTAGATCTCTTCCAGGATTTCTCACCAAGCTGTTTCACAGCCTTGGGAAATTGACTTAAGCTCACTATACCCTAGGATATACACTCTATAAATAATGATCTGCTTTGTAAACCACTTCAGGAAAACTGCTGCATTAGAATGAGGTGTTAGTGCTATTATTATTATCATATGAAAATATATGTTATAGTCTATAAAAGCAGGAAAAGAAAGTTACTGTATACACAGTTCAGTAGCTGAACATTTCACTAGTGTCATTACATGCAAGATTAAATTATCAGTTGTACATGAAAACTGGGTTTGGTTACTATAAAGCCTGTATCAAAAAGCAGCATTTCACTTAACCATGACCGGAATGCCTAAGGAATCTCAAGCAAGAGCAAATTGAAAGACAAATTAGTATATCTGCAAGGTAATACATGGTAATACATTTTCTTCAGCAAGATGATGAAACCTTACATCTATCACCTACATGTACATCGAATCACAGAACCATTATGGTTGGAAAAGACCTTCAAGATCATCAAGTCCAATTGTAGGAAAGGGATGCCTGGCAAGGCCAGCCCAGGGAATCATGTGCCAGGATCCCAGCTCCTGGTTGCTCTAGTAGATGAGTGGACTCACCGGCATGAAGGCCGCCACCGGTGAGCAACACAGCATCCAGATTCCCAGATTAGAGTGATGGATTTCCCCCATACACTCATGGACACACGAGCGGCACGATCTCTCCTGTTCCTGAAGTGCACTCTGAGATCCTCCACTCCTCTACTCACATGAACAATCACAGAATCATTATGGTTGGAAAAGACCTTCAAGACCACCGAGTTCAACCGTAAGCCCATCACCACCCTGTCTGCTAAACCATGTCCCTAAGCACCTCATCTACACGTTTCTTGAACACTGCTAGGGATGGGGACTCCGCCACTTCCCTGGGCAGCCTGTTCCAAGGCTTCACCACACTTTCCATGTACAAATTCTTCCTAATGTCTAACCTGAACAGCCCCTGGCACAACTTGAGGCTATGTCCTCTTGTCCTATCCATAGTTGTTGTGGAGAAGAAATCAACTCCCACCTCACTACAACCTCCCTCAAGTAATTGTAGAGCGCGATAAGGTCTCCCAAGCCTCCTCTTCTCCACACTAAACAACCCCAGCTCCCTCAGCCGCTCCTCGTAAGGTCAGTGCTCCAGCCCCTTCTCCAGCTTCACTGCCCTTCCCTGGATGCACTCCAGCGCCTCCACGTCCTTGTAGTGAGGAGCCCAAACCTGAACACAGTATTCGAGGTGCGGCCTCACCAGCGCCGAGCACAGGAGGACGATCACATCCCTGGTGCTGCTGGCTGCGCTGTTCCTGATAACGGCCAGGAGGCTCTTGGCCTTCTTGGCCACCGGGGCCCACTGCTGGCTCATATTCAGCTGGCTGTCAGCCAGCACCCCCAGGTCCTGTTCTGCCACGTAGCTCTCCAGCCACTCTGCCCCAGCCCTGTAGAGCTGCATGGGGTTGTTGTGACCCAAGTGCAGGACCCAGCACTTGGCCTTGTTGAACCTCACACCATTGGTCTCAGTCCACCGATCGAACCTGTCCAGATCCCTCTGCAGAGCCTTCCTACCCAGAAGCAGATCAACTTTCCCTCCCAGGTTGGTGTCGTCTGCAAATTTGCCTGAGGGTGCATTCAATACTCTCATCCAGACTGTTGATAAAGATATTAAAGAGGACCTGCCCCAACACTGACCCCTGGGGAATGCTGCTCATGACCAGTCACCAGCTGGATTTAACTCCATTCACCACCACTCCACGGGCCCAGTCAACCAGCCAGTTCTTCACACAGCGAAGAGTTCTGCTGTCTAAGCCATGACCTGCCAGCTTCTCCAGGAGAAGGCAGAGGGAGGCAGTGTCAAAGGCCTTACTAAAGCCTAAGTAGACCATGTCCACAGCCTTTCTTTCATCCACTAGGTGGGTCACCCAGGTATAGAAGAAGACCAGGTTGGTGAGGCAGAACCTGCCTTTCATGAACCCCTGTTGGCTGGGCCTGATCCCCTGGTTGTTGCGCACATGCTGTGTGCTCACCCTTCAGGACGATCTGCTCAATAACTTTCCTGATATTGAGGTCAGACTGACAGGCCTGTAGTTCCCCAGATCCTCCATCCAACCTTCTTGTAGGTGGGTGTCACTTTGGCAAGGCTCTAGTCATCTGGGACCTCCTCTGTTGACCAGGACCACTGACAGATGATGGAGAGCAGCTTAGCAAGCATCTCCGTCAGCTTCCTCAGAACCCTCGAGTGGATCCGATCTGGCCCCATAGACTTGAGTATCCAAGGGGAGTACAGGTCACTGACTGTTTCCTCTTGAATTATGGGGGGTTTCTTCTCCTTTCCATAGGTGTCTTTCAGCTCCAAAGAGAAGAGCGGTGCAAGCTTCCTTCCTCTCCTTCAGCAATGTCCATTTGCTGAATGTCCAGCATCAGGAGAATGCCCTCAGAATGTCAGAGTAAATCAGTTTTCATAGCTATTCTTTCATTTTCTGTTCTGCAGAGACTGACGAGAGGGTTCCAGCTGACACCAAAATCACGACGTCCATTTCTTTCCCTCAGGCCACCAACAAAACTGTGAGAGAACAAATTTCAGTCACACCTGACCCACGGTGAACTTGTTTTTTATCCACTGACACAGAGGTATAAAGCAAGTCTTGAGTTCTTCTATCCCCTGTTAACTGTTACTCCTAATTCAAACTTTACTCTTAAAAAGTACCTAAGATCAAATAGGTTATAACTGGCTATACAGTATGTAGCATATGGTGAGGTGGAAACTGCAGCAGTTTCATCTATAGGTACCTCAGATAAGAAGATGCATTTTAAAGCACACCTGATCCATTAAGTAGGAGGTTTTTGTGGCCGTATCTGTTATTGCCTATGTTCACTGGCACAATAAATCCCAGGAAGATCAGAAGCTCACGTGGTTGCATTCAAAACTGGCAAGATGCCTTGCGGAGATTACAAACTCAGAAGATCCTACTGAAACTTCAGAAAGATCACCCTCAGAAGGTCTGATCACAATATCTCCCAAAGGGATAATAAAGTATCTATAAAAGGTATGCTACTGGATACAGTTTTGTCACTAGAAACACAGATTTTCTCTCAGTGTTAAATACTGATATTCCCAACTCAGTTCCTTGACAGAATATAGCTGGTTCTGCCTTAAGGAGTTTGAAAGTTGCATCTCTAATGCATTTCATAATCTTGTGCAGATTTTTATCTTTACTGGATTATGCCTATGCGTGCTCAAAGGAGTATCTCTCGATGACAAATTTGCAAGATGTCTCCAACCAATATATTGAATTCTAGCCAAAAGGTCTGTCAAAAAGGGTAGCACACTAGCTGAGCCATTGAACAACACAGTGTCAATTCCTCCACCGACCTCCATCACCATAAGTAAGTAATTAGTCCCTCCAGCCTCACTGGTCATGCCGGAAAGACAGTCAAGATCTTGGCACTGTGCCTTATTTGGCTCTGTTCATCCTTTTTGCTACAGGGCATCCAAACAGTTCAGACTCTCGTTGTGACAAGTGGTGCCAAATTTCTTCTAGGAAGGTTTCTGGGACAACTTACCTGCAACACATTGGACTCAAATCAGCCTTGCACTACTAGCTATGCCAGTCAGAACCATTTCTGAACCATCTGCGGTAGTATAGATGTATATAAAAGATGTGGTTAGACCTGCATAAAAGCTTAACATGGGCCTCTTCCTGGTGTATCCAAGGCCATTATCTAAATAAGTACGGCTGCAAAAACTACCTGTGAAACATCAGTATGAACTCAGCCAATCCCTGAAATACAGATATATCCCGTGCTTCTGTTCCATACGTGCAAAGCAGGAGCAACAGCAGGGTAACGTACATAGAAGGATTGTGCCTCAAGAAGCCATTAAATACCTAAGCCTTATTGTGTACACTTGGGGTACAGAAGATGGAAAAAATATTCTGTATTTTTTTCTGTCTCTTCTACCTGTTCATACAAAAGTCTGCATGAATTCTGAAGTGAATGTTCAGTGAAGACTCTAAAGTGCAGGTATGAGGGTAAAAATTAGCTAAGCTTGTTGGCAGCACATTCACACTGGTCTGAGAATTTGCACCACCTTTCATTTGGACCCAATACGCCCCTGACTGAGAGCAGAGCTCAGAATCTGTGGAATATAATACTGGTCTCTGATCATTTTTCTGCCAAACGGGTACAAGGATAGCTCAAATTATCACTTTTAACAAAGCCTTCATACAAAAGAAAAAATCCATTTTAGTGATGCTCATGACAGTCAGCCAGACCATGCCCTCTTGCACACCAGTTTCCTTGCAGACATGAGTTTCCATACCACTTCCTTACTGTAGCATATCCCATTCTTGAGCACTGGTATCTCCATATTTGACAGCAAAGTCGAACATTAATGGAAATGGACTCTGGCACCCAGGCATAAATCTGCCAAAGACAAAACCCTTTGCATGTGGGTTTAACTGAATAGCTTGTTGGTACTCAATCTTTTCCTTGAGTGCTTTCAACTTTTCAGCATCCTTTCTGATACCAGATCTGAGATCATATAACACTATGGGAAGCCCCACACAAGAATGCACCCAATGACATAATTTTCACTGCTGTTGCTGGTACATCAGGAGAAAGTATGGACAAAACAGCAGCTGCTGCTGGTGTGTCATGAGGGAGTAAGGACAAACAGCAAACACCAGTTCAAGACAAAGATTAGGGCCATGGTATCTTCAAGTAACTGAAACCGGGCAATGGGGGCAAAACAGGGCTCCCTGAACCAAAGCAAGCCCATATATGGAAGGAAGTTAACATGGAGATCAGAAGGACCCCAAAAGATGAGCACCGAGCTCTCAAAGGACCCTCACGGACCACTGAAGGAACTGAGGGCATGCACACGCGAGTGGGGTATATTGAAATTAGTTCCTAAGAATGTATTTTTATGTTCATTCCAGGAAATTTAATGCGTATGTATGTAATAGAGAAATGTAAACTTTGCCATCACATATTATGAGCTATCACCCGTACATCCAGTGCTGTAACAGGCAGAATGCCTACTTCCTAATACTACATTGGTGTTAAAAGGTTTATTCCAGACTTTCGGTGACAACTAGGCTAACTTACCATGGTGAGTTTGCTGAAACTATTCGAATGCTTGGTCATGCTGCGATTAAAGCAAACCCAAACACTATTTCCCCTGCAAGATTTCTGTCTCCTAGTGCACATGCAACTGACACAAACGTGACTTAACAGTTTCTATTAACAGTGTCTATTAACAGTGTCTATTAACGCGAGATTTCTCTTTTGCCGTCGCCCTTCTGCGCCGCCCCACACGCTCCGGCGCCCACGCAGCGCGCGAGCCGCCCCCCGCACGCACAAAATGGCGGCTCGCCTCCAGGCCCCCCGGCCTGCCCCCACCGCCGCGCGTCCCGGCATGCACCGCGCTCCGCGCCCCCGCCGCCGAGAGGAGCCGCCGATTGGCGGAGCGGAGCGGGGCGCGCGTGCGCGGGGTGCCCGGCACCGCCCCCTCGCCCTGCCCGCGCGCCCGCGTCGCGGCGGGAAGATGGCGCTGGAGGCGCGGGACATGGAGGGCGACGTGGAGGACGGCGAGCTCTCCGGCTCCGACTCCGACATGGCGGGACCCGGCTCGCCCGGGGACCCGCAGCAGGTGAGCGAGGGCAGGCCGCGGTGAGGCGGGCACGAAGCGAGGCCGTGCCTCCAGCGCGCCTAGCGACACCAACGGCCGTGACGGCTCCAACGGGCCGGACCGCTCCCCAGGCTCTAACGGCTCCCGCGGCTCTGATCCCCCCACGCTGCTGCAGCGCCATGCCCGGCAGCTGCGCAGCCCCCGGCAAGAGCCCGGCCCCTTCTCCGCCTCCATCTTCCTCCTCTCCGCCCCCATCTTCCTCCTCCTCGCCCTCCTTGGGCGCTCGCTGCGCTGCCGCCCCGGCCGCTCACGGGAGCCCCCGCTGCCCGGCGCCCTCCCCGGGGCGGCTCTGGGCCCGGCCGGAGCCTCAGCCGGTGCTGAGGCATAGCGCTTTGTCTTGAATTCGGAACTCTTCTGCATATGCTGCTTGCTGATGAGATGCTGTTTTGTTTTCTAGTCTCTGGCGGTTTTCATGTTAAGTTGTGTTTTAAGGTTATGAGATAAATATATGACAATACAAGGGCAAAACTTCAAAATATGATAGATGGCACTGCATGTGTAAGGATCTTTGTTTTCGTTTGTTGCTTCTATTGTTATACAGTTCTGAGATGTCTAGCATTAAAAATGTTACAGGTATACTGTGCAGTTGTGAACACTGTTAAAATTTTGTGTGATTGAATACGTTTTAAGCTTTTTGTTTAATAATGTGATAAAATAAGCTGAAGACTTCTTGTTGCCTGCTAGTGGAAAGAAAATAAAATGCTGGTTAAGTAACAGTAAGGGTTAAATAAAAGGTTTCTTCTTAACCCAAGTTTGAATGAAAAGATGACTAATTTTAAAAATCATGAGATGGTATATAATTTTACAATTGGAGGTCAGTATGGAGAGAACTAGAACTATTGGTAAGAAAAATGCTTACTGTAGATCGGCTCAGAAGCATGATCCAAAGTTTTGTGCATTGGGAATAAGAATTCTGGGTCATTTCAACCATGATGCTTTGATAGATGATGCGGCTTTCAGCAGGTTTGGTTTTGGTGTTTTAGGCTGCCAATCAAAAGTACAGAGAATAGTCTTTCCTAAATATTCTTGTAGCAATGAGACATATCTAAAAATATTTTAAAATCTTCTTCTTGCTTTCTACTTGATATAGACACTAGGCTATAGCAAGCTTATAGTTACACGATTAAAAAAAAAGAACACATGAACAATGTATCTTGACATCACTTGATAGCTTTTTTTTTTTTTTTTTTTTTTTCTTTAAGAGGAGTAATTGGGTTAACAGGCATTTACTTTTTACAGAAATCGCATGATGGAAGTAATTCAGTCAGACCTTTCCAGAGCATCATTTCATCCTGTGCACCTAGTGTCCCATATAGGACAACCAAAAGTGTGGACTCAAGTGATGAGAGCTTTTCTGAATCGGATGATGATAGTTGTCTGTGGAAAAGAAAACGTCAGAAATGTTCCAACCTTCCTCCTGCTAAATCTGAGCCTTTTCAGTTCACCCAGAACCAGCAAAAGCAAACTCTCCCAGGCGGCAAGAAGGTCAACAATATCTGGGGAGTGGTGCTTCAGGAGCAGAGTCAGGATGCCGTGGCTACTGAACTTGGGATTCTAGGAATGGATGGTAGTATTGACAGAAGCAGGCAGTCTGAGACTTACAATTATTTATTGGCTAAAAAGCTAATGAGAGAAGCTCAGCAAAAGGAGGCAGAGACTTTAGATAAAGAGTTGGATGAATACATGCATGATGACAAGAAAGCACTGCCAACAGAAGAAGAAAATGGACATGGTTTTCTCAAGCGAAAGCGGCCTGTAAAAGATAGACTGGGGGAAAGACAAGAAATGAATTATAAAGGAAGGTATGAGATAACAGAAGAAGATTCTGAGGAAAAAGTGGCAGATGAAATTGCTTATCGGTGAGTTTAATACAGTATTTCCTAACTTCCTTAGACATCAGGGGAAAAAAAAAAAAAAGAAAACTTTCTTACAGCCAAATGTTACATATCTTGCCGAACTATGAAAGGCATGAATGCCTTGTGCGTATTTCTAGAATCTTGGGACACAAATCTAGCATCCCAGCTGGTATCTTGAAAAAAGCTCCAATAATACTGTTTAACATCCCCGATACCCTTTTCAGGTAGTTCTGAAACAATAAGTGTGATAAAGTTTCTAAATTTCAGATGTGGAGAGTTAAAACACTATGAATCTTCTTGGAAAAGATCTGCCAGAATGGTTGGCTTCCATGAGAACCCTGTCAAGGAAAAATACTGTTTTTCATGGCATAGGTTAGTAGTGGCTTTGCTAGGTAAAGCTGTATTACCCCATAAAGAAAATTGTGGATTTGAAGGTGGACAGCAATGGAGATTTGTTGCGCTGTCCATGAAAAAGTGGATATTGCCAATCTCTGTGGTTATAGGTTACTTGGACTGTGTAGAGATTTGGAGACTCCAAATCCTGAAATGCAGAAATTCTTTAGATACTTGAAACATAGGTGTCTGAAGACACCTTTTGTTGCTCCTGTAAGTGGGGACTGTGCCAAGGTTCGACACTAGTACTGAAAAAAGCTTTCTCTTCTCTGTATTGTGAAAGTATACTGCAGTTCTGAGACAGCAGTGAGATTATTAAACAACTGTTACCGTGCACACACGCACTGCCATCTACTTCTGTGCACAGTTGTGTTTAAAAGAAGTACCTGGGGCAGATTGGACTTCATCTGTCCAAGTCCTTTTGTGGGCAAAGTGTTTATTTTCAGACAAGTTATTTTGCAGAACCAGTTAGCTCCACAATTCCCTTCAGCTGACACTGGCAGCACAGGACTGATGCTGTTGAGGCAAATGACTGCAGTCGTTCTTATTTAGACAGACTTAAGTTGACTATCCTTTTTTCAAAAGGTGAATCACCCATAACATCCATGTGTGAGGGGACAAAATTAGGGTTACATAGGTAACAAAAGTTTAAAACTCAGTGATTTTGGATTGGTCAACAAACCCATTTTTTATTTAGGTGGCATTGTTAATGTGTAACATGTGAAACTTGGTACTGCTAGAAGTCAACTTTGATACAGTAATTAGCCAGTGATTAATGCCATTAGCCGTTCTCAGTAGCTTTCATTTTTAAATTTGAAAACTTACAGCTTGTCACTTGTAACAGACTTGTCCCTTTGTGTTGAGCTTCATTAAGATGAACGTAGAAGCCTCCTTTTTCTTTTCATGTGATCCAGTTTTTTTGGAAATATAGCATTGTTGCTTAAGCAGTGCTGTAGCATCAGTGCCTGAATGACTCTCTGCTTGTGCTAGCCCACATAGTAAACGGAAATCAAGGAGCTTTTCCGGCTGCTCCACTCCTGTTGGACTGTACCGCTTCTTAGAGTTAAAGCTTGTATAAGACGGTTGTGTGCAAGGCAGAAAGAACTCTTGGTGAAGAGGTGACTGTTTAAATTGGCACTGCTAACAGAAGTTGGTAGAATTTAACCAAATTTTAAGGAATCTGTTACGCTAAAGCTATATGCTTTTGAGAAACATTTCCCTCTCTTCCAATGATTGATAATTTGTAATTCAATCCTGTAAATATTTGAGATGGCAATTAACTTTCAGTGCCTAATAATCCACTGAACTTGGTAAGAATAATTACAAAGTATGAATCTTCTGAGTGGCTAGAACAGTTGTCATTAAAATACCATGAAATAAGACAATGAAAATCGTATTTCAGTCATACAACTGAAGCAGTTGAAGCTAGCCTGCTTCCTGGTATTCCTATATACTTCTAAGTGGACTGAGACCTTATTATATCATCATTGTAGCTCATAAACCTTTGTAGCAGGGTAATGTTACTTGAAATGTTAAAGCTTGGTTTTCAAGAAGTGTTGATAACTGAGGGGAGTCTGTTACTCCCCCAAATTTGAAAACATTTTCATCATAAAAATATGAGAATTTAGAGTATTAACCCTTGCTCTGGAAAAGTGGATTTGATTTGTGAGCTTATGCATTTTTGCCCAACAGAAGTACAGACTTCTGCACAGATATCATTACTAAAAAAAAAAAAAAAAAAAACTCAATTTAACTCTGTAATGTTGTAGGTCTTTGGGAGATGGGCGGTGCTATTTGCAGGTAGATTACCATAGATTGTGTCCTGGGTTTGATTCTTTTTTTATTATTCTGTAGATTTGTAAGTGTTGCGCAAGATATTGAACTGTTACAATCACTATTGCTTCCACTTAATTGTTGATTTAACTGTAGAGTGCTGTCACTTTAATTAAATGCAAATTATCTGTACCTAGCCTAAATCCTGCATTTAATGTCACCCAGCTTCCTCTCTCCCTTCATGCTCACAACTCCTATGTGTTGTTAGTTCATCTTACACAGCAGACTATAATACTATATTTTCAGAGGTTTGTACTGGCCTTTGATGTTTCTCATTTGGTTGAATTTTTCACACATCAGTAGAGAGAAAATAATCACTAATTTTTTATTGAAAAATGTATACTCTGTATATTAATGTCTGCTAGAAGCTTAGAATTCTGAAGTTCTGTTGTCAGTTTTACTTGAGAAGTCCTACTGACTGTAAATACATTCTTTTTTTTCTCCCTCCTTTCTTCTCTGAAAGGCTTTGTGAACCAAAGAAAGATCTGATTGCCCGAGTAGTGAAAATAATTGGAAAAAGGAAGGCTATTGAACTGCTTATGGAAACTGCTGAAGTGGAACAAAATGGTGGACTGTTCATAGTGGTAAGAAAACACAATATTGTGGGTTTATGAGATTTTTCTACTTGCAGAATACTTGATGAAATACTACTGCGATACATTTGACAAGTTTTCCTGGATTCCATGCATTAATTTACTGCCACCCTTTTAGGACTCTTTTTAGAGCTGTGAAAATCTTTTAACAGTATGTTAATGTAATCTTCTAGCAGGGTTTGTGTAGACAGTGAGTCGAATGAATGTGTAAATTGCCCAAGCTTGGAGGCTTAAGAACAATAACTTATACCAGTGATAACATTTCATTGATTACTCTTTATTTCCTGGAATGTTTCTCTCTCAAACTAAGAGTGCAGGCCTCTAAAGTTTAAATGAAACCTTACAATTTTAGGATCCAGTTGTAGTATCTGGCCACATTGCTTCAATAAGCCAGGTGCATTTTTTGAAACCATTGACTAATAATCAGAATGCCATCAGAACTCCAAATACTATATAATTCTAATGTCACATATGAAAAGTAACATTCAAGAGGCAACCTGTAAGCCTTAATACTGGATCAATGTCTCTAGAATTAGTCTTAGATCTGTAGAGCAAAGTGAGTACCATTTTCTGTTACAAATCATAGTAAAAATCCTGTACTTAGCTGGTAAGGTTATAAAGTTCTGCATTTTTTTTTTTCTTAAATGGTAAGTCTACTCTGGTAAGAGTTATTTAAAAAATGGGAAGAGACTCAATAAGTACTTTCATGCACTTGTATATACATTTTTAACATATTTCTTCAAAAACTAATTATTTTTCTTAAAAGCAATAATACTCTTGAAAGATTAAAGCATTTAACAGCAAATATTTAGCAGGGAGATAAAAGAATACAACTCATGCTGACAAATTTCTTGGCTGCAAATCAGAATAGATGAACAAAGTACACTGTCCCTGTTGGTTAGAAATTTACTAGGATGATGAAAGAATACGGAATCTGATTTCAAGCTTTAAAATTCAGCTTCCCTATTCTATCTTCTTTAGTACAGTATCAGGGCACTGAAGTAACAGACAATTCAATTTTATGTAACATTTATATATCATAAATTGATATAATTCAATGATAAGTGAACCTTTAAAGTTGGTTGAGTCCATTCATGCTTGACTATTATGCATTATATTACTTATGTTACACTGGGTACTTTTGAAGCATGGAACTACCGTCCTGTGGGGAAAGGCTTTAAAGTAAATATTGTATATAATAACTCTCAAGCAGAAAAACAAAATCCTGAAGGCAGGTGAATTTTAGAATTGTTAGATGTAATATAGTAAAATTTAATTTTACGTAATTTCGTGAAACTTCTTTTGATATTTTATTGGGCTTCTGTTTTAAGATCTGAATATCTCTTTTAAAATTTACATTCCTACAGATAGCTGTTGAGAGTAGTTAGAATGCTGTTATCCTTTTGCTCCTTTACTACAAAATCAGATTTAAGATATAACTGAACAGCTTTTAAAACAAAAACAACCAATTTCTTCCCCCCCGCCCCGCAAGAAATAAATAAATGGAAAATCAGATGAAATGATTGCCTGCTAGGTCATTAGTTTTAGTATTTTAAAACAAATTCTTTGATATCTTACACATTACCTGTTCAAATGTAGAGAGCTGGCTATTGACCTTTTTTATGACTAGATTAGTCACAAACAATAACTAGTCAGACTTGTTGTATGATACCTTACAAAACAGCTTAGATTTCTGGATTCTGCCTCAATTAAAAGCATTGTTTTAGATTTTATTTCTCTATCGACACATTTTAAGCTCACTTTAATTACTAATTTTCACTTTCCCTTATAAAGAATGGTACTAGAAGAAGAACACCAGGGGGAGTGTATTTAAATCTGCTGAAGAACACACCTAGCGTCAAAGAACAACAAATCAAGGTAAAATTATCAGTATAAATGATTGTCTGAAGTAAATCTTGTCTTTTATTCTAATTAGATTTTTTGATTGAATCCTTTTGTAACTGTTGGCAAGTTTAACTATGTGTTTTGAAGTAAATATTTTTCAAATAAACCAACTTTTCCTGTTCAAATGATATAGTTAGCAAAAATGTAGCAAATGTTAGCAAAAATTACTGTTCCTACTACACAGAGTGAACATCTTTTATGTATTGCTAGTTGCTCTGCCTAACGCCAAAAACAAAAGAGCAAAAAAAAGCACATGCATTCCTATCATCATAGAGGTTGTCAAGTGCGCAACTGTCTTCCAGATTTACATCTCCTTGATGTTTGATTCCAACTTTTGGTGAGGGGAGAAAAAAAAAAAAGTATTTTTTTTCTGCAAAAGTATTTTGCAGTTTTTAAGTAAACAAAGCCAGAAATAAAAAAAATCTAGCCAACTTAATTCTGCTGAACGATCTGCTCCTTTAAAATACAGGGGAAAATTTTAAGTTATACTTTATAGTAGAGAAAACAATGTTCACATTTTTGAGAGCAAAGACTGAGATTTGGTCTCAAATATCAGCTCTGGAGAAAGGTTTGTTCAAGGTGTCGTAGAAACTTTTGGACCTATTTTCTCTATAGTCCATCTCCCAGTAAAAGTCTTTTGCAACACAGAATAAAAAAGCATTTCTTGAAAATGAAGGCTTACATTTGCATGATAGTTTGAAGTCATCGAGAAATTATGTGGCTGTACAACTATTAATGTGGCATTTTCCTTAAATGCAGGCCATAGACATACTTCAATATAATATATCTTCAAACAGTATGTTGGTTAAATATTGTTGGTTAAACATTAAGTATTAAATATTTGTGTTACTTTAATAAGTAGTTAAATATCTGGAGATGTTTTTACTTATGTATGTTTTATTTACCAAATATTACAAAACTGAATATGCCATTTTTTTTTATTCTTCAAGGAAATCTTTTATCTGGAAAACCAAAAGGAGTATGAAAATAAAAAGGCTGCCAAGAAGAGGAGAATGCAAGTTCTGGGAAAGAAAATGAAAAAAGCCATTAAAGGGCTTAACCTGCAAGAATATGATGATGCATCTCGAGAGACTTTTGCTAGCGACACAAATGAGGCTCTGGCTTCTCTGGATGATTTACAGGAGGGACATCATGAAGCAAAGATGGAACCAGAAGATGTTATTGAGATTGATAACCCTCACGATTTGGAAATCTTTTAGTTCTCAGTGTACTTGATAACAAAGTCTCTGTAAAATATATTCAATCAAGCTTTTATTATAATTCCATGACTTCTTGTTTTCATAAGTTGCAGAAATTTGGGAAATACTCTGTGCTGAAGAAAATTACATAATCCTTCACTAAATCTAACAGCGTGAGGGATATATTTTTCCTGTTTTGTTTGCTGCGTTCTCAAAAATTGTTAAGGTTTTCTAGATAACGGCTCTACTTCACATTGTTTTTGGAAATTTTTTAGGAATTTTTTAAGCCACGCTAAGTTTCAGAATTAAGGCTTTCTTCTAACCAAATGCATCATACTTCATCTGTTGAAGCTAACAGTCATAAAAAATAATAGCCAAGACTGCTCAAAATTAAAATTGAGTAGAAATTTACTATAGACATAAGATCCTATGTTCTTGATGTAGCGGTGTATTGACTAAAATAACAGTGTCTGTAATATTAAGATTCATAAAAGCAGATAGGTTTCTGAAACAAACTAGATTTTAATAGTAAATGATTTTTGAATAACAAGCCTGCAAACAAGCACTGTTGAGCAACCCATGTTATAAACCACTACTGCAGGTTTTAATCCTTCATATTATAACAATTGTTTAATCTTCCTACCTCTTCTGTTTAAGCTTTTTCCATAATTAATGCACACAGCTTGAACAGATCTTTTTGTTCTGAATCAATTGCAATGGAACTCAGTTTCTGAGTCGTTAGACCATGCTTCACTACGGTCTACACACATTTGCATTCCCCTCAAGAATTGTGTTTGCTCAAGACCTCATAGGCAGGTATAAATCCTTTACCTTGCAATTCATGTTCCCACACTTCTCCCTCATCTCTTGGTAGAAGTGTGAAACTCAGAGAAATTCTAAAGTTTTTATTAATTTTGACTCTTATGAAAACAACAGTATGCAAGAGAGAGATGGTTTTTACTTTGTAAAGAAGGTTGTAGTTTATAAGTTTTGAAGATAACTTTTGTGTTGCACATTGTTTGGGAACATAACAGAAGAATATGTGAGACACCGATAACATGTATGATGTCTAATATACTTGTCTTTAATAAGTTGTATTTTCTGTAAATTTTATGTGCTTTCATTATAAAATGTTTCTGAAATATTAACTAATTCACTTTCCAACCTGACAACAAACTTTTGCGCGTAAATTTTGCTCACCTGGGAGTTGTTGGGTTTCACAAGAGAAGTGTGTTACTAGAAACTTAATGTAACTGCAGTATTGAACAGTTCAGTACTCTCAGCAGCTGGTGTTTACTAAAGCATTTGGAGAAACAGCCATTAAACTTAGAGAATATTCCATTTTATGGCTTTAAATTCAGTTTCTCAAGAGTTTTGACCTTTCTGCATCCTTATTCTGATACACGAGTTCTCTGTTACGAAGATGTCGTTCATCAGCTGTGAAGCATGTTCTTGCTGGCACAGTATTTCGTGCCACAGGAGTAGCAAAGGTTTTGATTTGATTGTTATCTTTCCTAGCAAAGCTCTGCTGGTCAGCATGCTAAACTGATTCTGAGACTTTTTTTCTTTTTTTTTTTTTTTTTTTTTTTTTTACACAATTTGGTTAGTTTGGGACTGTAGCATCAGCTACTGGTTTGGGATTTCCTAGGTAATCTCTTTTTTTTTTTTTTTTTTTTTTTCCTAGATATTTTCAGCAAACTTTATGGGTGGTTTAGTTATTTTTTTATTGTCACGTAATTTGCTGCCAATTAAGACTATTTTTGTAATTAGTGGCGTTTTGACTGTTTGCTTGTTTGTTTGTTTTGGATTTCCCAAGTAAAGGTTGCTGGAACAGCGTGTAAATTTCCCTCTGTCATAGAAAGAGCGTGATACTGAGTGCTACCTTTCAGTGTCTGACTAAATGACTTTTGACTGTTTTAAGTATTTTCCTTTTCATTTGTTTGTATTTATTTACTTTGAACCTTGTCCTTCCAGAAGGAAGCATTTTCAAAACCGAGCGAGCACGTCTTGCGCAGGTGTTTTCTCCCCCGTTAGGGACGAGCCTGTGTTAAGGAGCAGCCGTCCCTGTGTTTCGAGTTTGCGGCTGGAGCCGCAGGGCCAGGCGCTCTCAGGGCTGCTCGTGGGGCGCGCGTTGCCGTGCCGGAACGCGTCGCTGTCGGCCCGGCAGCGCCCGCCTCACAGCGCGGCCGTGGGCAGGCCTGCAGCAGGAGAGCCCGGGGCCATGGAGCCTGACGCTGCAGCCGCCGCGGCTCCCGGAGGGACCGGTGCAGAGGCGCAAGGGTGAGGAGGCCTCCCGTGCTCCTGGGTTGCCCACGGTGCGATTCTCTGGGCACCTGCCCGAGCTTGCTGGAAGGTGGTGACAGGATCGTGGTGGTGGTTATCGACTTTCCTTATTTCCTCTTTTGATTTCTTCCCCAAAACTACCCAGCAAAAAGCAGTAAGTGAGGGTTGCGATTTGGTTCTGTCAGCTCCCACGCTTGCTGGATCAGCCAAGTGCTGACAGAGAGAGCAACCCTGCGGTATTAGCCGTCTCTGGCTTTTGAGCAAACTGGATTATGTGGGCTGTGGTCTCCCCAGGAACTGGTAATCCTGGCTGTTGGACTTCATTAGTTGATGTGTTAGAGACCAAAATGTAAACAAAGTATTCTTGTTCCTAAGTTTTCTCTGGTGAGCAGACCTGACTAAAGCATCAAAATTATTACAAGCGCAGACTCTCCTCCTGGGACAGTTACTACTTTGTGCCTCCTAAGCTATGAGAGTGTGCGAAGCCAGCTGTGCTGCGCCTGAAGCAGGTGGTGAAAATGACAGAAGTATGCTTTATTTTGTAAGCACAAGGCTTGTTTGTGAGCAATCTTGTTTTTCTTCTTTATGTCCTAAATGCAGGTAAGAAAATGCTTTTTGGTATCCTAGGGAAATTGAATGGTATTTATATATGAGATTCAATTTTACAGTGGAACATAAAGGATTATTAGTTTGATTACAATATTAAAGATTTCTTCCCCTTTTACAATTGTGAAGAGTCTGTTTGAGTCTCGTATGGTAACTAGTTTCGTTCTGAAACTTTAACAGATGATCTTATTAAAGTGTTTCTGTGTCCTCCAGGCTTGCTAACTGCCATTTGCCAAAATTCTCAGGCAAGAATGGAATGATCCCGGAGCATTATGTGATGCCTTGGAAACAAGATATGAAGAACAGGAAGTTGATTTTAAAGGTGGGGAAACCAGGAAGTGTTTTCCTGCTATAAGCAACTTAATAGTTGTCTCATCCTTAAGGGGGGCAGCATCTTATTTGGAGTTCCAGAAATCGTGCCACATACCAGTGTTGTGCTATTCAGGCACCCTCTGGTGCTGAACAGCTGTATGAAAGAAATAGGTCACCAAAAGAAGCATAAAGGAAGAGTCTGTTTGTTTGTACATCACAGGATCGTAACGCTCAACAGATGGTGCCTTCCACTCTTTCCAAGGGCTTTTGGCAGCTTGGACACTGTCTTAACCCTCCCTACCCTAAACCTGTCTACCCAAAGCCCTCCTGCCATAATCTAACCCTAGCATAAAGCTGCCCTAATCCTGCCCTAACCTAACTCTATCCTAAGCCTACCCTTGGTCCACCCTCTCCTCCACCCTAGTTCCTGCCTCCACCCTGCTCTAATGTCCTCCAGGCTCCTCTGCTCCGCTCCAGCCCCTGCCTCCACACTGGTCCGCTTCACCCTGCCCCTCTGCTCCCCTGCAAGGAGGGTCCCTGCACCCTCCCCTACGCTGCCCTCCCTCCGCGCGGCCCCCCCCTCATCCTCCGCGCGACCCCCCTCATCCTCCGCTCTCCCCTCTGTACTGGCCTCCTCCGGCCTCCTCTCTGGCCCTCCTCTCCAGCCCAGCCCCACTCGCTGGCCATATTATGGCCACCCCACCATGTCATTCCCATTTCCACACCCATGGTGTGCAATATTGCATTATTATCTTTCTTTGGAGATATTTGAGACTTGCCTGGATGCCACCCTGTGCCACATGCTCGAGGTGTCCCTGCTGGACCAGGGGGGTTGGACTAGATGATCTCAAGAGGTCCCTTCGAACCTCAACCATTCTGTGATTCTGTGACCATCTTGATGCTATTGACAGGATGTCTCTCCTGAAACTCTTACTGTCTAAAAGGCATCTAAATCTGTTTTAACTGTTGATTCTAAAAAAGAAGGCCGAACTAGAACGCTTGTCAGCAGCTCTTGAATTACTCTCCTTTCTCTGTTTTGTTAGTGTTTACTTAATCCTATCTTTCTGGGTGTTTTGTTGACTGGAGATCAAAATGATTAGAGAACAAGTGGGTAGAACTGGGTTCTGGAATGAAGAGAGAGAGTGAAACAGCTGGAAACAATGCAATTTTTCTTTCTGCTTTTGAGAAATATAGTGTTAAGTACAATGTTAGAATCATTCTATGATTCTATGTTTTAGAATAACTATTCAGAAAGCTTTAGGGAATATCTTGCAGTAAAGGTGAAAGGAAGTAGTAAGAAAAACTGAGCAGAAGCATTAGTTATTCAAGCAGTATGGTGAAGATGTGATTTCTCAGTTGTGGGCAAAGGACTATGGAAATGGTATAGCCAGAGTTATGGAGATTGAGGCAAACGCGAAATCTGGCATGGGAAAATAAGTGGAGGAAAGGAAGTTTTTCTTTGTTTTTCTTTTTTTAGCATGTGTCAGTCATCTTATTAGGTATCCTTCTCTTACTCATAATTCCTATTTTTCAACAACAGTTTAAAGATGCAAGTCTGGATCTGAACTGCTCTAGTCCTTCAGTGGTTCTGAAAATACCCAGTCCAAGAACATTTGCATCGTAGCTCAGTTAAGGGATTAGGCAAGCTGGCGGAGAGGAGCAATCCTTGCCATTTCCCGGGACTACGTCTAGTTCAGTAGGCAGCTGGTGAACGTGTTGCACATGGTAGGAAACTACTGAGGGAACTGTGGCCTCTTGGTAGTTTGGGCTAACAGCATTCTACCTCATCCGTGACCTGCCAGCCCTGGGAGAGACTTGCAGAACAATGTTTCTCAGTTTGCAGAAAGGACTTGTTTAAAGTTTCTCACCTCCTTGGCTGCAGTGCAGATGTTCCAAAAAAAACAAAGCAATATGTAGACCCAAGTACCAATGACCAGTGAAAATGAGAAAAATGTATCTGAAGTCATATAAGGGAGCACTAAATAAGTAAGTAATTTTTAAAGGCACTTCCTTCAAGGTGTAAGCTGGTTTTATACTGGAGATTTCTTTCAATAATAACAGTTTTCTATAATTAAACAGGAAAAAAATGCATTCTTGTTTAAAATATAGCTATGTTAGCTGCCATTCAGGACAGGATTCTTTGTAAAGAAGCGAATTAATGTTCAAAATCCATGTTTTGATTCATTTTCTTTACCTGAGGCCAAAATTCTGTCAGCATTTTTATAAGCATGTGATTTCAGTAGCTACTCCCTTGAATAAAGTGATCCCTGCGTTGTGTAGTTTTGCACAATTACTAATTGCTACAGTTAACCTAGGTAGGCAAAGCACAGAAATAAAATCCATTTGTTTAGTTTAAATAGACAAAGATTGTATGCCTACATACATGTTTATGAACATGTTAGATATGTGTGCTACAAAATGTATACAGGCCAGCTGTTGCTGAATTCCTGTTTCTCTAACGGATCTAGGGTTGTATGTGCAATTGTAGGGTATATATTGTTTAAGTGCGGAATATATATTTGTGTACATATACATTAATGGAGGAGCCTTTGGTATGGTCAAAGTTTGGGGTTTTTTTCCTTTTTTTTTGTTTTTTTTTTGTTTTGTTTTTGTCACTTTCCCCTTAGACTTGTATTTGCTCTTTTTTTCTTTCTTTGTCAAACAGTAGGACTGTTTTTTACAGTTGTCATTTTGTCCTTACTGTTTAGTTACCACTAGGTGATTTTTTTAATCATCTTTTTAATTGGAGTTTAACTGATGGAATTTCTTTGTTCAGAATGCAGAACTTGCTGGAATATATGCTGGAGCTCTAGAAGACAGTCTGTTTTTGAAGCACCGGGAAAGACTTTGCCATGGAGAAGATAGAAAAAGCATCCAAGAAAAAATACCTAAGGAGATGTTAGTTGCTGATATCCCCATATATTCTCATTTATCTAGATACCAGTCATCTGTCATTGCTCTTGGGTGCAGGAGGAAACTCTGACCTCCTTTTTCCTTTTATGCTTATAGTCAAGTTTGAACTGTATGCACTATAAAATTTAATTTGCATAAGGCCAAATCACACCATTATGTGGACTCTTATTTTTTTCTATTTAGAGAGTAGTCATTTAAAAAAAAAAAACACTTTAAAATTAGACCAGCCATCATTGATAAAGGAGAAGAGAAGCTAAAATATTTTGGATTCAAGGTTGTGGCTGGAGAGCACAAATACATGTAGATAAGTATGTTTTTGTACTGGATGCGAAGCTTGGGAACCTTCTCAGCCACTGGTTTCTGAGAAATCAGTGGCAGCACAATCTCTTAACATCTCCTGTCTCTCTTTATGTCTTCTATTTATTTATTTTTGCCCCTCCTTGTCCTTCTGAATACGTTTTTCTGAGCTGCCTTATCTCATCTTCTTGTTTAAGCAGAGCTTCTATTTCTCTCTCCAACTTAACCATAAATAACAACACATTTTTGAAAGATAGGCCGTAAACGCACAGTTATGCTGCACCAGCTTCTGGAATTTTTCCAACCCATTTTGCTATAGCTGTTTTGTTTGTCTCTAACGCTTCTGTAGTGGGACTAGATTGTTCCCAAGTGTACAATAGTGAAGTAAGACTTCCATTGTTGGCAGAGGGATGGATTTCTGCTCTGCAGTCACTGACATCCTGTAGAAGGAAAGGAGACAAATGTGGAAAGATTCTCAAGGACTATCAGGAAAAAAATGAAGAATCATCTGAAGTAATCCAGGCGTAAAATAACACTAACTCCACAAATAGCAGCAGCTAGTCGCAGCCCTGCAAATACCTTCTCTGTAGAACCATTCAGTCGAAAATGTAATTCAGTTTTGCGCTGTAATTCTCACCATAATTTGTCGCTTGTGGAAATGTCTCAGTTCCAAACTGGAGGGTGGAAAGGGGCACATCTAAAGAAAGGGAAAAAAATTGAAATGTTTGTAAGGTTTGAGTTGGTAATGTTTGTGAGGTCTTGTAAGATGTAAGTGTTCCAGGGTATTTATATGCAAAAGTGAAGACAGGGAGGGGAAGCCACTTTTTGGGTACCTGGTTTTATTTTTTTCCACATTTACCTTATGTGAGACAAGTTTGCCTATTTTTATATTTTTGTCTTGATACTTTATTATTGTCTTTTAAAATATATTATTATCTTTCAAAATACAATGTACTAAAGTATATAGGTTATTCTCCTCAAAAGTTATTTTATTCCAAGTCATTCTGGTTTGTATTCCGGTTTGTAACAGATTTTCTCCATTAAATCAGACAGAAGCTGGCTTCAAGTTGTAAGTACTTAAAGATACAAAAGTGCCATGGAAACAAATGATCAGAAGGGCTCTGAAGACATTCTCTTAATAATCACTATCCATTCTGTGTTCTGTGCCTAGAAATCCTAATACCTCAAGCAGCATTTTTTCTTTAAATGGTCTATAAATCAAAAATAGTCATGTTTATATTTCTTCAGAAAAATAGGTAGTATATATTTTCACCTGCAGTATTTCCCTGCTGAACTCCTGTCATGGTATATAAAAATCCATGGTGGGGGTGGGGTTTTTGTTGTTGTTGTTGTTGTTGTTGTTTTGTTTTTGTTTTAAGCATACAAAGGCAATAAAAATGAGCTGATGTATTACTGATGTTACTACTAATTAAGTTGTTTTCCCCACTCTGAAAATGTGTCAGTTCTATGTCTTAACCTGTTCATATTTGATTTGGACTGTCATGCTATTCCTCTAAGCTTATTTTCTGCTAACTGCTTAATTTTGCACATCATCCAGATTTTCCCCAATGAAAGGCATTCAAGATTAATTTCCCCAAGAACATCTGCAGCACCTCCCCCGGGCTCTCTGATGCTTCTGTAAAGCCATTTCTTATTTTTAACAAAATCTTCAGAAGTAAAATGAATCTTTTGTGTGATCGGGTTGTCATTTTGCATTGTGTTGTTGGCTGTATAGTGTTCTACTCTTGCATTTTCAGTTTGTAGGATTACTTCTAGAGAAATTAGAATATGTACAGATGGAAGAGGATGTCATACTTTTTTAAGACTTAATTATTGGCAAAAATCTTATTACTGAGGGAAGGAGAATTTCACTGAGTACTTTTGTGAAATTTTGCACAGCATAGCTTGCATCTAATCATGTGCAATACTCTGCTCAGTTTAACATCTCAATCTCTTTCCTTTGCGGGTTACAAACTGAACGTGTTCCGGGCTCCAGAGATGATGATGATGATGCAGTCACAGTCTTGTGTTCTCCCGGTTTAGCCAAATAGTGCCAAACAGCACATGAATACCCGGGTGTTACAGGTGTAAAGCTGTCATCTTCTTTGCGCTCAAAGGAATGAATGAAAACACGCAGATGCCAAGGAAGCAAGGAGGGATGGGGCTTTAGGGCCGCCTATTTTTCATAGCCAGGTGACTGAACAGAGAGATTTTTACATTTTTGTGCATTGCTCTTTGCACCCTGTCAGCCCGCCTCAACTCCTGAGTATTTTCTGTGCTCAGCAGCTACCTTAGGCAGTGTTAACACCCCAGTGAGTTTCCTGAAGATAGCTATAAAAGCATATATTGGGTAGGCAGTATGCCAGTTTGCCTGCTCTCTGCAGACTGTTTCCCTCCCTTCCTTCCTCTCAGCTCCAGCTCTGTTTGCTTTTCCAGCCAGCTCACAGCCATGAGAAATGGTTTCTCGGCTAGTGAAGAGCCAAAGGGCCCACTCCGGTTCCTTCCATAAGGCAACCCCCCAGAGAACAGGAGAGCGTGTATGAGACAGGTTCTAAGGAGACACCATGTGCGAGTTCACCTAAACGGTGTGAGCGATGACACAGATGAGACCGTGGCAGATATGAGTTTGTTTATGTAACTCATACAGCCCTCTGCTGATATCTAAGAAATCATAGCCTCTGCCAAACAAATTGCCAAGGGTGAAATTAATAGGCTGTTCCAGCAAGCCTGTTAAAAAGGAGAAGTGGGGGAGGGAGGGAAAGAAAAAGTACTTCAGCCTTTTTGGAGCTGTCAATTTAGTCTAGGAAACACAAGGCTCCCAGCTGTGAACTGAAATTAATAACACAGCCTAACCACCTCAGTGAAATTATGTGAGGAATAAAAGGATTTAAAATACTTCAATTTTATGAGAAAGTTAGTTTATATGGGCAATAGCAGAAGACATCACTACATGCAATTTCAAAACTGCCAGGTTCTCAAGAGTTGCAAACCACTGCTTCAGAAACGTTAATAAATAACTGAAGTAAATGCTGCATATTTCTACAGTCCAAAACCAGCACACTGTTCAGTGCTGCACATTGTTCAAAAGCCGGTAGAGCATCTGCAGCGGTGTGAGCTGCAGTTTGCAAGGGCATGGGGAACCCAAGGGAAAGTGTCTATTGCAGGCTGGGCACCGTGTGATAGGAGACAGGCTGCACCGCTGTTCTCATGCACTTACAAGCCTTTGACCTTGCACGGGGCAGAGGAGGGAGAAATGTTTCCAGTGGAAGAAAATTAGAATATGCACTCAAAACAGTGAGCTTTAAGGGTTAATGTAGGAAGAAGGGTATGGATCAGTTATTTTCTGTTGGCTTTCTCCGTGAGGGTAGTAGTAGTGATATAAGCGAATGGCCAGTGGTTTACTTGCTATGTTTTCTCTTCTAATTTTTTTCTGAATAAGAGTTAAAAACATTTTTTTAATATAACTTTGTGTAGTCGTAGTGAGGCTGTTCAAGAAGGCAAAAAAACTTTTTTTTGGTTTTTTTTTTTTCATTGTATAAGGTAATCGAACTTCCTTATCTATAAAGTTGTGTTGATAAAAGTAATTTTCTTTGACATTTCACCATTATTTTGAGTTTTTGTTGTCTTTTTCTTTAGAGCAATGTGTGAGAAGTCACCCATATGCTCCTGTTGCAGCTGTATAACTGTTTTTACATTCCTCCATATTTATCTCTGTCTCCAGTATCTTACTGTTCACCCGGCAGTCTCTAAAGCTGATGAAGCTTCAGCTGGGGACCACAGACCCTGGTGACATTTTGGTTCTATTCAGTCAAAGTGATTATTTCTGCCCTATTTATTGTGCAGTGTTTTGAAGGGAGAGTTTAAGCTTTAGGTTGCTGCAGCTGGGCCTCACCTGGAGGTAGGCCTAGCCCACACTGCTGGACAAAAGGCAAAACTTCGAGGTTAGGAGCGAGGCGGCGGTGTTTGCAGGCTCCCCAGGGTTATTTGAGTTACCTGAGAGAAACTGTCGTTTTGCTTTGTTCTAAAGAGTGAGAGGACATCTAGGAAAAGAGGCCAAAATGAGCAATTTCATCCTGGAAGGAAATGCCGGATAACATCTCTGGCTCGAGAGTATGAGGCAGCTTGGAAGGCTGCTGAGAAATCTGGAGCTGGCCTGTGGCGGGAGGCTAAATTTCCCTTGAGGAAGAATGATGGGGAAAACAGATGTTGTCAAAAACCTAATTTCCTGAGCAAGAAGGAAGTGTCAGCAACACAACTGGGCGCCAGACTCAATAAGCCGCGTTTTAAAGTGACCCTGGGGGAGGAGGGCCATCTGAATGGGGACACCCACCATACCATCAGCAGGAAAATGGGGCAAAAAACAGCCAAACCTGACAAAGAAATACTGGACAGCAAGTGTTTCATCTCCTCCTCCTCTGAGTGTCGCTCTTGCCCGAAGCATTTCTCAGCAAAGCAAAGGCATGGAAACAGCTTTTTTCAAAAGGAGTTAGTGTGGGGTTAAGATTGCGTAGGCTGTGTGTGCTTATCGGAGACCAACAGTGATCCTATTTTAAAAAAATAGTGACACATGTTAGTGGAATTTTATGATTTCAAGCCAGTTTTTTGAAAGAAGCTTTACGTCTCTTGCTGTAGGGCTACGTTTTGAAAAATTGAATGGTGTGGAAGTCTTGAAATAAATTTGCATCGTTTGACTACTGCTGCTATCCATAGAAATATTCCTGTTACTTTAAAAAAAATACAAAATAATACGTCTAATGTAGACAACGAAGGCACACGCAGAATTAGCTTGGTTTTAAGACAGCTTTTTGCAGTGCCCAAATGTTTTGCTTAAAACCCTTTAAGGTGGAGGACTCTAACGACAGTTTGCTTTAAATGTAGCTAAATGTGTAGAAGTCTGAATTCTTAGTCTGGCTATTAATGTCTGTGTCTCTGGGAAAATGGACTGATAAATCTGTCCCAGAGCCAACCTAGGGAATAAATAAATCTCTCCAACTGCAGGAGTTGCTGGGAACTGCAGGATCACAGCCGTTTGCTTTCCACGTTCATCATGCTGCTTTGACTTTCACAGTTAACCTGTGCAATCCCCAAATATAGCCCTTTCTAATGAAGAGGTAAAAACTGGCTCATGGAGGCAACTACTTCTTTGGTGAAATACCACAAATATACAAAAAAAAAAAAGACAAAGTCCAGTGATTCCACATTAAAAAAAAATACACATGTACTTCCCTACAGACAGAAGAAATCAAATCGTAAAACAGGGTTTTTACTCATGCTTCTAAATGATTTTGGTGGGGGACCCCCAGATCTAAAACTTTATTCAAAAAGTGCTACTCTGTCAGGCTTCCTCCTGGGCTCAGCTCCCTGGTGTTTTTCTGCTGCCTTAGCTTCCTGCTTCTTTCCTGCACCTACTTCTGCCCTTTTGCTGCTTCCTGTTCACACACACACGCCTTGCTGCCTGCACTCCTCAAATTTGTCTGAATGCTCCGACCAGCCACTGAATCGTTGCTTCTATGCCAGCTTCATTTCATGTCCAGCAATCAATGGTTTCACCTATTTATTCAGTAAAGGTGTTTATTAATTTTGACATATATCCAGAGTAAAGGATATTTGTCATTCCTACTAAACTTGGTGAGACTTGATCCAACCTATTTCATCAGTTCTCTCTTTTTTTTTTTTTCCTTGAAATAGCTTATGCTGCTCAGAGGCCTGTAAGAAGAAAACTGAATATATAAAACAGAAGGATTAAAGGTACTTTGTAAGCTGTGACACTTTTAGTCAAAGAATCTTAGCGGTGTTACAGATATTAGAATGTGAAAAAGTAATAATAAAAAACTGTAAATATGATTCACATTTTACTGATATGAATCATAAAGTCAAAGTGGATGAGGTATATCACTATGGGAAGGATTTTTTTAAGCTGACTTCTTTACAGAACCACACCAACCTTGTCTCAAAATTATTGTATTTTAGTACTCTAAACTCATGTTAATGCTTAATAATAGGTAGTGTGACTGAATTCAACATGCTTCAATTTATGACCAAATTCTCTCCAGAGGGAGATCCCAGTTTCCTTACACTGCACATTCAAAAGTTGCGTAAGCCTCTGTATACAAAAATACTCATTGTTGCATTCAGACAGAGTTGTAGGTATACAAAGATACAGGTGAATACAGCTTGCAGTTATTTGGACCACATAGGCACAAGCAAAAAACCATCTCTAATTGGGACCATGTAGATTGGTGCAGTTTGGTAGTTGTTTGGTGCCTCCCTACATGCAAAGCAACTGGGGAGCCTGGCATTGTGAACATCTGCCTATTTATACTTGGAAGGGTTGGATATAACAATAGATGAAAAATAGCAAATTAATATATCTAGATTCCATTATGAAGTCCTCTTTTTTATGGTTGGATATAGACATAGCAGTTTATGCTTAGTTTTTGAAAGTCTTCCCAAGTACATTTTGATTAAATTTTGATTAAATGTCCCTTTCCTATCATAACAAACTAATACTCAGGATGCTTTCCCCCCACTTTTTTTCCTTTTGTAAAGGAATCTGCCTATGCCCCATTCTTTTAAGTACTTCCTGCACATGGGTGGTACTTGCTTTTTTTCTTCTTCCTCTGAATTTGTGATACTTAGCCAAGTTTTTTTTAAATCTTTTCTCTTAAGTAATTGTGAGAATTTCCATGGGAGGTGGGCAGGTACTGAGTTTTCTCTCCTAAGCAATACAGATGATGCTTTCAAGTTTAAAGATGAAGGGGAAGAAAAAAAGAACAAAAACTAATACTGTATAAGTAAGAGGGTTTGTGTATGAGTAAGAGAGTTTTTGAAATATTTCCCATTCTGAGGCAGGCAGTTAAGGCAAAGTGAAGTCTGTATTTTATACTGGCACCCTGGGGAAATAAATGACTTTATTAGTCGCTATTAGTTGTTCTTTCTATTAGTATGTTTCTCTCCTGTTATGTTGTCTGATTATGGAATACAGAAGAGGTAGGGGTGTTTTGCCATAGCATATTTTGTGAGAATCATGGACAAGGAAGAAAATTAAAAAAAAAAAAAAGCTACATGCTGAAAAGAAAGGTGTGGAAGATTTTGTTCCCTTAGGTCATTAGCCTAGGGGAAAAAAAAAAAAAAAAACTTTGGAAAGGATATCTTTCAGGTTAACTATTGTCTAGCTGAATGCATGTTTTTGGAATGAAGTAATCTCTGTAAGATGTTGGAAGTAATTCTTGGCACAAAGCCCAAAAGAGTTAATCAGATGTTTTTGAATTTTGTGAACCAGTTGAGCAACTGTTCAAGCCTTCAAGGAAGTTGGAAGACGAACAGATTCTTAGAGTTCGCACATGCAGGTCTGGATTGATATAGGAGTCGTCTTTTGCAGCCAGTATGTCATTATCCTAGCAATTACCTTTTTTTGTACTAAACTGCTTTCTCCATAACAACCTGGAAGAGGTTATTTAAAAGAAAGCATTGTTATCAGAAACTGTTTCTTTACCACTTGCAAGCTATAACAAAGCAGAATAGTTGTTATGCATGAGATAGGGTTTCTGACAACTAATTCTAAAATGTGCTTTATCAGTAAGCAAGTGTTAACCGAGTCCTTATTTGGCACTCTTGGCCTCTTTGCAGTGCTTAACATCATTTGCTGTTTGAATAGTGCTTCGAGAGGAGATACTGTATTAGATTTTGCCAATCAATGCAAAACTGGGTAAGAGCCTTTTATCAAATCCTGTCGTCTGCTGAGCAAAGCAGATCCCATTAAAGTTGATATGGATGAGCAGTCATTTATCCCTGGATAGAATTTGGCCCTTTGTGAAACACCATTTGGAATTAATATTCAAATCTCTTAAACGATGAGGAACTAAGCTTTGGGATTCCAAAAATTCTTCATGTGCCAGGCAACCAATGATGAATGTAAAATAGCGTTATAAGGACCCAAGTAAAACTATCGCCCAAGAGAAAATTAAGCAAGTGCCTGAGGCTCGGGAAGAGGTACCTGAAAACAGCAATGACTTGCCCATCCTGCTCAGGGAGATTTCTAAGTGTCATGTAATCCTATATGTAATTTTGACTGGGTAAGCACCAAGCACTTCAGGATATAACCTCTGAGGGGGATGCACATGGGCATAGAAAGATTGGATTTGTATTGTTGATTCTTGGTTGGTGTGGTCTTAATGGCTCATTGGTTCTGGGGTAATGAGCTGATTTTTGGGAGAACTTGCTTGCTGAATGCTGGTGGTGAGAACAAAACACTGTCTTGGTCGCTGAAGCCAAATGGGAGTAAACAATCCACTGATTTTTTTTCTGTAGGTAAGTTTTCACATTCTTGTGTCATTTGGCATGTGTGTCAATGAAGTGAAAACAGCAAGCAAAAGTTAAATTTTATCTTGTTCTATAAGCACCATTACTATGTTCTGTTGTTCCATGCAAAGCAAGACAGGTTCAGGCCAGTCTCATCAAAGTGCAGGGTATCTGTGTATCAAGATTCTGTATTCTGGCTTATTGTAAGTCCTTGTTACTGAATATTTTGCCCTGCACATATCAACACCAAGAAAAGGTGCATGTTGTTGTAGGAAGGTTCACCAGGATGCCTTATGGTTTCCAACTTTGTGCTGTCACACAAAAGAGTTATGCTCCTACCAGTGTTACCGGTAATTTAAAAGATGAGACCCTGCTCATAATTTCTGTACTTAATTCAAATTCTGTGTTTTCCTTCTCTTGAGCAGAAAGATGCATCATCTGTGTGTTTCTCAGTATTGATTTCTCAGCCAAAAAAAATGATACATGCTCATATGTTATTGTAGGGAAATGCTGTGCTGAGGATCTGCACCACCTGCGCCTTGCTGGTAATGTACAGGGGAGTGTTAGCGAATTGTCCTTGGCTGGCTGGGAATGGGGAGCTAGCCGCTTAAGGTAAACAACTTTGCAGGGCTGAGAAGAGCCTATGCGGCCGGGACATAGCAACCCCCCTTAACAACCAATCGTAGCTAACCTGGATATCCCTCAGATGCTTGTAGGTATAAATATATGCGCACTTCTGCTAATAAACGGAGCAAGATCTAAACTCATATTGAGTCCGTGTCTTGTAATCCAGCTCGGCTCCCAACATGTAATAGTGATTTCCTTTTTTAACTTCAAAACATTTTCTACAGTATGAATCTTTGTCTGCCTGCAGTGATAAATGAACGCAGGTGGTCGATAACTGCTGAAGCTTCCATCTAGGCTCTCCTGGCTCATGGACATGGCTCTGGAGCAGCAGGGCCTGAGCAAGCTCCGCTCCGGAGCTGCCGGGAATATTGCCTCTTGCCTCTGCTTAAATGCAAGGAATGAAATGCAGCCTGGCGGGCTCATACCCCAGCGAGGCCCAGGGCTGCTCTGGGTGAATTAAAGGGTGTTCTGAGCTGCCGAGCTTGGCTTTGGCTTTCCAGGGACGCAGTCCCCCTGTCCCAAGTGCTCTGCTTGCATGTGCCTGTTGTTTTCACCATTTAAATTTCAACACGCCGGATAACTGAGTGGTGCAAGATATATAGCTGTTACAAGGCTCCTCTGCTACTTTTTATCTGCATGTGGTTTGAGGTTTTTATTAGCATCTAGCTCTGCCTATTAATTACAATGATGAGCAGGGTGAAATTAAACAATGCTAAAGGACTGGCAGGGCCTGTTTAGTAGATGCAAGATTTGACTTTTAGGGAATAATAGATAATAAAATAGTAAAACTAGGAATATTTGCATCTGAACTGCTTGGGGGAAACCAAAAGCAGCACACTGAAATGAAACACAGCCACAGAGTAAAAACAGAAAGACGTATTAGGGACTATACAACAATGTGCCATAGGCATCTTTACTTAACTTGTGGAGCCAAAAAACTTTTATATTCACTTGTAGTTAGTGAAACTAAAAGTGAATATAGTGTAGTTAGTGTGGTATTCATGGAGTTCAGGAGGTGAACTCTCAGCATATCAAAAAAAGCTATTGCAACTCCCTACTGAAGTTTTGGTGAATCTTCTCAAATATGAGAAAAAATGTCTGCATGTGTGTTCATACGACTTTCTTGGCAGTCATAATCAGCCTAGCTTGTGGTTCGGGCCTAAAGGTAGCTGAATGATGAGAAAAGTCTGCTCTGACAGTTTTGAGGACTGCCTTTTGTTTTTTTTTCCCTCAAGAGTAAAGGGAATCGATTCCACAGATAAGACTAAAAAAGAACATTTAATATTGGGAAGAATTATTACAATTAACTTGATAGGCTTCAAGTCTGCATGTTTCTTAAATTCTATTTTTGTTTAAAAAAAATGGACATTGACTTTCGATCAAAGGCAGAATAGGGGTTGAATTTCTATTAAGGAGAGTATACTATCAGGGAAATATTACACAGCTAAGGAATTATGTTTACCTAGACAATTATGCCGGTGCAAGAAGTCAGAATACAACGGGAAGGTTAGTAGACACTGTTGTTGAATATTGGTTGCTGTGTGAATCTCAGTGTAGTATTTATCGACAGTATCAGATAAGAAATACATAGTACTTCACTATGCTTCCATATGCTTCCATATCCGCTAAAAATATAGAACTTGATATGCAATTATCAAAAATAATCTTTTATGGTGGATTTTAAATAAATGATTTTGTGAGTGTAAGAAAAAAGACTTGGTGTCTCACCAGTTACAATACGCAACAATTTAATGGTTTGCCAAACCAACAGACTCATCAAACCTACCTCCTTCTGGTTTTATGAGGAGTGTAAACAGAGATAATGATTTTTTTTCTATTTTAATGATAATACTATTGCAATCCACCTATTAATTTTTGTTAATATAAAGGAAATTGAGATTTTATTAACAAGTTAAGCACTCAGTGACTAATGAAGCAAATAATAAAACACGTCTGTGATATGACTGTGATATAGTAACGTATCCTTGTTGATATCTTGTAGCTAGACTGGATCCTTCTGAAGCTGAATATAGTGGTTTCAGAAAAAGCAGAATTAGGCCCTGGAAAGAAGAAACTTACTTTCTGATTTTATTTTCCATGAGAATCACTGACTTATTTGCCTTGTGGAAAAGTACTTAGGAAAAAGTCTAGTCTTAAACTGCCTTGTAATCGTGTTGCAGTTTGCAGTATTTGCTTTGTAAATATTAATATTTGACTATCATTCCTTGTGCCAGTACTCTAAATTAGAAATCCCTGGAAGGGTTGAGGTATTCATAGTTCCGAACTCTGAAATATAGTACAACTTTTGTACTGGCAAATGAGTAACACTGCTTATGAGTAACAATGTAAAAGAACCCTGCAACCTAGATGTGAAACTTTTAAATCATAATTGTCTTGCTAATTTATTTTAAAAATTCATAGGGTATTCACATGTCTCCAACTCCTCTAATATATGACTGAAAACTGGTATTTCCAACCCTTGCCTGGAAGATGCAACACCCTCAGAACAAACACTGACACTCCTTATCTTCCCAGACGCATAAAAGAGTCTATTGGTATAAAACTAAATATAAGGGCATGCCTATGCCTGAACTTCACTAAGATTTCTTATATTTGCCACAGCAATGAGAGGAGGAGTGAACAAACCCTGTCCGTATTTCTAGGGGTCAACATTTTCATTTTCATTGTGAGAAAACACACTGAAATCTTTTATTATTGTTATTATTTTAAAGTGTGCTCCAGTTCGGTACCCCATGATGAATTACTCTGCTGTTAATGCTGCATATGCGCTGACATTTCTAAGCCTCCTGGAGGTAGATTTCTGCCAGAAGCAAATCCTAACAATACGTGTTAACCTGAGTTACTCTTTGTTCAATCCCAACACGAATGTGCATGGGACGTGGTGTTTGTTTTTTCTTGTGGCTTTTCTGCAAGCTCACACTGTTTTTCTTATGCTCTGCCAGCGTGGAGAAGCCAGTCTGGTGAGCACTGTGATTCACCGTGGTAGGTACAGTTGGGTATTTCTCCCGTGTTTTTCCCAGGTGTTTATTCTCATGTGTAAACCACTGGTGAGAAAGCAGCATGCATGTGTGAGCAGCAGGCAATCGAAATGCAGCTTCTTGAAGCTATGTGCTGGGCATGGAGCACATCAGCCGAGCGAGAGCTCCTCTGAGCGCGGAGAGGTCTGGAAACTTGCTGTGCCTGGTATTGCCTGTCAGATACTGCATTTGAGTTAGAGCAAGGGCTTAGCTGCTTGTCTAAAGATGGTCAATTTTGCACTGAATCACACTTCCGGTAATTTTGGTCTGCCACTAAAAGTGCAAGAACTTCCACTAACTAAAACCTTGAGTTGTGATTAACCAAAGAAATATAGGTAATCAGTCTTTGAAAAATACTTACATCTGTAAAACTCCTTAAAAATCATGAGATTTGGCAACAAGTGGTGTCCAATCATTGTTCATTGGATTTGTCCTGTCACCAGATACAGCAAAGCAATCTCAGGTAATAGTGTGGTCAATAGCTCTGTTACTTGTCCGCAGTAAGTTCATTTTCTTAAAACTCCTACTTCCTTATACATATGAGGCATCTGTGCTGACTAGAGTACTGTAAGCAAATAAGTTCTCTTTCTGTAATGTTTTTTTATAGATGATTGCCTATTCTGCAGAAAGGTAACGTATTTCTAGTTCTGCATAGTGTGTTTACGTGTCTTAATCAGATCTCCATGTGGAGCTATGAGTATAATTACAAGTTTGTTTCTCTTTTGCCATCTGCAGTTTCTTTCTCTCCTCCTTGGGGTTTTGCAGTCATTGTGGAAAGTGACTTTTAGCTTGCAGTAACGTTGATACCACTGTAGCTATCCATGTGTTCCTCAGCAGGGCAGGCAGACTATTCCCTGGACACAAACTCGGCCAAAATCAATGAGTACCGTGGATATTTTTCTTTAAATGTGCATCCCGCAATGCTTTCCTCTGCCTCATAACAACTGGAGACTCCAGTACTTGCTTGAGGAAGGCAAACTGAGCAGTGGCAGTTTAGCTAATGAGAGCTGAGGAGCACTACAGTTCTTGTGGCAACGGCTGTGGTGGGGCTGCATTTTTTTAACTTCTCCTTTCTTTCCTGACTCCTACTTCAGCCTTCATTTACTTCCCCTCCCTGTGCTCTTTTAGCCCTTCAAGAGTATAATGAGACACTGGCAAGGATGTATCTCTATTCCTTTTGTTTACCCTACCTAGAAGATCCCACAAAACATTAAAGAAAACCTTTTGAAGTGAGAGACTAGGCAGAAGAGAAAAAATGTAGAATGTGTTTTAATTTCATTTACATGGAGGAAATATTGATAGCTTTGTTTGAAAAATAGCTAGAGAGAAAAAGGAATATTTTGTAGGCAAGGAGTATTTTGTAGGCAAGTTTTTAAGTTAAAACAGGAGGGGACCTATTATAAGTAACATAGTCACACATGAGTTACTACAATAGGGAGCAGCAATTAGAAACACATGGCCCGTACAGTACTTGCAGTTATCTAACTGGCATCAGTTTTGCGTTATTGGAGCCAAAAAGCAGGGAGGAGTATTACTATTATCCCATCTGTTGCTGTGAGGAGCCTGCAGATTTTGCTGCCTTTGGAAACGGCTGCAGACATCCCTGTCCCCCCACCCTGCACTCTGCAGCACCCCAAGGGGAAAATTCAGCAAGGTTCTGCTCCATAGCTGCTGTGCCCCCCAAACTGCTCTCTAGGCACACTGGGTAAGCAAGAAAATTAGCAGGTTGGTTAACTTTCCAGAATGAGATACTGCAGGACTATGAAATAAGATAGAGGAAAAAAAACAGGGAAGCGGGGGGGGTGGGATCCAAAAAGGACCCTTCTCAGCCCTGGAGTTGTAAAGTTGATTGGACTTTGGAACCTGCTCAGATGTGGTGTTGTGTATGTACAAGCTTATTTCATACTCTGATGTTACAAGAATACTTGATCAGTGACGCAATGCTTACTTAATGCTGAATACAGCTGAGGGGAGCATCAGTCCTGCTTCGTATTTTATTAACTATAGCCAATGCAGTGGTATTTATTTTTGGTACTCAGTTCTGGCTTTAAAGCACAGATTGTAGCATTTACTCCGCTGAGCTCTTCTTTAGGAGATGTTCCCTGAGTAGAGGCAGTCAATATTTCACTGATAAATACTGACATTAGATTAGATAGCATGTAATTAAAAATGCTTGTCGATTTCTTCTTCAGAAAAGTTGCATTTGAATTCTTTAAGTAACATCGACCTTCAGAGTACTGACACATTTGCAGATTGCATTCACTATGATCCTTGACACTCTAAAGGTAGATCTAGCTTAAAGAAAAATGATTATTATATGTATAATGGCATTATAATAAGAAGAAGTTGGCAGCACTAAAAATTACTTGTTTATTAGGAACTGTGGCCATTTATGTAAATCTTCCACAAACTTGTCTAGATTGCCTAGGAGTCTTTTTCAGTCAGCACACACACACCAAACCCTTCCTGTTAAATGGCACCTGGGCTTCTCTTCAGATAGAATGAATGCAGTATTGTCTAGGTGAAGATTCTCATAGGTTTAGTGAGCCTGAATATCTATAGCATGCTGTGACTGTAAAATGTATACATTCTTGATACAGACGATTTATGTTAGTTATAAATGTATTAAATGGTGGATTTGGTGGTATTTAGAAACCATATTAAAATACTTGCCATATATTTAGATACAGGTTCTAAGAGGAGTAAAGTATATCAAAGCCTTTTTTTTTTTTTCTTTTTAATAAGTTGAAAATGGTTGAGCCAAGCTGCAAGTCAATGAGGACAAATATCGCATTCCTTGGCTTTTCTCTGGGGTAGAGAAAACATTTCTGATCCCCATGGGCAGCAGACTGGAGGCAGGGGAACGTGAGCACTTTGCCCCTTGGCGCGGTGGCTTGTGCTGCAGAGCAGCAGCCCCGATGGCTGATCCATAATGGCACTTAGAAGCTTTTTTATACAAAGGAAGTACAGTGCATACGTGCCGTGGATTGGGCCAAAGCTGCTGAGGGTGAAGAGGAATAATGTCACACTCACTTTATCCCTTTATGCAGCATCTGACACCAGCCCAGGCACAGCTCAAAAACAGATTTTTTAAAAATTTATTTTTCAACATTTTTCTTCAGCTTAATAGAATGAGATTATTTCAGTCATGCTAACATCAGCAAGAAATCTCAGATGTAAACAAACGGCAAGGAAATGGGAAGGTATGGTTATTGACAGCTATTAACTTGCTTCAGTAGAGAAGCTAATCAAGTAGTTCAAGACACACAAAAGATTGTGTTTTAAAAGAATGAGATTTCAGTAGATTCTACTGTTAGCTTTTAAAAATGTATATAGGAAATGCTACTTTTTTATATATAGATTAAACCAACAACCAGAAAATACTGTCTGGTTGAAAGCAAGCATGGACTTGGCAAGAAAATGCTTTTGTTCCTTAACTGTTATTATGATAAGGGCAATGATGGCTAGCTGTTACTACAACATCTGTTTCCATGCAATTTGTCCAGAGCTGGATAATCTGGTCTGCTGACAAAGCCCCATATAATTTCATTTTATGTAATAGGCTAGTGAACTAAAAGCAATAGCTTCAGCAACAAGAAGTTAAAGCTTGAGGCTCCTGAGGGGTAAAGGAGGGCCTCCTTAAGAAGTGTAGCTTGTGTTTTAAATATGCCTATTTAAATGGGAGGTGAAATGAAATTAACCCCATCCATAGCACCTGGCAAAAACAGGATGCTTCTCTTCAGGCATACTAACTGCAAAACAAACAGCTGAGGTGAGGAGGCTTGTGGAAATAATGCATATTTTTATAGTGAAATGAAAGCTCTGTGATTTAAATCTCAGTGCTAAATTAAATTTCAGAAGCAGACAGAATCAAAGACAGTATTAAAGACCTGCAGAGGGCTCAGCTTGTGCTACAATAAACTATCCTAAATTTTTTTTGGCTTTTGTACTGCCTGTGAATACTGATCCTTCCACTCTGGTGCCAGCTGCTGTGTAAAACTACCTTGGCCATAATCCTACTTTCCTGACAATTTTATGTTGCAGCAGGTGCTATAGACATGAAATGCCTTATTTTCCAGCTGCTGTTTCTCTTTTTAACCAGCTTTGCTATTTTCCACAGGGCTGGATATGATAGAATTGAAATGGCAGACAGGGGAGGAGAAGGCAGACAAATGTTGTGTGTCAAGAGGCAGGCAGTATGGGGCGAAAAAGTGGGGACCCCCTGGTAGGCTAAATGACCTTTAGTTATGGGTGATTTTGTGATTGGAAAGCATTTAAAAAAAAAAAAAAAGGGGGTTGCGGGGATGTCCTTTAATACCGGCCTTTACTAAGACAATGGAAAAGGGAATAAATGTCCTGGAAGCTCAGTGTTACTGAACTTCATACAGGCAGGTTCGTGCCCCAGAGGAAAACAGCCAGGCTTTCTAGGATGTAGTCATGGATTATCGAAGGGAAAACCTTTATTTTCTGCCGGAGCTGCGCACTGGGTATGTTTTGTGTGTTCTGTTTACATCTCTGGAAAAAGCTGAAGCAAGTTTAATCATTAGGGGGCAAATGGCGCACGCGGAGGGTGCAGGGCCGCGTGGGCAGGACTGTGATGGCCCTGGCGCAGGCTTGCGGAGTTAAAACCATTGCTCTCGATTGCACTACAGCAACCCCAACCAACAACGTGAAAGCAATACAAATATTTGCGTGGAAGCGTTATAAAAATGCAGGGAGGGGACTGCGCTGTGGGTGCTACAGACACTGGAGTTGCTCATCCCGTGCTGATGCCAAGTGGCCCCAACGTGAACTATTTTATCTGCCATACAGGGACAGTGCTGATCTAGCTTCAGGCTGGGTTGTCCTGGGGTTTTTCACCTGTTGTGCTCCTCTCCCCCAGGAATTCATGCTGACCTTTGGACTAAGGACAGTGTGGTGGGAGCCAAACTGCCCGCAGCCAGGGAGGGTTCAGACAGGAGCACTGAAACCCGCTGTGAGCAACGGCCATTAGAATAATCCCGTTTTAGCTATTAAAAGGGTAAAACACATGTGTTGGGCGAAACTTAAAGGACGCGCCTGCTGGCGCCGGGCCTAGCCCGGCTGAGGGGACGCTGGCGCCGGGGCCCCCGCGCCATCCACAACGCCACGTTAGTCCCGCCCGCCTCCAACGGCTCCTCCGCAACGGCTGGGGCAGGGGGCGCTCAGTAAGGCCCTTTGCAGCCCGCCGCTCTGGACTGCGGCGGCGCCATCCCGCGCGGCCGCTCCGCTTTGTGCGCCGGCCGCGGCGGGGCCGGGCGGGAGGCAGCAACAAAGGCGGCCGGGCCGGGGCCGTGGCGGGGGCCGGGCCGGGGCCGCGGCGGGGGCCGGGCCGGGGCCTCTCGCGCCGCTGACAGTTGCGGCCGACGGCGGGTTTTGAATTTAGCCCCCCGTGCGCAGAGGGGGGCGGTGCCCCGCCCGCCGCGCCGCCCCATTGGCAGCGCGGCGCCCACGTGGGGCAGGCCGGCGGCGCGGGCCGGCGGCGCTGGGCGGGCGCCGGCCATATTGGATCGCGCCGCGAGGCGCGCGGAGGGAGGCTGCGCTCCTTTCTCTGTCCTTTCTCTGTTCTTTCCCGCTCTTACCTGCTCTTCCTCTCCTTCCTCTCCTCCCAGCAGCAGCTCCATCTGCGCCACCCGCTCCGTTTACTGGGGGCCGCGGCGTTCTGCCCGGCGCCTTTATCCTCGCGCGGCGCCCGCAGAGCCAATCGGCGGCGGCGGCCGAGGCGCCTCCTCGTTGGTTTCCCTCCTTTTTTTTTTTTTTTTTCCCTCCTTTTTTTCCCCATCGTGGAGCTCCGCGCTCGTTTTATTCCCCGGCGCCGCCTTTCATTTTTTAGCAGCTTTATTTGTTTTCGGTTACCGTAGGGTTTTCCGTCGCAGCGGGCCCCGGATCGCGGGAGACGCGGAGGTCGGCGTTCCCGCTCCGCCTTCCCCTCTCGTTGCCGCTGCCCGCCGGGGCCGTCGGTCCGTCCGTGGGCGCTGCTGGCGCCATGGCGGCCGCCACACCGTCGGGCCCGCGCGGCAGGGTCAGTGCGCCGGCCACGCCGCTGAGCCCCAAGCGCATGTCGCGGCTGCAGGAGAAGGAGGAGCTGCGGCAGCTCAACGACCGCCTCGCCGTCTACATCGACAAGGTGCGGAGCCTGGAGACGGAGAACAGCGCCCTGCAGCTGCAGGCCACCGAGCGCGAGGAGGTACGCGGCCGCGAGCTGACCGGCCTCAAGGCGCTCTACGAGGCCGAGCTGGCGGACGCGCGCCGGGCGCTGGACGACACGGCGTGGGAGCGCGCCAAGCTGCAGATCGAGCTGGGAAAGATGCGCGCCGAGCACGAGCAGCTGCTGGGCAGGTCAGCGGGGCCGCGCCGCGCCTCCGTCCCCTCAGCCTCCCACCCTCGTGTGTCCCCAGCCCCGGGGTGTGTGTGTGGGGTGGGGGGTCCCGCCGGGGCGCCCCCGCCGGGCCCGACTCTGAATGAATGAGCGAGCGGCAGAGGCGGCTCCGCCTCGGCCGGCCCCTCCGGGAGGCCCCGGCGCCGGCCCGGCCCCCGCGCGGCACCGCCCCGCGGCGCTCCGGGGCCGCCGCTCCCTCCTCTCCCCTCCCGCTGTGGCCGTACCGGCAGATGGGCGAGTTAGCAGCGAAGAGGGCTTCCTCGGCCCTCGGGCTGTGCCGTGTAAGGTGCCGCAGGGTGAAACACGCAGCGTGCCCATGGTTTGAGCAGTGCGTTTGGGGAGGGGGGAGAGAAAAACCCAAAAGACAGGTGAGCTCGGGTTTTGGACATGTTGTGGTCTGGGTTTTCTGCCCTCTTGAACGTGTTTTTATGGTTTAGAGGATTATGAGATGGCAAAAGATGAGATGTCATAATACAAAATACTTGAATATATAGTTCATTAAAACAGCAAATATGTATTTTTTCATGATACACAAATGTTATTAAAGGGAGATTCATTATCTGGTAATAAAGCTAAAACCATGAGCTTCCATTTAGTGCGTCTAACTAGTGAATTCTTGTATTTGTTGTTTGGTGCCCCACGGAACTCCTAAGAGATCATCAGTAGTGGCAGGGAAGGGAAAGTGTAGCTGCAGATGGATACCAAAAAGATTTCTCGACTTAAAAGGCAAGCCAGGAGTTTGCATCTGTTTGCTAGTGACTTCAGGGGAAAGATTTAAACTGCTCAGAAGCTGACCAGGGAATATGGGGGTGGGTACCTGAGCTTGGGAAGAAGAGATGGTCTGTGATAGAAGGGGTCTGCCTCTCTCCTTTCTGCAAGTTTAACTGGGGACAAGGAGGTTGTTAACATTCTCATTTACAGTTCTCTGTACTTGGCAAAAACGTGCTGAGCGTAAAAATGCTTTTATGATGCAACTGTGGCTTCTTACAATGACTGCTCCTGTTATTCAATATTCTCCATTTATCGTTTCCTGTGTCTAGGAGATTGGCTTTGTGTGCTACCAAGCAACAATGAGTTTCCAGTATAGGACTAGAGCTCCTTAAAACTTACCCTCAGTACTAGTGGAGATTGCTAGATTCTACTTACGCCTGTCTGTGATTGTTAGTTGTTACTTGGTGGCAGACCTTACTCGGGTACATAATTTCTTAAGTTATCTCTCTGTGTTTTTAAGGTGCAGGTATTTTAAGTATGAAAACCGGCACTTCTGGATATCTGATCTGTTATTCTGTTATCAAAGTCCTAAAGATTGATTCAGAGAACACTCTCTGATTGCTATTTCTTACAACTACTAAGGCATATTTTAAAACTAACAAAAAGACTCATAACACTTTGTGCAAGTGTGCCTTTGTGTAGTGGCAGTTTTAAAGACACTGTTTTACGGTGTGAGGTGCATTGCTTCCTCATGACACAAGTTTCCGTGCCCTTTCAGAAAACAGAAGTGTGGGGTACACACTGTCCAGTTTAAAAGCTGGGTAGAGTGAATGTGTTAGCTGAGATTTGCCCAATTTATTTAGAGTGTTTTGTGGAAGATGCTCTGGCTTGCATGTGAGTCGTTATACAGTAAGCTTAATCTTGCACTCTCTGCAAGATACATATCCTGGACATTGGAATGATGTTCATCCCCACTGCCTGTAGTTGTGTGAGGCTGCAGTTGGGACAAGATAGCTGATTCTGTCCAGCAGTGTGCTGCCATGGAGGCAAATGGGAGCACGTGTGCTCACCACCTGCCTCCTGTTCGCTTTTGTCTGGCTTATTCAGTAAACTGACTTGGATCACTAAGATGGCAGGGAAGCTGCTCACTTTTTCCTGCAGATCTAATTTTCTCTCTGTTTAGCTGAGAGCAGAGAAATGGGAAAACTGGCATGTAGGGTACAGCTGATGGCAGGGCAGGGAAGTGGATTGTGCAGTACTGTGTCTTAGAGGTTTTGGCAGCTGCTTGTGAAGAGTCAGACAGTTGTTTCTGGATACTTGGTTTCCTTTTAGAAGCATTGTGGAAAAATTGATAGGCTATATTGCTCTCTGGAGATGTCCTCTGACTGTGTGGAGGGGGCATATATGATTAGTTATATAGTCAGCCTAAGTCTTCCAAAACGAATTGTGGTTTAGCTGTACTTCCTTTGATGTCTGAATATTTTTGCAGGTGATTATTCTTGTTTCTCTAGATGTGTGTGTAACTCTACATTCTAATTAGTACAAAGCTCTTCAGGAGTGCTTTATTTTTGTTCTAATCCATCCTTTAGTTCTTTGACTTCCCACCTAATTAGTGGATCAAACTTAAGCTTCTTGTCACCTTAAAAATTCTATAGGACTATTCATACTCCTCTAATGAAATTAAGCTTTAGGGCCTAGTTACCTCTTCGCTGTATTTTCTGTTATCTTGCTTCTTATATGGTATGAATTTGTTTTTTTTTTGAGTAGAAGTGTCAAAGCCTTCTTCTGTTCACATTTATAGTATCACTCAAAGAGCTGCGTCTTGTTTTCGTACTTGATGTTCCTATGTGTAATTAACTCCTTGCATACTGTGATTTTTAGGAAATGCCTATCATGCAATGGGTGCTACTGTAGCTGGTGAAATAAATGGGCTGCTCCTGATAGTTGAAATCTTAATTAAAAAGTGAAATGAAATAGATTTTTTTAAGAAAAACACTCTCAACTACTATTCTTAGGAGTGTCTGGGGAGATGATATGCATGATTGTGAAAGAGGCTTGTGACAGGGAAGAGAAAGATAAACCGAAGTAAGTTTCTCATCTCAAGATTATACTGCGGGGAAAAAAATCCAAGTATCTTTGAGTTAAGGGGTATAGAATCCTTGGTCAACTCTTGGAAGGTGGAGCGGGAAATCCCAGTTCTTTCCTTCGTTGAGCTCATAAGCCACTTAGGAACTATAGTTCTCAACAACCTAAGGTGGTACTGCTAACTAAAAATACAGTCTTCGGACACCCAGGATCCTGTTTTTCTGCTTCCATATCCCCCTGCTGAAACAAGTATTTGCATGGTTGCACAGTGAACAGAATTGAAAAACTGATGTAACTGGAAAATGAGCTGTGATGCTGATGGCCAGAGCATCATACAGGCACTGTTGGCTTGAGAGAGGATACAGAAGAATGGCAGGGAGCCCTTCGTGCTTCTTCAGCATCCCTCCAAGAGGAGAGACAGCTTAGTGTTTATGGTGGGGTAGTCATGGTTGGTATGTACACTACCATGGGAGATAGTGTTTTTAAGTCAGAGCAACCTTAGATTCAAATTGTTAATGACAAAATGAAGAATCATGGCCTGGATGAAGACCTAATTGCAAGTGCACTGAATAAAGGCTCCCTGGACATCTAAGCTTCAATGTTCATAGAAGAAATGTCTGTGCAATGGATTTCCAGCTCTTGGACCTGCATTTGACAAATGATGGTGAAGTTTAGCTTTACCCTGGAAATAGCTGTATCCTCAGCTAGAACCTCAAAGCATGTGGATGCTCCTCCTGCAGTACAGCAGTTTAGCCTTAGGCAGAACTTGAAAATATTGCAAGTTTCAAGTTATTTGAGGAAAGAACTAAGCAGAAATAGTGACAGAAATGATGGCATTTTGAAACACCTGAAGATAATATAAGTAGCAGCTGCAGGAGTAGAACTTTGAATCGATCCACCACTTCAGCATCCTACAATAAGGATTAGGTTTCCTCTTGAGGGAGAGAGTTTGTTATGCTTCCTTTGTGTGCACTAGCAGCTATCCAGTGACAGCTGTAAAACCAAAAGAAAAATTCTGATCTGTAACATGAGCAATAAACCTCATGACAGTTTGCACTGAGCAGCTCGACAGAACTGTGTCACCTAGTAATGACTTATTAAAATGATGGAGGGCCATTCAGTCTGATTGTTACTGTTATGCTACTCTGCCTGCTTAGGTTAGGTTTCAGCATGAATTTCATCTGAGGAATGCCATTATGGGGATGTATTTAGGTGTGTGACAGATTAAGATCTCTATCTGGACTTGTCTGCTCCAAATTCTGTGTCACATGAGGTGATAGTGCTCTTAAGGAAGTGTCTGCTGGTGTTACGCTAGCTCATTTAGGAAACTCCTTGTTTACATTTGTCTTTGTGACAGGCTGAGATTTCCCCGTGGCATTTTTCCAAGGCTGAAGCACATCTGCAGTCTTCTTTGAAGAAAATTATCTCTTCTAAGTTTACTTGATCATGTTATATAGTTAATTGAAGACATGATAAAGGATATAACTGTCATTAACTATAACCAAATATGTGCAATGCAAAATTTGTAAAGCAGTTAATTATGGCAAGGTATTATGACTAGTTTGATACAACTTTTTAAACTTTAATAAATTATTTCTGTAGCTTTTTTTTGCTTTGTATCTTAAGTTGGTTTTCCTTCTCTGTCTTCATTCTGGAGTCAATTTCCGATGTAGAATTGAGCAATAAAATAAACATCAGTATGGGATCGATGTCAACGTATGGCTTTAGTCACTGGGCATGTGTTTGCCACTGGGCAGCTGATACACTGAGCAACTGCTCTGAACAACCCTCTTGTCTTTATGCAAGCAAAGCTGCAACAGCTGCACCAGGGTTTGCTGTGCTGCGCATATGGTACACGGTAACTTGCTAGAGGTACTGTTTGGGGAAGCTAATTTAATACCTTTTGAAGCATTTCGTGCTTGGGGAGTAAAATCAAAGTTGGTGGCTGGGGAAGTACTGAGCTTTAATCTAACTCAGTTGTTGTTTTGATGTGTGCCCTTGAGATAGCATCCAGAGAAGGAAGGAGAAGCTTAATTAAATTCTTGCACAATAATTTAATCAAGTGAAATGTAAGAATATTAGTTGAATGATCAAAGAATGTGTCTTCCATGCAGTAAGGACTTCCCTGTCAATTTCGACAGTGCAAGAAGCAATACTCTGCAGGGTAGGATGATAGGAATTCAAGCTTTGTTTTCAGTTATGTGGATGTGTAAGTTGGAGCAATAGTTCAAGACCTACTGACATTCGATACAGTAAAATTGCATGTTTCTCCATGAGATACCTGCTGAATGTTCACACCTTGATTCGGATTTGCTTAGACACCTTCAGCACCTCTTTTTACCTTCCATAAAATCTTTTTTAACTACTTCGTCTTCATTAAATATGTTCTGCGGAAATTTCATGGTTACTTATTGACATTTAATAAGGGACTATTTCTAGTGTGGTTTGGTTACAGAAAATTCAATTTGTTCATGTATTTGGACCTGTAATCTAAGTGGCATTTTAAAATACTTTTAACTGTTCATTTTCACAGAACAGGTTTTAAGGTACACTTGATGGAAGTATTGATATATTTTATGAAAGCATCTTCTAGTTAAGGAACCTGTACAACTACAGATTGATTTTGCTGCAGCTAGTGAGCTCCTCAGCTTAAATCTGTAGAGATTGTTTTTCTTTATTTTTGTCTTTAATCTGTTTTCAAAAGTTAGCACATCTATTAGGTGTTGCAAGCTATTATGGCAGATTTACTGTTGATTTTCTCGTGCTCCATTTATTTAAAAAAAAAAGTCATGCTTATTATTAAGGCCTCTTTTTTTGATGTGTTTGTGATTTCTTAATAAACTTAAAATGTGGAAACATGACCAGATACTTTGTTCATTAAAGTACAGCAAAATGACTGTACACCACTTTTGGATTTGGATATGTGATCATGAGTTACTGCATCTGAATTATTTTATGAAAGCGCAAATACAGGAATGCATCAGATTTCATATTGATGAACTGTGTGTTCTTGTACTGTTAACTTACTTCTCTTTTTCAAATGCCATAAATGCAGTGAATTTGAGGCAATGACTTAATGTGTTACTTCTTGCATAAAAGTCCTGTCGAGTCTGCAGGATAGAGAAGTTGGATTGAAATGATCAACTGTTGGAGCTCTTAGAGGAGCTACAAGCTGAGCAGTAAACGTTCAGGTGCTGTACCATGTAATTTTGTAAGTATGTAAATGTGGTCTGCATTATAATTCTGCTGCCAACACCTGGCCAGCATTTCTCTAGCTGTGTCATGAAGTCGTCAACAACCACTGCTTTTTGAGGAGGGTAATGCTTGGTCACACTTAAATCTGTGGTCTGGTTTACTGTAAGCACAGGCACAAATGAAGAGGTGGGTGTGGGAGAATAGGAAAGGACCTCCCTTTGGGTGGATCCTCCTCCTGTCAGCCTCACAGGAGTATGAAACCACAGCCAAGTGCATCCTGAGATCTAGCTACCTACTGAAAGGAGCAAGCAGTCCTGCTGCTCTTCTTGCACTGGGCGTGCCACTCATCTGGGTCCAAAGGGGGTGGAATTCATTTTATTAAACTGGTGGAAAATTATTGTTATCTCTCTTTTTTTTTTTCTGGGTGTTTTTTTGCTAGCTTAGCAAAAAACAGTCTAGGAGATCAGGTAAATATCAGAGTTGATGCTAGAGGAGAGATGATTGCAGGTACATAAAAAGGCAACACTTTCAGTGTGTTTTTTTTAGTGGATTGATCATTTGACTGATCTGTAAACAAAGTGGGTCAGTCTCAGCAGAGGTAATCTCATCAGAACAGTGAGTGTCCTGAGCTACTTCTGATTCCAAGAACTTCAAATCATCTGTATATAAGATAATTCAGGTAACTAGACACAGCTTAAATCACCGTAGCTTTTAGTTGTGCGAGGGCTGATTTATTCTGCTTTACAGTGTTTATCTTGGGAATGGCAAACAAATTAATCTGTCTGGAACCTTGTGTGGAATCTGGTATGGAAAATTTGTTTCTTTAAAGGTAAACTGGTCAGGTGTGTGAACTGCAGTCATAGGGGTTAGGTTTACTCTGAGAGTGGCAGTGCTTTCAAACCACAAGTTGCTTGGGTGGCTGGAGTATACGGAGCAAAGGAGATGGATTTTACTACATTATTGTGATCTGTGCAGAGCTTTTCCTTTGTATGTGGTTGCCACTCTGTTAGTGAAAGAAATCCTGATAATATCAGTTAAGACAGAGTGAGTATTTACTCATGAGTTAGATAATGTGGGTTAAATTTCTGAAGGGCAATTTCTTTTCGATGTGGGGAGAAAGTAAAGGGTAAGAGAAAATTGGGTCAGAACCTACCTCTACATCATTTAAAAATACAGTTCCATGGATAAGAAGATCCACGTATTTGCTGTAAAGTCAAAGGGGGAGGGAGACTTTCTTGTTTGAAGGTGTAAATCAGTTATTATTTCTTGTAGTTTTATTTTTCTTTCTTTCAAGAGGGAGACTGCTTGAAAGAGTTTTTGTTGCTAACTTTTGAAAGCTGCAACAGCAAGGATTTTTTGAAATAATAGCTTTGGCCTTCTGTGGATGGAGGGGAAAAAAAGCTAGGAATCGTTGAGAGACAAAAGTTCTTCCTCCTAGAAATTACTAGGTGTGAGCTTGTAGCATACATTGGCTGTTTGTATTCATAATTGAAAGGTGTTTTTTTTTTTTTTTTCTTTTTTTTTTTCCATATCTTTTTGTGGTTCTATTAGGGTTTCCTTTAGGGTTGGGATGACACAGTGAGTTGCTGAGATTTCATCTGTCTTCTAATGTATGAGGTTATGAGCTGTATTTCTGCTTTTTTCAGAATATGTTCAGAAGAGTTTTAATTAGGCAACTCATAACAATTTTAATATAGACCCCATTCTCTGACTTCAGTCAAATTATAGGATGCCTCCATAGCCAAACTTCTTACAAACATAACAAGGGAAATAAAGTTTGAGTTGATGCAACTAGTAATTTAGAGCTATGAGTAGCATATTGGTTTTAAATCAGCTTATCATCAATCTGTGTTAATGTCTTCTGACAGTTGTCCCAATTGCAAGGGCTCTGTTTTCAACCCCCCAGCCTGTTCAAAATAACTTGAAGTAAGGGTTATGGAGAATGTTTCTCTCTGCAAGATGCTTTTCTGCGGGTCCTGCAGCTGAAACAAGCCGTTTAACCTGTGACTGCAGTGTACATGAGAGTGAGCTTGATTGGCTGACCTCAGCATGTGTGAGGCAGTCTCTGCATGTTTTGAATGAGCTTTCTTTAACACTAGTCGAGCAAGAAAGGCCTGATGTAGACTGTCAGCCTTTCCAGTAATGGAGAGAGTTGAAAGTAAAGCCCATGTGGCCAAAACTGAAATTTTGTGCTGTTGTCTGCTCTATGAACCCAACTCCTCTGACCTCTTGGGTCTAGCAAATGCAAGCAAAATGCTGCTGATGGACTACATTTTCTCCTAGATATGCCTGAATAGCAGAAATAATAATCAGCTATGCCTTTTAAAAAAAAAAAAAAAAGTAAATGTGTCACCTTGGTGGATGTGGGATTACTTGTGGCAGTTTGGAGATGAGCCAGGGAGTACTAAAGCTTTTACATAAAGCCTGCCATCTTGTGGCTGTAATGCAAAATCATCCAAAAATGTGCGTTCCTTGAGCAGGTGGTTTGGGGAAGTTTTTGTGCAGTATTCTCCCAAGTTAATCATATTGCTACATGTGATATTGAAAAAGCACCTATTAGATTTGAAAGTCATCTTTTAAAACTCTGTGTTGAATTTATTAGAGTATGTTAGTCTTAATTTGTTGATAAGTTTTGCAGCTGTTTCTTGTTAGTGCAATTCTTGTTTTTTTAAAAAGTAATGTATGTTTCAGAACTAAGCAGTTTATTTGGAATAAAATAAGCCAAGACGGAATGTTTTTGTTAGGTGTCTCAAGCTTTAAGATTCAGAATATACTTTTTTGTCTACTTGGGAGCATTTCTAGGCTTTCTTATTCACTTTTTTCTGATTTATTTCAGTTATGCAAAAAAGGAATCTGATCTTAATGGAGCCCAAGTCAAGATTCAAGAATTTGAAGGAGCTCTCAACTCTAAAGAAGCCGCACTCGCCACAGCTCTTGGTGATAAGAAAAGCCTGGAGGAGGATCTTGAGGATTTAAGAGATCAGATATCACAGGTGAGAAGAAATGGTCCACTCTAAAGCTTTTGCTTTATAACAAATGACATATTTTATAGATATGTGGTAAAGTCGTGGTAAGAGCTACATTTCATGTTTCATTCTCTGACAAAATGCAACTTTAATAGCAAAACAAAACAAAAACAAACAAAAAACAAACATTGATTTGGTCAATACTAAAAGTAAATTGGAGCTCACTGTCACAAGTGAAAGAACTCAGTAGGTACCTACCAGGGTTCAGTATTGTTCAGTTAGCATCTTAACGATGTGAGCTTAAAATTGCAGCCTCTGTGAAATTTCATGAGATGGCACTGCAAAAAGCCTGTGCTTCTTCATCTTCTGGAATTCTAATATAACAGGAAGAAAAGTCTTGTGCTAGTTTTATAAATTCTTTGCAATATTTGATTTGTGGTCATCAACAGCATTAGGCAATAGTAACAATTTGGGAGATATCTGAAACCCATAAAATGGTATTGGTCAAGTAGAAAAACTGAAGATTCGTGTGAAAAGATTGTAACTGACATAAAAATGATAGCTAGCTGTGTGCAGTATATAGAATTACCTTGTGTAAGTAACTGCTAAAAGAAAACACAAAAACGTATCTTGAAGTTCTGTATTTGTCCAGTTAAGGCTTAACATGCAGTTAGCTGCTACCTGTCATTGAGTTCCTCATATTATGTGAGTTCTGCTCCATAACCTTTGCCATGCTGAATCCTTTTTTCCTTTTTGTTTTTTAAAGCTTGAAATTTCTTTAAGTGCTGCCAAGAGTCAGCTTGCAGATGAAACTTTACGGAAGGTGGATCTTGAAAATCGTTGTCAGAGCCTCACTGAGGATTTGGAATTCCGTAAAAATATGTACGAGGAGGTAAAGAGATTCAGTATCAATAATCCAGTTTAAAGGGAAGAAAATGGGTTTTGTTCTAGAATAATTCAGTTTGGAAAGCACTTCAGGAACTATTCAAAGCAGGGTTTGATCCATTCTACCTGGAAAGTTCCCAGTTTTCTATTGGAGAAAAATAACATGTGAACTTAAATTTTAGTAGTGTTATCACCATATTCTGCATTAAATTCTTTTTCTGGTGCCATATACATTTCTTTTCATAGTAATGAAAAGTGAACTATTATATATTTTGCTAAAAGTGTCTTCATGGGATGTAAGATGGCACTAAAACAGGTGCTGTGAACCTTTTTAAATTTTATTTGTTTCATAACTTTATAATAATGGAAGCAAAAGTTGTTCTAGGGAACACTTAGGGAAATATTTCACTACTGCTAATTCATTTCAGTAGAAACACTACCAAACATAAACTACTTCAATGCTTGTCTGCAAAGCTAGCTAAAAGCTGTGTTGCTTGTTGAAGAAAATGAATTGCTCTTGGCTGATGGGGTTCCTAAAATTTGTTTTGTCTGATACTTACTGAAAGTTTTTCTTCTTTTTTTTTCCTTAGGAAATTAATGAGATGAGAAGAAAACATGAAACTCGCCTAGTTGAAGTTAATTCTGGACATCAAATTGAGTATGAACACAAACTTGCTCAAGCACTTCATAAAATAAGGGAGGAGCACGATGCACAAGTGCAACTGTACAAAGAAGAGCTGGAATATACTTACCATTCCAAAGTGAGAACATGTTATCATACAACTTTCTTACATACTTTATCCCCCCTTTATTTAAGGGAAAGATAATGTCGAGATCATTTCAGAGAATTTCCCTTTGTAGCTTGATTTAAAGTTCCCATGCTTTTGAATATGAACTTGTATTTTCATGCTTTGTTTAAGGAAGCGCAGAATATAACCACTGAATTAGGGTAATGACTTGTGTAAAAGTGAACTGAGTGTGGAAAAAGTGATTAGTGCTAGGCTTACTGTGAATTGAAAGTTGAACTATTTTATGTAATACCCTGCAGCTATGAGTATCTGGAAATTAGTACTGTTCATTAGCTTCTGCCTAAAAAATCCACTATCCTTACTTCAAAATAAACAAAGATCAGTTATTGGACATAATTTGGAGTGAAAAAAGAATTAATTTGTTTATTGTAAATCTAGCGTTTTAATATGGTGTTGATCCTAGTAAGCTTGCTTCATGAAAAACAGGCTGAGAAAACAGTCTTCTGAGTACCCTGACACTACATGCAATTGTGTTAGGTAGAGGCTTTACCACACCCTATGGTTTCTGCTTTTCATGCCCTAGAATGAAAAACACTTTTCTGAACTGAAATCAGTTATACTTCGTAATTTCCTTCCTCTATTATGATTCAGCGTTTCTCGTAAGAATAATTCTGGTGTCTCAACCGAACCTGGTTTCTGTGGCTATACTTCTCACAGTTAGTAGCTTTGGAGACAAAATGGAGTCTTAGATAAAAGTTAATACAAACTGAATTTCTTAGTATAGTTTTCAGTGATAAATTATGGGCTTAATGATGTGCAGTTGCCTGTCTTAGTGGCTTCAATCTAGCTTCGAAGAACTAGAGGAAAGAAAATGACTGAAAGTAAGGTCTAATCAAAAATACTTGATTTAGACCTTTTGTATTTACTAATCTGAAAAAAAAAGGGAAAGAAAAACTATCATTGTTAAGCTTTCTCATTCCCTTAGAGGTACTTCTGCATTTAAATTTTTAGATTTCATTTAATGTTAGGCACTAAGTTCTAAGCAGATGTGTTATTAAACAGGAGTGTTGTAGCTAGTTAAAAAACTGAATGTCTGCTTTTTGTTTGCATTAACAGATAAAATTGAGCCTGAAGTAGTGATAGAATGAAGAAGTGGTGCCTTAGGGCACAGGACTATAATCTTAAGTCATGTTGCCAACACGCTTACATTGGATTGAAAACTAACTAGTCTATTTTGTTTCTTAAGGAACTGTTTCTTCTATTCGAGCATATTAAAAAAAAAAAAAAAAAAAGAAAGTGTTGTAGTATATGACAGTATTAAGTTAAATATTGCCTAACAGAAACACTGAATTTAGCAATCCAACTTGAATAAAGCCTGCAAGGGAAACATTAACAAGTTTCTAATCTTACAATAAACACTCAAGACGGTTGTGATTTCATTTAGCTTAATCCAGAATGGTAATTGAGCTACTATACTTAATCCCCTAAAGAAGGAGAGATATTTCATTGTGTTACAGCTGCTGAGAGGAACTTTGTGGCTAGCTGCTCTGTGTGGTTTTGTTTGGTAACTTGTTTTTCTTTTATTAAAAGACATTTTGAAACTGATGGCTTAATGTCATTTACTGCAGCTTGAGAATGCAAGACTGTCCTCTCAGATGAGCACTTCTACAGCCAATTCAGTAAGAGAAGAACTGACAGAAAGTCGCATGCGTATTGAATATCTGTCTTCCCAGCTTGCCAGCCTTCAGAGAGAGGTAATGAGTTATTTGACTCTTCAGTAATGAGTTATTTGTGACTCTTCAGTCTTGTTAACTAGAGTTGTTGATTTTTAATATAAAAGACTTTATTTCCCCTAACTTGTTAATATATTCACTTTCATGGTGTGTGTTCGTCTTCTGCCTTACTGTTCTGTAAACTTCCGAATTCCTTAATTTCTTTTTGATTGTGTAATATCCTGCAACTGTGAGTATCTGAAAAGCAGTACTGTTCCTTAGCTTCTGCCTAAAAAAATCTACTATATTTACTTAAAAGTAACAAAGATCAATTACTGGACAAAATTGGAGTGGAACTGTTTCTGCTACATCTATTCTAGTGTTACTCTAAATATGAGGGCAATTTGTCCTCTGTGTTATAGCTGATGTTGTAGATGTTAGTTTTGAGTCAGCCTCAAATGCTTTGTAGACAGTAGGCGGGACTTCAGACTTTGTCCTATCTCAAGTTCACTCATTGGAAGTGCGTGACAGTGTGCTATTTTGGATAGGTCTTAATCATGTTGAGAAATAGTGAAATGCTGTTTCATTTGAAAATCTTAAACTGCAGGAAAAAAATGAATATCCCAGAATGAATATCCTAGAGCTACATAAGAATCTGATCCCACTAATGAGTCTTTCCAGTCTTCTTGTTACACAGGCAGTTCAATCTCTGAATGATTTAATAAATGTGCACAAACTTGCACAAAAACTGGATTGAGATTCTTGTCTGCTTACCTCTTCTGTCTTTACATTATTACCATCTGTCTTGGTGTTTCAGTTGAAATGGATTTCTGACCTTTATTTCTTAGGTTAGTTAGATACGTATTCTGTTGCCGTCTTGGGAGTGAGTGCAAGGTTTGGACAACCTGCTTGTGATTCTGCAGAGTAATTTGTTGTAACTGGTTGTGTAATTCAGAGCTATCAAAATCAACCTTTACCAACTGATGCTAATTATCTACCAAAAAAGTCCATTTTGCTGCTATGCTTTCTTGTAGCATGAGCGATGTCAGCTTAAAAAATACCAAGAAGTTAGTGCTAGTAAACAGAGAGCAATCTAACTTTAACTAGCTTTGTTGTCTTGGAAGAAGGTAACTTTCACTGGTGATGGGCTGGTTTGAGTTACCAACTCTGAACTCTTCAGTGCCTTTCAGTGGGATCTTTCATGCGGCATTTCAAACTCCTCTTCTTCAGCTCCTTATCTGACTCAGCAACTAGTTGTGCTGGTATTCTACCTCAGTTTTTTAAAGCTGACCGTTTTCACTGTCTGGACTGTGGTGACTTCCTGAATGTGGTAGCTGCCTAGCAAATGTGGTAGCTTAACCAAACAAGATGATTCTGGGTGGGGCACTGGTTCCCGTGTCTATCCTTTAATTAAAATACCACAAGAAACTGCTAAGCAGAATAAATAAAGGCTCAGGGAAAGTAAACCTTTAAAGGTTAGTGAGATCACCTGGATAATTTTTAATAAGCATTCCATTCTCTGTGTACGGTACATATAGACTAACTGATGAGATTTTTTTGAAGTGGGTGAGAAACTAGCTTTCATCTTGGATCAGCTGCCACTGTACTTCTAGCAAGCTTTCAAGACTTTAATAATATGCAGACAGTCATTTACTGAGAATAATCCGTGTTCCTTCAGTGTTATCTTCTACTAGAGCTTGGAATCTGCAGCAGCAGACGGAAGCAAGCAACAAAAATTGGGAAGCTAAAGAGAAATTATTATTGTAGGCTGTAAAGTTTTGCACTGAGTTTTCATTCTACATGCTGCCCAGATGTCTTAAACACAGCCTGACTCATGAGCTTTGTGGAGTTTATTTATTTGTTCGTTTTGGGGCTAAGTAACTTCAGTTGCAGCAAAGTTTCTTCAGAGTTTGAGGAAAGGCGCAACTAGCTTGTCTGCCAAAGTACTGCATGGACATTTGCTTGAGTATGTAACAGATTTCGCTGAGACAAAATACATTATGTTTGTAGAAGATGAGATGAAGAACAGGGAATTGAAGGGAAGGTTGAATTTGGAGAGTGGTGAGGGGGTGCTCCGGCTAATCTTCCTTTTGAATTCCAGGATGTCTGAATAGCAAAAAATGGTTTAGAAGTGTGAGTGAACTTTCCTCTTTGCAGCACTGATGTGTCTTTCAATGTTTTTGTTCTTCTAGTCTAGAGCATGGCAAGATAGAATGCAAGAGCTTGAGGACACCTTGGCTAAGGAAAGGGAGAACTGTCGCAGAGTGCTCTCTGACAAGGAGAGAGAAATGGCCGAGATAAGAGATCAGATGCAGCAGCAGCTGAATGACTATGAACAACTTCTGGATGTTAAGCTGGCCCTGGATATGGAAATCAACGCATACCGGAAATTGCTGGAGGGTGAAGAGGAGAGGTATGAAAGAATGTAGCAATGAATGCTGATATTGTTGTATGCTTTTCTCCTCCAATCTTCTGTTAAAAGGAAGTTTTGCTGGAAATAGCATTCATTAGGTTCTTTGCTAGTGTGTCTGAGGCATGTATATGCCTCTCCTCATACATGACATAATCCTTTCAAGTCTCCATGAAAGCAGTGTACTTGAGTATCAGACCACTAGCTTTCTGTCAGAACAAAATTCCTCCCTCCCCTCTCTCCCTCTCCTTCTTTTTTTTTTCTTTCCAATATGATTTGTCCCTGGCGACTTAATGATTTGTCACTTGTGTGTCTGCTTGGTCCTACTTTTAATGCTCTCTTTCAGAAGTACTTACAAAGTTATTTAGTTGTCAGCCAGCTTTCTTTAAAGATATTTAAGAAAAAAGGTAATAAATTAATGGCTTTTATGTTTACTTAGCTTGTGATGTTGTAGCTTCATCTTGCACAGATGGCTTCAGGGTTCAGCAATATTGAGGAGTTCTATTTTATAGATCATAACTGTCATTTGAAGTATTTTGATGCTTCATTGTTTCTGAACTAGGTCCTACTAATCTGTGCTGACCCCGGCTAAGTGCAAGGTGAAACTGCAAAAGCTCCTGTGCCATTTGATTTTTGCACAAATTTCCTGCAATAGCTTCAATCCTTTGCTGCTCCATTAGACCAGGAATAGAGTCTTTAGTGAGTGCTATAGATAATCGTATGATCTTAATATAGTAGTCCATCACTGTTCCATGCTTCCAAAGTATTTATATTTCTCAGCAATTTGGCAACACTTTTTTTTTCCCCTAGAGAGGGGAGAGATAAAAAGTTATAATATTCCTCTGTCTTTAGTTGAAAAGCTTGATTATACCAGGCTTCCCTTATGGGAAAAGGCGGGGAGAGAGAGGGAGAGAGAGAGAGATTGAGAGAGAGAGAGAGAGAAGGGATAAAAGAAGTAGAAAAATGTAAACGTAAAATGTAAATGTAAAGTAAGTCTAATCTGAGTGGTTTGTTCCTTTCTTCTATTCAGGCTGAAACTTTCTCCTACTCCATCTTCTCGAGTGACGGTTTCCAGGGCTTCATCAAGCCGCAGTGTACGTACAACCAGAGGAAAGAGGAAGAGGATCCATGTGGAAGAATCTGAAGCCAGCAGTAGTGTCAGCATCTCCCACTCAGCTTCTGCCACAGGAAATGTCTGTATTGAAGAGATTGATGTTGATGGGAAGTTCATCCGCTTGAAGAACACTTCTGAACAGGTTTGAAAATGATACATGGTGCAACTTTTCAGTGGGTTTATTGAAATTTGAAGACAACCTTACCACTGTCTGAGGGTTCATGTTGACACCCTGGGTTCATGTTTATACAGCTAAAGCATGCTGTATAAAAGTGGCAGCACTGAGGTTTTGAGTTGGTGTATGCCAAGATGCTTTCAAACAGCCTTTTGAGTTGACACTGACTACTTCCAGATGATTTTTTTCATGCTCTTCATGGCAAAATTTAATGTTTATATTTCCCACCCATGGAAATACTAAAGCACTGTGAAGAGTTGTGCCTTGCAAGTAATCTGGCTTAACAGTCAGTGATGGGAAACAGTGAAAGCAGACATAGACTACTGTGGAAGTCTTTTCAAAAGTTTGTCTCTGCCTAAAAAGGACTGGAAAGAAAATCCTGCTTGATGGTTTTAGTTAGGGTCAAGATTTAATTGCCAGGTTCCTCCTACTTGCGTGTAGTTTCTCTAAATCATAGTTTTCCCTTGGTTTCATAAATAGTGGTGCTTTTGTTTGTTTTTCTTAAAGAGCCTTCAGAGCCCATGCCAGCTTTCTACAGGCTGTGCAGATTGTTTCTTTCTAGATAGCATCTAGTTCTTCTGTTAGGTAACTCTTTGAACAGAGTTTTTCTGAATTGCTTGGAGTTCGTCTTGAGGAGGAAGGGTAGGTTGCATCTTTGCTCATCAGAGGTATTTCATGTAAGTAATAGTCAAAATATTCCCTCCCCTTTTTTTTCCTCAGAAGATAAAAATTGTTGCATTCAATATTTTTTCCTCTCAGGATGTTGCTTGTAATTTCTGTACAGTGTTTCTGTGCTGTATATAGATCTACAAATTATCACAAGGTGGGCCTGGAGACTGAGCACTAAAGTTTCTTAAATATCTTTGTGAGAAGAGGAAATTGCACATTTTTCTGGAACTGAGGATATAAGAATTTAGGTCTTATAATTCTGATGTCCTACCAAGAAAAGAGATGAATAATTCTTGTCATGGCCTGAACTGTCTACAGCAAAACTGAAGTTAGTAATGCATAGTCTGCATTCTTTGCTTTCAGTGACGCACAAACTTTGTGTAATGTGAACAGATCCATTGGCTTTGTTAAAAAGGGAGCTCCTTTTGATGTTTTAAATGACAAAAATTGGTCTAGTTCTAAATGTCTGGGTTCCTTTCATCAAAACAGAGACCAACTCCTGCAGACAGTGATACATCATCGTAGAAGTCTTAATTGCCTATTCAAGGTAAAACTTGTCTTCTGGGAGTGCTTGTTTGCTGAATGGAAGAAACCTTGGCTAGCTGTCCTGGTCTAGACTGCTAGTCTTTAGGTGGATGAAGTCTGACAAATTAAAGCCTGCTTCTAGTGGGTCAGGATCTACCAGTTTATCCCGTTGGAGGTTTTCAGTGGTTTTCCCTTTTTCTTGTGTTACATAGGGTTTTTTTCCTCTGATGTTCTCTGAGCTATGGTGACTGTGCCAGGAGTTTGGTTACTGTCAGGGTAGTTGTGGGTTAAGATGTTGGGGAGGTGTCCAAAGTTGAGCAGCTGTCTGTAGTGCAGTGTAGTAAGTGATGCTCCAAGTGTTTTAAAAGAGATATTAGATAGCAGAGATATACAGAGATAGAAAATAAGTAAATTCATCTTTTAATGAAAGTATATTTTGTTGCAGTGACGAATGGAATGTCACCACCCATTAAGATAAATAATAGTTTATTTTACATGTTTAAGTGTTTCTTCTTAAATCCCAGAGGCAGCTATCTGATGACTGAAAAATGTTGGGGAGTGGGCAGAGGGAAGAGGTACCTAAAAAAGATGGTAATATCCAGATTATATATTTTTTACATATAGATGTAAGAATATTTGCAATACTATAAACATGTACATAAAGACTATTTGCAGTATATATGTGCATATCTGATAGGCCAACCTATGACAAAATTCTGATGTAAATCATAAACATGATTAGTTAATCATGTTAAAACCTATTTAGTTAACCTAACTTTAGTTAGATTAGTTTAAATAACTTCAGTTAGATTAACCCATTTAGTTAACCTAAAACCTAATTAGTTAAAACCTATTTAACAAATATTCATCTTTAATTTGAAGTGAAAGGTAAGATAAAATTAACGAAAAAATAGATATTGACATGCTGAAGATAAATGGTAGTAAATGTTTTTACTGAAGCTTTCTGGTTTTACTGAAAAAAATATCCCATAAGTGTAATGGAAGACAATGGCTGATGTAAATTAATTTTTTTCTTCCTTTTTATTAGGATCAACCTATGGGAGGTTGGGAGATGATCAGAAAAATAGGAGACACTTCTGCTACTTACAAATATGCCTCAAGATATGTGCTAAAAGCAGGACAGACAGTTACAGTAAGTTTCAGTTGTTTGTGTGAGACACTTTAGAACAGTTTATGTAAATAAGAATCATGTTTTTTTGTTTTGCCCTTTTCATGTAAGTGTTCTGAAAATAAGCTCTTATGTTGTATTGAAGCTCTCATTTTGTATTGAAGTTACTTTTATCAGTTGCTGCAAATAATAATTTATTGTCACAGAGCTGCGTTTTTCAGAATCCTTCTATGTAGAAGAAATAGTTTTGACAGCAAATACATGTACAGATGTACAAAAGTTCACCTGCTTGCACTGAAGAATATGAGGCTGCTTTAGTGTTTAAAAATCACTCTAAATGGCTAGGGAGAGGCTTTTTTTTTTTTCCTTAAATGGGGGAAATTCACCATTCACTTATATGGGATGTGTTAGCTCGTTAGATAACATGAAAATGTATTGTGAGAGACCAGCAAGTAATGTTTACAGGTAATTTTTCTTACCAGATTTGGGCTGCAAATGCTGGGGTAATTGCTAGTCCTCCCACTGACCTCATCTGGAAGAACCAGAATTCTTGGGGAACTGGTGAAGATGTGAAAGTTGTACTGAAAAATTCTCAGGGAGAGGTAAAGTACTTCAGATGTATTTTAATCTCTTTTCATTGGCTGTGTTGCCATCCCAGTGTCTCCCCCACTAAAGGTAAAGGCAGAACCATTGTCAGGGCTTTGAATATGATTTTAAGTTGGCTTGCCAGGAAGAGTAGTCTTATGTTGTTTATTAAGTGTTTTTCTTTTTGTTAAGCTTGTGATTTTCTTTTTTTTTTTCCTTTTCCTCTTACATAGATTGTAAGTAGTAAAAGAATGATTTGTTTAGGTATTCCCTTGATGCCATGAATTGGACTGTGTCTTAAAGTATGCTTTGAGGGTTAAAAGTGTTTATATGCTTTTCAGTGAGTCTTCTGTCTCTTAAGTTCATTTAAACTCTGTAGGGCATGAGGGAAATTACAATGCAATTTGTCTCTAATAAAGAGGCATTAATTGTATTAATTCTGCTAAGGTGGATGTTCTGAGTTTGGCCAGGTAGATCAGTTCCTATAATATTTAGCAATTGAAATAAATACAATATTTAAATATAAAACATTCAAAATAAATATAAAATAAGCTTGAATGGTAGTTGTTAAAATGATTCCTTTAAATTATTACAATAGTTTTGTAACTAAAGAGTTATGAATCCTAGTTGCATACCTTTCATGTATGCTTGTTTATAGGCAAAATCAGTTTGCGTAGCTTTCCCAACAGTTAGAACTCATTTCTGAAAATGTAAGGGGATTAATGCCATATCACCAGAGGTGTCAAGCCTTAAATTTATCTCTGTTGTAGGAAGTTGCTCAGAGAAGCACTGTCTTTAAAACAACTTTATGTGAAGGTGAAGAAGATGAAGTCGAGGAAGAAGAAGCAGTTGAAGCTGTGGAGGAGGAAGACCTTTCCCAACAGCAGGTGTTGTGTTAAATGCAAAATTTGGACCATGAAGTTAGCCTTGCTAAAAGAAACTAAATGTAACAAGTTCTTATAATGTAAAATTCAGATTTCTTACCTTAGCTAAAACTCTCTTAAATCCAGTTAGTATGTATCTTAAAAAGTCAGTTATGCAAATACTGTAGATCACCACTTAAGCATACGTATAGACAGACAAAAAAGGACAGGAGTGGGGTCTGCTTTGGAAAGGACTGGTTTGGCTATCAAATTTTTGAGGCTTTAACTGAATTTGTAACTTTGTGGAATTTAATAGGGGGAAGGAGTTGCAGTTAAGTACGGAAGTGCTTCCAGCTACTCTTCTGATTTCTGGGATTGTGTAGCTAATGTGCATGTCTTTATATTTAAGATGTTGTGCGTGTGTTCCCCACAATACTTAGCGCTTACTTGAACTAAATGATTTTTTTTGCTTGGGATTCTAGAAGTTTATTTGGTACTCATCTTCCATTACCTCTCATGGAAGAGAATATCTAACTTTACTGCAGATTAAGGGTTGTATTACAGCTTTGGTACTAACTGGCTTTTGAGAACACTATGCCATACATGTAACTACCTATCTTTAACATGTTCAGTGTGTTATTTGGAGCTCCTAACCCCCTTGTTCTTTCTATTCATAACAGGGAGAGCAAAGGGCATCTAATAGAAGCTGTGCGATCATGTAGACTCCTCCAGTCATTAACTTCCTCAAGTTATGGTAATCCTTACCTACATAACAGAGCCTTCTCAGAAGCACAACATATTTTTGTATTCCTTTCATGTGAATTTTTAAGATGCGAATCTGATGGCCTTAATTTCCTTTATCACTGAAAAGGAAGTTTTGTAAAAGAAATGGTATCTCTAACTTTCTTGCAAGATGTGAATTACTGAAACTGAACTATGTACTGCTTGAAAAATGACATCTTCCCACAGAGAATTTTTATGCCAGTCTTTTTTTAAACCTCATTATAAGGGGGACATGCCACTGTGTCTAGGGGTTTGTTTTTTTTTCAAACTACATCACTTAGACTAGCCATCTGCTGTTGACCTCTTTATATTTAGGTGCTGATGGGGAAGGGGAAGACATTTTCAATACTATGAACTTTTTTGTACTGAAGAGCTTTCCTTTTTTTCTACAATGGGATCAAGGTTGCAAAATTTTTTATATAAGAGAACAGCTTGTTCAAAAAGAACAGAACGTAGCTCAGTTGATCATGTAAGTACTCAAGAGGATGAAGGATGCAGCAAAACTTGTTTTTTATGGGTACTTTCTTCTTTGCTTAGATTTCTTATTGAGGAAGGGGATTCATGTTAAATGTGTTAGTTGTGTTTTAGGGTAGTGTAACCAGCTTAAATTTCCTTACGTGTTATTAACAAATAAAATGCTGTTTTGATATGGATTGTGTTTTATGTCTATAATTTATAAGAGCTCAAAAATAAGTCTTTTAGGAATCTAATCCAGATTTGTATGGAATATAACTGTAATTTTCAACAATGGAAAATCTTTCTCTCCTTTCTGCATTCATCTAATCTCTAAAGAAAGCCTTTAAATAAAGTGTCTCTATAGTATAGACGTTTCAAATATGAAGTTTTTGGAATTTTTTTGATGGAACGGAGCTGAAAATTGAATGAGTGATGATTATTTAGAATCTGGAGAAGCATCTCTGTAAATAAATTGATGACACTTGACATGTAAAGATTTCTCTTAAAATTAATGGTGACCTACCTTCACATGTGGAAAATGAGCTCTTTAGAACATTATCTGATTTTTCTCTCCTGCATAGCTTTCTGCCTTGCTTTTGCTTGTACATTAGTTCTTACTCTACTGTCTGCTATTATCAACACAAGTACCAGGCTGGGCTGTTTGAGCACTATCCAGTGGAACTCTAGAAATGCTGCACTCCCAAACTAAGGGGAAGGTAACTTTCTTACGTGAAAGCTGGACTTTTTTTTCTTTTTTGTGCATGTCTCTCAACGTTGGTAGTTTTCCATTCTGACTATCTGCCTGTGTCATTAGGGTTTGTAGCAGCACAAGGTGAGAGGTTTGGCTTAGGGTGATGTGGGTGGAGCAGGGATGAGTGGGATTGCTTCTTCAGGCAATAATGCTGGTTTGAATAACTGCATTAAACCACTTGGTTCATTTCCTTACATTATTTTTCTGTGTAGTGTAAATATCTTTATCACTTCCGTATGCTAATATGCTTTGAGTTATTTCTGAAGGTTAACAGCTTTCTGTTAGTTGTGATCTCAGAGATGTATAGCATACCCGTCTCAACGGAGCACTCTTCCTTATTTGTTGCTGTCAGAAACTGTTAATTCCATTCCTTGTTTGTTGTTGTTAAAACTAATGGCAGAAACTAGTAATGCATTCCAGTAAAGGCCTGACCAAGCCCTTGAAGACTGTCATCACTGATTGGGGGCACTGTTTTGCATGTAGTCATTACTTGCAATCTTGATTCATGATAAGGGAAGAGCTGTATAATCACTGTTCTCAGCACTAGATTTTGTAGAGACTCTGTTTTGTGACCAGAGGATTATGCAAAGTGCTGTAACTGTCTCCCAACTGAACAGGTAGGTAGGAGCTACTAGTTGAGCACTTCTGGATGAGTTGTTGTGAATATTTTGGTAATCAGTACTCTTGTGATGGATGCTGAAGGGAAAAATAGAGAGGTGATGCTGCTGTTACAAGTATTTCTGTAAACTAGCATCAGTTGTTAGTAAATAATTATAATTGACTCTTCTGTTCTGTGTGCTGCTAATCTTTAGGGTGAAACATCCTACCACAAGATGGAGATCTCGCTATTAAACGTCCTGCATTTTCCAACTAGTTCTATAATAACTATTGAAAGTTTCTGCTTCATAGAATTTTTTCCATTCAGTTTTCTGCTCCTTCCCATAGCAAAGTCCAGAAGTGCAGGGTAATGTGCATTGCCATGCAGTGACACTGTATGCAGCAAATGTAAATTTGATTTTTGTGGGAATACCCACTCACATACAACATCTGTAGGAATTCTTTCTTCTCCAAGTTCAGAGTTACATTCACTCTGGTTGTCACCATTACTGCTTTAATATGTATACCCTTCTGGGTGAGAGAAAAAGCAGGATGATGGATTGGGTAAAGGAATCTGACCACTGAAAAACAAGCCATTATCTGCACTCAAATGGTATGTAAAATGTTTCTTCGCTGTTTTCTGAAGATGTTACTCAGATAATGAGCCAGGGAAGAAGCAGTGTGCTAGTGAGCTGTGTAGGCTCATTCAGCTTGTGGTGAAAATTTTGATGTGGCTTCTTACTGATTTTATTGTAGTATGTGAAGAGGTAAATTCAGACCTTTCCAGAGTTCACACTTCTCAACAGATAAAAGTTATCCTGGCAGATGAGATGAAAATGCTTTAGTTACTTGCTACATACTGCACATCGAATATTTGTCTCCTAAAATACACTGATTCCTGTGAAAACCAGAATAACAGCTGGTTTTGGTAGTAGCCGGTTTGGTTTGTGGCCTTGGCCTTGTGTTCTGAACGCTTCTGAGGCAAGTTCGCATGTTTCTGTCCGCTGATCTTCGGTTAGTGGGAGCTCCAGTCGGGCTTTGTTCACAGCAAACTTTTAAAGTGTGTCCTGTGATTACACAGGGAAGTGATTAATCAATTGCAATGTGATCATCTGCAGCTCTGTGCTGCTAGTTCCCTCATGTCTCTGACCTTCCTCCTCCAGCTACGTTTACCTGTCCAAGCAGACAGCAAAAGATAGAGATATTAATAGCTGACTATATGCAACTACTCTTCCTGTTTGATAGGTGTTACTGAGTCCCTTGTCTAGTTCTGTAAAAGGAACAGTGATGTTTTAATATCAGTCTTAATCTTCAGGAGACTTCTTCAAATATCAGAATATCATTTTGAATAACTAGTTAGAAGAGTGTTTTGGGAGTGAAAAAGGTGCTCTGTGAGAAACTCCAGATCTGGGTAGTCCAAGCTCCAAATCTGGGTATGAATATAAAACATGTTTTATATTCATACCATTCCAAGTGGGATTACTTACATGGTGGGTAAGTCCAGTTTCCTCTATATGTTTGTATAAATACAGGATGTTTTGTGCTCTGTGTGACCATCTCTGAAGAAAGTTATATTTGGTGAGATCAGTAAAGGAGCATTTCAGCTCCTTTTTTTAAACCACTTGTGTGATGAGTTTCATTTTCCTCTACTAATCTGTTAATTTTTGGCTCTTTACCTTTCATAGCTGTAGCCTGCCTGTTTTTATGGACAGAAAAGATTACTGGGAATCTGACTTTCTCGCCAGTAAAAATTATGGAATAATACTGCAGCCAACATGGGTTTTCTGTGTAATGTTAAACATTGAAGAAAACCTTTTGAAAATAGTGTGTTTTGGTAGTCTTCGTAATGGAAAGCAGTAGATAGAATGCCAATGTAGATTAACCTTTTTAGCAAGTTTTATTATAAAAATATCTAGTACAATTATGTTAGAGTTGGTTCTGTATCTTTTAAATATCCAAGGGAGGTAAAATTGTTTTGTAGCATAGCCAAAATGAGGCCAAGGAGGTCAACAGCAAGAAATTGGTAAGATTTTGAAGCAAACACTCAACTTTGCAGCTGTTGAGAGATGTAACTTTTTTGACTTCGAAGACTCTTTCTTGCTGCTCTCTTTGAAAACTGGGGTGATTAGAAATTCGTTGGCACAGAAGCAGTGGGCAGGGGGTGCTGCATCACCTCTGTCACACAGTACAAATACTGCAGGCTGGCTTGCTCTAAGGGCCTGTTAGGTGCTTAAAGCTACAGCCCTCAGTTGTACATTTTGAAAATCCTAATACTCTTTAAAGGTCTTCAGAATGCTTTTGAATACCATGAACCAGTGTTTGTCAATAAAATAAGTAATACTCCATTCTGCCTGTAGGGAAAATTTTTGTTTAATTAAGCAGCTGTGTTAAGTAGAGCTTAGTCTCATAAACAGTAACTGAGGAGGAGTTTAATAATTAAATGGTGTTATTCTGTAAACTTACCTTCATTTGAAAGGGAAGGTTTTAGACTTTTAAAAATACCTTTCCTATCATACTCTGGTTGCAGCTCTCTGGTCACCTTTGTGACATCAAGGCCAGTTATGTGCGTGGCCCATGACTCATGAACTAAAATGTCAAATGACTCTGCATGATTTTCTATTATACAACGGGTGCAAAGTGATTTTTAATGAATCAAATCTAAATGATAGTTCAAATCTGCAGATGACAGAATTATAAATAGTGGAGCATAAAAGCCTGAGGGCTGTTCTTACTACTCATGCAGTGACCTCCTTCTAGTTGAAGGGAGGTCTGCTGTAATCTCTGAAAACTCACTTAGGTTCTTCCACGTTGATTTCTTGCCTCCATTGCCGGTTACATTTCACCCATTTTCCAAGGGAGAAACCATTACGCTGCTGCTTCCTCTTTTTCAGTCATTGCACTAGAAATTTAAGGAATCAATCAGCCTTCTGACTTTGTATCTTTTTGCTGTTCACCACCACTCTCTTTAGCAAATAGAGTTTTACCCTGACTTGAGTTTTTCTTGCTTGTTGTTTTACATGATATGATAGACTAAGCTGTGAGGGCTTGCTCATGTCATTAATACTGAGTTGTACGGGTCTCTGTGTGGCCAGTGCTGCGCACATCGGGTGGCAGTCTTCACCATTAGCAGGATGTGAAAGAAGGGAACAGAACTGCATTACATCTATTGCTTTTTCTTTCTTTTATTTCTTTAGCATTTTCAGTTCCAGATAGTGCATGCTAACTTTCTCTAGCATTTCTCGTATGGAAAAAGAGTGTAAATGTCAAGACCAGATGCATGAGAAGAAAGAATAGGGAAAGACTGAGCTTAAAAAAGAAAGCTCTCCTATCTTTTCATTAGTTAAAGACTTCCCAGTTAAGCAAAAATAAGTTAAGGGGGGCAGGCTAACAAAGATGTCATTGTCTTGCCAGGAGTTTGCTTGCTGTAACTAGTACTGCAGTTAATTAATTGTTTCTTACATCTATTTAGAAGGAGGGTAAAAAAAGCAGACTGCTATTTCTGTTGCAGCTTCCTAGTTGTAAAATTGCTAATCCAAATTTGGATGTGGTAAAGCAAGAATAACAGCAGCTAGTGGAAGGAAAAGCAATACTGACCTGGAGGAGCCTTATTTCTGCTAGGTCCTTGATTTGGCGTAGTAGTGGCAATAAGATGTCAGCATAACCCGTCTTCCTGTTCTTGTGTTTTAGAAAAAAACAGGAGCTTGAGGTATGCTACTTTTTTTCATGGGTATAATGCAAAAAGGTAAGTGTATGGTTGGGCAGGAGCTATTCCAGAAAATGCACGGGAGACTGGTGCTGGTGGCTTTGGCAGCAAGTTCTGCTCGAGGGAACCAGAGCACGAAGGTACCTGCTTCACTGGGCTGCATTTTCCACCTGTCTGCTGGAGGGTGCTGCCTGCTGCATCCACATGGTAAGCAGAAACAAAATTGGAACCAACAGAGCAGCTGGGCCGAGTGACCCTGCTAATCTGTACAGAGATGACTTGTAACTTGACTGCAACACTGGTTCCTTGTTAATCCTTGAGTTCTGTTCTCTTTTTCTTTTTCCATGAAACAAAACCATGGCTGTGACTCAACTCTGACATTTCTTCCATGGCACATAGCTTTTTGGGATGCAGAAATAGCAATGGGGTTTTAAAGGACGCTTCCCTAAAGCAAACATGGAGGCTTTAAAGGGTTGGCTCCTAGGATGACAGTGCTCTGACCCAGTTAGACATGCTTTATTTCTGGGCTAGCAGATTTTCTTTTAACCTGGGCATCTCACCTGATGTGCATTTCTTTTGTCCTCTCTCCAGAGGGCTACTTTTCTTTGGAAAGAGGATGAAAAGGCACTACAGGGTTTAGGCCATCACAAAGCTTGTGATGTCTTCAGATATCCAGGCCTTCAGGTTTTTGCTGCTGCACTTTTATTCTGGAAGAGAAGCAGGTGGCTGCTGTCAAGCATGCGACCAGCTCCTGGCCATGCAGACCAACGAGTGCAGCCTGGCAGGCGCTCGGCTTTCCTGCACAGGGGCTGATGGTGCCTCGCTGCGAAAATGCGGTTTCGTGTCTGAACAGAGCAGCTGCCACTCCATGGAGATGGTTCATTCCTGCAGCCCCACGGAACTGACGGCCCCAGAGAATATGGTTACATTGCCCGTGTGGATGCCCACAGCTTAAGGAGGCTAAGGGCTTGCTTATGGGTAGTACACTTTTTCTTCCCTAGAGCTCAGCACTAAATAAGCCCTTGCCTGATGGGAAACACACACATTACCTTTACCTGTCCAATTTATAAATTGTTTTATATCAAATTTAAATCAAATTACCCTTGTTGCTCTGAGCTCCTTGTATTTTCTCAGTTCCTCCATGCCTTGGGAAACATAGTACACAATGTCATAACCATCTACTCTGGGGGGGAAAGTAAATGTATGTGTGTGTGTGTATACCCACATATATATATATATATTTATGTGTATGTGTAGTATGTATTGGAAGAGACTAGATATCACTTGCTGATTTTAGCAGCATTTGCTGATAGAACTTAGTATTGTTGTATAAAAAGAGTCCACGTCTCCTCTGAGAGCCAAAAATCTGAATGAATTGGTGTGAAGACAAAGGGGAAACAGATAATGCCACCTAGGAATAAAACTGAATGTGGTCACAATAGTGGGCTGTGTTGTACATTTTCAAAGAGTCGTAGTCTCAGTGCCAGAATGAAAGGGCAGGGCCTATGTGCACGCAGCTAAATCTACTTGTCAAACTGGAACTTCAGCGGCTTTAAAGTGATGCTAATTATAATGCAAGGCAAGTTCCTGCTTCCTAAGACATGACTACTGATCCCATTCATTATGTATGCAGAGGTTGCCTTGCAAAATTAATTTATACAACGAGAGTTAAATTCTGCTTGATATAAAAAAGGCAGTGAACTGGCCAAGTGCTAACCCACACCAGTAGGGCTTCAGTGCAGAATGAGATGCCTAAGTTGATACATCTGTCCAATTTTTTTTTTCCCTTTTTCCCCTGAGCATTACTTAATAAAGCACTTTGGGGCAGGAAGATCATTGTAACTTGTAACATGGCATTTGTTGTTCTCGCACATTTCAAACATCGCTGGAGAGTTTTCCTAATGAACCTTCCCTACCAAGCAAGAAACAGGAGACTGTTTTCCAGTCACTTGATAGTGTTTAAATAATATGCCAATTTGTAGAATTCGTCCATTAAAAAGGTATTTTAATAGTCCAAGATAACTGTATAAAAGATTCTTAAAACTGGGTGTGCATAGATAAAAGGTAATGTCATCACCGTGATTCAGGGGGAAAAAAAAAGAAGTTCTGGCTGCTGTCTAAAGAAAATACGGTAGGAGCACTAAATGATGAACAAAAAGCACTTTTCTCACTTGTTTTGCATTGTTAATCATCATAGTTTTAATATTTTTAAACAATAATAAAAAAGTCTGCATCGCTCGGTGATGCAAGTATTGACAGGAGTTTGTAGAATTCCATACAGTATCTGCTAAATAAACACGTTTGGCAGCTTAGCAAATATCATATGATTGCAGCATCCATGATTTGAATTAAAACAGTGATTCTTTTTTTCTTATTTGTTTTTTTTCCCCTTTTCACTCCTTAGAGTCTGTAGGCGGGAGCAGCAGGCCCCGGGGCGGCGCGCGCGGCGCCGCTCACACAATGGTCTCCTTGGAGTTCCTCTTGAGGGGCCGCAGCCCCGGCGGCGCCTGCGGCGCGGCGGCGGCCGCCCTGGGCGCCAGCAGGATCACGCGCTGGTTGCTGCGGCGCCACTCGTTGTAGAGCCGGCAGTGGTAGCGGAACGACACCTGCGAGGACACAACACGCGGGGCCCTCAGCGCGGCTGCTCAGTGGCCGCCATGAGGAGACGCGGCTGCTCCGGGCCTCCTGGGGCTGCTCCGGGCCTCCTGGGGCTGTCCCGTGGCCTCCTGGGGCTGCCCCTGGCCTCCTGGGGCTGTCCTGCTGCCCTCCTGCGGCTGCCCGCTGCTCCTTCCCTCCTTGTTGCGGGAGGAACCGTCCATGCTGGTGTCTTTGCCCCCAGCGTGCAGCACTGGCAGCTGCCCACGGCCAGGTGAGCCCGCAGCGCTGTCATGCTGCGAGCCCCTACACGTAACGTAACGGGATCCATGGGGAAAGCGTGTGGGTAGCTTAAAGGCACTGCTGTGCTTGTACCAGGAAGGGGAAAAAAGAACAGGAGCGACAGGCATGCCTCCTCTACCTTGTGATGTCTTACTGCTGAATCAATCTCCTTCATGGAGATGCATCAAGGTGAGCGTGAGCCACCTGCTAAGGTGTGCTTCATTACCACAACCCCCCAGATTAGCTTGACGTGTGTATATATATATATGTATTTTCTTTTGCTGAAACTTTACGTAGCTGCCTGCCCTTAAAGAGGGGACCCTACAGAGCTGCTGCTCACGAAGCTGTTGCCCAGAGAGCCCCTTAGGGAGAAGGATCACTTTGCCCACCTTCCATCCCCAAGGAACAAGCGCCTGCACCTCCCTCTCCACGCAGCATCCCAAACGCAGGAGCCTGGGATAGCCCTCTGGAAAAGGCCCTGCAGTGCCAGCAGAAACTCAGTGAGGTGCTGGCAAGGGGGGCGAGCTGGCTGGAGACGGTGCCTTGTAAAACACAGCGCCTGTTGCTGAGGAGCCCAGGCGCGGGTTTAGTTTCTGAGCAGCATCAGATGTTGGGCCAGGCTCAAGCTGTCTGCTCGCTGAAGCCACCGACAGAACACCCTGACTGAGCATGACAACTTGTTCACAGCAGCCCTTGCCCGAAGGCACCTCTGAGTGGTGTCAGCTCCTGAACTGCAGTGGTTATTCCCATAAGCTGGCGCTCTGGGCGAGAAACCCTCCCTGCTGCAGAGCCCAGCTTTACCTGGCTCCTTGTTCCCCTGGACAACAGCACCGCAGGGATAGAGGCTCTTGCATGTTTTGTGCATCCCCTGGGGCAAGTTTTAACCAGCTCCTGCTTTCTATAGGAAGCCTGTTGTGCTCCAACCCCTGCCTTGGTCCTGAAGAAGTCAGAATTGCACTGTGTGCAAGTTTAAATCAGTGAAAAGTGGAGTTTTGGCTTAGATAGAAACCCAAGGTGTTTGAGGCCTGAAGCTTTTTTTAGCGCTAACAACTGTGTTTTTTTTTTCTTTTTTTGTATATAGATCAATTATAATAATAAATACACAGAAAAAGCAACAGTATGTTGGGGAGAACCTGGCTGTTTTATGGGAAGAGATAAAATAGCCTATTTGTTAAAAACAGCATGTCTCCCATTTTCTGCTCACTGGGGCACTGTGGTATATGAACAACCCAAATGCTAGCTTATACCTTCAGAGAATATTACCTGATTTATTGGAAGCAAAACGAAACTGTAGTTTTCTTATTTTCTCACTACCTAAAAGAGCATTATATCACATTATGTGCAATGGCTTCCTCAGCACTGGATATATCCTCCATAGTATATACGCAGTACGTATAACTAAACCCACCAGCCCTGCACGCCCAGCAGTGGTGCTTGGGCATTGGACAGTGTGAACATGCTGGGTGGCCTCTGGTTTTAAGATGGCTATGTGTTAAGCAAGGTTGTGTAAGTCACCTCGAGGCCCTGAAGGCCATGTCTACACACTTAGTGCCCTGGAAAACCCAAGCGCTGCCTCACTGCTGAAGTAAAAAGTCCTGCTGTTAACAGCAAAGTGAGGCTGATTTTTACGAAAAACAGAAGCAGTAGCAAAGCAAGCGAACCAAAAATCAACAACCACCTAAAAATATCTCCAGATCTGCAGGAAGCTGAGGCAAGAATTCCGGACTTTCACTTTTTTTTTTTTTTTTTTTGCGTACTACTCAAAAAAACCCAAAGTCCTCCAGAGACGAGACAGGGCTGCACTGTTGAGAAAGAAGCGAATGCAGCAGTACCACCCACAGCTGCCTTGAAGCTAGCACGAGGCTGAGATTTCCTGCTCTGGGGCAGCTCCTGGGCTGGGGCAGCTCTGCCTACACAGATCTCAGCACCCCTTTCCCCGGCGCGCGGATCCCAACCTGCTGGAAGGGGTTGTGCTGCGCCACGTGCAGCCGCACAGGCTGGGTCGCGCGTTGCTGCTCGCGCCGGCTCGGCTGCGCGTGCATCGCTGCGCTCCCAGCCTGCGTCTGCCCTTCCTTTCCCCTCCCTCGCTAAGGGTTACCCTTGGGGCCACTTGGGAGTGTTGATGAACAGCTAGATTGTGGCTCGATAAAACACTTTTAAATCCGTGCTCGGCCCGCAGATGACAGCATGCCGGGCTGTATGGCGGGAATAACGCAGCTCTTCCGTCAGGATGACCGATGGAAAAAGTGGAGCTATGTTTCTGCAGCCCTGGGTGTGTAGCATGCTCTGCCACAGCTTCCCCATGCAATCACAAATACCAGGAACATGGAAAATACATCCTGATAAAGAGATTCACACCCAAAATCAGCATTTTTGAAACTGTTAAACTAGCCAGATGTTGGACTGGAGAAAAATCCAGCTCCTCTGTGGGAGCCAGGTTATCCATGTAAGGCTTTCTCCCTGCACCGTACCCTCACTTTCGGCAAAATATTTTTTGTGATAACTCTGGGACGGGGGCTGAGAGGCCAGCTGAATTTCTGGACTTCCAGAGAGCTTAATTGGTGTGGAAACGAGAGGCAGAACGGACCACAAATACAAGCGACAATCGCCATAGGTCGGTGCCCCCGCTGCACCGCGCTCTGCGGCAGAAGTATGCTTTCCTTCCTGCCTTCCTCCCTCCCTCATTCCAGAGAGCTAAAAAGAAAAGCCATACTTACGAGGGTCCAAAAGAGGTAAATAGTGAAGAGTGCGACAGTGAGTGCAATGAGGCCGACGGCTTCCAGCCTACTACTAAAGTGCAGGTGGTCCACTGCTCCCCGCAGGCACAGCCAGCCCGAGATGGTCGCCAGCGGCGTTATGAACAAGAAGCACACCATGTCTCCAAAGAGGGTCCGCTTCTCGTGCTGCGGGCCCGGGTTCCTCAGCCACTGCGGGCGAAACGGAGACGAGAGCAGCATCAGCACGGGAGCAAGCAACGCGCTGCTTCCGCACGGTGAGGCGTTACCCCGGAAAGGGCTGCCGCAGCGTTTCACACCTTCCCCTCCTGGATCATGCACCCTTCTGCCAGCTTGAAAGCACAAGCAATACCTTTGTTCACGCTATGCACCCCTTTTTAAGATTTTCTGCAACTCACTCAGTGTCAAAACCCCTTTTTATCTTGCTTTCGGCCCCTCCCCTACAAGCAGCTTCGAATGCAGGCATGGCTACTCCTATTACGAGGGTGTTAATCTTGCAGACCTGCGTGCCTGCACATCAGCTGCTGAAGGGAAGGTTGACTGAGCAGCTAGGGGCCAGCGTGCCCATTTCTATAAACAGGAATTTAGACAGCAGAGGTGAAAGCAGTTCAGCCTACAACAGTACACCGAGGCCTTTTAATACAAAACTTCATCACTCAAGTCAATGTTTAAACTGGAGAGCTACCAAGCCAGGCAACTTTTGCCAAGGCAAGCTGGAGGAGTCAGTCAAAACCACGTTTTGTGACTGCTGCAGCATTGTTTGATTTTATCTTTTCTTGCAGTCAGTATTGCCTACGACAGCAAATATTTCTGTGCCAGGGCAGCTGGAAGCCTGTGGCCGTACCAGGTTCTCCTGTACCTGGTTCTCCAGCGACTGAGGACAAACATGTCCCATGCAGCACAGGATGGCGCCTGGCCTGCAGAGCTCGCAGCTGGGCCGAGGAGGCAAAGCTGGGCACGGGACGTGAGGCAGAGCCATGTGCCAGCCCTCAGGCTGCTCCTGGCTCGGAGGCAATGCCAGGAGGGGCGCACAGCCACGCTGCCGCGGGTGCCGCGTTCGCTGCCTGTCGCTGGGGCCGCAGGCAGAGAGGCGGCGGCAGCTCCGTGCCAAGCGGAGCCCGGCGCGGCTCCTGCATCTCTGGCAGGCTGCAGGAGAGGCTGCTGGGCCTCGGAGGACTCGTGTTCCCCAGGGAGCCGGGGGCCCTGCGGCAGCCCAGGGCCTGCGGCCTACGCGGTGTTCCCGCCTGTGCGCTCCTCCCAGCATGTGGATGTGGCAGCAGGAGAAGTGTCTTCCAGGCCCCCAGAGTATGGATGGGAGGCAGCTCTCCATCCCTTCTTCCCTACAGGGTTGCAGGAACGACCAGGGGAAAAGCAGGACTCAGCAACTCAAAAGGGGAAGGCGAGGGAAAGAGCCTTGTGCAGGGTGATGAGCATTTCTCATCCAGCCCTCCTACCCCTCCATTATTTTCAAAAACTGCCTTGTCTTTTTGTACTTCTCCTGCTCTGCTGAAGCAAACATGGTGTTTATCTGTCTGCCTTAATCTGAGGCGAAACACCAGTCAAGTTAGCGAGGGCCACCAGGAACAAGCGGCTACGTGTTCTCCCCTGGCAGTAGCAGAAGGAAACAAATGGGCAGACAGGTTTTCTTCAGCCGCACCTTCTCTTTCCCATGGAAATAGTGAATTGTCTACCTCATAGGGTTTCTGCAAGGTTTCATTACAACGGGGTAACTTGCAGCCTAAGATCCATTTTCACGTATGATTTGGGAATTTAGGAGAACAGAAAAATATATTTATAAATGATTTTCAGCCGAATGCAGGCTTTTAAGTTGCTAAGCGCTTCAAAAATCCCATGCCAGTGCAAAGCCATTTTCATAGCTTCATAACTACCATGTGCTACTGAGAATTACTTCAGCAAGAGCTATAGGGTAAAAGATTGCTAACCAGGGAGATGCAATGTTGGTTTGCCGTCCTTTCTCCCAGCAGTGTCTTAGCCTCAAGATTATTTAAAACACCAGAATACTGGGGTAGAGCTTATACAAAATATGGAGGCTTAGATTGCATTGGAACAGGTTTTGAATTTGTTGTGACTTTGTGGAAAACATTGCAAAGTCACCTGTGCAAGGCTCACACCACTTTGGGAGGTTTTACTCTATTTACTTAAAAACCCTCTCAGGGGTGCCTCCACATCAGTTCCAGCTTGTATTTGGTTGCTTCTAGCCATGACTGATTGCAACCTTGACATCATTCAATTTCCATGAATCCCTGTAATGAGAAACCTCCGGAAAAATGAGAGGAACAGAAAGTGCCTGGTAGCTGGGATTATGCTTGTAAAGGTGATTGTCTAAAGGTTTTGCAGAAAGTATTTGTTTAAAAGGTGACCCACAAGAGAACTGCTGAGCACCAGCACTTCTCCCAGTCTCAGTGGGAACTGCAGGTACTCACCACTTAGCCCCTAAAACGCTAAATATCTCCTTGTAGAGCTCAGCACCAGAGGGCACCGTCCCCCCCCACCCCCCATCAATGGGGCGGCGAGGGAGGCCCTGTGCTGTCTCCAGCTCCCTTTATTGGAGCAAGGCAGGTGTTAGATGTGGCCAGGAGAGATAACAGAAGAATTAAATAATGGATAAAAAATAAACAAACAAAAACCACTCTGCAGTCTAACCTGGCAGGCTGGGGAAATCTCATTAGCCAGCTCTGAAACAGAAGTCAAAAGCAATGAGTAAGTAATTTCAGTAGCTGTCGGAATTTCAGTCACCATGTGGATTTTTCCTCCTGATGGAGCACACGAGTATTTCTAAGTATGCTTCTGCTTAGGCCCTGAGTTCTAGATTTTGCTTTGAAATGTGCACTATCAAGCCCCTTGAGAGCAAAAGGCAGGTCAGAGACTCCGTGTGCGGAGCCGTGATGCGCGGGGCGCGGAGCAGGACGCCGAGCGCGGAGCCGCGGCATCGCTGCGGGATGAGGGATGTGTGAGCACGGGGACACCAGGAGCGAGCAGGAAAGCCAAGCGCCCCCATTGCATGAGGAGATGAGAGAGCGTGACTCCTTCATCCCAGCCAAACCATCCCCCAGGCAGGGGACACCTGACAGGGGGCATCCATGAAGGAGAAGTGCTACTTAAGGTAATGGATAACGTTGTCTTGGGAGCAAAGCCAACGGGTTTTAATAACTGTCTGCAAATAAATGTAGGGTGAATGTAGGCCAAGAAGAAATTCTGAGCTGTCAGAGAGGATCCAGTCCTGGAGCAGCCTCCTGAGAGGTGCAGGAGGGGAAGCTCACCAGAGCTGACACCCTTTTAAGACAGAGCTTGCTTAAATTTTGCAGGAGATTTTGACACCCTGCATCTGACAGCAGCAAACACCCTTAGCGCACCCGAGGCTCCCACGTCTCACTTGATGTCACATATAACGCGCCCAGAAGGATTTGTTGCAGTTACTTTGCCGAGCAGAGTTGAATTAAAATGATTAGCTACTGCAGAAAGATTAAGTTGAACTTCTGATCTTCATCAGAGGGTCTCTGTACATATTTCAGCTGAACACAAACTCCAGCACTCAAGAATTTAAGGTGGATTTGTGACAGTCCCTGGGGGGATTTTTGGTTTACCCACCAGTTAATGGATACAGATCTGAATCTGATATAATTCCAACCCGAAGCTTAACCTGCTATTTAAAAGCTGCACGTGCCACCAGATCTACACAACTGCCCCAAATCCCCTTCCACTGTGAATACGCTGAAATGCTTTCTGGATGTCCTCAAACAGTTTGGAATTACTGAGCCCTGGAATGCAAGCGAATGGGCTCAGATTCCGTCCTGGGGGCGGCAGCCTGTGGAGCGACTCCGCCAGGAGCGAGACGGGCTGAGCTGCTCTGCAGTGCCTGTTGGAGGCACAGGGTCTCCCACACGGAGAAGGGAAGAGTCCCTGGATGCCACCAGGCCTTGGAGTGGCTTCCACGAGGAATTTCCCAAGCCAAAACAAAAAGAGCGGCCAGCAGAGAGCCACTGTAAAAGCACCTCTGGATTTATGAACTCTTAACTCAAACCACTTCGCTCTTGCCAAAGGCCAGGTCCTGGGAGCACTTACCTCACAGGTCTAACTTCCATTAGATGACTCACAAAAACTCAGTAACGTGCGAGTGTACTATTTTCCGGGTCAAATCATAAGGCCGCTACCAGTTTCTGCTGGAAAGACCTTTGTTAATTCTATACATTTTGCTCGGAAAATTGATTTTATGTAACTCTTGCCTGAGTTATTCCATTAGCAAAGGACATCCTGCAGACTATGAAGAAAATCATTCACGCTGATTTTTCCTTACGGTATCTGCACAGTGGCCCAGTATGAAATGGCCAGGCTGGTGGTGCAGACTTGCAGGAACTGCCTTCCCTAAGTTTATTTCCCTTTGAGCTAAAAACAGCTTATCACACATCAAACTTTTATCAGTTCATTTCATTCTTTTCATGTGGACAGCTTTGCAGCGATGCTTGATGAAAACACTTGGTAAATAAGCAAAACAGCCAGCAAATATTAGTGGTTCTGGCTTCACTCCTGCAACGACCTATGGGTGCTTTTTGCCTTCAGCCTGAAAGAAGGAAAGAGTAATATTGGCCATGTTTTTGAGAGCATTTCTCTTGATGAATGACTTCTTTTTGGTTTATTTACCAAAGAAGCAAACGATAGCTGAACAGGTAGCTTGGATCGAATACTTTCTTACTTGAAACATTTACCTTAATCTTTTTTTTTTTACTCTTTGAAAAGTTTTGAGACTGTTTGCCTATACACGATTGCAAATAAAAGCCTGTGGGACTGGAATAGTAGGTAGGCTTGTTTCCAGGGCAATGAAACATTCTGGAAATTAATTTCTAGGTTAATGTTTCTTTTTCCAGAGAAAACAAACATTTGACAGTTACTCTTCAGCTGACTTGAAAAAATATTCATTTGGGGGTTTTCCTGGCTAGATCAAAAATGGAATCACTGGCACAGCGTTACCGTTTTCCATGGGGCTGCTTTTAGAAAGGGCAGAGTGATGCTGACTGGGATGTTCCCTTCCTTCTAGCCATGCAGTGCGGCCTCTTCACAACCAGCTCTGCACCTCACCCTTATTTTAAGTAAGGTTTCACGGAATGTTTTAACTGTTGATGCATGCATGAGCCAAGGTTACTTTTTTTTAAAATAGCAAAAGAATTTCATTTGCAAGTCTTTAGACTCTTGCAGAGAGAACAGAATTGTTCATTATCAAGGCAGTGTAAGATTTTTTTCTTTTAAGATTTCTTTTTCTTGTAGTTTTGTAAGAAAGACGAATAAACTGCAGTTCAGGTAGTAGAAAAGCCTTGGTTGTAACCGATAAGCAAGCAGGGCACTGCAGGCCCTGCTGCTCTCAGACCATGGCTGGTGCCGCAGCCCATTTAACGTTTAAAATCAGGATTGATAATCATCCAGCAGTGAGAACAAACAACAAATGTTGCAAAGTTGTGCCTTAAAATCGGCAAAATTTCTTGCAGCCTCAAATAAATAATATTGTACCCTCTAACACTATTGTGGCAACAGTAACATTCTTACTATTCAAATTTCCTATTGTGCACTCTTATTTTATATTTCAGGTTAATACTTGTAACGCATAAAATATTTCAAGCTGTGCCAAGAAGATGTGTTTTGGGGTATTTTTTGGATGCTAGGGGAAAAACAATATTTCCTTTTATCTGTATTTCTGGCATAGCCACTGTTCTATTTTGGATGCTGCTATTTGCACTTAGGCAGACAAAAGTAAGCATTTGGGAAAATCACTCGACAAAAAAAAAGGTTTTGCATTTTAAATCAAAAGTAAGGTAGACCTGCTATTTGCAACATGTATTTCATAACGTTGCCAAAGTCCTGATCTTGAGATCTGATGAGTGGGAAATAGAGGGATAGTTAACAAAAACCCTCCCAAAAGGCAAAAACACAACACAGCTTTTCACTTTTGCCCTTATTTCCCTGGATAAAAAAGCCTTTGACCCCAGATGAATGGAAATGTTACTGGCAGGACAGAGCTGATGATAACGTGTTCTGCATTACAGACTCATGATCTCCAAGGGAAAGGCATCAATACTGTTATTTAAAACATAAATAACTGTACCTTTGAAGAACTACAGTACCTTCTCTCCGTCTTAATAGTCTTTGAAGAACTGCATTTGGCCTCTTCCAGAGCCTCTCTTTTCTCTCTGATTGCTCAGTTACTTTCCTCTGGGAGCTTTCCTCGAGAGACTTTTCCTCCTTGCCTTTTGGCCCTTTACATTTGGGAAGGAGGGGTGTTGATGTAAGGGTTTGGTCCCACAGCCTCTTCTCATCTAAGTAGTTTGTGCCTTTCTTCCACAAGTTGTTATTTTGACTTGGTTTGTTTTGTTCATATGCTCCCTCTACACTTGTTTGTATTTCTCACTATGAGAAAGACTTGTGCTTGTAAGAAAAAGTCAAGGACTAGAGAAAACTGTTCTGTAACACTAAAGGAACCATGTTGCCTCTCTTTAAGGGAGGCAAAGCTTGTTTGGGTCTCTGGGTTATTCCCTGTTTGAATAAATGTGTTCTGGTCCTCTGAGTACAAAATGACAGCTTCTTAAGCAGGTTATGTTTTCAGAGCTGTATCTATCTCCAGTGGGGTTAATTATTGTTTCCCCTTGTAGCACTTTCTCTAAAAGGCCAGCATTTCTCCCAGAGCTCCGCTTTGCTCCAGGCCTCCAGGGGACAGCCCGGGCCGTGTGGCAGCGCTGCGCACCGCGCAGGCGGCCCTCTGGGCGCTCCTGGATAACGCGCCTCGCGGTGGTTCCCTCTATTTCCCAGCCACCCCTAATTCGCCCATTTTGTGGATGCTTTCTCCATCGCTAGGTCCCTGTGCTCCACTCCCCCCTTCGGAACGAGCACGGATTCCCACTTGGCAGCAGGTCCCCTTGTTGCCTGCTCCCCTTCCCGGCTGCAGCGCCTGCAGGCTCCTGCGCTTCCCACACAGGTGCCGAGGCACTGCCGGCCCGCAGGCCTCGGGAGCCCTCCTGCCTCCCTTTATGCCACGTTGCTGCAGCGGTCTAACATGAGCAGCTTACCCTACTGGGTATTGACAGAGAGAAAGCAGCCCTTGTGCTTCAGTGTTGGGCTTCTGGATGTTTTAAACTGCAATGCAAGCCTTTCCTAATAATGTCAAGCCCAGTCAGCTTTCCTTCTTTTCTACTATGAACTCGAAAGGCACCAGTAGGTTGAAAAAGACTGTAGCTTACTTCTAACCAATATTGTGATATTTATCCTGGTTTTATTTCATTTTCTCCTGCTCATTTTGTCTTACTTTTAGTTTTTATGCTGTTAATAACGTCTTTCTTGTTTTTGCTATTTTTAGAAACAAACCTTAGATAGCAAATACAGGTTGGTCTGCAGGAAAACAAACAAGCAGCACTAGTCTGATCTATGTGGTCACCTGAAGTCGCTGTGCCGTCTTCATGTTGGTTGTTTCTACCAACTCTTTACTGGACCTAAGTGCTTTGCAGTGCTTGGTTTTGAGTCTGTTTCTATACTAGGCCAAATGAAAACAAGATAGATGCAATATGGAAACTAAAATGGAGAAGAGGGGATTTCAAGCTTGTCTAAGCTTTCCATGGAAATAGAACTAAAGCATCTACATCAAAAACTTAAAGCATCTCTGGGATCACAGAAGATTATATATAGAGAGGTCTATCAAGTCACTAACTGCTACAGTTTAGATTCTCTAGGTTTGTTTTAGATCCCTCCAGGTTTACTGCAAAGAATATGGTGTCTACACACATTACAGATTTTTTTTTTTTTGCTTTTCTTTTCCCCTCAGTGTCCATAGTTTCTGCTACATCAGCTGGCCTGTGTCAAGTGTCGTTAGGATCTCATTGGCAGTAGAGTGATTGGGACGCTTGAGAATCAGGGCTTCTCACCAATAGCTGCTTTTCTCGGGATTTGCTATGGCTAGGCTCACTCACAGGAGGAGATATATACGTTCTCAAGCTCTTGTGCTTTAGACTCCTCTCATTTCCAAGAGTAAGCAGAGGATGCTGTGATGATATCTGGCAAGTATCAAGGAGCACTTTTTGAACTGATCTTCATATTTTTGTGAGCCCTGTGGCTGAGAGGAAGGTGTATGGACTAGGAATCTGCATGCGCACAACATATTCTGCATTACTGGCAAATAACCCTTCTTAAGTGACTGTAATGCTGTGAGTCACTCCAAGCAATCCCCCTTCCTGGAGGAGGAGCTTTGAGATCAACAGAAAAGGGGCTTCACCTGCAATGTTGATGTCTGCTGGCTGCCTCAGTAGCATCATGGTGTCTTGTGTAAATAGGACTCCAAATGGCCACTCCAGTGGCGGTACAACAAGGTCCTGCTCTAGCAGATTATCTGTTGGTCGTTTCATTTTTCTCAGTGCCAGAACTTGCTGGGCGCCCTCCAGCAGACACAGGAGCAGAAGGACTATTTACATCGCCTTCCCACTCCCCAAAATGATTTTTTTTTCTTTTCCTTTTCCTTTTTCTTAATAGCACATGACATCTCTTACTCTTCTGCAATAGTTGTTCATATTCTCTCCAAGGCTCCTGCCATGAACAAGTTCATGAGTGGCTGAGAAATTAGGAGATCTTGAGTCCTGTGGGGAGCCCCCGTCCAGCCATGGAGCAGCAGTCCCACGGAAAGCAGGGTCATCTGGCAGGATGTGGTTAGCTGGGTGCACAGGCCAGGCCACCCAGCTGAGGACATGTAAATGCTGAATGCCAGGTGAGGCACCGGGGGCTCCTCTTCTCTCCCTGCCCTGGTCCACAGTGCAGCAGCCACTCGTCAGACTGTTTGGTGAAGACTCGAGGGACGAATGATTCCTACACACAAGGCACTCCTGACAAATGGAAACCACTGTGTGGAGATAAGGAAGAATGCAAAGAAGACAACTGCTTTTGGCTGACCAACCTCTGGCAAACCTCTGTGGAGGAGGAGACGCGCAGGCACCTCCCCGGGGGGTGCATCTTTGGCTTCATCTTGCGTAGCTGGAGTGAGGCTGGGAGGCACAGAGGTATCCAAATCTGCTCTTTTTCTTCCTCCTTCCTTGGGCTATCCATACCTCTCAGAGTCAGAGGACTTGAGCTCACACAGCTGCTTCACAGAACCAGGTCTTGGGCCACAAGAGGTGGAGGGTGACAAACAAATCACTTTCCCTGGAAACTGAAGATGGGGCCAGTCCTCTGCTATGAAGCCAGATTCAAGGCTCAGAAACATTTTTTCTGGGGATAAGAATTTGGGTCAAAAAAGTAGAAGCGGAACCAAGAATGTCAGAAGCTTCCCACATTCAGGGTTGAGAGGATGCCTCTGTTTGGCAGACTGCACTGCCGTGTTTTCTGTCATTCTGGCCTAAGACAGTCAGCAGACTGTACACTTCTTGGGTTATGCTTCTCGCCCAAACAGCAGACGCGTGCCATATGTCACAGATCAAGGAATGTCTCTTGTGACAAGTAGCTAACTCAGCTGACCCAGAGAAGCTGGTAGGGGAGGAAAAGACTTTAACCTAACTGGATATCTGACAGAAGGCAAAGGTGTGGGATCACGGTGTTTTCACATGAGCTATGCAGGAGTCAGGACGTAGCTGTAGAGATGTTCCTACTACCCACACTAGAGCCCTCGTGCAAGTGCCCGGCCTGCATCTTCCAGTAAACATTGCTCACAAGAAGCAAAAAAGCCATACTGCCAGTGAATTATTATGGAGCACTTTCCTATAATAATGAACTAATCGCAAACCAGCAAGATGAGGGGAAGAAATGGAGTGGGTTCACTAACGTGTTCCGATGAAATCATTAAGCGCAGCAAGAAATCCTTGACTGCCTCCATGAGGACGTACGCAGGGGAGGGAGGAATATGGCTGAGCAAGCAGCCGTGCTCCTTACTGCTCATTTCATTGCAAGCCCAGTACTGCTGTGCATCTCCTGGGTGCTAACAGCACGAGCACTTCTCAGATGTGACATTTCTAGGCGGTACAAGTGAAGTATCTCAGTTTGTTTCTGTTGAGATTTCCCCCACACTCATGGCTAAGTCCCATAAAAGCAATGAGCTATGCAGTAAATGGATAGGGAGAAAACATTTTGTTATTGTTGTTATTTGGCTCCTTCGATAAAGTGAATAATACTTCTTTGAATAGACAGAATGATGGAAAATCTGCAGGAGAAAAGCACATGATGACTGATTGCTTAAAGCATTTTTACGCTACTTATCACTGACCAACAGACGGGATATTTTCTCATTAGGAAATATGGCCTGCTGAGGAACTATGGGATAAATCTTCTATATGGCTATGTTCTACCAATGACTTTGAGTGTAATAGTCACCCTAAACCTCCTAAAATGCATAGGTAAACTCACCATTCACCTTCTCTGAAAGACTGATTTACCGTCTCCATTGCCTAGTTCAGAGCAACTAGCTATCTTGCTAAATGAAGGTAACTTTGCCTCCGGTTTGCCCTCACGTTTTGAGCTGTGCCAGCACGTAGTGGGAGTGCTGTTACCCTTCCCCAGTTTCCTCCCACCCCATCTGTCAGTACAGGTTGGAGCCAAAAGCAGGTCCTCACTCTGGCTTGGCACCAGCGCCAGAGTTCCAGCAGGTTTTTGTGTCCGGCCACCTCTTCAGACTGATGTTTTGCTCTCCCTTCCCTCGCGTGGGAAGCAGTGCAGACATCACTGTGCTTTTAGGGCACAGACTGAGAGAATCTGCTCCCATACTAGCTTTGGTTATGCTTTTCAAGCTTTCAGATTCGCTATGGTTATTTGCTTCAGATTTAACGGCATTATGTGTATAAATAAGCACAACTTTAAGTACAAGCCTAAGTTACACTAACAGAAATGACTCTTTCTGCCCAGATTTGTCCTTTTCCTTATGATTCATGTTAGTTACTCTCTGTTTCTTCTCAGCTTTGAAAGTACAGCTCAAATTCCTTTCTAAATCAAAAACATTCTCCTTGCATAAGATCACAGAGAACTTTTTCGGTAAAAAGTTAAAAAGCAGTATCCTTTTATTATGACCTTTCCTGCAACTGCTCTTGACTGTTGATCACTGCCTTAAAAGGAAAAAGTAGCTGTGGGAGCTGATAGGCAGTAAATGCTAGGTAGTAAAGAGAAAAACATAATTTAACAACGTGTGCTGTTTCAAAGTGTTCTTGTACCTGCTTCTCACTTATCTTCACTTCAGAAACCAAAGGCAGCTTTTCTTACTATTGTTTTTTGTCAAAAAGAAAACTCACTTCATCAAGGAATGATCAAGCAGCTGGATTCCCCCAGCTTGGGCAGGGGTAGCTCTCGCTTTCAACGCCTTCAGTTGACGCTAGTTCTGAAAAACTCACATTCCGTTTGTGCAAAGAAACTGTGCATGGCAGTTGTAAGGGAATAGCCTGGAGAGGCTGGACTCCAGAACCGAGCTGTTTACTTGGTGCTGTCTCCACATTGCTTGCATTAGAAGGCAAAACAAACGGTCTTGGTCCTTGCACCAAAATCCCCCTTGCCTGCACGTGAAAATCACTTGATGCAGGCCCAGAGAAGGTGACCAAAAGAAAATCAGGAGACTGATCAGCAAAAAGGGCTTGGAAATTTAGTCACCAGTGACCTGAGAATACTGAGAATCAGCATTTCTTGAGACCAGATTCCTAGGAGGTCTTGGAATTGTGCTGGGAGCAGCAGTGAGGAGCTGCCCTTGGAGCAGAGCTGGCCTCAGCTTTCCCTGGCTAGGACTTGGCAAGGCTACGGATCCAGCACTATATTCAGAATTGCTGATTCCAAAGAATAATAAAAGATATCCTTAGATTAGGCACAGACGTATGTCCAACTACTTAATCCAGCAACAAAAAAACCCCACCTTTTGGGCAGTTTTCAGTAAGGACTTTTCACCCGGTATCCACACCAGCCTCTTACCCATTTTCTAGCACTGATTTTCACCCTGCATCCTCTTGTCCTTGAATAAGCGGAAAACAAAATTTCCCACTCACCCTTATTCTTGCTAGTGTGTTTCCTTCAGTTAGTTCTACTACAGCTTATAGTGACAGTTAGGATGTAAAGGAAGGATATGTTATATGTAATCCAATCTTAGTTTTTAAGTATTTGTGTCACCAACTGATACACTAAGATGCTTCTCATTATTTTCATAAAATGTCACTATTTGTAATTTTTGTTTCTAAAAGGAAATACAAATTTCACTTTTATCTCAGATGAAAATAGAGGAGAGAAGAACACTAGCAAAGAAAAGATAATGGTCTTGGCCATCTTGTTTTTCCCCCTGAGGATAAAAACAGATCTGGAAAGCATCGTGCAGCCACTGAAACATCTATAGCTGGCAATAACTGAATTTAAATTGATAAGGGAGAAACAATTGCCCAATTCACTGTCTAGTCTGGTACACATGCAAGAGGAGGCCAAAAGGTCATTTAAGAATTGCTAAAAAGGCCAGAGACTGAGCAAGAACAATTCCTGCTTGTGGGCTGGACACTGAAGCTAGGTTTCTAGGGCTTCTTCCTTTCTCTGCCTCTCAAAGAAAGGCAAAAGATGATCCTGACTATATTAAATATTCTGAATACTGCTGCTTGTCTGGCATTGCACAGATGAACCATTAATTTGTCCTATCACATCCCTCTACCAGCCTCTACCAGGGTCCTTGGTATGGTGTGTGTTTGCTGCACATTGTTCCCCAGTTTACAGTAAAGTAAAAACGTCAATCCCATTCTTCTTGCATGTATTGATTTGCTTCAAAATAAAGGTTTTGGTATTCTTCCCTTTTCCTTGAGCTCCTGCCCTTGTCTCGCAAAGCCCAAAACTCACAGTTTTCTCTTGCTTTGGTGAAGCTGCAAAGGCTTTGTGCTTCCCGTATGAAAACAGCACTATTTGCTCATTAAAGCTGAGCTTTTGAGGACATGCCCCATTTACTGACCTCTACCAATGGCCTGGGCTTGCGCTCCACTGCAAACCTGAAGTGGCAGAGTTCACAGTAGCTGGTGTTGGAGGAGGACAGCCAGTGCTCCAGGCAGCTGCGGTGAATCGTCCCCAGGGTCCCCGTACATTCGCATGGAGAAAGCAGGTCCTCCTGGCTGCTGCCCTCATGGCAGATCCTGCACATCGGCCTGTCGTTGAAGGGGCTGCTGTGTGGGGAAAGAGGAGTCGCGGGTCAGCGCGTGGGTCTGCGGCCTGGGGCATCGCTCCGTCTCTCTGCATACGAGCTCCGCCGGCCCCTCCGTGAACCCCTCGCAAGGGCTACCCCGAGAAGCGCGAGGGAAGCTACCACCCATTGACTGCTACAGCAGCCCGAGGACATGGAAAGGGAGCCACGCACAGCGGGCTGCTCTGCACACACGTCTGAGCTAGAGCATCCCCCCCGGATAAAATACATGGCTTTAAAAAATTGTGACAAGTAATGGGGGGAAAAACTCTTTCAGCCTGCCACATTACATGTGCAGTTGTGGTTAATAACTTGGCTCTTCACAACAGCACAGTAGATCAAATTTTCATTGCTAATTTCCTAAAATCTGGATCAAGATTGAGAACATTCTTCCAAACTTGCACTGGTGAAATGGATCTGAGTTTTGACCAGAATATCCACTCTGTGTATGGCTAAACCTTCAAGAATCATCTGTCTTTCTTTTATTAAAAACAGAACAACCCCAAGCAGCCTGGTGTTTTGAAGGTCACGATTCTGATGTTTATTCTACCACATAAAGTCACAGAGTCATAGAATGCTTAAGGTTGGAAGGGACCTCTAGAGGTCATCTAGTCCAACCCCCCTGCACACACAGGGTCACCTAGAGCACGTGGCACAGGACTGCGTCCAAGTGGCCCTTGGAGATCTCCAGAGAAGGAGACTCCACAACCTCTCTTGGCATCCTGTTCCAGTGTTCCGTCACCCTCAATGCTAATACATTTTTCCTTGGTCTGTTGTCCTTCATCGATAGTAGCAAGGTCTGTTCTCCATCACTTGGGTGCTATACAAGGATTGGAGCTAGGGATGGACTTTGCCTGGATTCTGGATAAAATGCGCTGTGGTAGAATCATCAGCAACATCATAAGGCAGAATGGGAGGTGGAGAGACACTGAGCTGCTCAGCAGGCACCAACACCTTGGTGATGATGCACAAAGTGTGGAGGGGACAACAGCTCCCCACAGGGAGCAGGCAACAGGGCAGGACTGATGTTTCCCGCTGGTGAGCAGGCACATTCCTATCTAACTTCCTTCATCCTTCTTATTTTCAGTGTGATCGTGACAACTTAGCAGTATGCCTACCACGGTTGTTACAAACTCACAATGGAGATTTTAACTGCTGTCTCGCAGCACTGCTTCCCGAACAGAAAAGCCACACATTTTGCCCATAATGGCCCGTGCCATTTCCCAGCCCCACGCGACCCCGTGAAGGGCCCTGGGCCCGCTCTACCTGTGCGTGGCCAGCGTGCGCACCACGGTGGAGAGCAGCTGCCCGTCCTTGGCCGACACTTGCATGACATAGTGCGGGCGCCCGCCGGCCGCGCCAGCACCGGCACCAGCGCCCGTGCTCTTCCCCGCGGCAGGGGCCGCCGAGCCCGGGCCGTCGGGCAGCACCTCGGGCAGGTGGCTGCAGCGGCTCGTCGTCATGGCCGTGCGCAGGAATCCCACCGCTAGCGGCTGCCCGTCCCGCGCCGGCGCTGGGTCCCCATCTAGGGAGGGAGAAAAGGTGCGTTAGGAGCACGAGGGCCGCGGCTCAGGCGGCCTCGGCCACTGCTCTTATCTGTACAGCGCTACCACACATGGTGTTTAAAAATTAATCATGGATCCATGCTCTACACAGAGGCATTTCCCCCAGCTTTGGGAGGAAATCATGCAATTCGGTTGCGCTGCGTTGGAGTGACCAGCAGCGCTGGCGTTCTGCACGTGTTGTCCAGGAGGGTATCTGTGGCTGTAAGACTTTGCACTATGAGCGGAGGCAACGGGGATGCCAGACCACCCTGCGCTCTCGAGGAAGGGCTTGTATTCCTAAAAGGGCCTCTGAGATTTGTATTCCTAGAAAGGTGCATATATAGGGCAGCAATGGGAAGGCATTTCTTTTCACGGGATCACTGCGGCTCCTTCTCAGGCAGTGTGCACCCAGAGCGCATGTGGGGGCTGCTGAGCTGCTCAGAGTGGGTTTAAGGTTCAGGGAACAGGGCAGGATGGAAGGAAACTCACACCCTGACCCACCTCTGCAATAAAAATGAAGCCAAGATGGCTGATTCCAAGGTCACGAACACATGAAAGATGCAGACTTTGTTAGAGAGTAAGAGCCATGGGCTCTCCAAGGAGAGAGTGCAGAGAGAGATGGACACAGCAGCACTTCAGTCTTAAAATCCGTGCTGAGACTGTTCAACAAGAATGCTCAGCTGCTGAGGAGCTGCTTCATTACACTTAAAAAGCTTCGGCAATATTGTGCTTATGGACCCATGCTACACAGTTATGTATTTCCTTTCTGGTTGCTTCACTGACCTCATTAAGTGCAAGAGCGGGTTTATCGTTGCGTATAAAGTGACTGACCGAGCCTTGGCAAACACATCCATCAGTCACTGGCTGAGTTCAAGAGCATGTGCTGAAATGGATGATTTGGATGATGCAGATAAACGCAGAACTTGAAAGCATGCAGGCCTCTAATCATGCAGCTGCAGCCCAGCAATGATGTTAATTCGCATTCCTGGGTACACATCTGCACCGATACCCAAAACACATACTGAATATTTTTTACCCCAAAGAAGTGGAGATTTGTCACTGATCTCTTAGTAGAACAGCAGAAGTGAAGAAGAGCAGGAGGTGGTGTTCAGATAGCAATTACATAGAGATGCAAAGGCAAATGGGAGAAACCAGAATACCAAGGGTTATTTCAGATGGTAGCGAATTCACAGAGGGGTGGCTGAATTGGGCATGATGGATGTATGTTCAAATAAATGAAGTAATTGTCTCTTTTTTTTTCTTTTGTATGCTGCTACACCCACTCACCTTGCACAGATCTCTTCTATCCAGAATCTATTTTAAGACTACCTTACCACTGCAATGTTTAACCCAGATCTTTCTTATGTTCTAGCCTTTCTACTGTGTCTTTGGTATCAGCTTCTGTCTCCCTATCCTCGCTTTCAGGACAAGCGATCTTCTGAGGGGAGATGGCAAACTGCCTTTAGAGAGACCCTCCAATTCCCAACCAGCATTGACAAGGGTGTGCTTTGTATATGAAACCAGAACATTTTTCTCTTTACCTATTTGTGCAATTACCTGAATTAGCTGTGCAAGAATCCTGTTTTCAGGGCTGATTAATGATCACAAACTGAAAAAATTCTCAGATAAGAAGAAATTCTTTTTCAGTGTGTCATACCTCACAGATGTCAAGTAAAGCAAGAGTTATCTATCTATCTCATGTATTTTGTTTGCACCATAAGCATGAAATTTAAAAAGAAAAAAAAACCCTTCAATTTAGCTATCACGTTCCAGGTGACATTCTGCATCTCGAGAAATGTCAAATTTCTGCTCTGAAAGAACTCAGTGCAAGTTTTTCTTATGGAAGGACAATATGGAATGGCCTCTGCTTGCCACTGATTAAAGTCTCCTCATTATCAGTTACTCCATGCACTGCACTTCATGGCTTATAGGCTAAATACTGCTCAGAGAGCACTGCAAGTCTCACATATGTACTTGAGCCTCACTTCTGTACTCAGTACTCTGGTTTACCTAACAGATGTGAAAAGCACAAGTTTTGTAATAACAAATGTAGTCCCGTGGTTAATTAGCATGGTGAAGAGAGGCAGCTGGTTACAAGAGCTTGCATTTATTTATGTTATTTCCATTAAAAAAAAAAAAAAGAAGAAGGCAGGAGCTAGGCATACAGTTAATAAATTAAACCTTATTGTCACCGTGAAGCAAGAAACTACAGAAAGGATCTGCAGCACAGTGTACTTAAGTAAATTGTTCGAGGTCACTTTGGGGGTAGGCAGGAGACGCAAGCGCCAGCTGCATCCTCTGCCCCCAGTAATTTACAGAATGCTATTCCAGCGAATGCTAGTGAGAACTTAAGCTCTCTTTTTTGTTTCATCTGCTCTGCTGGCTACTACCCCAGTGCTTAAAATATAAGGTCAGCAATATCTTATCATCTTCCTCCTGTCTGCTTTCTCTTTTTTTTCTCTTTTTTTCACTCTCTCTCTCTCTTTTGCTTTCTTTTTCAATCATTCCAAAATCTAGACTTCTCTCAAGGGCTCTGAGGGATAACAAAAGAAACCTGGAAGTCTTTTTCTTCTTTGCATTGTATCAATAAATGCAAATATTTTAGAAAAGTGACTCTAAGCCTGACAAACACACGCTCCCAAATGCTTGCAATCTCTATTTCATAGACAAACTACTGGACTTAGCCAGTTCCTGATTACTGCCAGCAATACTCCCCCACTGAGCTCAGCAACCATTTTGTTATGCGCTATGAAGTATTTATTTTTCTGTCTAAGAGATTTATAACTCCTGAATCAAGAGAAACCATAAGACCCTGCAAATGCCAGTGAGCAGGGCAGGGTTATTCTTATTGAATTAGACTCAAACGTAAGCAGATGTCAAAAACTAGCACTGCTAGGCTGGAAAGGCATTTCGGGAAGAACTCATCTGCATGTACAATAAGCACCTACAACTGCAATCCTTGTTACACTTTTGCCTGTTGTACATGAACTGACCTAATTTCTGAAAATCCATAAAGCATTATCATACTGATGAGTTTAATTACCATAACAGATTTTATTTTTTCAACCAGAGGAGACTTCTTCTGAGGTTTTGCTGAAACCCTAAATGGTTTTGATTCGCACGAGACAAACAGATCTTACACTTCAAGCAGCGGGATGCAAGAGTTACACAAGTATCAACACAGAGCACTTGTGTGAATTGCCTGTTTGTCTTTTTTTCAGCACCTTTACTAAAAATAGCACATAATGCATCTGTCATAGTCATACAGTTTCCAGCTTGGTAAGCCCTGCACTTTTCTTATTCCATACTCCCATGAGTTACCCTATTAGTTTCAGGAAACGCAACTCAAGCATGCATCAATCAACTTGAAGACATAAAAGCATGCACAATAAACCACTACATTGTTATATGCAGAAGGTTCTCCTAGAAGCATGGCAGCCATTACTAAAAAAATAGTCTGTCAGATTAGTTGTGCTAAAGGCTAAGAGTGCAACCAAGTCACATACTGATTCTGTGCAACTTGACAGGGCATGTCTCCTCCTTGGTTTGCTTGACCAATCCAGCTGGCACATACCAATCCATATTGCAATGGTGGCTCTGTAAAAACTTGGCACTCAAAGAACAGTGATTTATGTTCATGGTCTTCTACCATTATAAAAATCACAGATGTGTATTTCAGGACAGTTTCATAGATCAGGAGCACAGATACAATTCTGTATCAGGGAATAAGAGTATTTAATCATGTCAGCATAAAGCTGAAAGCCTAACTGAGACATGGCTAGATAGTGGACTAAGTTTTAAAAACTCGGTGGCCTCTGTGCCCAGTTTACTGCCTCCTTGGAGGGTGGCTAGCTGTGGACAGTGACCCTAGTGGGAAAAGAGGAGCCATTTTCTGGAAGGCTAGAGGAGTTAATCACGTTATCTGGGGAACTGACAATGGAATCAACTGTATTTAGTGACGGGCACAGCCATAGTTTCATGTGTCACCGCAACTGGGGAGAAAGGTCCAGTTCTTGGAGAAGGGATTTCTGCCTTTATTTCTTCTATTAGTCTCAGTTAATTACTTAGATTGATTACATAATCCTAGATAATTGCTTAGAATGCAAATGGCTGTATTCTAATGCATATTATAGAATTTAGTTCTCTGATATAGTTATTGCATGACACGTGAAACAGTTTACCCTCACTAGCTTTTAAGCTGACCAAGTTCTACGTTTTGCTTTGATTTTGAAAAGCAGAAAAGCAGAATAAGAATCCCTCTTTTCCTCATTCAATTTTAGACAATGTCATCATGCCAGCCAGTTTCTTGAGTCCCAGCTTATTCAGATTCTCACTGCAGAAAACATCCCTCTTTGGATTACTCTGATTTTGCATGATTCTTAGAGAGATGAACCAGTACTACAGAAAAGATCTCTGCTTTAATGAAACTACTGGTTATGCTACCATAGGACAGACAGAAGCCAGCACAGGTTGGCAACGTCCATGAAGAGCTAAATACCCATTGGGTTATGCCAGCTATGACTGAGATACACCCCACTACATCTATGTCAATACAGCCCAGGGACTCAAATAGGCTTTGTAGTGACGAGATGACTTGCTCTATGGCCCCAGACATATTGGTTCGTGCCTCAGATTTGCCTTCCCATTAAGAGCAGAAAAGAAGAACTAGAATTCCCAGCTACAGTGTACTGTGGAATTTCCTAATTTTTTACCTGCTAAGAAATGCTCCTGGAGTACTGTGAAGGTGGCATGGTCACACAGGTTCTGAAACAGCATGAGAAAAGCAATTTTAAATTCTAGGGATTTGTAATGCTCACGTTTGTAACTTGAAGTTTCTTCCTAAAGAATTTTCTGTATGATGTCATTTCCAAGACATTCACAGACAGAATTGCTGTTTTACGTGTATCTGGGCTTCACCCTGCAAGCTGCATAATGCAGAGCTGCATGGATCCCCACTTGATCCCAACCCCAGTGAGGATTACCTTGAAAAGAAACTAATGGAGCAATGGGCAGTTAGAGCTACTGCCCTCGATGCGATGAGCTGATGTGCTCCCAGATATTCCTTCCTGCATGTTCCTTAGAGCTCAGCAGGGAGGAGTCACAAGGAAGGCTCAGGAGCTTGTGCCACAGGACGCCTGGTGGGCATACAGGGCCTGGGCTCCTCTTCTGCCTCTGCCAGCCCTATTTGGCCTACATTTGGTCTTACCAGGTCTGTTCTGTGCCTGTCCCTGCCAGATCCCAGCTCATTGTCTGCTCTTTCTTTTTCCATCCTGCCTCCGATCCAATCTTCTTGCCTAATCTTGCATGTGTGTGCCAAGTTTTTGTTTTGTTTTAATAATTAAGCCTATAAAAGTAATTAATACCATGATTTATAATGGGAAATGCTCTCCTACAGCCTTGGTAGGTGTGCCAGTATAATCAGTATGCTCAGCTCTACAAAAGTACAGAAACTTTCACTAGAAGCATCTGAACCAAAAGAGAAGTGAGACTCAAATAAGTGTCACCAGACATTGCGGAGTTAAAAAAGAGCTTCTACATCTTGAGAAGATGAACAGGCTCCTATGTCTGATAGTCACATGTGGATTGGTGTAGATCAGGCTATACAGGACACTATCTATCTATCTAAAGTGTTAATTGTAGAGGTGGAAAGCACTAGAATTAAGCTACCACTGAGAAAGGCAGAGGAGAACTAACATAAGTCTTTCTGGAACACTACCAATAGGATGTTCAAGAGTATTTTTGTTAAAGATCCATGAAACCTACTAAATAGCATTTTTTTTTTAATAACAACGACAAAAAAATACAACTCCAAGGAGCTATGAAAGGCAACTGAGAATGCTTCAAGAGGAAAATACTTGTTTATCAATTGAGGAGCATGGCAAACTTTACACTCCTTGCAAGCTTTCACTGTAAAGCATGTCAACTTACAGTAAGAAGTGCAATACCAAACTTCCCTGATGTTGGGCAACTTTATGTTGGCTGTTTCAGCCCACATTTTTCTAATTCTTCATGCTGCAGATCAACATTTTCTCCTCAGCTGGTCTGACTAGAAAGCTTCAGGGTTACTTAAAAACTACTGTGCACTAAGCTGCATTTAAAATGTAATTTTATAAACATACACATCAAAGACCTGAGTGTTGTCAGAGGCAGTAGCACAAAGCAATTTAGCGTGAACAATCATTTAGCGTGATTTCTTTATTGCACTCCCTGAACCTTGAGCTACTTTTCAAGAGGACTGACCAACCTTTTTTTTGGCACTGTGGACCTTAATAATTTACTTTATGTTTATATTGCTGCTAATTTAAGTCTTCTGCTATGACGTTTTTTCGCTAGTTGTCAAAATTGGACTATTTCACTGGTGGAGAGGAAGATCTCATAAAATTTGCCAGCTCAAGTATTTAAGAAAACATGGTAATGTTTGCTGTAAATACTTAATTTGGTGACATTTTAGTCTTGCATTAATAATAAAAAAGTAGATGCAAATAAAGCTCTCAACTGATTTATAAATAGTTATGGCACCTTCTTAAAAGTATAAACATATATTTTATGCTCCAATATTAGTCTTTTCTAGTGGAGATGTCTTTCCTAATAGTAGTAGGAATGTGAGACATGCCTGCCATATTTTTCCTAGAAGATGTTTTGAACTACTGGACAAGCAGGAAGAAGTTGTAATTCAGCAGAACTGCTGGGTGCCTCCAGCAGGTTTCCCTGCCAGAGCTGGAGCTGGACTGGTGGCTTCCTGGCTCTGGGGTAGCACAGGCTGACAGTGATGCAACTTGGGTTTTTACAACCACCCTTCATCCAAATGGGCTTCCTGGGGCCAGCAGATGCTGGTAGCATCGAGGCATGAGAAAAAAGTATGTGCCTAGCACATTCTTACTACACATAATCTAGGAAAATAAGCTAGTATTTCAGCATGTGCTGCCAATTTTGCATTTGTAAGTCCCTGGCAAGAGCCTGATCGTGCGAGCCATCCTCCCAAAGGGTGCATGCAACTCACGCGTGCCCGTTGTGGTCACGGGAAGCTGGGGCAAGGTGGGCTGAGGTCCGGCTTGCCCTGTGGCCCCCTGCAGTGCTGCCCCTTACCCCGGGTGCTGTGCGCTCAGGTCGAGACGCTGCTCACATACGTGGCTCCTTTGGGCTGTGGTTTTCCAGAGCACTCAGCTCTCCAGCGTGCGAGCAGTGTCACTTGGTTCATGCTTTCTGCCCACCTCATCCTGGCTGGCAGCCCTCTGCTCACCATATCAGCAGCGGCAGCCACAACTGCATTAGCCCTGCTCCGGTAGACCATAAGCAGCTTTTACTAAAAGACTGAGGTGGCACAGTGGGGTATGACCAGAAGCACTGGGGTAGCGCTCCTTTAATTTCTTTTGATAGTTTTGTATGAAATGGAAAGTTTCCCTTCCCACAGAAATGACATAGCTTAGTGAAGAAAGGCAGGTTTAACTAAAACTGAGTCTCAGGGGACGCCTCTCATCACAGGCTGTGCAGCAACCATTGCTTAGAATTGCTGTTTCTGAGGGATAGCTTCAGATAGTGTGTTATTCTAGGATGTAGTGTAAACAGTAAGTGTTTTCAAGCTCGGCACTGAAATTCAGTGACAGAATCAATATCTAGTGATATGCTGAAAGCTCACAAACTCAGAGGCCTGCAAGCTCATTTTTTGACTAAAATATGAGTACTGGAGTCTCCTTCATATTCCTAAATTAGGTCACTTTATGCACATGCAAAAAGCAGATTTTGTAACCAAATGTCAGACACAAGGGCTTACTTATTGGCCAAAAACCTATAAGCAGCAGCTTGCACCATTTCCTTTCCTCTCAACAAGGGTTGAAGGACAAGGCTTTCCATGTCGTTCCTGTAATGTATGGGTTGACCTCTAACTGCAGAGAGCAACCATTTGCACAATGCACACATTACGGATATTGCACTTCCTTTAAGACAGGAACTGCAAAAATTTCAGAAATCCCTTTTTTTTCTGCAAGTGGCTAGTATTTCATCAGAAAATCTTTTGCAACTCCCAGTAATAGCAATTTTTTTGGGACCTCAGAGTTCATTCAAGGTCTCCATGACCCAACTCAGGAAGCAAGTATTAAAATAGACAGGATTACAGGGAGATAAAAAGGGTGTCCCCATTCACCATCAGCAACAGCAGTTTAACATACCTCCTCTGGACCGTCTTTGGACTCTCTTCACTTTTGGTGCTGATTTTGGCAGAAAAAGCAAAATGGAGCTACATGGGATATTCCCCATCTGTGTGTCATATCTACGTGTGCTCTCTGGGACCGACCTCACACTACCTTCCATGTTCTCAGGCTAAATGAAAAGTCAAGACCCATGCACTCTGCCTTGGCTAGCAACCCAAAGAAATGCATTAAAAATATGCTTATCATTCCCTGATGGTTTATAGCTAACTTTTCCAGCTTCCAGCAGGACCCTGTTGAGGACCAATGTCGCTTGGTTAAATAGAAAGTCGTAAAGAAAACAAATCAGATCTGACCCAAGGGCTGTGGAGTTTGATGGAAAAGTTACTGTTGACTTCACTGAGCTTTATGTTGGAGACTGTTAACTGCTGTTCATCAGTTTAGGATGAAGCTCCAGGGAAAATGGTCAAAATGAAATCTTCATGTGCTGCCAAGGCCATGTCTTCTGCAGGGAACGTTCAGAAATAGTCCTCACGGTTTCCACTGCAAGGCTGAAAGGAGGATTGCTAACATCTTGTGAATTACAGCCCTGTCCCACATACTAAATTCCTAAATATGCTTCGTTTTCTACTCATGCAGGCAAATGTAGCTGAATTCATCCAATTCTTCCTGACCAGGTAAGGTCATGCTAAAAGAGACTTGCTCAAACCACAGGGTGGTAAATATCGCCTCACCTCCTGCACTGGGCAGAGCAATGAATTCCTGCTTGTGCAAAGCTGGTGGAAATGGAAATTTTTGAAAAACTGGAGAGAGAGGGCTGAAAACCTGTGTTTTTACATGGCTCAGTGTCTCACAACGGTCTAACTAGCATAAATCTTAAATAACCTCTCTATGCAACTGCTTGCAAGACAGAAGACACAGGCAACATTGACTAGCAATGGAGACAAGTTTTTGAGAAACTTTGGGGTAGGCAGAGCCAGAGACAATAAGGAAAATGTTTTTTACTAATAAAGATGGAATACTTGGAGAAATATGGTTACAGTACTTCTACATATAGTTTCATTAAAATAGGAATTCTTTTAGTCATTGCTGCTAATTGAGTTATCTGTACTTTTTTTGTATATATTTGATTCATCAAGCACCAGCTCTTGCAACTGTCTGATTATGCTCAAATATGGCTTCATTAAAAAAAATAATTCCTAGTTCTGACCTAGTCGAACATACGAAAACTAAAATAAAATTAACATGTCCAAATTAAAAGAAAAAAGAGCAAATTAAAAACATTAGCTTTACATAGCTTTATATTTCAATGCTATGTTTTAGCAATATTGACTAAGTCAGTTTTACACTTGCTAACAAAAACTTTATTAGATGCTTGATGAATAGGATTTATTTTTAAGACTCTTCGTTGTAAAATAACAAAACAAAGATTATTTTTATCTTACCCTGAATGTCTCTGTTTTGATGCACTGTAATTTGACTTGGAATCAACCAGATATTTTTATATCCATTTCTCTGTTTCTTTCCTAGTCTCCAGCTGCATAAATATTTAATGTTAACTTTTATTGAGCACCTCTCTCACTCCTATTCTATGAACCTCAAACAGCTAAGGCTTTCTGTAGTGCTTTATGCAAGATATCTGCACTACTAAAAGAAACCATCATCTGGGTTTCCATATTGAACCTTATGCCCATTAAATATGATGAAAACTTAAGAAGAAGGAGGGACAACTCCCACCTCTTCTGTCCCATACATTGTGTTTGTCAGTATTATGACATGTCTGCAAACTCCTTAGGATAGATTCAAGTTTTCTAATATATTTGAGGTGAGTCAGCTCCTGACCTTCATAAACAGGTGAAGCTTAGCTTGTACAGGCTTGTATGCTTTGCAAAGCATACTCCAAACAAACCTATTTAAATGTAAAACATATGCTTTCTTTTATTCTCATGCTGTGTGATCATTCAGTGTTTCTGAAAGTGCCACCTAATAAACTCTTCTCTTTCACTAAAGAGAATTTAGTTTGTATTATTTTATCTTCTCGTGTTTTAGTTGGCAGTGATCAACCTCTGACCCCTGATGTTTACTGACAAGGGAATTGATCTTCCAAAATATTATTAAAAAAAATCTTTAAAGAAAAATGCCTTAAAAATTCATCTCTTTTCCTTTTCCCTTTCCTCTTTTTCCGTCCAGACAAAAGCAGCTAAAAATATTCCTGCTGCATTTTCCTCTACACAGGAAGATGCTCTAATATGAGAACAATAAAAGTTTATTTTTCTCAGCAAGAGCAAAATGCTGCTCTTCAATAATGTTTACATAAAGATTTTCCTCTAAATCTGAATTCTAAGGTCTCTCACCAAAGTATGTGACTTGCACTCTAGAAATCACTTGAGAAGCTAAGAGTACACAGGAATACTGCAAGTTAATTTTAAAAAATGATCATTCCCTAGACTAACTAGTTTTGTATATGTATACGTGTTTTATTGTGTAATACTATACGGTGAGTCCTGATCCTGTGCGACAAGCACACCAAGGATGCTTTTAGTCTTTGTCAAATAAACTTGACTGGTCAACTAAATCAGACCTGGCATTTAGACCTGAGGATGAAAAATAATTGTTGTAAACAAATTAAATAAAATCCAGTTCCTACTCAGTAATTTTCAAGCAATTTACTGAAATACTTCATTAGGGCATGGAAGCCACAACGCAGAACTTAACTGAAATAACACATATAAAATAAACTGGACAACTTTATTATCCTTAGCTTAAGCCAAGAGAAACATTGAAATGCAAGAATAGTAACAAGAATTAGAAGAAAATTAGACATTAGTCTTAATATTATGAGAAATAAAGGCAGTGGAAACTTAGAGCATATGTGGCTCTCAGTTGAGATTTTAATGTCTGTGTTATTTTAACTTCTGCACTGAAAGCAGTCCTCAGGTGTAGATTTTATTGTGTGTCTCTCCTGCCTTGTGCATCTACCTTGGCATAGGATGGTGTTAGTGAAATGGTTTGATGGTGGCATCTCAGCTTGTGCCAGTCCCACTTGAACTTCTCAGCAGTCTAGCCAACTGCTGTCTAAGATTTACCACTGCTGTCTATCTTTTTCGGGGACTAGACTAAGCCTTTTACATCATAGTTTCCTCATTTATACCACTGCAAAGCTCTCTCTCCACCAGTGAAATTCCTGTCTAGTCACTTGTAGTCAGATTCTGGTTGTCACCTCATAAAGTAAGGGTAAAAAGATATTTCTTTTTTAGGTGATCTTCACCCAGCTGACACAGCAGCTGTGGACTCAAAAACTACATTCAGCAGTAGCAAGTATCAGATCCTTGAGAAAAATACCATATTCACTTGGGCAGGGACAATTTTAAAGAACAGAATATGAAAAGTTTACTTGCTCATTCCAAATGGCCTTGAAACAACTTTTTAAAATCCTCTTATGTCAGACTTCACACTTATATTTCACAGGAATACGGGCTGATTTACAATCCTGAAACATTTGCTTATATCCCTTTGGTCCAAATGAGGTTATGAAATCCACACATAACTGTATCCACAGGGGCAACATTCACCAACTCATAGCAGATATTCAGTCACATTAATCTGGCATTTCTTCATCTTTCTCTGTAATTAAAGTATACTGAATATGAATTATTTTAAAACATATCTATCATTTAAGCAGTAACTTTCTCCTTCTCTAAGATGAAGTACTCCTCTCAAGCCTAATATATGCAAGGACAGAGAAGACTATTTGAGATAAGTGGGCTCTAGTCTGGAGCTCATCCTACAAGTGTGGGTATGATGAAGAGATTCTGGTCAAATGGCTTAAAAAAAACAAGTCCCTTTAGGTCCTGGGATGTGATCTTTATGAAATTCCTTCAGCTATCCTTTTAAAGCAGTATCTTGTTATAGATTCACTTACATCTCATCAAAACATGTGTGCATGCACCATTTTGCATATCATAAAGCATCACTAATAGCACAGACGGCATCCAAGAGCATGGAAACACTACAATTCTGCAGAGCATGTTGGTTCGGTTGCAGGCCAACTTATGTGAAGAAAAGATAATTTGCTGCTAAAGGGCAAGATAACTAAGGAGCTCAAAGTTTAGGCCCAGAGGCTGCACAATGATGGGTTTTCTGGAAAAGCTGCGAAGAACAAGGAATAAAAGCTAAGATAAAATCATTTCCGCCTTCAGCAGAAATGCCAAGCTACTTCACCACCCCACAGCATGACCCATTCTAAGAAACAAGTAATTAAATTTTCTCCTGCTTGGCTTCTTTTGCTGCTTACTGCTGAGGTAGGTAAGAAGGAATACTCTGTCCCCAGGTTGTGGATCTAGGACTTTTATAAACTGGTTTACAGATATATGCCAGTTGGCTTGTGGATTACATTTCCTCTTCCACAAAGCATGCTTGTGTGGATCTGATTCCCTTCTACTTCCCCACAGACCCTGCCCTAGGATTCCCTTGGTCCTACCCACATTAAGACCATGGATATTTCTAAAAGATACACAGTGACTGTCACTGCTATGGCCCAGTCACTACACATTAACTGTTAGAGACATCAGAGAAGTCTGAAAACGGAAACTTAAAAATGTACTGCACTATGATTCCAGCTGTGGGTTCTGATACACTCGCTTTGTGTCCCCTTAATTGAGAGCCACTTACAAAATTACATTGACTATGGATGTGAAGTTTGAGGATCTGGCTCCATTGAAGCTGTATGAAACGGAATAGCACTTGAGTAAACAAGCATACAACACTTTCCATGAAGAGTATTTCCTTTGGTTCAGTTAATGCTCAAGCTAAGTTTATAAAGCACATACAACAACAACTCAAACATGCCTAGCAGACAAATAAAGTCAAACAACCTATTTCCAGTTCTACCTACTTCTTCACAACACAACGGCTCTGCTCCAAGCCAGAGGAGGAGAAGGTCCCAAGGGTCTGTGAAGAGACAACTGAAAATTCAGAACTAAGCAGATTACAGAGGTGATTCAGCTGGTTCTGGTTTTCCAGGGGAAAAAAAAAAAAAGAAAAAAAAAGAAAATTATTTTTAGTAAAGTGTTTCATTACCAATTTAATGTCATTCTGAGGTTTATCATCCTGTCAGGAAGAAAGTATACCTTGTTATGGGGAACCACTGGGGAACCAAGCTTTCTCATTAAGTACTGCTTCCTACTTTTCCTAGCTGCCAGGAGGATCATTTCTCACCTTGCAAGTTTGATAACTACTTCCAATCATCTTCTGTTTAAGATTGGGCCATCTCCACTATTTTTACCTCTCTTATCTTTGACTACTATATTTTTGATGTGATTGCTTCTTTCTCATCATATTTTCCATCCATATTTTAGAGTCACACTGATATTGAGGAAGGGAAACCAATCACAGTATATAAATATTTCTTAGCAGTTTGTAAATCCATCTCTGCTGCTGCACTACCATGGCTAATTGCATTTCCCATCCCATTTGGGCACTGTTCTCAGTCATATTTGTTCTTAAATTTGTTCAGTTTTCCAACAAAAGCATTCCTGCTATTTTTTTTAGGAAGCCAACATCCTTCTTCCTTCCTACCCCTGAGTTTATCTCTTTCCACAGCTGTGGATGCAAAATGAATTCCTGATATCTCATCATTCTATAAAATACATCTTAATGACCGGGCATACTTGTTGACACCAGCTGTCTATCCAATATCCTCCAGACACAGAATTTATTTATAACCCTAGCAAAAAACCCCCATTGATTCAGAACCCAGACAAAAATTACACATCTTTTTAACCCCCTTCTCAGTGCAGCTCTTCTCCAAAGCTGAACCGTGTAGTCCTTACAATAATTAAAACTCACAGGCGCCTTCAGTGTTTGGGGTGATTCTCCTTCCTCACAGCCAGTCCCTGCTTTGTGCGCATAACATTCCTGGGTACTGCTGTGGGTGGACTTATTGTGGTTAGGTTCTCGTGACCAGGTGTTTCCAGAAACTAAACTGAGATTTTTTTTTTCATTATAACTGCCAAAAAGAACTGGACATGCAAAACTGAAGTGAAAAATCCCTCATCTCAGCCCTAAAATCCTGAACAAACCAGGCCCCCAACAGAGTCTGGTGGGTTGTCTAAAGGAAATTGGTGGGAGTCTAATGCTCAAAGAAAGGAAGTAAAGTGCCGGAGGCCAAGGTAGGAAATTTTAGCAGTAGTTGACACTGTTGTTTTTTTTTCTGTAACTAGAAGGCATTAACTGAATTATTACTATTTGGGGAGAAAAAAAAAAGGTATACTTGCTTGTGCTTCTGCACAGGCTGCTCTCCTAACCAACTGTGAACAAACGGATAGTCTGTCAACTGCAACTCCTGTATGACATCTTTTTGGTTTGTGTGACATCTTTTTGGTTTCAATGAAGATGTCCTTGTATAGTGTGGCACATATCAACTCCTGTGACAAAACTTGAGTTGGAGTCACTCAAGTTTGCAATTTTTCATTATATCACATTGATTTCGTTAAGTGAAGCACACAAATCAAACTACCCAGATCAAAACCTATTGGAAACCTGTAAAAATGAGAGACAGCAAGAGAAAGACAGGGAGAAAGGGAAAAGGCATGAGTACATATAAGATCTCTTGGAAGCCTATGAGAGTTTCCTATTATTTTCTAAAACCTTACTGGTATTAGAATATGATTTCAATAGTAATGTTAAGTGAAACACCTTCGGTTCTGCTCCCCATCACACTTTCCATGGCTCTTGTAAAATGCTGCCTGTTCATCCGGGCTGCACTTGCATGTCAGGCAGTCAAAGGGCAGTCGTGAATTAATTCTTAACTGTCGGTCACAGTTAAAAACCCATAGGAGCTTTGCAGCCAACAATTACTTCCAGTGCAAGATATGTCCTTAAAAGCAGGATTACTATGCCCTGGAAGACAGCTCTGTGGTCACAGCGAGTGACTGACCCTGTGCAATGAAGGCAGCTTATGGCTACAAAGTCAGCCTTAAGAGCTTCATGACAGAGGAGTTCCTTCTGCGCTATTGAAAATACTTCAACCTGACAAGCTTTACCTCAGCCTAAATCTAAAATAAGCTTCTGTCTAGGAAACTATCCCTTTATGCTGCAGTTGAGCTGCATGGCCTCAGAGGTTACACGAAATCGGTGGCAGAAAGTCAGAATGGGACTGCAATCATCCTCCTCTGCATCTTGGCAGAGAGGCATGCAGTGAGCCAGAGAAGCTGCAGTTTCTGCAGCTGTGGAAAAGTGGCTAACAGTTTTGCTGGAAGAGGAAAATGTAGAGATAGGATTCAATTTCCAGCTCCGTAAGATTAAGATACGATCACCTATGGGAGCAGCTCCTAGAAGGCAAAACCTATTCTTTGTCTTTTTAACACTCTCATTGGCACCAAGTAATTCTTCTCCCCTGGCAGCTCCAAATTCCCTCAGATGTGATTTAAGCTCTAATATTAGAAACTGTTACTACTTGCACATCCTTCAAAAAGGGGACACCCTGAACAGCATGCCAGGCGATGGTCACAAGCGTGTCCCAAAGCATTAGCCTGTGCAGAGGTCTGGAATAACACGCCAAACCAGCATGGCTCCTACCGATATCCAAGGAGATCCAGGGAGATGTTCCAGATTTTTCTGACTTCCTCTGCTCATGTGACTGCCTTGGACAGGACAGCCTCCCCCAGAGAGGATGGGATGCACCTAGCAGCTTCATCAGCCCCAGACAGGCCCTTGCACTGCTAAAATTCAGAAGGGTCTAAGAATTTCTCTCATAGTTCATAAGGTCTCCAGCAGTGTCTACAGGGGTTATTTTATCCTCAGCCACAGAGATTTGAGCTCAAAGTGAATCGAACATAAAAGAGTAATTTAATGGTCCAAACAGCCCAAAGGACAAGGCAGTAATGGCTGTCCTTCTGTGAAGATAATATGATGACTTTGTCAATATTGAGAAGCTTAAACACACCCTGTATCTTTAGTAATTCTGTCTACAAACATGAACTGCTACAGCTTTTTAGTTCCAAACATTTTATAGATAAATGCATTTGATCCTTTACACGAACAGCCTAAAGCGGATGAGCAAACAACTAACACTGACCTTGTGTCACAGTTACAATTTCTTTTTTTAAACCCTTCAGAAAACCAATTATCTCAACCCTAAGCTACTTAGGACAAGACTAATCTTCCAGTCTTCAGTCCACTGGGGCTTGTAAAGCATCTGGCTATGGGGGAAACAACACTGCCCTTGACTATTCTAATGTGACAACTTCAAAACTGCAAAACAAGCTTGCTTTATTTATTTATTTATTTATTTATTTATTTAGCACTCCACCTCTGGAAAAAAGCAACTGCTAAAGTCCACCAGCAAAATCTCCATCAGTCAGTTGGAGCTACTTCTGCAGGGTTACAGAAGATCAGGAATATGCAGGAGTTAGTTACACTGTAGTTTCCATTTGGAAGAACTGTACAAATACTAACAAATACTAATAAATGCTAGACCAGATCCTTAACTTTTGTGTTGAATACTATTCAACATCAGCTAAGGCCTCTTTGCCTAACAGGAAAAAAAAGCTTCAAAAGGTCTCAGAGGGACACTAAGGAAATGAAACCTTCTCCACGAGCTTACACACTAATAGGAAAAGCCAAGATAGGAAAGATTCCTAGACAGGAAAACTGCATCTGTGACCTCACCTCATGCCGTTGTCTTTCCTGAGATAAGGCACTGGTCAGTCAGATTTTAAACGTGTTCAGCTGGTTGCATATCCACAAGGTATCACAGGGAAGGCCACACAACTGCATCTACCACTGCTGTTGCACCATGGTCTTAGCTGTCTTCAGACCTTATCCCGGCAGCTGCTCTCCGTAGAAGTTTCTGTACCACTGCCTGTGGGGACATTTGGCTCGCCGGTGTCAGGAGCCCTAGCTCTTTATTTTGCCCCTCCAGAGGGACGAGATAGAGATAAAAGGAATGAGGAAGACCATCCCAAAGAAGAGTGGCAGTTACTGCATGGTACTATATTCTGATCATTAGATGGATAAAGATTAAAATGTAGGATATAAACCCCTTATAGAAGGTTTGGTACTTTTGCTCTACATTAGCTTTTTATAAAGTAGCAAAATTAAAATCCTTTCTTCTGCCTGGTCTGTAGTAATTTCATAACAGCAGTTATTCATTTGTGTTTACTGTCTCACCCTAATAAACATCACAGTCAATAAAAGTCTTAGGCCAATTGTCTGTATCCTTTGGTTCACCTTGTGTGAGGCTTGCATATTCATCACGGCTGTCATCGCTCAGCCAGAAAAGAGTCTTGCTCTTGCTGGTTTTGTTTTTCATCATAGGCACTTCTATGCAGAAACCACATTTACAACTTTTATGTGTTAAGTTTTGGTATGTGCCCAGTCTCACTACAGTTGTTGGGAAGACTGTTAAGAACACAGCAGACTAAAAGCAATGGTCAGCTATGTGTAACGGACTTCTACCTATTCCCAAAGGGGAATTTTCTAAGGTCATGAACTTGAAAGCTTGGCCCAGGTGACAACAGTGGCCACCTCTGCTGTTGGGAAGGAAAGTGCTGCTCTCCTTCCTTAAACTGTTCCTCCTAAAAGATAGATGACACTTGAGCAGAACTTATTAAGGTCCCCTAGGAACTGGCACAACCTACGCAAGCTTATTTTATGTCTATTTCCCACACTCTGGCACCATCCTACTTACAGGCATTACTCCAGGGCACATCTTGTGTCCATTTTTATCCCAAGAACAATCAACATAAAAATAATAAGTCAAATCAAATAAAAGACACTATGTGAGTCAAGGTATCGCCACTATGCTGCTTCTGCATGTAGCCACAGGAGTTAGACAAGGATATTTGTTCTCAAAATTCAGAGGTTGCGTGTAAAAAATCAACACAGAATTATGCTATCTTAAAAAAATAAAAGAAATCCTCACTCAGTTTCCACAGTTTAGGCCAAGTACATGAACACAGGAAGAAATATTGACAGAAGCAGCAGACAGAAATCTGTGTTCTCCTATGAAAACATTCACCTGATACACTGAAAGGGCTTTGTGGGTTCAAGAGTCACAGGGTCTGGAGCAGAGATAGCTCAGTGTTATGCAGCCAGTAATTCCACAGGACGAGCTCTTGCAGTAATTCCTTGCAAGAGTGTGCAATTGGCATGGGAACACGGCATAGTCTGAAACATCATTATATGAATCTAACAATGCAGTACTTTGGAAAAAAGAAAAAACAAATATGAGAGTGGAAAGATAAGCACGAGGATGATATGTAATGCCACGATAACATTATGCTGATTGCTGTTGTGTACATGAGTGGTAAGAGTTTCTAATTCGCTAGCAATGTTGACATGCCAGAGAAAACTTAGTACAGATCTTCAAGCATCCAAGAAAAAGCATCTCAGACAAAAAGACCTAAGCACTTTTAGACTTTTTTTTTCTTTAGAAGTGTTAGACTAAATATTTTGTCTTGCTTCTCATTTGGTAATGTCAGCAATGACTAATCACCACTAAACCTGTTCAATAATTAAAAGCAGATGATATTTCAGTTTTCTTTTGACATTTTCTCTTGGTAGTTTCTTCCTTTAAAATAAATGTCCTCCAGCCAGTTAATTAACATTCATTTTTCTAGGATCTGTTCAGAATAGGAATACGCTAACTCTTCAGCTGAAAGTAATTTATAGACTGAATTATCCTAAGTTATTTTCTATTATTTCGTCCTTGGCAGAGCAGTGTTGCAATGACAACCAACAAATTAGAACAGGTTATGTTAACAAGATTGTTCATTTACGGCCTTCTGCTAGTACACACATACACACAAAAAAAGCCTCACAACTCTATTAAATAAAACTGAATGGCACTATTACCAATTCTGCTTTTCATCCTCAAAGAACAGACAGAGCTGAGGATAATAAAATCCTCAATTAGGTGAGCTGCCAATTATTCATCATTATTATTAAAGAATCAAGTCCCAGATCCATGAAACATCATTTTCCAGATAGCTTTTCTTCTAATCATGTTGCCATGAAAGAGCTTGATGCTGAGTTTGCCTAAGTGAGCATTTTCGACACTTGCAAAATAGTTTTTCTGTCACATAACTGTGAAGTAGCATTTGCAGAGGAAAAGGCTGGTTGCCTTCTACATAACTGTTTAAACTGTTCAGTCTTCTACCCGATTAACACGTGAGTTTTAGGATCCATATACTTCATCCAGGTAGCACACGTGCATTCAGTATCCCACTGTCCGTAGTGCTTTCACGTGCACTGACCCTGAGACAGGACTTCTGCTATGATCAACAGGATTTTCACCCAGATCCCCTGAACCTGTTTTTACAAAATAGGACCATTTGTTTCTGTTACACCCTAGCTGGCAGAAATTAACTTTTGTATTTAAATTAAGAGGGTAATTGAGGAATAAAGACGGGCAGTTTTCTCAAGCCGAACTGTGCTTATTTGTGCTTCATTTTCACCTTTTAGACACACATAGAGTCAAGCCACAGGGAAGACATGACGCAAAACTAGGACTTTTGGTAATATTATTCCTACTTTCATGCAGGTTTTTTTTTGAGAAGACAGGCTATCCCACAAAACCAGGAGAGTCTAGAGAGCTAGAGATGAGATTGCTGCATGAAGTTACCAAATCGCTCATTTTGGCTCCAGTTTTAGAGAACTTTCCTGGAATATCTGTATGCTAAGGTTAGGAAAGAATAAAGCATTTTACATTTGGATACTTTGAGGCTTACCTATCAAGCAGATATCATAGAGATAAAATAGTTAACTTGGATTTTTTGTTATCATGTACTGCTTTTCCTTTAATATCTTATAAACTAGTATTAACTTTCCTTCCTCACCAGTAAGCACTATAACTTGTTGCTTAATTGGTTAATAAAGATTATTTATTTTCAGACAGAAATCTACTTTCTCTGGGCATTTTGGAAGACTTTCACTATCCTGTATGAAAAATTTTGTTGCCAGCAGGTGGTGGAAACAGAGCTGTGGGCAGAGGCAGGGGGTTGCCTAAACAGATGGGTTTTGGCCTCTTTCCCCAGAATGCTTGCTCCGGTGTTGTGAACTACTTTCAATACTACCTCTGCTAGTATTATATTCTTTAGATGATATCCAGTGTAATCCATTGTTTCAGTCCCTTTACAAAGCATAGATTTTTAATTTTACTCTATGTTATTTTATCCTCTTTTTAAAAAAAAAAAACAGACGTACTAATTTCTCAGGAACAGTCTTTGACCTGATTGCATATGTAAGTACTTATTTACTCTCCACAAGGGCTGAAGTTAACAAAAAGAATGCTATTTTTAATTTCAGACTTTACATTTTTAAATAATTGCATCCCAGGACACTGTAGAGTAGAATATAACACAGAACAACAGCCTGGCTCATTCCCAAAGCTCACTGGGATGGAGAGGAAGCTGGCAGCATGGCCATGGGACCGCCGCTGGCCTGGCCCAGGAGCAGCAGGAGGCAAATAGCACCTGAAAACAAAGACGGCTTCTTTAAAAGCTCCAGACTGGGAAAAAAAGCAGCAGGATTTTGTGCTCAGCATGGCAGAACAAAACATAACAGCAGGCACTGAGGCTGCTCAGCAGGACAGGGTTTAGCCGGGTGCCAAACTAGTGAGGTAACATCAGCAGAAGAGGGGAGCAGATGAAACCATCTTATTCAGGGGCCAGCCTGATGGAGACTCTGCTTCCCCAGGAGGCTCCTAGCCCCTGCAGGAGCCCCTGGTGCTCGTGTCCTGGCAGGAGCGGCCAGGCATTTCCGTGCCTGATTTCCATCAAGCCCTGGCCTCCTTCCTCTGCATGCCACTGCCCTCGATGCTGAAACGTTAACTTTGGACCTCGCTCGTGCCCGGCAGACCTGTTTGCTCACTTGGCCCTGCAATTACAGCGACGGACTCTTAAATGCTCTCCATTAGCTCCGGCTGCCGAGATGCTGCCACAGCCATGCCGGCTCTCCTCTTTTTCCTAATATTTCCATTACATCTTCACTTCTATTGGAATGGCTGGAAAGTATTAGCTCCAGCTGGGCCGCTACAATTAAACTTTGGCCCTGCTGACTTTAAGGAGAGATTTGATACAACCTTCAGAACAGCCAACCTTTCCTCACTGAGGAGCAACTTCATTACACCAGTCACTATGATCCTATTGCTGCTAATGGGGCCGTGTCTGTGTGTCTGTAGCCCCTGGACATAATCACAGCCCCTGGACACCTGCAGAAAGAGCTGGAAAACCAGTTTACTAAACTAGTGAGAAATGCTAAGAATCCTAAAAAAAATAGAATTTACACCAGATAAACTTAGTTCCTTTTCCTGGCAATTGACTAAAATAATAGCATGCCGTTTGTGTCTGCTGCTGACCCTGATATTCGGCTATTTTGTGTTGACAAACATTTGATGGGTACTTTTACTTTCTGCACCTGCCACACTTGAGGCAGACAGAGCATTTTTTTAGCAGTTTCTATGGGGTCAGAGAATAGCAAAATGGAAGTTATGCTGCAGCCAAACTACAGATTAGCTGCCACAGTTAATTTAGCCATCGCTTTCCCAATGGGCATGGGGCTTGCAATGGACAGTGTTGCTCAGCATGATTCAACGTAGGGTCTTGTGTGTCAGAAAAAGTGCATTTCCTCCTCTGAGGCTGCCACGCTGGCAGCCCTCACTGCACCACGCAGGAGTTTTTGTTAATGAAAGGGAAACTTGTCGTTGCTTCAGCTGCACTTCGGTGCAAATGGAGAAGTGTGCGTGCTCCCCTGATGTGCACAGTGATATCACAGGGTTTCCAAGAAGGCTGATGCAGCCAAAAAAAGAAAAGTGGAAGCATGTCTGTGATGCTGTCCTAGCTTTTAGTTACTATGTGTGCAGGCTGCCTGCTTCAAAGTTATGTCCTTAAGTCCATGGCCTGAGATCAATGTAAGGGAACAAGTGCCAGGAATGGGGAGTAACAGCAGTACTCCACTCCTATGGAGGCCAGGGCAATTACTCTAAAACCAACCCCCTTGCATCTCCACGGGCTTAAAGCAGAAGCAGATGCACTGTGTGTGCAATGCCCCCTTGGTGCCAGAGACCCTGCTATTCTTGGAGTTTGTTTGATTAGATGTTGTCAGGAAAAAGATTGCTGAGGTCCAGGCAGGTTGCATCACTAGAGTAGTGACTGAAGAACATCCTGACTTCTCCCTCTGGGTCTTGCTTGGGGTGGGCTAATGCAGGGAGGAGAGAAAAGCAGAAAAGGTAAAGAAGCAGTGGGAAATATTATGTTTCTTGCCTCTTGTAGAGAGCAGCTCTTCAGCAGATTAGATGAGGACATTGCAAGATGTTTTGGTTGCAAGTTAAAGGTGGAAAACATTCAGACTCAAAAGGAGAAGCATTTTAAGGAGCAAGGACTACCCCTGGGTTATTAGTAAAAAGGGCTTTATTCATCTCCATCACTTCAGACTTTTAAACAATCCCTGGATCTCTTCCATCCGAAAGAGAAACTCAGTTTACCATGTTTGCATTTGCTGATATAGTTGGGGAAAATAATTTCTTCTGTTGGCTTTACATTGTGATCTGCATGTGCTAAAAAGTAAACTAAACTCTGTTTTGGGAGGATTAATTCCTTGCCCTTTGCTCCAGAATATTCCCAAAAGGAAAAAAGGAAAAAAAAAATACTGGCATATCAGTCAGGCACTCATTTTACAAAGTTACAGACTGATAAGGGAGCTGTGAACAAAAGGAGGGGAGAAATGGATCATAATCTCTGCAGAACAGACATGAGAGTTCAAGGCCTTTACAGTTTAACCTCTCTTTAGCAGAGCAGGTGGAGGAAGAGACTGGCATAGGTAAAACTAACCTTTTCAGAGTGACTTAAACATTTAAACTGGTAACTGTTGAAATTTTCTTATTCTTACTATCAGCTAGCTGCTCTTTTTGTATTGGAGTTTAAATTTTTACACCTGATACCTGGTTTGTTGTTTAAGAAATTGCCACAGAAAAGCATTTGGAAACCACAGTTATTGAGCACAGTTTTTCAAAAGGACAGACAGCTGATTTAATCTAAGTTAGTATCTCACTTTATGAATGTATCCTGCTTCACCAGAGCATCCTGAGTCAACTCTGCAGAAGTGTGCATCCAGTTGTGTAATGCAAAAGAAAACATCAAATATTTGCAATACATTTACTTATTTGAACTCTTCCCATATTTGCTAAATGTGTCTCTGAATCACGATAGTAAAATACAAGGATAATTTGCTTTTCATTTCCCACAGAATTACAGAGGACATGGTTGCCAACTGCAACGAAGTTACTTGGGACTAAGAGCATTTTGGAGGCTCTGACACTAGCTCAATTCCAAATGCTCACACAAAACTTTGTGCAGTACAGTATAAATAACATTTAGGTAACAAAATCCAATATAGAGACTTCTCCAACAAGCTCAGAGAGATGCAGCAGCGATGAGCATGTGCCTGTGATCCACCCCTGCGCATACAACCCTGTGTCCGTACTGGTGCTATGCAAAATTCATCTCCTTCATTTAGTTTTGTACAACCTCAAAGTGCTGTTTTCTCCAGGTCTGGAGAAAAAAACTGGGCCCAATACAGAGTTTCCATCTATGCTGTGAATACCTCGGTGCATGCCCACCATACAAAATCAAATAAATGAGGCAGGGATATGCGATTATCCTCTCCTATTTAAATGCACCACGTTCCCTCAGGAGATGATCCAACATTCCTGTTTGTCTGAGACTTTCAGCATGCATCTTCTCCAGGCCTTTTGCATAAGTTTAAGTGGTGTACTAAAGTGAGAGCTCTTTAAACTTCTGAGCAGATAAGATGGCTACTAAATATATGACAAAGGACACTCAAACCTGGAAAATGCATCATAAGAAGTTTGGAAATAAATAAATATGACATTAGCACCTGCAGAAAAAAAAACTTGCTTTTATTAAATATAATTAAGAGGAGAGCCTACATAACTTTAGAGATGCTGAACTAACAATTTAGCATGATAAGGCTGTTATGCTGTCTGCCCTCCTGAACGCTGATCATTTAAGGAATCTTACCTTTGCAGTCACATAGACTGCATGAGTTGATGTGCTTTAAGAGGAATTCTACTCTAGCAAAATACAGGCAATCACTAGATGATCTATAGTCAAACGTGTACAGGTTTGTACATCACTGTCATTTCTGCTTCTGGTCTTCAACTTTGAAATTTCAAATGCCACAGCTTTCGGAAATCACCGTTCATGTCCTACAAAGCTACTACATTTACTTCCATAAAATCTTGACAGTACTGGCATGAAAACTTTGCACGGAGATTTCAAAGCTTAGTATGACTAGAAAAAGAGCACTTCCCACTTTCAGAAACAGTTTCCCTCATATATCTCATATAATCCATTTTCTTTCATATGTTAAACTCTCTAAAGAACAAATACTGTAGATTAAAATCCTTTGCTCTCCAAACCACATACTGCATACCTGAAAAGTCATGTATACAAAGTAAACCCAAGAGGCAAGCAAGCATAACCCTTGCTTTTTTCTTTTCCTCTAAAGCACAACTGGACCAAAGGAAGACAGATAATTCTTATGCTCTATTGCCTCAAGCACCTTTGGATGTTAGATGTTCAAAAATAAACATATGCTTTCTGATAACTTTTCACATTTTCTGGAACTTTATTCATGCTTTTTTATAAATTAAGTATTCCAAAAGGCGTGGGCAAACATACCTGTGAGACATCAGCACTGACTAATTGTGCATACATACTGTACAGTCTGTAAACTTGTTCCTGAAACAGTTTTCAAATGTAGAAACATTAATTCTTCATGAGCTGCCTTCCAGATAACTTGGGATTTTGAAAAATAGCTAAGGATTTTGAAAAAGCATATTACTACAGAAATACCTGCTATAGCTCACAGATGTCCCAACTAACAGCTCAATGAGTTCAGTTACAATAAACACCACCAAGGACAGAACTGATGAAGCAGTCGAGTATATTCTTCCAGCTGGGAGCAGTTTCAGGCTCTTTATGGATATCTAGCTTGTGTTAGTATTAAAAAAAAAAAAAAAGATAAACTGAAGATCTCTGTGCTGCAGAATTGCATATATAGAGGAAGCAGATATTAACTGTAATCTTGTGCTATTTTATTAAACACTTAAGATTTTGTTATCTTCTTTCATCTCTACAGATTTCTCAACCTTGTAACAATCTGAGCATTTACATCTGCCTCCCACTACACTCATACAGCCCCCACTTGCGCATGCAAAGCTCTAGCTCCTTGCAAGTCATTAAGACTGCAATTTTTCTTTCAGTTGAAAGGGTTAGATGTGTGACATCCATTAAGAAAACTAGATGGCCAGAAATAGGGCTATGAAAAGGCAAAAGGCAATTGCAGCATTATCCATCCCAGAGAGTAAGAGCATCTCTTATGGCACAATCTGTAATCCTTGGTTATCCCCCTTTCTATGAAGCAGGTGGAGGAGGAGGAGGATGAAGACTAAAAAAGTGCCCATTCACAGCCAGGTATTTTCTAGTGCTACTAAACATCAAACCATAGCCGGAATATTACACCAAACTGCTTGTGGGTCTTCATCCCGATAAAACAAGTCAAGAGATTACAGTCAGAGCCTCTGCTGCCTCAGCCTCCCCACAATTCCTCCCCTGCTTCAGGTCACCCCCAAGCCCTCGTAGCCCACCTTGGAGTGATGTGTCTGCCACTTCAGTGCATGCAGGCATGAGTGAGGCGATCTGTCACACTAAGGGCTCTGTCCATTGCACGGGTGACTGCTTGACAGCCAGAAATTACCGCCTCTTGAAGGAACTTTAATATTCCAAGTTGTACATCATGCTTTTGAACCCCCAAATCTTTTAACTGAGGCATGAGGAGATGTGTTCCAGAAAACAGAGACTCCGCTGTTGTACAGAACCCATTTACTATACACGCTTGTCAGCGTAAGTTTCACTAGCAGAGAAATTATTTTGTGCTTTGGGGCTGCTGGCTTCATTTACTCTCTCATCCCTCATCTTCCTTATAATCTAGCCAGTGAGCCAGCACACATGGTGATAACACATAAAGTGCAGACAGCTGCATGATGGAGATGCCAAGCTCTTAAGTGCATTTTTGTGTAAGTGAATGAATGTCCGCCAAGCTGGGGTTTAATCTCATGCATTGTGACCATGCCCTGGAAACACTAGGAAATGCATGTATCTTTGGCTGTTAACATCCTGATTTTAATTGTTTTCATAGATTCACACAGGCAGTAGTGCTGTGTGTGTACATCATCCTTAAATCACAAGGCAGAACCAGCAGCTCACTGAAAATTCTCTTTTCTATCCATTTTCACCTTATTAAAACAATAATGGTGAGAAAGATTGGAATTCAACCAAAATAGCTCATTTTTCCAGGTTACCTTAGAACAAACACATCTACAAGGCAGTGAGTTGTACCTACTGATGTCCAAAGAGGCATTTTCCAAAATAGGTTGTTAACTTTCATGCTGGTTTTAATTTGGACAGCCACTTTCACTTGCTATAATTTACCCTGAGGACTACTGCGGGCACAGCACTCAGCGTTGCAGGGTAGGAAATGATTAAGTAATTCCAAAGTTACTGAATAGCAAACAATAATGGCTTACTCTGATGTGTTTTTATAGAAAGAAAAAAAGTTCAAATTAAAAGTTGTGATACGTGTTTGTCAATTGTATGTTGAGACAAATTCTTTTTTGCTGTTTTGCCTTTCACCTCTTTGAGAGAAAAAAATCCCAAATATCAGGTAAAATTCTAGTTCTTTTCAAGCATACTGAGCACGTGCAATGTTTCCTTCCTTGACTCGGACAGGTAAACATCAACACTTAATCCAGAGGGGCTGTGGAAAGTAGTTGCCCTGTGCAAAATCCCTACCCAGCAGGTGTGAGAAATGAAGTGAGAAGTTTCCCGTTTCAGTGGAAAGTGCCCTGGTGCTGAGTGCTGCTGAGCTCGCACATCCCTCTGAAGCACACAGGAGGGGAAGATCCTTAGAAGTGACCCAAAGCAGTAAGAATAATACAATACTTGGGACTGGTGAGCGATCACGGACCTGTGTTGCAAGTTCCTATGGGCCTAGGAACTAAGTGTGTGAAAGAGTTAGAATCATGTCTGCTGCCACTCCTATCAAAATCCTCCCTGGTCTTAAAGGACAAAAATCCTTTGAAGAATTGGAAGTTCACAGGCTTATTTGTGGTGTGTTGCACAACACGATGTAAATCAACTTTCTGTTTAACTCAGATATGCAACTTACTCTATCCCCTTAGCATTCCTTGCTCCTATTCCCCATCCCAGACTTTTTTGACGACTTTCTCTCCCAGTGGAATTTGGTGGACTTCAGGTCTTCCCTTTTCTCTGCTTGATTTTTGTTCTCCCCACCTCAGCCCCTTCTCCTCTGGAGCATAAGCTTTGCCCCTTTATGGTATATGCATGTTTTCTAAGGGGTCTTCTCCCCCCATTACTGACAACCAACCGTTCCCTCCTCCTGTTTTCCATAAATGCGAAGCACAGACGAGTTCTGGCTGCTTAGATCCAAGAGTTCAACCAATTTGGCTATGAAAAGACAGACGTATGCAAACATGTGCCTCTAGGCCTCTAGAGGCCTCTAAGCCTCTTCCGCACCATCTAGTTGAGGGAAAAAGAGCAAGATACTCGGTTTTGAAGCTAATCTGTATCCGTGGATTTTTGCTTTTCAAATCTAGTTCCCAGAAGCTCCCAGCCAGGAATTTTCTAAGAAAAAATGAAACCTCCCACATCATAATCTGACGATCACAACACAGACCATTTTTCTCTCCTCCACATCCCTTTTCCATCACACAATCTTCCGGTCGCGGCGGGAGGATGAGGGCAGGTTTCCACCACGCTGCCTTCCCCTGGGCTGGTTTTAATCATTTTCCCTGGTGAATGGTTAAAAACAACCAGCAACTTGTAGCTTCTGCCGCACTAAGCTCAGCTCAATGGAAGCTTCGCACTGGCAGGGTTGGAGCAGGACCCGATGGAGCTGGAGGGGCAGCTGGGGGAGGGAATGACTTGTCAGTCGCACTATTGCTGTTGTGTTTTTAGCACAACACACATGTAAACCCTCACACTTGTGTAGTTGTATCTGACAGAGGCTTAGGGACAGTGTGAGCTGGGCTAGTGGCCCTGGAGCTGTCCAAGGCATGGGGAGGCTTGACCTCATGTCACATGAAAGGTGGTCTTTGCAACCACAGAACATATTGTGATAAATCTGTCTGCATTTGCACAGTTGTCTTTTTTGTTTGTTTCTTCCTAAAGTCATGTAAATGTTAGATTCTAACAAACAACTGAATGTTTGGTCCTCATTACAATAATGAAAAATGTTAATGTTCCCAGAGAAGACTGTGTTAAGGCAAGATTGAAATTACCCATGACTTAAAGCTGACATGGAAGGCTGCCAGTATGGATCTCAGTCCATAAAAAAGATGCATAGATGAGAAGAAAATGTGTTGATGCACTTGGTCTCCCTTTTCACATAGAAAGACTGAGCAGTATCACTGTGGAAGTATTTCTCTGCTTTTAGAGAGGAGAGAGGGGGAATAAAAGACATTTGTCTTCTCTGTTTCTGATTCAGGAATCACTGAAAAACTAAAAAATTACTTTGACTATAAAATTTTGAAGATGAAGCTCAAGCAAACAGAAGAGGAAAAGAATTTAAAACACTGGCTTTGGACTTTTAAAATCTAACTAGCCTTTAATAAAAATAATGTGCACAGAAGGAGCTTTGTGAAAGACAATTCTCTGCTTTTCCAAGCACAGGCTGACTAAACTCTTGTTCCTAATTAAGATAATTTCAGTTCTTCCACTGAGAACAAGCAATACAAGAGCAGACTGAAAACAAATACAATTCCCAAACTAAACTTTTAATAAAAACCCTTTCAGATTGTATTTAAGTGTGAGAAGAAGGTGAGGAGATGCAGAACACTTCCTTGCTTCTCTTTTAACACTATGTTTGTATGTAGGAAGAATTTTCTTTGTTAGTATGTATTGCAAATTTGCAGCTATCTCCTGCCAAGTTACAGCTCTGAATCCCTCCCTAAAAAAAAAAAAAAAAAAAGAGTATGAGGACTGGGATGTCATTGGAATTCAAATATACTCTCAACTCTGTTACACAACTCTGTTTTTTTAATACAGTGACATCCTATAAATCTATCTTACAGTACTTTTGCATAAGGTTTAAGATATAGATATATATCTTCATAGCAGATATGCACATCCAGCCAAAACGCAGTCAACATTTTCTCAAGCAGCAAGTAAATCTGTTCTGAACCTTCACGCACATCTGGGGTTTTGTATAAAACAGAAGAGTGTCTTTACTTGAACTTCAGCTACCCCATCTGCTCTTCCATTTCACTGTGCTCCTGCCAGGCTCCTGAGGGGTCTCTGCTGCTCATCCCAAAGCCAGACCATGAAATTCTGCTGTGCTTCTTGCCTCTTTTTGCTACATATTCAACAGATGGGTTAGGCAGGAGGACCAGAGCGCTGCAGTGAGTCAGGCCCTAGAAAACTGCATCACGTTACAACAGCACGATCTGCTTCTCCATCCATTACTTTGGAGACACCAGCCTCATCATCCAATGATGTGCTGGTTGGATGTGGTGGGTTTTTTTATTATTTGCTGTTACTAGAGTATGGAGGGTCACTTAATCAACCTTGCTTTGGTGAACTTTCTGCACTTAATCACTGAAAAAGGCATGGGAGACTTGGAAAAAGGCTAGTAAGGAATATGGGCATTCAACAGCTCTAAATCAGCTGGGTGCAACCACCGCTCTTGAAAAGGTTAGTCTTCTCTTGAATTCACCTGTAATCCTGTTATAGCTTGCAGCAATACCACAGTATTACAGATTTAAGACAAACTGTTTTTCAAATAACATAAAAAGATGAGGCATTAGGATTCTCTTAACAGAGAATGGAGAACTAAACAGTGAACTCCACAGGCTTTGATCAGTTATTTCATACTTTAAGGGTACACACTTTAAAAAGAAAAGATGGGGGGGAAATAAACAACTGAATCACAAGTACTAAGATACCAAGGCCTTTAACTTAAAATTATGAAAGAAGATTGGCATCAATTTACAATCTTAACCTTGCAGTGTCTAAAGAGAAAAACTGAAGGTAGTCTCTTAAATTATTCATGCACCTATCGCTACTTTCATCATAAACAAACAGTGAGTTAGAAATATCATTGACATTTCTCTGCATAATCACGTATGTGAAAAGCAGATATAACATACTGCCTTTTGCACTTGTCAGAATGATTGCCAAGATGCAGGCAGCCTGTGAATTACGTCTCATACCTTTATTTGAGGGTGATTTTTTCCCACTTTCAATTTCCAAAACTGTTTTAGCATGTTTCCCTCATTCCTTAAATTAGATCAGGCAAATCTGCAGAGAATAAACCATAAATGCAAAATGTTCAAAGGTGAATATACGAATATTAGTTTCTTAAACTGTGACAAAACCTGTTAGTGTTTCTTCAAGTAATATTCTGATTTTTAAAGATATCCAAGGCATCTACAATATGCTACCTTTGATCCACATTCCTATCTTACTGATTTTTGCTGGCAACTGTAGTATGGAAACATGCAAGGATAAGATATGGCTCAAGGGCGTGATTTGTACCCCACCCTATCAGCCCCAAGGTTGTAATGATACCATCCTAACAAACACAAAAACAAGCATCTAAAACAAGTTAGATCAAGAAGATATTCCAAAATCTCAATTCCCTTACAAAAGTAGAATAGATTCAAAATAAGCAGAATGGTCATTCAGATTCAGATCAAACAGGTAGTTCAGATCAAACAAAAAGAGAGCTAGTGGTAAGGTCCAACACTTTGTTTTAGGCCCTTTCTGTGTTTATTGTTATTATTTTTTTTAACTTCAACATATGTACTGAGAAATTCAACCACTGGCATGAAAGCCAGTAAATGACTGCTCGTAAACACCATAAATCGTACCTGTAAGCCTCCCTAATTCCCCTGGCCCCCCTCAAAGCACAAACAAAACACAACACTGCATCAGTTGTGGTTTGGCACGGCTTCACTTTGGCTGCTGCTTTCGGATAAAGTGCAGGACTTGGAGAGCTGCCAGCAGCACTGATAAAGTGAACCAAACCATAAAATGCAATGCACACAGGGGAAAAAAAAAAATACTGTTGGCATGAAAATGCTGTCGGCAATAGCACAGCATCCTCGCATTCAGTTTTAAGCAACCCTATATTATCCCGTAACACTTTAAAAATCTTTAGTATAGTATAAACTTGTCTTTCTTAAATAACAAAAATTAACAGCTGACAGCTACCTCCATTATTGCTTCTTTCGCTCATATTCATTAGCACTGTCTTATGTTCCTTGTTAAAGACATTCCCCAGAGTGACAAATGTGTCTAGCACATTGCACGCTTAATACACCAACCTAACACACCTCCCCTAAGATTTCTTCAGTGCACTAACCAGTATTCAGAATTGATATATGGCTTGTGCCCATGGCGCTTTATTCAAGCCACATGAAATCCAGAAAAGCCATATACTTCACTTCCTGTAAAAACACTGTCAGGTCTAGAAAAACAGTTTACTGAGCATAAAAGAGGAGCATTGGTCCCTCATCCAACACCTGCAGTGCAATAAAATGGCTCCATTCCTACTACTGAGCCAGAACAGTCAGTATGAGCACAGAATTATTTTTACTGCTGCACATGGTGCACAGTTAATTACTCCAGCTTTGGCTCTTTATAGATCTACTACAAATTTTCAGTCAGAGATCCATAATCAGGGGAAACCAAACACCACCACATGCATGGTACTGCTAATTTGTCTTTAAAACTTAACTCAAAAACCTAGGATATGTGTTATTCTTGTTTCTGTAAATAGCTCCGAACTCCTTACAAATGTTGTTCTCATCCTCTTTCTGGTTGTCAGCCATATTCTTTAACAATATGTGCTGAACGGCTATTAGCCCAGCTGGATCGGAGTATAGCGGTATCCACAGGGCTTCTGCTCATGTCTCTGAAAACAGGACCTTCTGCTCTGTGTCCTTGTCCTCCACACTGGGGCATGCATCACGATGGTGGTGCAAGGTAAAAGAGGAGAGACATAAGGCTGAGATTCAAGAATGAGCTCATTCTTGAACACAAAGTCATGATGCACACAAAGAAAAAAAGTCATCTTATATTAATCTGTATTCAAAATGCAGCAAAAAATAGTCTTGAAAATGGGCCAAATACTGCTTGTATTTGCCAGTCTTTTGATGTGCTTGCTCCAGTGGGATAACAAATTTAACAGCATGTCCATCTGCAGTTTGCTTTTCTCATGTGCTGAGAGGAAATAATAAAACCTACAGACTATCACCAAAATCCTAACACTCTCAAATGAGGATTCAATGTATGTCTACAACAGTCTTAGAGTAGCAAAAATTCTTACTTGGTTACCTGTTCAATTCCTCTCTTCAAGGAAAAAAAGGCCCCAAAATCTAACTGTAGTTCTGGAGTCTGCCAGCAGATGTGGGCAAGCTCAAGCAGTTGTGCAGAAGCATGTCCCCACTGCCAAAAAAAGCAGTTTAGCTGAGACAACTTATGTAGATCTAAGGGCATCATCTCTAAAGGGCCACGTCCTTTCTCTGAGATGATCCAGTCTTACCTGCTTTCACAACGGATAGACCTACTGCAGATGGAATGAGTTCACATATAAAACAGTGACTCCTCTACAGAGGATAGCTTGGATCCATAATCAGTCACTGAAAAATACATTCTGCTCATATTCCTACTGAGTTTCTGAAAAGCCCATACAAACACTGGATTTTATCAGAAGCACACAGCTACACAGGCTCTTTTTTGGTAATAAATAATGCAATAAATTCTGCTTATAGCATCATCTCTAATAGGTACTAGCATATACTACAAAGTAACTTACTTATCAGATACTTTCATAAACTAAATTGTCACCTTGACAGTTTGTTCTCCAAGGCTGCGTGTCATCTGATTCAAAAGACACATCAATACCTCTTGTGAGCATATGGTATTCCTAAATGTACGGACTCTTACACTATCTGCCTAGACTATTCACTGTTAGATTTGCCTCAGCCTACCAAGACTTCTGACTCTTTCCAGATCAATGCAGAGATCAGATGAAGAGCTCTTACAGCTTACATGTTCATACCTCTCTGGGTATAACTTTGTGAGTACACAAAGGCTGTTCCAGAGCTTGGCCTACGAGAGTCTGAGACGTGAAGACCACAGCACTATCTCCTGTTATTTATGATTTATGCAGTTGACTTCATGCGTGAACGCCTTGTTCATCTGAAGAGCCTCTTTGTCAGCATGAAAAATGACATGGTATAGTTCTACAGACAGCATCTAATTCCAGTGCTTATCTACCCGACAGGAATTATTGGAGTAAGTGAGAACTGCTGGTAACGTCTGGTGCTATAAGACTTGGGGACTCCATTGATGGGAAGACCACCAAGGACAGGAGAAAAGAGTATAACAAAGGAAAGCAGGAAAGGAAGTAGATAAAGTAAGGCGGGTACAGAAAGGAGAAGGAAGACAATAGGAGTGTAATCAGCTAGCAACAATATCTCATCAATTACAAAAGGCAAAGCAGATTTCAGGAAAAAGTAAAAAAAAAGTATGTTTTGGGGAGAGGGGAAGAGGGAATACATTTATAAAGCTATAAAAATAAACTTACCTCTAGCAACATTTAGAAATTAGGAAATTGTATTCTTAGTAATGACTCTTTCAAACTTATTTCTGAAATGAAGCTTACAACTTCACAATGATCACAATCATTTTACACACAAGTACTGAAGCAACATTTAGAAGAAAAGGACTATGCAACTGAATCAGCAGGGGAAGCAAAATACAAAGCCAGTGAAAAGAGAAATCAGCATTTCCTTTGACTCCATTAAGAAAAATCTAAAGATTAGTGATCATTGCCAAGAGAGATTATAATTTACCAGCAGCTGTATTATGCAGACTTTCTCAAGGAAATTGGTCAACCTAGTATGACTTTAGAAGACACCTTTAAGAAATCTTCAACCATTATAAGCAAAACACCCTACTCTTTTCACTTTATTAAAATTATACATAGTAGGAAAATCTAAAATTCCTTTAGGCTAAGGATCTCCTTTCTAAAATATAACTCAAATCATTATTTTAAGGCAATCATTTTCATTTTAGAAACAAAAAACAGGGTGGAAGGAAACGTTGCCTGTCTTTCCTCAGATTGCATAGAGAACAAATGTTAGGAATAAGAAGCGCCTTGCCTGCCAAGTCTCCTCTTTTAACTGCTAGACTGAACTTGATCCTCTCAGAGGCTATGCTACCACAGCAGCAATATTTGATATAATCAGAATTTAAAAGTGAGCAGGATAGTGCAACGGCAGAGCTCTGCCAACTTGTAAGGATCATTTGGCATCACTTTTATTGCTTGCTCCTCAGAGAGCACCACACGTATATCTGTGTTCTGCACTGTGCTCCACATGTTGTAATACAACAAACACGAGCATGATACCGCTCGAATCTTGCAGAATCGGGCACCTCAGAGGAAACGTGTATTTTAATCTCAGATATTCCCCTTAGCAAAATAACAGAAATATTTATTATTGATGATTAACCATCTAGAGCTCCATGGCAAGGATGCCAACTACCCAGACTTTTCCCTTCATGTGAAAATCAACTAAAGAAAAAGCATTGCTAGGAGAACGGACTGTAAAACACCAGTGCTGCAGAGAAATGCACTGAGTACTGCATATAAAAGGCTCATGTCATGAGAAAGGATAGAAAATAGATGTGCATGTGCACAGCACAGCACAGAAAAAACAACAACAATAACAACAAAGTAAGTAAAACAAACCTAAGATTTTGCCATAAAGCCCCAGCAGTCTCAAATATTTCCAGTGTACTTCAGGTAGCAATGTTTTCTCCAAGTCTACACTGATACAGAAGCAAATGATAAAGGAAAAAAAAATGTTTAAGCCAGATAATATGGAGGCTGTATTTGCAAAAATACCGGCTGAAGAAAAGAAGTGGGAAGAGAGCTAAAACAGAAAATATCTGGTGTCTTAACTTCATATCATCATTAAAGCATATCAAGGCAGACAAACAGCAGATTCCAAATGTCTCTTTGCTAGAAAGCATCAATGTGATAGGAGTTTTAGACTCCTAACCACTTCTTTTCCATCTTGCCAAATTAAGATTAAGCACGGAGTACTTTGTGAAGAGCTGATCCAACACCTGTTGAAATCAATGGTGAAACAAATGTTACAGGATGAAATCCAAGGCGCCTCTAGACGACACCTTGCTTTTTCCCCCAGGTTTTGCCAAGCACAGTTACTGTTTGCTGCTGCTGAGATTGAATTCCAGTTTGAGTCTAGCCTGTCCTAACAAGCTATCCAGATTCCTTCTGGGAACAAACTGTACATGTCTGGTCTAAAGCTTTTTATTTCACAAGGAAGCTTCAGGTTCAGAAGTGAAAAAGGACGGGGATTGAAAATATCTGGTATTTTACTCTGCGCATTAAAAAGAAATCTGCAGATGCTCAAATTCAATCCTGGACATTTCTTCTGTCACACTAAAAGGAAGGGAGAGAGTGTTGGGGACACTTATATGCAGAAGTTTAGGAGAACAAAAACTTGTTGTTTCTAACAGATGTCTATAAAGCTGCCATACACTGATGTGAAGATCAGGGACAGAGTAAGAATTTAATCTTTCCTAAATGATTAGGGTGTTTTTGTTGACAGGATCTCTTCTTATGCTGACAGTTTTCTGGAGGTCTTTTATATAAGAAATTTCCAATCCCACCTTGCAAGCCTACATTGTCTCTAGTGCTAGATTCTTTGGTGATTGCTCCAATACGAAGCAAATAAAAAATGAACAGACATGAAAGGGGAGGAGCTACAGTTTTTGTTTAATAGACCATCTGGATCACATAACAAACAAAACTGCCCATTTAATGAGGCGGGACATACTGCTTTATTTATATTGTAACTTGCAGCTGCTGTGGCAGTAAATTCTATATATCTGTAAATTTGGTCACAAACTGGTCTTTACACAGGTACATCGGGGAAAATAATAATAAAAAAACCTCTCCCCTGTCATATTTAAGAATTCCCTCACAGCCCTTACTTCTGCTTGAAGATACCTTGACACAAGAAAGGTCCAAGTCAGAATGTTGCCCATGATTCACAGTTCAAGCCAAAGTCAAGGAAAAGAGCAAGTATTCTTGGGTATCATATGTTCTTCTGAGAAGTACATTAAATCCTAAGACCAGTATTAGCATTTTGTTCATAAGGACTCCCCTTTGGGAGTTATCCTTGTAACAAGGTTACATCTTGTTATACCACTAGTCAAAACTGTTTTTACAATTACCAATATGTAGAGAAATGAAGCAAAACAGAAAATAATTTAAGTTTTTGTTATAGTAAACAAGCGAAAGTGAAGCTATGTTTTTTTTCTCCATTTTTATAAACAGCTAATCACCAATAGACACCAGTGAGCTACAAACTCTCTGAGCGAATAAACTTAAACCACACTCAGCCTTTTGCAGTTCAGTTACTGAACACAGGCCCTTCGGAAGCCAAGGCAAAAGCTCTGTAGGCTGTGTTGAGTTTCTCTTGGTGCATATTGTTTCTTAACTATCTCAGACATTAAACAGAAGACTTAGCAGTTCAGAGACATTCTTTTTGCAGGCTAAATGAGACCACAGTCTTTTTTACTATCAAAAACATCAGGCATGTAAAATGAGGGACATACATGAATATGAATTCTGTCTTTCCAAATTCATCTTCCTTTTTTTTTTCCCCTTAGCTTCAATGACTTCTCAAATTTCTAGACAGTAAGTGGAAACTTTACTATTTGCAGAGCTGCGTATCTGTCTTTGTTACTTTGGTGTTCCCCTTGGACACGTATGAAGTCAGTGTCTCAAAATACCTGTTTGGTTGGAAGCAGTTTTTTATCTGACAGTGTAATGAGTAACAGTGCATGTGCAGACCTTTAGCCTTGATTAGCTCTGAGGCTGCAGTTTTGTTCTGACTTTCCAGAATCTGGCAGCATGTGATAACAAGTACATCACAGGCAGAATTACAACAGAAGGCTTCTGGAAGCTGCATCTGTTTATTCTGTATTAACAGTGGCCTTATAATCAAAGATGACTTGCTGCTTGTTTGCATTTGATTATGCTAATACCTGAGATACTTTCCAAACAGGAAAAAAAAAGGTAGACTTCTCCTAAAGTATTCATCATTCAAATCCAAAAAAGAAAAAGAAAAAGAAAAAGAAAAAAAGAAAAAGAAAAAGAAAAAAAGAAAAAGAAAAAGAAAAAGAAAAAGAAAAAGAAAAAGAAAAAGAAAAAGAAAAAGAAAAAGAAAAAGAAAAACCCACACACGATGGAGTTCAAATAAGAGGAGAACAAGATACAAGAAAAGTTAGGTCAGTAGAGGGTGGTTACATCTAGACAATTCACCTTTTGTGTTGCTACAGCGATTATTTATGAGATGGGGCTTTTGTTTAACTACAATGGACTGTCAGTTCTAATTATATATAGCTAATGTTGAGAACTACTGCACAAGTGGTTGAGGATAATTCTTCCAAGTGGAATATATGAACTGTTTGCAATTACCCTTCAAGTGTCCTTATCAGTCAGTGAGTTTCCTTGTAGGCATTATGGCAAGCATTTATCTTCAAGAAAAGTTTGGAAGAGAAAAGAATCTTTGAGGACAAGGTCAAGAATAGTTTCCCACAAATGAAAGCATAAAAGAAAACACAGAAATGGTAACAAGGGGGTCAGTCAATGATGTAAGGAGACAAGCCTGAATGGCCAAGCATATGATAGAAGTGGGCATAACATAGTACAGAAAACAGATAGCAGGAAGGTGACATAACACGGGACTTCAAAGAGGATTTGAATTTGATTCAATAGAGACATCCAAAGAGAAAGTGATAAAGCTTTGTCAAGGAGTGACTTGCCATAGGGAAAAACAAGGTAAGAGGAATAGGAAGTTAAGTGCTGCTGAAGAACGCAGTTAGAGAGAAAGTGGACAGACACAGAAGTCATGGAAGAAGAATTGACAGCACTGTGCTTAAACGTACAGAATGAGCAAGCAAGCGATTACAGATCTTGGTTAGGGCCCAGGCGATCTAGACCAAGAACAAGGAAAAGGAAATACAACCACTCAGTTGACATAGAAAGGAAAAGATGTCTAATGTTTCATGTTTAGATTTATAAAAAGGTCCTCATCCAGAAAGCTTCAGAAACATGAGCTAATGCAGACTAGATAAACGCTAAGAAAGGAGATAGAGAGAGAGGTTTAATCATAGTGAAGACATAATTACAGTGAAACAGTAGGGGTTATCTTAAGTAATCCTGTGGAGGGAAACAGACAGGGCCATAAAGGACTGTCTGCTAGGCAGGGCTGAACTGCCCAAATGTAGCCTGATGCCTATACATTCAAAAGGAACCGGGGCTTCCTTTCAATCCAGACAAATAGAGAGAGGAAAGAATGCAAGAAAGGTAGCCTGTTAGAAGAAGAGACAGCAGGATTGTCCAGAGAAGTCCCAGGAGATTCATACCCACGTGTTGTCAAAGAGGGAGACGGGATCAATATAATCAAGAGAAGTAGATTGGACAGGAGGGAGGAGTTACCTACACAAAACATCTGAGAGCTTGGTTGAAAATGGACTGATTGCTGTTAAGCTTTGGTGACACCAATGTCAAAAAGACAAGCTTGGGGACTCATTCCAAGTAGTTAACCAATTTAGTATCTCTTGTTTTAGTACCTTTATGACTGAATAAATTGCACAAGGCTTCAGATTTCTTAGGCTTTTCTCCCCAGAGGGAGCAGGGTCTATTCAATCGCTTTTAACTGATTTTCCTACTTTGCCACCTTCATCTATTGTGGCACATATTTTTCAGCATGAAATGCCTCTAGCCAACTGTAACAGCTCTGATTTTAGCGAGGACAATGTCAAAGGCTTAGGGAGGTCAAAACAACCAAACTAGTTAAGAAGTTTCCCAGAGAAACATAGGCAAAATGAAGGAACTACTGTAGCTTAAAGGAATCATTAGCACAGCAAAAGTGAGAGCTCAAATTATTCACTCATTTACAGTGACTGCATATTAGGTGCATGTATTAAGGCTCTGTTCTTTGCACATGCAAATTCACAATAAGGAAGTAGAAAAATTAGGTGATTAAAATAGGCATAGTTGCTACAAAATGCTGCCTCACTTGCAAATAGTAAGTATGACCATGTTACACACCCAGGGAAAACTTAGTAATTTCTCATTAGGAAATGCTTATTTACACTGTGTAGGACAACATTCAAATTAACTCATCTATTTAACCACTTGTCAACCACTTACTCAGAACAGAACAGAATAGAAACATGTTTTAGTTGGTATTTATCTGCAGCACTGCAGCAAAGAAAACCCAGGTTTTGATTCACCTCCATATTCCTGGGGTGATGCCCAGGCACCCTTGTCAGTACAAGGCTGGGAGGATCTTCAGCTTTGCTGGACCCCAGGACAGGGCTTGAACATGGATATGCGTCACCATCAATCAGTTAATGACTCTAACATTTGGACTCAAGGAGAAATCCTGAGCCTTCTACCTTACTCAGATTAAACCACCATCCACAACACTTTCTGTTGCATTAGGAAAGATATCATCAGACAAACACTGTTATCTGCCCAGGAAACCAACCTCGTTACCTCCAAAGTGGGCTTGTTCTCCAATTCCTTCATGCAACACACACACACACAAAAGAAAATAATAATAAAAAAATATATATATAAAGTAACTGAGCAGCCAGCCATGGACTTGGAGTAGCCCCATCACAATTAAGATCATTCTGTGTGGAGAACATTTTTTGTGACATACTGTAGACCCAAATCACACAGGGCAAGGTGCAATGTCATGACAGTCTATAAATTAGTTTCATGGCCACAGCATTACCAACCAGTCTCTGTTTCCTCTGAGAAAAGCGTGATTAAGGCAAGCAGAAAAATCCTGCTGTTACTCAATGACCCGTACCTGCGTGTCACATAAGGATGGTTTCTACGAGACCTCTGTACCCTCTATCAGTCCTAAAGAGAAGCTGTTGCTGAGGGAGGGAATTCTAGGTCATGCATAGTCCTGATAAAGATTTTGGATCTGAAATCTTTCTGATGGGTCACACGTCCCTTGAAGCTTCCCTACAAGTAAAATGTCCTCTAAAAGCTTCTTTAAAAAGGCTGTGAGAGAGTAATCTGAATCCTGTTGGCTAAAGGTAAAATGTCTAATTCATAGAACTGCTGCAAAAATGTTAGCCTAGAGGTTTCTGTAAATTATTGCAGCAGCCATCTGTGCTGTTTACCCTATACTTATAAGCTTAGGTTATTTCTGTCCAGGACTTCTAGTGAGTGAATGAATACTTGCTCTCATAACAGATTCAAATTCAATCATCACTGCATGCCTCTATGTACTCATCCACATAACCCCAGGGTTTTTGGGCATGTGTTCAACTGTTTAATCTAGCATGAGGGGATGGAGTCTATCAGAGCCCAAAGTTAAGTCACAGTATAGTACCAGCAAATTTAGTGTTAGAAGCAGATTACATGCAGAAAAGCTTTGTTTGGCTCCAAAATCTAGCTAAAAATTTGCCTCTGTGTATATATATTCATGCATTTTTAATAATCACAATTTTTGAAGATAAACTCTTTGGGCTTATCTTCCAACAAAATTTTGAAAATTCACATGAATTTGTGAAAGTACATGTCTTTCGTCTGTTCATTTCCTGTGACTCACAGTTCATTTTGTAATCTGTTACAGAAATTATGTATACATTTTTTTTTTCTTTTTTATTCAGGATTCATCTTCAAGAAAAAAAAAAAGCAGCTGAATAGTCATAGGATTCTCAGATTAAAAAGTGAACAAGCAAAATACTGACAACTTATTTATAGTCAACATGTTGGAATTAAACACTATGACATATGATCCAAATACTTGGGATGGAAAATGGAAGACTAACAGCAGATCATTTAAGTAAAATAGTATGATGGCAACCTGGGAATTTTGAATAAAAGTAGCTACCTAGTAGGTAAGTTTTATCCCATTAGATGTAGGTAGTTTTTTCCTTGACAGAATAATTTATTCTTTTCATAGATTAAAAACTTCTCTTTATAAGGATATAAATTATTTCAAGTGATAATGCTGCGCAATTCAATAGTGTCTACACTAGCATGCATTAACTAATCCTTTCCAAATGTATTTTTATATAGGAATAATAAGTCTCAGCTATTTCACAGGTAAACAAAGGCAAAGATGAGGAGATACAAAACTTCAGCAGAGAACTGAATTTTGAGTCAAGTCCTCCGCTTTGTCTGAGAATTGCCCTTCGTTCATCCAGTTTTGTGTGAATTCAAACACACAGTTTTCGCTTTCATATGGTATGAAGATGGCATATACTGCTGTAGAGAGTTTATCAGCACTGGACAAGCCTAACCACTTTTACCTTTCCTTCACAAGGAACTCAGTTATCTGGAGACAACTGGGAATGACAAACAGAAGTTCTTCCTAAAGCTGTTAAACTCAGAAATTCAGCCCATGCAGTCTTTCAGACATGCACAATGGACAATAGTGTAGAGTGGCAAGTTGCATTGGTTTGGCTTCTAATCTTAACGGAGACATTTCCTGTCTCATGTTACACCACTGAGTAACCTTCTTGTTCAACTTAACATGGAATTTTCAAAGCTTAAAGCTCAGATTTGAAATTTAAAAACTGCATTTTACATCTGTTCACTTCTTGGGCAGAAACCCACTATAACAATATCAGCAAAATTTCAGCTAAAATACCTGAAGTGCTCTTGTGCTTGCTTTAGCTTTTGCATTATTGAAACTATGAAGATACAAACGCTTCTCAATAACTGTGTCAAATATTTCCATTGTTTTCAATGCCGTTTTGCTGTTTTTCAGTACTTTTTTTTCTAAACAAGTAACCCATGGTCTTTCCTCTTAGGAGAAGTCATCCAGAATATAAAAGAAAACACTTCTGTGACAAAATCTTCAACATCAGGAAAAAACTCAGAGAGTGATTTCTTCAACTTGTTATTCAGATTTTTAGAGTAGTTTATCTAGAAACCATTTAATTTTCACCTCTATTCGGTTTTATAAGATATGTCCATGAGAGTTCTTAACACAAAGCTAACACCTAAGTACATATAGCGTAAAGAAGCTGAGAACTCTGCTAATATTATCTGTACGGAGATAGCAGAATTAACATTTTTGTAGGCTTTGGATAAAAATTGTTTTGGGCACAATGTTCAAAAATGCCCTAAAATTGTCACATGGGTTTTCATTAGCTATGGCTGCACAAAAGCAAACCTCCACATAGAGCCACAGGAAGTACAGCAAAAATATAATTCAAAAGGACAGAAGTATAAAGAAAAGGAATTGCTACAGTTATGAAAAACAAAATGAGGAGATTAAAATAACTTTAATTAATCACTGAAATAAAAAGACTGCATTAAGTGTTAACATTTTTTTATCAGAAATATCTGAAAAACTGTACTTTAGAAATCTCCCTGTTCTTTCAATACCCATTTAATTGTAAATTACCTTCATGAAGACTCTGTAGAAATTAGATTGATTAGTTATCTACCAAAGCCTACTCAAAATTTGATTTTCTTTGATGACTTTGATCTGCAGACCTTAAGCGAGCTGAGAAGGGACCACTTCACTGTCAATGACTAACAGCGTTGTACTTACCGTGTCATTGCTACTGCTGAATAAACGCATTCCCAGAATTCGGCTTTCCCAAATCGTCAAAACAGATGGGAGCAGCTTGCAATATACCTATTTAAATGTATTTCAGAAACTCTATGGCCACTCTAGCTCTAAAGCAGCTGCGTCTGTGGCTCATAAAGGAGCTTTCAAAGCACAGTATTCACACATGAAAAAGCACATGCCCGGCTCTGGAGAAGACTCACTCATGTTACTTCAGAAGTATTTCAGTTATGTGTGTGTAACCATTATGGCTTCTTTCTAATTGCTTCTGCTATACATTTTCTGTAAGCTCATGCTGTTTCCCACCCACGCAGCCTGTGGAGTAAAAATGCTTTCCTGTCAAACTTTGCAGAGCTATCTCACCAGACATGAGCACGCAGGCATGCATATAGAGGCTCACGTCATCTTTAGCAAAAACGTTTTGTTATTATTGGTGCTCTGATACCTGCCTTTTCTAACGCCATTAGAAAATCACATTTTTAAATTGTTTACATAACATGTTTAATGGTGGAAAATTCTCACCAGGAAATCTGTAGAAATTAAACCGTGTTCTTATAGCTTTTGTTTAAATTGTCTCAGTGTGATATTTGTCAATAAAATAAATCATGGTAAGAATGGAACTTTCTCATTTTTAACACAAACTACATGTGCTGAGACAATCAGCTTTAACTCTTCTTCTCTTGTTTAGAACTCAGTTCTACTTTCCTAGAATTGTGATTTCAATGAAGAAGAGTTTGTTCCTTAAACTGCTCTGACAGACATGGTATGAGACATATATAATTATTTTTGGCAACACACTCAGGAATCTGGAGAGAAGTGAAAATACTCCACTTGTCAAGGTCTGGAAAAATGCATTTGCTATTCCCAGTCAGAAAAAAAAAATCACATTTTCAATCTGCTAGATACTGTGGAATAAAAGGGTAAAAATCTAGTTCATGCTCCCAGAACAGTGTTTCTAGAAGAATAATTTCCATTCTCAGAAAATACTTTTAATTTGTTAAAATGAATGGAAATATATTTTAAAATTGATATATTTCTCTTATATTAACAATAGTTTCAATTTTCAGGCCTAAATAAGATTTTACTAAGGAAAAAAAAAAAGAAAGAAAGGAAGAACAAGTGAGACAAATAGACAAATGATATTCAGGTATTCTCATCCATACTACCACACAGCACTTATCAGGACCAGATTCGTTTACAAACTCTATTTATGAAAATAATGAGTTCAGGAATGGCTATACCATAGACGCTTTTGCCACCACTTCTTTCAAATATGCCTGGTTTTCTTTGTCAGTCCATACTGATTACAAAACGTTGGTGCATGTATTTTATAAACAGACCCCTGTTTATTTGTCTGTCAGACATCCTGTTTGTTTACTCTGAGATGTCACAATGCAGTGTCAAGCACTGTATTTCACCAGGAGGAATAAGCCGGATCTTGTTATTGCTGATTTGCAGTATAAGGAAATCAGACTGAGTGACAACTAGAAAAGAAAGCTGATTGTTCAGGAAACAAGCACATTAGTAATTAGCACTTATCAGGAATGAAATATAACAAATACATTGTTGTTAGATAGGAATTCGTTACAACAGCATATCAAATAACAGTTACATAGTTGTGGCCTGTTTTTAAAATTCATCTTGCAAGAGTGGGTCTGGCAGCAGCAGCAAACCAACACTATCACAACGAAACAACCAGAGGAAAACGCAGCACCAACCAAAAGCCTTACCTGCACCGGGGCAGGGCCCAGGAAAAGGGTCCAGGTTATGGTTTTGTCCAGTGTTGCTACTGGGCTCTGAGATGCACCAGGAGTGACTTCTGTGTCCACGCAGGGTGCCCTCTGCAATGACTTGAGGGCTGCCATGACTGCAAAGCTCTCTCTATGTATTTCAGCGTTGTGCCCCTACACATGCACAGCATGGCATGCCATGGATCTTATTAAATGGCTTTGGGATATGAAGAGTACATCATGGTTACAGGTTAAGATGTGTATGGCCAGACATGCCTTTTGCCCTGTCCCTTTACCATACGTTTCATCAGTCCAGCTGAACAAGACAGGGGGTTAGCAGGGCTTCACGCTCCAAGGGCAAATGCACCACAGCTTGCAGCAGTGGGCTAGTTTTGTGGGCAGACACAGACAGGCTGGTGTTGGAGCTGCTGAAGCCTGGAAGGGCTTTAGTGCAGGGTCAGCATGGGACATCACCAGCAGAGGTGCCTCCAAAGGACAGTGTTTTGGCACAAGCTTTTGCAGGCAAAGAGGAGGCTTGTCCCTCTTTGGGACGCTGCGCTCCCAGCCAAGCAACCGTACGACTGGCTTTTGGCACGTGGGAGAGTATAAGCAAATAACTTTAATTCAGCCTGGAGAGCAGAGCAATTTTGCCTCTACCTGCAAAAAAACTCCTTAAGCGCACCCTAAGGGACAGGACTCATTAGTCTGAGCAGGGCTGCAAGCTAATACAGCTTCTGAATAGTGCTAGCCCCTCTGTGCCTGCTACAAGCACCGTCAGAGCGAGCAGACAGACGCCTGTCCACACGCAGGACGTACCCCTGCGCACAGGTCCCACACACGTGCTCTCCTGGCAGCTCTCCTTCGGGGCTCCCTCAGGCTTCCACCACCGAGCTACCGGGCTGCCTGGTCTCTCCATGGCTAGCAGAAAACAGCAAGGCTCATGAAGTGCCACCACAAGCCAGTTTCTCACCACCCTATCCGTGGCTACCTTACAGATGACATTATCAGCCACTGCTTTGCACTGCTCTGTATAAACATGAAAATAGCCTTTCCATTTGTTAGCATGCTCCAACTTGGTTTTAAATAATGTCACTACTAAGAGGAAAGAGTAAGAACAGGATGGTGTAGCTAGTCAATAGAGCAGTAAGCTCCCACAGGAAAGAGATCTTCCAGGTGACACTCAGCAACCCACACAGGCTGTGGTTCCACTTTCAAATGTAGTTCTATTTGAGCCATTTGAAGGTAGTGCTATGACTACTGGCCCTCCCATTTCCCCTCTAATCCTGCTCTCTCCTGTCCATTGGCACTTACAGTGACTCAATTCTGGTTACTAAACTAGCCCCACACTAGTCCTGTTAGGAATTAGAATATTAGAAAACTGGTGTTTTTCTGCTGGTGGGCTTCCCCCAGCCAGCTCCCCACAGGGGCAGCTGAGCGCTTGACCTGGCCCAAAGGAAAAGCCCCATGGCCACAAGCAGCAGGACTACAGCATGACCAAATCTGAACCAACACAGAGCTGTACCCTAATCCTCCTCCTGCCTTTGTCTGGTTTGGGTAATGTGGGGACAAATGGCATTTCCCTCCCTCATGGTCTGACTCTTCCAATAGCGCTGAGAAAGGAAGACCACCAACAATCAGTACCAAACGAAGGGAAATAGAGAAAACTTTATCCACTTTATTAATATCCTTGTTATAGTCAGAGACATATCACCATTAATCATGATTATTGCAGCATTGCACTCACAGGGCTCTATTGCATGAGGCATTGTACGAATACAGAATGATGATTTAAAGGCATGCCCTGACTGTTTAGAGTGGCTGGACAAGCACTCAGTGGAAAAAAGGAAAACACAGAAGCAGAGGCAGAACACTGATGGTGGCAAAGAGACTGTCACGACCACCTACATTTAGGAGGGGGAGGCTGTCAGGGGAAGAAAAGGTGTAAGGTAAAGCAGCTACATAGAGAAACAGGAAAGTACAAGAGCTTAAGGCATAAAAGGCTAAGAAAGGGAAATGTGGATGGATGATAAGGTGGAGACACTGGAGATACAGAGTTGGGCCAGGCCAGAAACAGACACACCTGAGAGACTTAACACATGTTTTTGTTATAACTACATGTTTTGTGGGTGCAACTGCTATAGATTTCACCCCAAAATACTATCTTTCAGATTTTTCAGTGAGAATGAACAAGATGCAGTAAAAATATTTTGAATGAATCATATTCCTGTCAAAATTTGAGGTTTTTAGAATAAAGTGTTCCACCACACAGTTTGGCAGATCCTTGTGTTGGGAAAATCTTCTCAAAGCGTTTTTTTTCTGGTCCTAATCTGAATCTCATAATTTAGTCCCTGGGCACTGTTACCCTGTGAGGACCCAAGTTTTGGGATGGCAGTGCCCCACAGGAGACCCTGCTCAGCGGCTGCCTGCGAGGGGACCCCCGAGAGGGCTGGAAGCACCATGCTGGCCAGAGATGGACAGCAGTCAGTGCTGACCTCGAATGTGAAGTCTGGAAACTACACCTTGCATGGTAGAAACGTCAGAACAAATGTTCTGAAATTCTGAGGCAAGTATTTTTTTTTACCATTTTAAAACTTACACAGAAGAGCTACGGCAGAGGCATGCTGCTCTCCAGCAAGAAATAGCGTTAAAAAAAATCTTCCTTCGCTCCTGCTCTCCTTCCCCCCACAAAATGCCAACAAAACCACAACAGCTTAGACTGCCATCAGGGCAGCCAGTGTTTTATACTAAATGACTGCCCCCAGCCACCCCGGGCCATTCAGCTGAATTAAGTCAAAGGGACTGCTGGCAGGCTTAAAAATAGGCATGTGTTTAAGAGCTTTGCTGGCTTTGTTGCTGCAGTAAAAAAAAGGAAATTGGAGAGGCATCAATCTGGAATTGAAAATATCATCAATATCTTCTAGACACAAAATATAATTGGAATTAATAATTAATTTTGGTCTAGAGTGCCTTGTATGAAGCTTGAGAGAGAGCAAAGTGAGTTACTAACTCTTTTCCTTCCTTTTTATATTTACATGAAAGTAGGTTCAGTAATCGAGAGGAAGAGGGATGAGACACTCTACTGTGGGAGGGGGCATCATAATAAAGAAAATGAGGAATAACTGCAGCACACGTTGGACTGCCACAGCAAGGATGACATATGGGTATAGCTAGAATTCCTTGATAAGTGCTCTGCTTTGTATTATCACCTTGGTGATTTTCAGTACTTCGATTTTGTGACAAGCCTTCCTGCACAGTCTCATTAATATTTTTCCTCCCTCTAATACTCTGGCTCTAAGCAGCAGCAGTATTTCTTCCTGCCAACTTTCAGAAAGAAAGGAAGACACCCCCTCAGCAGAGGAAATCTGTTGTGTGCACTACTGCAACACTCACTCTCTTTTCCTCGCTCCATAATCTATGCTCTGTTTTAAATGAAGGGTGCCCACAATGGCTCTTCTGGGCTCGTTCTGGTTAGCTGGAGTCATCTTCAGAGAAAGATATATCATTCGATCAATGCCAGTCTGAGGATGAATCCATTCAAACGGTTGGCAAAGAAAAGGCCTCTAAGGTTTCTATGGAGGGACCTAGGGAAAAACTAATTGCAAAGAACAGCTATATAACTGCCAGCCGTGTTTTCAAATGTAGATGTAATTTCTAATGTTATGCATACCTGTGGAAAGAGTTTGATTGTATCTGCTGCAGAGAAGGAAGAAATAATACCCTATATAAATTCTGAAATGTGTTGGCAGAGAGGGAGCGGAACATATATTGATTTTCCTTTTAGATAAGCCACATGTTTTGGTAGCAACATGCCAGATTTTCTCTCTTCCCCACTGTCTTTATTTTCTTTCTTTCCTATTTTTCCTTTACTACACAGGGCTCTGCTCTGCAGCACGGTGCAACACACACATCAGGACTCAGCTGAATGAGTCAGTTTGGGCTCCAGAAGCAGTCTAGGCACCGTAGTGCAGGAGATAAATTAGTCTGTGTGAAAATCAGTATCACCATGGCAAAAGCACAGCCAGTACCTGAGCTTGCCCGCCCCTACCTAGCGCTGCGGCCAGCGGATCGGCCGGACAGTGCCGGCTTTTTTCCTCTCCGCTAGGTCCTGATTCCTTCACATGCTGCACCAGCCCTTGGCCGTGCGGAAGAGATGCTAAGCACGCTTGAAAATTTCCACCCAAATCTGCCCTCCCCTCCACCTTTTTCTTTTTAATGTTTTCTCCTTGATAGCGTTGCCACCCCTTCAACGCCACCATACTGGTCTGTAGCTCTGGGTCCTCTTGACTCTATTAGAGGTTCTTGTTGTAAGCACTGTTACCTCTTTAATGTTCAGTCTTTAGCTGCTTATGAAGCTCTTAAAGCTAGTCCAGCTCTAGCTCTGTCAAAAAAGGATGCAAAATAAATAAAATCTCTTTCTACACTCCAGCTATCTCACTACAGACAGACCAACCTGTCCTGGACAGGGTCCTGAATGCCGGTGTCTGCACCTATCTAGTGGTGGAAAAGGGAACTTTAAAAGGTAGCCTGCAGGTGCAAAGCGGGATGTGCTATCATACCTGCAGGATGTGCTATCATACCTGCAGGATGTGCTGTCATACCTGCTTTAGTTACCTGTGCTAACACCGAAGCTCGCTTGGGCATTAGAGGGTTCACTACCCTATGCCATTTCAACGGGTGCCAAAAGCCTTAGCTGCTCACAGAGACATCAGCACGGTACCTTCAAAGCATATTCCACTGCAGGGTCCAGAGGGGAAAACCGTGGGAACCATCCAAGCCACTCCAGTTCACGGGAATCACAACAGCCATCAACCCGGGAGGGCATCTGCACACACATCGGAGTGAAGAACCTTCTACACAGCAACTCAGCCCCTTTGAGAAGACCTGTCTACATCCTTTCCAGCTTTATCAGCTTCATCCTCCTGCTGAGAGAAGGAGGCTCTGCCAGTATGTTTGCCATGAGAAGTATAATTATGCTGATGCGTTTTAATAAGCATTATCTACCAAATTATATTTTGGTAGACCAGAATAACTCTCATCCTAATTACAGCTATTTGGAGCAATTGATATTACCCAATCATTTAGGGCTCAAACCCTTGAGCCGCAAGGCAGTTTCTGACATACTTGGACTCCTGCTCCAGATGGAGCTTGTCTTTTATAGCAAGTGAAGACCACACTGAAGCTATGGGCTTGCTACAGAATTTACTTGTGAAATTCTGCTGCCTATATTAAACAAGAGACAACATAAATGATGGAGACCAAAAAAAAAAAAAAATCCTTCTAGGTTTAGAAATCTGGCAACCAGCTAATCTCTGTGTTCCAGAATGAGGTGATTACCTGAGCGAGTCTGTAACTATTGCGCTCAACCAGTCCCTCATCGGAAAGTTTCAGAACAGGCATTGTACGCCCGAGGTGCTCTCACAATAGCCATTAACCCAGATAAACAGGTTGGTGGCTTCATCAGCCTAACAGACACCAGCAGACCATGTCATGACCAATTAATTAAAGGACAACACTTAAAAACATAAAAAGGGGGCCCTTTTCAGGCTATTTTTAATTGCTGAATACATGTAGACAAATCAAGCCATAACCCCACTAGTTGCTGTCTGCTCCACACCTCATCCTTCCCTTTAAATCCCTAGGGATTGCACAAAGCTTATCTATGGCAGCACCCTGTGCTGGATCAGTAGCAGAGAGCTCCCTGTCCCATGTGCCAACAGCCTGATAAGAAGCCCATGGGCATTTTCGGGTTATTTTGGTGCCCATCGGATGCGCTGTACATATCCTCATAAAAAGAATGAAAACAAAACAAACAACAACAAAAACCACTTAGATAACTATTCCTTGTGTTCACTGGTTTCATAACTTTGAAAGAGCCTGAGCGTGCAGTCAGAGTTTGCCAGACTACTCTGCTCTACCTCCTGCATACACGGTATCATCAGTAAAGATGAGTAAAATATAGGGTTAAAAATAAGTTTAAAAACTTGTTGACCTTAAACTCTTCTGGCATATGCAGACATTACTATTGAGCAGTTTCACAATCCCTTTTATCTGCAAGGAGCCATGCAAGCCCTGGCTAATAAAACAACAACAAAAATAGAAAAGAAAAGGGATATGAAGCTGAATCTCGGAATCCTTGAAGCTAGACTTGAATTCAAGGCTGCATCTCATGGCCAGGGCTTGCTATGACTTTTGAAGCCCTTGACTTTTTCTCTTTTTAAACAAATCCTGAAGAAATCTTAATTCTAATAGCTGGAGAGTTTAATTCTAATGAAGAGCCTTCAGCTAGAACAGTCACTTTAATTAACTCGTGCATTTTACTATTGCTACTGTAATTTTTCCTGATAATAGAAAAAAAGGGGGGGCGGGGGAGGGGGGCGCAGCAATCCATCCCGGTACCGATAAAGTATTCCCATGGCTCGCCATTCCGTGCCCAGTGACACCCATTCCACAGACCCGCACCGCCGGTGCCCTTCCAGCAGCCGGTGCCAGCACGACCCGGGGGACACAAAGCCCCAGGCGGCACCCGCGGAGAGACGCGGTCCCTGCCCCCGTCCCGGGCGCCCCGCACCCGCCCCCGGCCCGGCCCGGCCCCGGCCCCATCCCGCACTCACCGTGCGGCGCCGCCGCGGGGCGCGAAGCGGCCGCTGCCGCCCAGGGGGGACCCGCGCGCGCGGCCGCGGCGGGAGCGGAGCGGGAGGCGGGGTCGAACCGCCCCCCGGCGCGGCCCGGCCCGGCCCGGCCCAGCCCCGCCGCCCCCCGCCCGGCCCGGCCCGGCCCGGCCCGGCGCGGCCCCGCAGCAGCGGCGGCGGCGGCACAAAGGGGGCGGCGGGATGACGGGGCGGCTCCGCGCCGCACTGCGGGGCTCGGGAAAGTTTCTGGCGGCGGGGCCAAGTGCGCGGGCTCGGGGTGGCTTCACGGGCAGCCCTGAGGACGCTGCTGAGGAGCCGCACCCGAAAACGGCCCTTCCCGGGAGCCTGAGGCAGCCGGGAGCCGTGCGGAGGGAGCCCGGGGGCATCTGCGTGGTTAGAGGCATTGGTATTGTGTGGAATGGTTAACAGATTTCTTGCATACATATTGGGTTCGATTCGCTAGTCTTTTCCCCAGAACCCCAAGTTTTGCTTGCTGAAATCTAAATGAATTACAGGGTTGAGATTTTGCTGCATTTTACTACCTCCTATTCTTTTTCTCTTAAAACACTTCTGCATTAACTAGACCACCAAGATGAGCTTTAATTTTGCTGTAAGTCTAATTGTTTGGAGGTTTTTGTCCTTGGTTTGCTTTCCATTCACTGTCTCTGCAGCTGGCTGTGTGCTGTGTGCTCTGGTGAGGCAGGTGCTCTTGCAGGTGCAAATGGAAGCTGTACCCGGGTGCTACTGGTCTATTAAAATAAAGGGGAGAGAGAGTCTAGCCCAGGCTGTGTGAATTGCTCGGTTACGCACGGGAGTACGCAGGTGAGTTATAACAAGCAGAGAGATGGGTGTTCACTGGAACAGGTGCATTAAGAAAATCATTTAGGTTCTGGCCTTGAAATTGGATTTGCCGTGGCAGATGCTTACCACCATGTAGACCCACTGAAATGGATGCCTCAGCTCCTAGGGGAGAAGCTTAAATGTGCCTGTAGACCTGTACATGTATCAAATCTGTGTATATAAATATGGCCTCTGATCACTTTTTTTTTTTTTTTTTTTAAGCTGTACCTCCATTTTCAGGCATTCGGACTCCAACTAAACGAGCAAATAGTAACAAAAGTAACAAGCCACATCACCAGCAGCTTGGGAAGTTCATGGGATAACCCTGGGCATCCTTCTGCCTTCTGGACAGGAGACGCCAAGTGCTACAGCCAGGACGGGGCTCTGCTGCAGCTGGTTGCTTGGGAGCCACCAGCTGGACAAAGTGCACGGTGACTTAACCCGCGTCTCCGCCGGCGCAGGAAGCGCGTGGAGCGATTTCTGTTCCTTCGGGAAACTCCTAGGAATGCAATAAATAGCTTCGTGCACGGGTTTTGACCCCTTGTCAAGCTGGTGCCTGGGCTAAAAGCTCCTGGGAAGGTGTCAGAGAGTAGGGGGAAAGGAAAGGGAAAGAACTGGGCTGGGTACGTGATTATATTTTCCAGGTCTCATTTCTTTAAGAGACAGGCTAAAAATATATGCCCTATAATAAATCCTAGATTTAAACTTGACAGTTCTACTCTATATACGCTCATCACTATAGTATCTAAAGTGTATTCCAGTAATGCATGTCACATGCTGTTCTTTAATCCTCTTCTCAGGAGAAGTGGGTATTAGTTGTGTCTTGGTTTCAGTAAGATTTGTGTGCATATGATTGGAGGGGATTTATTTCAGATTTTGTCTGTATTTTTGATCAATCATATACAGTCCAGAAGGCACTATCAAGGAAAAACATGCAAGGTTTAAGTAGTCCTAGTTCCTCCAGTTCATTTCACAGTCAAAAGAGACAACTGAAAACATCTGTCTCCTGGACAAACTCACTTTGCCTTTTCCAGAGTTACAGGAGCCTGTTCTCTGCCATCTTCCACATGTGCTGGGCACATGCCATGAGGATAAACACCTGAAGATAAACACCAGGAGCTAGAGTTTGATTTTAATTGCTATGAGGGGTGAGGGTAGAGGGTGTTTTTTTGCGCAGCGCAGGCGCAGTGTATTCCGCTGAGCTCCCCAAAGGCTGATCCCTAATCCCTCGTGTGAATGCCACAGCCCCCCTCCTGCCCAGCAGAAACCCACCTCTGAGCAAGGAAGGTCCAGAGGCCATTCCCAAGGGTAGGGTGGTAGAAAACAAGGCAGGTGAGAAACTGCTGCTGTCACTGAGCAAAGACAGGAGCGATAATCTTGCCAAGCGCTTCCCCTTCTGGCTAATAGAGATGGCCATCTATGGTCGCCTGTGGTGATGCTCAAAGGTAAATGCATGCACAGACCTGCAACAGAGCTTCAAAACTTTCAGAATCAGCTGCGTCTACGTAAAGATTCATTTATTTTTGTTACTCCGAGCATTAGATGCCAATAGATGAAAACTATGTTCAGTGCTCTATGCCTTACAGAAAGGTGTTTTTTTGTTTGTTTGTTTAAGGAACCAGGAATATTTGGACAGGGCAAATTTGGACTGGGAGCACATTGAGCTAGAAGTGCTATACCAGATAAACCTTATGATGGAGTGACTGCATTTTAAACACAAATTGCTGGAGAAGTAGAAATTTTAGGCAAGTAAGCCTGGTGGGTATTTGTTATTTATAGTTACTGGAGGGAACATAGGGCATTGTGTGTGTGTTTAATTGGGAAGAAGTTGGAACTAGGTTCCTTCCTTATGCATTCAAGCTCTTTTTATGTTATAGAGATAGTACATTATGGGGGTTTGCATTTCTGCCAAATACTCACTGTCAAAAGAATAAATTGCCAGGTTGCACAAAGCTGTGTGTGCCTCCATAAATATATATTCATCAGGGCACATTTCTTCTCATTTTAATATTGCACTTTAACACATGTGATTAGAGAGATGCATGTGCCAGGAGTTTACTGCATTTGTTACATACAACAAGAAAAAAAATGCACCATTTCATGTACGCTATTTCCCTTCTTGTTTTTGGAAGATGAGGGTAGCAGATCTGCTAGTTACGTTAAGTCACAATGTCATTTGCTCAGTCTCCCAAAATATCAAAGGAAATTGGAAATAGCTAATTATGTGAGGCAAAATTCTGGTGCCACTGATACCATTTTTGCCTATGGTACCTCAAATTCACATTACATTTTTCAGGACTGCTACTGTCAAGGGAAATGCAAGGTGACTCGGAAACACTTCCTTTTCTCATCTACGTAGAACACGTGAAACCTTAAGCCATTAAACAAATTACTCTTCCATTGGGCAGAGGCCAGCTTCATGAGAACTGGTAGCCTGCTTTTGGTTTCACTATTCCCCAGGGACAACTCCGGACTGTAACTGTGAGGGGAATAACATATTTTGCTACCTTAACATAAACTCTGCAATGAGAAGCCTCATTGAAGCCGGCAGCCCCTTGCTCTGTCACCTTGTGCTGCAGTGTTTCCATCTGGAAATGACAGGTTCTTCCCTCATGTCGGCCACCAGTGTCCCAAACTCAGTTGTCTCCATTTCTTTGCATCCAAACTGATGGGAAGAGGGATTCCCTTCCTTGAAAGAAAACAGTAACATCTTCTCAGATGCTGCTGGAAGGTTTTGGCCTTATATCCAAAGGCCAAACACACACACACATATATATAACGGCTTTGAAAGGATAGGGTGGGTTTAAAGTGTTTGTTTGAAAAGGACTTTCTTACTCTTCTGATACACTGTAGAAATGTCCTGGTTTTTAGAGCCTAGGCCCCCTGCATGCACGTTGGTCTACAACGACCTTCCTCAGGCACCTACATCTGCTGCTCACGTTGACAAGGAGGAAGGGCTGTGCAGGACTGTTTTTGGTCCTACATAGGAAGAAGAGCGGGAAGAAGAGGCAGTCACCCCTTCTCATCACATTAAATGTGAACAGAACTCATGGCCAAAACTAATGGAAAACCTCTATCTCACTGATAAAGCGAGCCCATAGACAAAAGCTATTATAAAAATCCTCTTATCATGCACTCTACAAAATAAGGGAAGAAAATCTGGCTCTAGCTATGAAAGAAAACTGCCCCAGACTGAATGAATAAGGAACAAGGGCTTTATCATCTACTGCATGATTAAGTCTCATTTTGGCTCCCAATATTTTTACCCAAAGAGACCTTACTAAAAATAAAACAAAGGAAAGTTGCTCTCTGATGGCTATTCCAGCCTCTGTCAGTGATGCACATTGGGAAACGGGGCAAGGACCTGTGTCCTCTGTATATAAGTAATAATAATGGTGTATTTTGAAAGGCACTTGAAGAACCATGACTAAAAAGCACTATGTGCCCTGGTTATCTATTATCAAACCTTCATAAGGAAAAACAGATTACTCTCAAACCATCTTAGATTATAAGAGTAAAGTGAATGAAGAGAATGGCACTTGCCTGCTGACAGAGAACTAATTCAGACCAATTAGTTAGCAATAGATTGCCATAAACTTAAAAATGACTTAAAATTTGACTGTAAACCCTTCCATTTTTTTTTTAAAAAAAGGCGATAAAAAGCACTGTGGGCAGGGCAAGACTATGCAACAGCATACAGTGCAAGAAGCATCTTGCTTCATCAAGTTTTACCTGTTTTTCTGTTTATTTGGTTGCTTTTTTTTGGCTTGTTTCTAATGGTTAAGGCACCATACTTAACTGTTTTGCTGGGTTACCCTGGGTGCAGCCTCTTACTCTTGAGAATTTTCAGCTTGTTTTTTGACAACCTCTTTCACCCACTTTTCAACTACCATGCATGGGCATATGAGCACATCAGGGTAAAACAAAAGGCTCTGAAGGTAAAAGTAAGGATATAAAATAAACAAACAGATTACTTAAAATCAGTGTTGTTCTACAGGAAGGATAGTTGACTATAACTTCAGTTTTGTGTCAAACAGTCATAACGTTTGAAAGGAAACTTCAAAATAGGTCTAAGTATGGGCTTAAACTGACGGGCTGCTCCTGAGTTCTTGTGAATCTAGCAAAGCTTTCCTGTGGATGACACTCACTCTAAACTTCTTCAGGATAGTGGTGTGGTATGAAGTGAGAGCTTCTCAAGTCCTGTAAACATCATGGTGAGGTTGGATGATGTGGCTGAACTTGGCTAGAGCGCTCCGCTATAGAAATGGCAGTAGCTGTTCCCTCTGCAAGCTCTCAGATGCTTTCAGAGCCTTTGCAGAGTAGACTCAGGTTGCTGAACTCTCGAAAGGTTTTAATTTCTCACCCCCACCTGCTCAGGAAGTTTTCATCTTGCAGAACCCAAAAGAGTTAGCTTAGAAAATGATCTGTCAAAGGCTACAGCCACAGCACGAGCGGACCACGGAGGAGGGAGTGGGACTGCCTACTGTCATCGCTTGGATTCTCATCAAACCATACCCCAGAAGCTGAAGTTTGTAATGAATCTGCTCGTCTATCTGGGCGTTGCAGTCTGGCATCTTTGCAATACTGAAGACCACATCAGGTAAGTGTCCTTGCATACATTTCCAATAATGGGACAAGAATGACAGAAAGAACAGAAATACAAGGGATGTGGATTAGTTTCTGTTTAGAAGGATTTATCAAGTAGACCAAAAACGCACGTAACTTTCTTTGGTGTTTACTATCCAGCCTAGAACAGTTGACTGTCCCTTAATCAGTTTTTCTTCTCCTGCAAGGTTAACATTAGTGTTCTGACTGCTCACCTTGCATCCTTCCAGAGAAGCACTAACGGAACTGCTGCATCCCTTCATGAACGAGTATTCTTGAAATTGCTAAGTGGATTTGCATTTGTGTTGCAGAGTAAACTCGTCAGAAAGTGTAAAGCGCAGGCTGAACTACCACAGAACTCTAGACCATTGGTCTAAGAACTATTCCTATCATGTTAGGAACACTCTGCTCACTAGACTTGAAAGGGCAGAGAATTATGCCATACGCATCCCTAACCATGGCCATGGATTATATATCACCTTTTAAAAGTTACTTTTATCCTTTTTTAAGAACATACATGGGTTTTCAGGGAAAAGCTGCATTATTTTAGGCCAGCAAATTTTTGATGAAACTCTTCAGTTTCTTGCTTTCATTTTACACTCTGAAATTAGAAGGTCATATTTGGAGGTAAGATATTTTGTTTCCATTCCAGGGTTGGTTCTCAAATTGTTGACTCAAGTTACTCCTTCACCCTCGCAAGCTGTGGCAGGGGTTAACTCAAGGGCTGAAGAACTCAGTGCTCACCGAAGTCGATGTGAGAGGCTTAAGTGCAACATGTTCATCCCATTAAAAGAAAAATAATCCATTCAGTCCTCATGTACAAGTAGTAACTGTATCAAATTGGGGTTGTTGTTTAACTATGACTCCACTTCAGTTAGTGTTCTGTCTTTAATCAAGTGTCCTTTTCATTTACAGCAACTGCCCTCGTCTCTATTTCAAAATGAACACTTAGGATACATTGCTAAGCTTCTACAAGGAGGCTTCTTATGGACCTATAGCGTACAGGTGCTAACAGTCTGGAAGCTCATTTCATTTTATCTGCTGCTTTGCAGCAGTACTTATTCTGTCAATAAAAGCCAAACAATTTAGCATAGCAGCAGATAAACAGTACAGGAAAGGTCGCTACTCAGGCAGCTGGGTGGGAGCATTAATACAAAATAGAATCAATTCGTTGTCAATTTTTTCAAAAAAGAAGTATCATAAGTTCAAAGTAAAGGCCTGATCATGAATATTGCCCTTTCACAAGCTTGATGTTGCAAAAACCTTTCTGATCCACACAAGGACAGCTGTGTTTTCTTCACTGCTTTCCATCATTTTGCAGTTCCAGCTTTGCTAGATGGTTCTCAAACTTTTTAATGTCTACTCGATGCTTCATCAAGAACTTCCCATTTAAATGAAAAACAGGTATGTCATATTTGTATTTTTCATACCATGAAGAGTTCTCTGGAAGGGTAATATCCACTTCCTGCAAAATAAACTGTGACAAATAATAAAAGTATGTTAGGACATAGTGAATACTGAGGAGAAAAAAAATGCTTGTTTTTTGAATAAGCTTCTCTTTAGATGTGCAATATCACTTTCTCTGGGTTTTTTTTTCTTTTGCTACATTCTTCCATATTTTAGACAATTTCCCATTTTGTCAGCACAAAATACATATTGCCACAAACGCTTTCTTTGCAGACGACCTATCTAGTCTGGCAAGAGACACTTGATCCCCTGCACGGACTTGACCAAAATACAGCTGGCAACACAGCAGTTTCTTGTTAGGCAATGGAGAGCACCACCTTTTCAACCCTAATGTTGACTACCTTTTCCTTCAAGAAAAGTATCAAAACCAAATGAGCACCAAAAACTGTGCCATGAATTATAATACTTGTAGTTTCTTGTCCCTCAGAAATTTCTTCACAATATCCTTTCCAAACAGCACTGTTATCTGCCTCATAAAAGTTGCAAACGCTCATATAGGCCTGTATTTACAGGGCATAGGTTTTAAAAACATTTACAGGGAAGTGTATGTTGGTTTGGTTTGCTAAGACTTATTTGAGTTACAGTGTTGGAGAATGCCTTTGGATAATGAGTTTTATGGAAATTGGTGCTGAAATTGTCTTGAAGAGGTCACTCCTGAAAAAATAATGGATGGAAATAAATCCAAGCAATCTTCTTTTATAAAGAAAGAATCCTGATTAACTATTCTTTCTATACATGACATGTACATGGTAGTATAATACATTACCCTTTTCTTATATGGCTCAAGCACTTCTTTGGCTTCATCACATAGAGGGCACGGTTTCTAAAGGAAAACACAGCAAAATAGGCACATCATTTATCCTGCAAAGTAAAATACACAGGCAGCAGTGATTGTTACAATAAATGTGTTTTCCCTCCCCGTTTCGACCCCACTTCTGTCTTCGTGTTTTGTAAATCTCCACTTTATCAGCACAGCATGGACTAACATCAAAAAAGCCTCTTGCATCAGCCACAAAACTTAGGCAATTCCCATTTGCTGTTTTTTTCCCCTCATGGTACAAATTAATAGTTTTCAATTGATTTTTTTAATAAGCTGATTCATGCATGTGGCTTGGAAGACTGCACACAGATCCTTTCGTGTAGGTAACAGCAGTCCTTATTGAAGATGTTGCCATCAACAGCTGGAAACAACAGCCAGTACCACTCTTGTTGGAAGCAGAATGCAGGAATTGTAATTTCTGATCTGTTTCAGACCAAGTTACTTGGGTAAGTTCAAATAGCAAAAGAATGTGCTTGAAATAACCTGGCTGATTTTGCCTAAGAGGGATTAAGCACAGTATCTTGCATGGACAGCAACTTCCAGCAGAGGGAAGTGATAAATAGCTGTAGTGTTTTGACTTGTTATGTGGTCAGTTTTCAGAAAAACAACAAAAAAATCCCTCCTCCTCTCTGAAAACTCCCTTGTCTTTTCTCACAGCTGACTTCTGCTATCATGCATTGTGGCTGTCAGATCAAGTGCCTGTCTGAAAATGCGATCCATGTGGAGGCACATGCTTCCATATTCCACCTATCTTTGGTCATAATTTGGCCTGTAATTTATGTAACAAAATATATGGTGATAAACACAATTCATCCACCATGAAATCCCCACCCCACTTAAAGACTTTTTTGGGGCTTGTTTAAACAGGGAGTTAATATAAAGTGTGTGTGTGTGAATCAACTGGGGTTAAATATTCTCTTTTAACTCACTCTCTAAATTGTCTTTCGTTATGGACAAGACATCGTTAAGTGAAAACCCATGCAAGATGCTGAAGTTCTGTATTTTTCTTGCTAGTGTTTGTCACTTTTGGAGGGACTGAAATGCCAAGGAATAAATATTGTTGACTAAGAGGAATAACCCAGAGTCCTGCACATCAGTTTTGGAACAAGCCAGGTTCCTTACAGTGGTAGCAGGACACATTCACTCCTCCTACAACAGCAGAAAGCTTTCTGACTCTTTGTGCACAATGCTTTCTAACACACAGAAGCATTTGAAAAAATTATTTGACTCTTCAGAGAAAAAGAAAAAAAAATCCTGCTCTGATGCCAAGCCTAAGCATGGATTAATGTATTCATAAAACTCAGACCTGTGTAAAATCGGTGTATATTTTAAAGTAGAGCAGTGTAGCAGTTTTAAAGCAGAGCAAGGGAACAGTAGGCAGCTACCATGTTTTATGCTATTCTGGTAATAGTGTTGCCTGGATAGAGCCGTCTCAGACAACCTCCTACCTGAGATGTGTGCTACAACAGCAAAAGCGAAACCTGCTGAGATGGTGAAAAATCCTTGCCAAAGTGACATATGCCATATGCTGATGGCTAAACCTGTTAGATAACACACAAGCTGAAAAGGACCTTTTTATGTGCCACGTGCTCTGGGTGTCCCTGCTGGGGCAGGGGGGGTTGGACTAGATGATCTCTAGAGGTCCCTTCCGACCTCAACCCTTCCGTGACTCTGGGATTCTGTCTATGATTTCTACAGATAATGCCCATTTATCCTGCAGGCTGAGATTGCAGTTTTATGGTCATTTTATTAAGCTGGCACTGACAGGGAAGGAAGCAGACCCATCTTCCTGTTACCAACCCTTTTGTGCTGGCATAAGCACTCATACAGGGGCACTGTACACATAGACAGGAAAACTGATCTGAGTTAACAGTAACCTTGGGAAGGAGAAAAAAATAACCTGGATCAATGCCTGCATGAATGCTCATATTGCATAAAGGGAGTCTGTGAAGGGAAAACCATTTAAAGGCTGCAGAACCCTTCCTTTTTCTCCTCTCCATATTTTTAAAAATAGTAAGGAGGGGAAAAAATGAGTTAATTAGCAAAAAGCAGGCCTGCAGATTAGATTATAGCATAATTTTGCTCTGCAGTTTCCAGTGATATCAGATATAATAAAGCATTTTAAGTCAAGAGTACATTCAACAAAAGAGGGCAGTTTAGAGAATCACTTGAAACTCACTCATGGAAATTTGATTGCATACAGGGTTTTACTAGTTTAAAATCTTTATAACACAGAGAAAAAAAAGCTCTTTTATATGATTTTTAATTATTAACTCTAAAGTTAAGTTTATTATTCCTATCATATCACCTTTGGATTGGGAATAAGCTGATGCTGAAGCAGCCAGCAGAATTCTTTATACAGCATTGATTAAGAAACAGTTGTTCACCTTTTTTAAACCTAATCCTATGTAACACAGAACGAACAAACATTGTGCAGGATGAGGAAAATGCTTTAATCACATCTGTTTCCAACAAATTCACGTTTCTTAAATCTGATTTCAAAATTAACAATAGTCTGCATTTGTAGTTATCCTCTCCCCAAACATTATGTAACTGAAGGCAGCACAGCCAACATGCTGGGAAGCAGGAGGAGGGCAGTTTAGGTTTTAAAGTGTGCGATTTCATCCAAAAAGGCAAAAGAGCTTTGAAGAGAACACTGACCCTTGAAGATGATTCCATCGTGGAAATAAATGACTGTTTCTATTCATCATAGACACGTTTTCCACATATGCTTAGTGATCTCCATTCATACTATAATCTTTTGCCTGCATTTCGTTTCCATTTGCTTTTACGCAACTAGTAAAGCAAAAAGAGAGAACCAACGAACCAGAACCTGTTTTTTTCTGCTGCACTACTAATACCACTTCGATACATTTTCAGTCTCATAGGTTGAGCTGAAATTGAACAGGAATGCTTTGAAGAGTCTAGCTTGGCCGCTCACACTTGTCCCAGGCAGATTAGATGTGACAAGGAAGGAGCTCATCTTTGTTCTCCAGCCTCAGGATGAAACACTGATAGCTGGAGAACTATTTTCCACTGGCAAATGGAGACTTCAGTGTCACTGAGATGCAGCAAACTTGAAATCTCCATTTGCTGCTTGTAACTAATTGCTGGCTATGGCCACAGAGACTGGTGAGGCCTGGGGCAAAAGGCACTCTCAAGGTAAAATCTGTAATACTGAGCTTCACAAATCTGGAGGGGAAAAAGGAAAGGCTGAACCATTTCATGTGGGATTCATGCACATCTAAGGTGATATATAAGCATTCTTGCTTGGCTTTACTCTGTAGGCTAGCTTTTACCTTGGTGAACAAAGTCAACAGTGGTTTATTTGTGCCGGCTGAAGAGAGTTGTCTCCACAGTCCACGAGAAGAATGTCTTGCCAGCTGCACTGTTCTGCTCAGGAAACAAAGCACCATTGTCCTGTTAAGGCAAAAATTAAATGTATAGATTGTGTTAAGTTATAGCTAATGAAATTCAATTTTAAGGTAAATGTGGTGCCTCAGTGGTAGTTCTAAAATACACACAGTCAAACCATTTTCCCAGCATTTTTATGTTCACGGTTTCAGCACATTAATAAGAAAAACAGTTTACTATGCAGCAGGCCAGAAACAATTTCAGGTAGCTGAAGAAAAGAACCTCCATTTAAAAAGAATATTATATTTCCTTGCTGAAATGCCTCTCTTAAATTCTTTGACATAAACGCTGACATAAATACATTGTGCTGTGTCAAGCAGACATGTGCCAGTTAGAATTAAATGATATTAACAAAATGCAAAGTGCTATGCTTTGAACCTCAGTAATCTTACTGCAGTGGTTGGCATACATATTCTACTTTCTCTAAATTATTCCATCAAACAACTAATCTGCACCTAATCAGAACGTTAAAATAATGTTTCCTGCAGTGAATAAAAAGCTGTGGCCAAGATGATTTAACTTGGTAATATTAAAAGCGTGCACATTACCCTGAGTCCTTCCTGTGACAGCAAAATTATGAAAGACTGTGGTGAGTTTGTGGCTTCTTTGGGGAGGTTTAGCCCATTTAGTGTTCTTGAAGGGTGCATATTGGAGACGTGCAGTTGTGTATTCATAATAACACCAGTAACAGCAGTGCTGCTTTCACTCATGCATCCTAATGGGATCTTTACAAAACAGTCTAGAACTGAAAGGCAAGAAACAGAAGCACTGGGACTGCTGGCAAAGATTACCATTTTCATATGGTGTAATTCAAAGGTTTTCACCAGGAGACAAGCAATTCCCTTAGCTTAAAGGCAAATTTCAAAGCTTTTGCTCAGAAATGGCTTTTCTATGTTTTCACTTACTACAGCTGACCATAAGCACACATTGTTATTTGCCCAAATTTAAACTCTTTAAGTGTGCTATACAATATAGAACAGGGGCAGGACTAAGTTGCAATTGCTAAACACGTTATGGATTTTCTGTAACAAAATAGCCAAAAGCCTCCATTGAATTTCTCAGCATTAATACTGTATAACTGTTTTTACAGGAACAGTTTTGCCAGTCTAACCTCTGAGCTTGAACATTGCAGAGGAATCTGAAGTCTACTTAACTGAAATGTTTCTATCTATCGAAAAGAAAATCAAGGGTAAAAGGTACTGCCCTTTGAAAATAACTGGTCGAACTTCAGATGCTAGGAAAGAACTGGATTTTTTCCTTTGACCACCTACAACACGTGGCCTAAAACATGCTCTGCTGCACTGGGCAGGGTGCTGGCAGACGCCAGCCAGAATCCTTGGCAGCCTCTCAGCTTCTTTCACTAGGGCAGGTGGAAATCTCGTTGTCCAGGGTTTTACCTAACAAATACAAACATAAGCTTGAAACTTTCTGCAAAAAAATGCAAATCTGGATGACACTAGCTAGCTTTAGTCGTATTTAGAAATGTTTATGTCCACAATAAATAGCTGCTCAGAATGGTGGCTAGGGTAGCTAAGCACAGCATGTGGACTTGTTCACAGGCAAGATAGAAAACGTCAAAATAAACAGTTCACATTTTGGCAAGTTTTTAAATGAGTATTTCTGTTGCCAGTCTAGCAGGCCAAGTTTTCTCCTTCAGAACAAGGTAGAAGAAAAAAAAAAAAAAAAAAAAAAAAAAAACGGCTTCACACAATGAATGTGCAGAATGAGAAAAGCCTGATTTCCATGGATCTTATCCCTGCTATCCACACACACGTGCAGGAAAGGGCCTGGTTTCCATTCTTTGCGCCCCACGGTCGGTCCTGCCTGGGCCTCCCTCCTCCATCCCGGGATTCCCGCAGTAGCTGTGAGCTGCAGCAGGATCTCTGCCCGCCGAGGCCAGCGGTCACGTCCAGCCAGAAGAGCAACCCAGGGGAACGGATAAAGCCCGAGAACCTCACTAGGAGGAACAGACTGGGCAGCATCTCATACCCTCATGAATTTTAAATAATCACAAGCAACTTTGGAATTCACGAGCAACCCTCCACCAAACTGCAGCTCCCACAGCATTCACAGCATCCCACAGCATCCCGTCCCTGTGGACGGGACATCTCATCTCACACATGCGAACAGGGTGAGAGTCTAAGCACTGTTAGTTGTTAATAGATGCCTGTTGATGGCAGCCAGAAGGGCTAAGGAAACTTTGCCTTCCCACTGCAAATTCACATTTGCATTCGATAATGGTAGCATGCAGTTTGCTCTGAAAACAGAGTCCTGGAAATCCAGTTTATTTACAGATGTAAAATGAAGCTAAAGCCCTCCTGTTTTACCAGTTACAAACAAATTCAGAGGACAAAACCGTATTTTTTTTAAAATTTAATGACACCAGCCTCTATCCATGCAGCAGCCAGTTGAGAAGGCGGGTGGGCGCAGAGCTGCATTTAACCTGTGCTAAAAGCTTGCTCCTAGCATTAAGCGACCTCAGCTTCACAGGAACACAGCTGATGTTCTGCCCTGCTTTTAAATTAGCAGCATTTGCTAATCCCATTTATTGGGTTAGCTGAAAAGGTTTGGGCTAAACCAAAAGAGCTGTAGCTCTGCATGAACACGAGAGGGTTCTGATTATACTGCGAGGGGTTAAATACAGTTATTACCGATTAGAAGCTGACCCAGGGGATGTCTCGTCGGTGCCAGCGGCCCCCGGAGCCTCATGGGCTCCAACACGGCCCCGACCCGCACAGCGCTCAGCGCAACGCGGCAGCACCGGGTCCCGCGCGGCACGGCGCAGCATCGCCGGGCTCGCTCATCGCGGCACGAAAAGAGGGGCAGTTCTGCACAGATGCCCCATGGCCTTCGCAAGCCGTGCAAGAAAGACTGAGAGGGCTGAAGACTGAGAGAAGATCGGTGCACATTATCAACGTGTACAAATACCTGAGGATATAGTGGGGATGGGGCCAAACTCTTCTCAGTGACCAGTGATAGGACAAGGTGGCCAGTGATAAGACGGGTGCAAGTTGAAACACAGGCAGCTCCACCACCACATGAGGAAGAACTTCTTTCCTGTGAGGGTGACAGAGCCCTGGAACAGGCTGCCCAGAGAGGCTGTGGAGTCTCCTTATCTGGAGATCTTCAAACCTGCCTGGACACCACCCTGTGACATGTGCTCTAGGTGTCCCTGCTGGAGCAGGGGGGTTGGACTAGATGGTCTCTAGAGGTGCCTTCCAACCTCAACCACTCTGTGATATTTGTGTCCTATTATGAAGGAACTAAACTGCTAACAACACACAAAACCTTCCAGCACGACCAGTCTGGGGTTCTCCTTTGGCTACCTCCAGGTGATTACAGATTTATTTGAGAGGCACTGTAAATTTATATACAGAAAAACAGGAAGCTTGGAAAATCCAAAGCCCACCCTCCCTCATACAATAATGGTAAACAATAATCTAGCAAGAGATGCTTGGAAGCCAAAACTTGGCCAGTACAGTTTTTTGTGAAGCCAAATTGGACTAACTTCATATAAACAGAATTTCCACTGGCTAATAAATTCTGGTCTGCTGCAAAAATAAGACGCAACTAGGAAAATTAGCCATTATTTAGGCTAGATAATTAGCTGTATAAAAACTGTATCTTAGCAGCAGTCATGCAAAGATATGCACGACTGATTTCTTTTTCCAGCTACCTTTTAATGATGCAATATACTCTTAAATAATCTCAACTTAAAGTCATCAGCATACTACAGGTCTTTGGTTTTGGATACTTTATATGCATAATTACCAACACATTTAGACATGATTATGTCCTGATTTCCATAGTTCTGTACCCATAAATAAGAGAATTAAATTATTACAAATTCAGAGGCCTTTTTCCTTACACACTGTACATTTCTGCAATAAATATTTGGTTTTGGAGCCCTAAGGTGGGTTTGACAGCAGGTGAAATGCTTGGACAAATCACACCTCCTTCTGCTAGGTAACAGCAGCACATCAGAAACACAAAAACACAGCGAAAATTCAATAAAATGGAATACAGGGATGCCCTAAATCTTTTCTAGCTCTTTGTTTTTAAATAAACTTTGCAAGTGTCCTTTAAACTGATTCCTGCTCTCTAATTATTCCTTTTTCTAGTATGACAAACTGAAACAGAAACAGGCCATGGAACAGCTGCAGACAGAACACACCGAGGGCCCACAGCGGCGGCACATTTAAACACGTTTCCTTCCACAGGCCCTCATTCAAAACCAGCTGTGGTCACCCTGGAAAGTGCGCGGGCAGGCGGTCTGATCTTGTTAATCCCGTGTTTATCGGGTAGGTAACGCACAATAACACAGGTGCTGCCAGGAGGGGCTATGGGGCACCGGGGACAACACTGTGGGCTGTCTGCATCCCCAAAGGGTTTCTATTCCAGCAGCTTTTCAAATGAGTTCTTTCCACTCAAAATACTCAAAATCTTTTCACAGGAAAGCAGAAATCCAAATTAACTTTTTTTTTTTTTTTTTTTTAATGGAGGAGCCAGGTTTGACATCAGTCCTTTGTAACCACATTCAGGAACAACACTGCTGCAAGGTTAAGCTAGACACCGAGCAATGCATATCCCTACACGTTTCCTCCTCCAAGCTACAGAGGCCGGACGCAAACAGCACCAACCAGTTGTTGCCCACCCTGCAAAAGGCTGTAGGTGCAGTTTCACCCCGGCCGGAGGTGCAGTTTCACCTTTGGGTGCACCAGTTCACGCTCGGCACCGGCACCGGCACCGGCCGCGCGTCCTCTCGGCCCGCGGCCGGGCCCGGGCCCCGGACCCAGCCCGTGCCTGGAGCGCGCCGCGGGCCCACGCCACAGCCCCGCGCTGCCCGCGCGAAATTCCCCCCGGAACGCCCCGCTCCGCGCTGCAAGGGCCGGGTGACAAATCCCATTAGTCCCTGCTGCTGCCTGGAAACCGGATTAAAGACATTTCCTCAACCGGCAACGTCCTCCGCAGGGCGGCAGCACTTAACGAAAAGCAGACAGAGAAACAATAAAGTGCGTGAATTGAACAGCTCCGCGGACGAGCCCCCCGCGGCAGGAGCGCGAGGCCCGCGGGCCGCTCCGCGCGCCGCCTCCAGCCGCTTCCTACCGCTTCCTACCGCTTCCTACCGCTTCCCGCCGCGCAGCTCGAGGAGGCGCCGGGCCCGGGGGAGGAGCGGCCGCGGGCGCCTCCTCCGCGGACGCCGCCGCCTCTGGGCCCGGCGGCTCCGCGGCCCGGGGGTGCTGCGCGCCTCGGCCCGCCGCGCACCTCGGCGCGCCTCCTTGCCCGGCGCCTCCGTGGCTTCCTCGGGGCCCGGAGAAGCGGCCGGTTTCGGCGTGCGGACCTCGGCGTTGCCGCAGGGCCGGCGCGCGGGGGATCGCGCTGGTTTCCCGTGTCTGCCTGCACAGGGCCGCTCGGACAAGCCCCGGCAGCCGCCGCTTCCCCGCCTGGCCAGGGCTTGATCCTCCTGGAAAAGCTTTGTGGCCTGCAGCTGACGCGGGCTTCCACTGAGCCCGTCCCTGTAGCTACTTTCACTTTCCCCTTCATCGTTAACTTGTTAGTATTAACCCCCCACCCCATCATGTTATTAGTTATTATTATCATTTCCCCCTTTATTTCCTTGTTTATGTAGGTGCTGAGGATAGGGAGTGGGACAGTAGAGGCCTCCACCCCTAGGCAATACGGACAATCTCAGCCAAGTAGGCCAAGGTATATTCTGCTATGTTCAGGTGTAATGGAAATAGCGTAGTAGAGGGAGCCAGGAAAATGCCATAAAATGGTCACCAAAAGGAGGAAAGAGCACAGAGCAAAGCCTAGAGGCCACGGGTGCAGAGCTGAGACAAGGTGTTCACTTGGAAGAGCAGTCAGGTTATGCCTCCTGTCTGGCTTCCTCTGTGTATGAAGGAAATGGGGTTAGGCCTAACTAACGTAAAGTACTATTCTACCAAAAAGTAGCTGGCTATTTTAGTATCTTCTCCTTCCTGCACAAGAGGTAGATTCTGGCAACCCATTCGGCTGAAAGTAGGGCTACCTGCAGGTATAATTGGGGAAAACAAAACAAAAAAAAACCAACAAAAAACCTACTGGCATGTATCTGTAACACATATAGGAAAACCAAAAGCAAAGCACACAGGGGTCTTCACACAGGAGGGTATGGAGAAAATACACTGAAAAATAGTGGGCAGCGTTATCGGATTGAAAGAAAAGACATTTCTCCTAAGCAGGGGCCAACCTGGCTGTTCTTTTGCTCATGCTGCTTCTATTGGCTTCAAGTGGAATAAGCAGCCCTTAGTTTAATTTCTGGCTTTGAAAGTGAAATAAGGTTAATGCAATGAAAGAAAGCAGGGGAATTAGTGTTTGTTTTTTTTTGTCATTTCATATTTCGGTTTCGCTGAGACTGTCCGCTTCCCCATGGCTTTGGCAACAGCAGTGTGGATAAAATAGATTTCTATTAAGGATATGATACTCCTTTATTTTTACTTTTTAAAATTTAATACAGACAGCAAGGTTATTCATGACTGAATGTGAAGGTGGCAAAAGGAGTAAGAGAGTATAGAGATCCATTTTAAACACAATAGTCTCTTGTATTTTCATGATCTGCTTGAAACCATACATGGTGTGTATGGTAAAGGAATTAGTGGATGATACGAAGTTGGGATCAAACAGGAATATTTGGAGCATACAAATAAATTGAAATTAAATTGGAAATTGCCTCAAATTAATACAATGAAATGCAGTAAGAGCAAGACATGGGTTAGTTCAAGGAAGTTATGAAGCTGACAACAACAGAGAAGGCTCCTGTTCCACTGAAATGAATTGGGGCATTCTTGTCCCAGACCTGTGCGATGGATGCTTTTCCACCAGAAGGGATCCCAAGATCTTTTAAATGAGTAATATGTCCTTCTCTGCTTTTGATACCTGGTTTGACTGTTGTGCACTGTGTAGTTTTCTCAGGAACAGGGTTTTAAGTGAAAAACAAGTGCTGACTGCTAGGGAATGGCAGCTGCAGGGCTGTGTTCTGTTGCTTGCTATGTGTCTCTCAAGATCTTAGTTGTGCTTTGGTAGTTGTTCCCGTGCTGCGAGTGGGAGACAAATCTGGCTATAAAGTCAGCTCTGCTTCCTCTCGTCCTCTGTGCTTTGGGAAGTACGGCACGGAGAGTGGGAAGGCCCTCCAGGAGAGGAGTCTGACCCGCTCCAGCGGCGGATTAGCTAGCAGAGTAAACCAATGTGTGCTGAGGATTACTCAGCTCTGGGTCCTGGTGACTCGTTCTCAGCTGTTCTTAACTGAACAGAGATGTAGCGCAGCCCACTGACCATGGCTGTTTGTTTCGGTGTCAGGAGCAGGACGTGGCGTACGGAACCGTGGCTCCGTGGGGAAGCGGGGGTGTTGGGGCGCCCCGCGTGGGGCTGGGAGCTGTGGGCCCCGCGATGCGCCGCGCTGCATCCGTGTTCAGGAGAGGCTGCTTGAAAAGATGCAAGGAGATAAGCATGCTCTTGGTTTCTGGCTGCTGGTTTAGTTTTATCCCTTCCTCCAAAGAGGACCCTAGCCCACCTTGGGATCTGCATCCAGGATTTCCCAGGGAATCCAAAGGATGTGGGCACACAGCTCCCAAACAGGTTGCCTTTTTCAGCATGTGAAGCCAAACCCTGCTCCAGCCACTTTCCTGGTTCCCACTGTGAGAGCAGCGCTGCCTCTCGCAGTCCATCAATTAACCAGATGACTAATTGGCTCTGCAGATGCAGCTGGTTAGTTCAGAATTGCATTCATTTCATGTGATGCTGTTTTCAATTGAACAGCATTTTTCAACATCTTTTAATCTTCTGTTGGCACTTGCATTTACACTGGCTGGTGTTTAGGTGTATCACATAAGGCTGGTTTCAGGCATAATCCAGTTTATTTATAATTGGGTAAATATGAAGAAAAAGAGGACCTCTTATACAACTACAAACAGAATTTATGAGTGTGCTTCATAAGTAACCACTCAAGGCAGGTTTCTAGTATGTCATTGCAGAGAGTTGGTGGAAATATTAGCTTTGATTTTATTGCATGCTGAACCCTCTTCAATGTAGGGTCTTAAAACAGAAAAAATGTTACAGAAGTGAAAGAATTACTATTTTAGAACTTCTGTCACTGCCTCTGTGCTTGGGAATAAGACTCTACAATTTACTATTTTAAATGTGTTGTGAGATCTGAAAGTAGTGCAATTCCATCCTGTATTTCATTCTAGCACATAGGATGTCTTTGAACATTGAGGGCAGCTATGACTCAGTGCTTAAACTCACTGTATGGGCATCCTGCTATGCTGCACAAGTCTTCCTTTTTTTTTTTTTTTTTTCTGCATATCCCTTAAATAATGTGCTAGCTTGCTTCCATATTTTTGGACTAAAAAGAACTCATGTTGTGATGGATTTCTGTTCCTAATGGCCTTCAATTAGGTTCTCTTCCAGATTTCTTTTTCACCTCCCTAAAATCATTATTTTATGTGCAGCTTCATGTTTTATATCTGCTATATGTCACAGCATGCTTTTTGTTGCTTTACATGGTTTGTTTTTATTTGGACATTTAATAAAAACTGAATTTAAAATGTGAAACTGCACTTGTAAAAGATCTATTGTGCATTCTTCAATCAACAGATAATGGAAAAAAACAGGTACAGTTTCTGAGAGAGATTTAAAATGGCTTTCAATTTTGTTTTGTGTTGTATAGTTTAATGGCATCTACATTTACTGTTGTGTTTTAAAGAAAACTATACTCAATTTTGTTTGATACTCTCCTACACATGAAGAACAAATCAGCTTTGTCAACAGAGAATCTGATTTTTCTGTGGACTTACTATGATCTTGGTTTGGTTTTTGTGTTTTGTGTTTTGCAGATAGCTCTATGAATACATGATAACCAAGCTTGAAAATGGTTAAGGATTAAAAGTTTGTTTTTTTAAAAAAACAAAACCAAACCCAGTTAGGGTGTGTTGAGGCCTTCACAGTGGTGTTCCGTTTGAAATGGGATGCTCTCTGGCCATAAGCCTCCTGGGCTTTGGTATTTTCTGTTGAAGTCAGTGCAACCATGTTGAGCGGAATAGAGAGTTTCCCTCTTTGAAGGCCTCGGTGTCGCTCCCTGGGGAGCTCCCAGCCCCTCGGTGGCCCCTCGGCGTTCAGGGCTCCCCGGCGCCCTCTGCTCTGAGCCGTGCCTGCCTTGTGGGCCTGTGGGCCTCGGCCTGAGCTACCACGTGTAGAAAAAGGCTGTTCGGCCTGGGCTGGCTGGTGTACGTAGAGGACTTCGCGTTGGGGCTGACCTATCTTTGGCCATCTGGGCAGCCGCGTGTCCCTGGGGAGGCCTGTGTGCAGGGCAGGGAAGGTCCCTGCCCTTCTTCCCAGCCGCAGGTACGTTCCTGCCTGTTGTGGGCAGCTGGAATATGTGTCTGTTTTTCTCTGTCATTTGGGAGGGAGGCGTTTTGTGTAGCTATAACGAGCTGTCGTATCCTGGAGCCATCTCTCTCAGTTTAAATGGGAGTTTGTGAACGCCCAGGTAATTCAAAAATAAAAAGTAACAGCCTCGAAAACAATCACACTGGCACAGACATCAATAACATACGGTAAAGAGTGGAGGAACATCAGGGCAATATTTGCGAGAAGTAAATTTGGCTGTAAAATCAGAGTAAACTCTTGCAATTGGGTGTAACTGCAAGGAATGATATGTTGGAACCAGGCGCAGGACAACTGCACAGGCCTTTACGGGAGCCGAGCCGGATTACAAGACACGGACTCAATATGAGTTTAGATCTTGCTCCGTTTATTAGCGGAAGTGCGCATATATTTATACCTACAAGCATCTGAGGGATATCCAGGTTAGCTACGATTGGTTGTTAAGGGAGGTTGCCATGTCCCGGCCGCATAGGCTCTTCTCAGCCCTGCAAAGTTGTTTACCCGAAATGGCTAACTACTCTTTACCACATAGCTCCCCATTCCCAGCCAAGGACAACTCAGTAACGCTCCCCAGTACATTATCAGCAAGGCGCAGGTGGTGCAGTTTCCCAGCACAGTGCAGATTCCCAGCACAGTGCAGATTCTTAGCACAGCATTTCTCTACAATGATAGTTCAAGATCATAGCATTAAGCAAAGCATCCTGAGGAATACATTCAAAACCCCCAGCATGCCTATTTAAGTGATGAATGTCTGTTGTAGAGCATTTTCATTTCTTAAATGACCTATGTAAGTAGAAACTAGTAGACTCTGCATATGAGCTTCCACTGCCTGTTATTCCAGTGATCGTCTGACCTGTAGATACAGCAACACATGAATTACACATTGCGTAACAGTGGTTTGGACAGTACTTTGACTGTATTTTCACATGTAATCATTCCTGCTGGGGCATCGCTGTCATGACTGTTGTGATATCTACACATTAGTTTACTGAGCACCAATAGAGCATTTAGTTACAAGCTAATCCACAGCCCATTGAAAATCAATAGTAATTTTCCTGTTCTCTCAAAAAAACTTTGGGTCAGCCTGTTCATTTGCATGTAGCTCAGAAAAGAATTGTGGCATGTTAGCCCTGAGTGCTAAAAAAGACTTTTCTGTTGGGAAGATGCAGCAGGGTTATAGTTACCACCACCACGAGTGCAGGGAAGTGTCGTTGCTCTGCTTCGGTGCAGGTGATGTTTCACACACCTTGATGCAGGTGATATCCCAGGAAAGAAACGTGCGCCCCAGAAGAAACCGCGCGCACCTGGGAGGAAACTGCCGCGCACCCCCGGGGTGGGAATGCGCATTCCTTTCATGTCCCTGTTCTTGCAGAGTCCGTCCCCTCTTCTCTGCGTGCTCTGGTGCTCCTGTTCCCCCAGCTTGAGTGCCAGCGCTGCCCCATAGACACTGCTGGGCGTTGTTTGGGCCTCGTGTTAATCTCATGGTCCTCCCAGATGTGGGGTGCCAAGGTCAAGAAGCAGATAACTGTGGGAAGATGAAACACCTGGAGCACCTGGACACATCATGGTCTTCCCAGAGCCAAGGCCAAGGAGTTACGGCAACAATGTCGAGACAAAACACAATTCAAAACAGTCTCTTACAAACATTCACACAAATTTTAGCTCAATGAAAAGAATTTATGGGAAGATGAACGTCTTAAGGGGAGCTAGAATAGGCACTAGCCATATCCTGCATTTTAAGGATGCTCTAAAAAAACAGTACCCTGCAGTACCCTTCTCTCAAATACCAAATGAAGAAAAAAAGCTGTTTCTGGCTCAGGGTATGATTTGCTATGTAATGGTGTATTAAGTGATGCACAATTTAATTTAAAATGTGTTTCTCCTATTTCCCCTCTGAGGATTCAGATTACTAAAGGATTTTTTTTTCTTCTTAATACCTTTTCACCTTCAATACCTTTTAAATTTGCACTAATTTACACAAAACATAGTTACCACCATGATGCAAAGCCTGATTTTCGCTGCACTTCCCAAATGACCACTTTCAACAAATGTCGGGGAGTCATTTATATGTATGTTTCTGCTATTAAAACTAAGATGAAATATTATAAAACACCAGAATTTCAGTGGCACCTGAGTAGAAAAGTAAACCATTATTTTTACAGTTCAAATTACAATTATTTTAATTCTATCTGACAAAAGCTATATGTTCCATACAAATAGTTCAATTGGAATATTAAGAATATTTTTCCCTTTTCCTCGGTGGTGTTTCCTTCGTTGCTGCATGCAAGTAATTGGCTCACTATTATTGGCTCACTAGCATAATCCATATTGTTGTCCATCTGCTTTGATGCTGTGCATTTTATTATATGAGAGTTTTGTGCCATTTCGTAACAGCAGTAAGGTTGTGTTTTGTGTCAATTCAAAAACAATTGAGAAGTATTTCAAGTTTTACATTGGAAGATACAGAGGAGCACTGTGGAGTGTAAATCTGATGCAGTAAAAGACTTGCCCAATGTTTACTGAGTTTTAAGAATGGGACAATCTCTATGTTTTACATTCTCACTTCGTAATAAAAATACTGAATTATGCAAAAACTGTAACTCAAGAGTTACACAGATATTAGTGAAGCCTCAGAATGAAGTTTTTTGGGAAGAGATTTTTCTTTTCATTTTTTAATCTCACAGGATTAAAAACTACGTAATCAAACAACACGTCTCCAAAACCTGATTTTTGGCAGTCCCCCTGTTGCAGGGACGTGCCTTGGTGCCAGCTCCAACACGTGGCCGCTCTCTGCGAGGCCTCTAGGCTGGGGCAGTGCCGCGAGCTGAGGCGGCCCCGGCGGCAGCTCAAGCACTGCCATGCAAGTGCCCACGTTCTCTGCATTTTAGCCCATTCCCCGCCACCTTTTTGGTTCATGTCTTTGAGGAATCTTCCAGAACAAGCTGTGTATGAGCAGGTAAGAGCACAAACCAGGAACTAGGCATAAGGCCGTATTTTCTGAAAAAGACACTTCAGTTATGTATCAATTCCCTTGCTTCAGAGCTGCAGAGCAGGCTTGGCCAACTCGCTTCCTCGCATTGCTGTAGTCTTGTTTATGCAATGCTGACCGCAATGTAAAGAAATAACCTAGAAGCCTACTTTCTCGGTTTTGTACACATGCACTCTGATTTCAACTAGTACATTTTTAAAATCAAGCAGGAGAAATAGTGAGTGGATGGTGTTTCACTGGAATTTCACTTGGACTCTAATCCTACTGCTGGCCAAATTCAGTGCTACTCAGGAAAGCTCCCCAGGTGCCCATGTGTTTGGTGTAGACCAGGCTTTTGCTTATTATTTGGTCAAGCATCCTGTAGCCTGAAGAAAAACTGTTGGTGTGATCTTGACACATCAGTATAATGCTAAGCACAGCTAGGATGTGACTGCACACTGCACAAGCATGTAAATAATAAGTAAAAAGTAAAGGAAAAAAAAAAGATTTTGGGGAACACCTGCAGAGGCATCTTGCAGCAATTAGGAGACTTTGTTTAAGTGTGGTGTTTTGCATTTTATTTTTTTGGTGAGAGAAAGAAAAAGAGGTTGGAAAAAGTTATTCTGAATGAGGTAAAAGGATTCCTAAGCAGGGAAACATAATTAACTCATTTTCAGTCCTTCAACACAAATGAGAAACTGGCTTTATCTGAGCAGAACCAGCAGAAGGTTTTAAAGGCAGTATGTAACTCTTTTCTTGGCTTCAGTGGGACGATGTGGATAGGGAATCAACCCTACACACACAAAGGGTGTGAATCAAAAGCTTTCTCATTAATAATATTGACTTCCTAGTTTGAGGGAATTTATCAATCCCTCAGGCATGCTGCAAAACTTACCCCTATGCATGAAATTTTGGACAAAATGGGTGGTGGAGAGCTCTGGTCCTATGTTATTATCTTCCTGTTAACCAGGGGAAGACTTGTATTTTGGAAAATCGGTGGTGTGCGTGGGCAGGGTGATTTAATGCTGTTTTACGTATTTTTAATTAATATAGGCACCAAGAACACTGCATGAATGAGTCAATATATCCAAGATTATCTATCTGGTCAATGAAATGAAATAACAGGTGAAAATAATGGGTTTGCTGTGATGCTGATGAATGCTGATGAAATTGCAATATTAATGACTGAATGTGGTCAATTCTTCCCCCCTTTTTTTTTTCCAAAAAAGTAAAAGCTAAACTGGTGTGAGTAGAATGCAGCATTTAGAGTTTCTTTTGACTTTTTTTCCTTATCTCTCAGCGGAGTTCAACTCTGATTCTGAAGATAAATTGTGATGTCCCTTTGGTTTCAGCAAGGGTGATATATATCTTAGGTTTAATCATGATTATAGTGTGCTGGTATGGACAAAGAATGATAGCAGCCTTGTAGAAATTTACTATAAATTAGTAGTGTCTGAAGATATAAGGTATTTGAATATCTGGCAATGTAATAGTCTTTAAAGTCTTTGAATCCTTATTTTTAAATTCTTAAAATCACCAGTGCAATAACAGTGTTAATCAAATGATTAACCAGTACATGTGCATTTTGATTGTTTTAATCAGGAAATTTTTGTCAGCTGAAAGCTTGAAAAAATAATATTGCTTTATAAAAATATACATGTTATTTTACCTAGAATATAATATATAAAAAACTTAAAGGGTGCCCCTACAGGGGGCATGTAATTGTAACAAGATTTTTCTTTTTTTGTAGTAAAATTTTAGGAAAAATCAGGAAAAAAAGGGACTTCTGATATCTAGTAATTAAAATAAATGCATTATTTCTTCCCGATACTGTGATGTGTCTCAGAAATGTTTTGCCAAGGAGGAGATTTCTTCTTTTCTGTTTTCCAAAGATGCTTTGGAAACTGTTTCAGCCTTATAATCAGTATCAAATCAGTACTTACATAAATTAAAACTGAAGGAGTTATGAAAACTGTGTTATGAAAGAAGATACTCTGGATGCAAAACTGCAACTCTTTGTTCAAAGTTTATTGCACATCGAGTGTGTTAAAATGCTTTTCTTTTTAACAGAAATGGTTTAGCATTGTGTGAATGAGGTAACTGAGAAATACACTGAGTTGTTACCAACACTACAGTAGTTTTAGCCAGGTTCTAACACTCTTCTGCTTTGCTAACTAAAACTAGTCATTTGGGGAGCCTCTTGCCATCCCATCCAATTAGGTCAGGTTAGTTCCTTTTGGAACATGATTTCTTTAAGATAAATTCTTAGTGCTGGGCAGCTAAATTCCTTATGTGCTTCTTATCCCCTGCCCCCAAACAATCCAAACTGAGCAGGCCTCCCTAAACTTTTATTTGTGCCTAAAATGTCTTTGACCAGTTGCCACCCAACTGTGGAGCAACTGAGGAAAGACTCGGTGCTTCCCAGCCTGGATCTCTGAAGTTCCCATAAATGCTGCTCATGGATTAGCAGACAATATTAGAGAAGAAATGGTGCTGTGATGTTGTATTTTCCCACCAGTGTGAGGCCATTTGCATTAAAGCAGTTGTAAACAAAGCCTTCAGATGGCAACTACAAAGAGTTTAAGCATTTTTTCTTGTTGTAACAATAGGACCTGCTTACTACTACTTTAGCATTTGTGCTCTGTCTTTATATATATATCACTTTTGAAATGTCAAATAAATTTGGTTCTCATTTGGTGATACTGATGGCCTGGGGCGGGGGGGGGGGAAGGACATTTTTAGGGTGAAAGACAAAGGAATTTGTTCTTCAGACACAGAATAATTGACTTTGTATAGGCAATGTAATAAAAGGTGGCAGCTGTCTAACTATTCTAGAAGTTTTCTTGTCATATTGAGTCCTCTCCTCCTGCCACGTGATGAGCAAATTTGCATTTGTGCCTGTGCCAAAACAATGTACAGCACCATAAGTCAAAGTGAAATTTTAGATGGATTTGCACAGCTGATGAGCTGTTGAAGATATGTCCTTCTTGAATTTTCAGATAGATATATATGCCTCAGAATTTTTTTTGACATCATAAGGTTTGATAGTATTTTAATGGTGTGGTTCACATTACATCCTTAGGACTTAATTCTGCTGCTGCTAATCATGCCTGTTTGTGTTTCCTTTTAGAACAAGTTTTATTGAAAGAATAGAACTATTTTTTTTAAGTAAGGTACATTCAGTACATAAATGGAGCAGGATTTGGTCAGGTGTGGAAATCCTCTCTCACCAACCTCAATTTTGAAGATATGTTTTGATTTTTAACTTCTCTAGAATTTTCCAAGGAAATTAATATCTTTGACTACGTACCTGAGGTTTCTAAGAGTGATCTTCATTAGGTTGATTTAGAGTTTGTCTGAAAATTAGCTCTCTTTAAAATTATGCCTAGCTGGGTATCCAAAATCAGGTTCACAAGAGCCGCCTTGTAATTAGGAAGAAAAAAAAATGTTTATATATACATATATGTATGTATATATACACATTTATAGCGGTAACTGTGCTGTAAGAATTGTCACGTGAGGTTTTTACAAACCCAAGCCTGAGGACACAAGCTTGCACTCAGAAAGCCAGATAATAACTCTACTGATGGTACTGATCACCATCTTTTGGTATGAACAGAGGGTACGGTTACCATCTCTTACCAAGTAATCTCTTGAGCCTATATGCCATTATGGTAAGCAGTCTAGTTTGGCAGCATAACATTTCTCCCAGTTAATGACCATCCCAAGCCCTGATTAATTTCTGTAGTGAAATCATCAGAAAAAAAAAAATCTAATGTGTTATTATGGTTTTTGTTATTATTAGTAGTAACAGTACTCTAACAACTTTGGAAGCCTAGCTAGTAGAATGATACTGAAAATACTGCATTAACCTGAACTCAGTCAAAGCACAGTCTCTTCTAATGACACTTGTGTCGTCTCTACTTACTGTATTGTTTACCACCATTTATGCTCCTCTACTTACCATAGTATTTTTATACTAAATCACATAAAGATGCTTTTGGTATATTAGTCAGGCTAATTTCTCTTTGCTGCGTGCTGTGATTTCTTCCAAGCAGCAGTTCTGGTATTAAAAATTGCAACACTCTGTCCATGCTGATATTATTTTATATTTGGCTTTGTTGTTGACTCTGTATTTCTATGTGGAGGTGTAAATCTATAGTTTTTCATTCTGATATGAGAATCTCGCTAGCATTACATTAGTATTGGAGTGGGATCCCAGCTTTTATTTTAGAGATTTACAGATGAAGGGTTGTGACCAACAGTAATAAATTCAAAGAATTTATGTTCTAGTAGTGCAGTTAGCTGAGGTAGAATTGCCATCTGTTTGTCATATTTCTACAACAGTTGGTGGAGAAGGAATGAAATTCTTCTCAACCAGAATGAAATTATTATTCTCCTTTCTCTGAAATACAGAAGAATCTGTAATTCTTGATGATTGTCACTGTAAGCTGTTACAAAGTCAGCAAACATTTCAGCAAATACTTCGGGGTTATTACAAAAAGCAACTGTGAAATGTTGTTATTCTTTTAACAAGATTGCTGCACCTTTCATTACAAAATGAATGAATCAGTAGTTTCTATTGATCAAGGAGAGCTAATCTCTGCCAAGATAATTTCATTATAGATTTTAAACCAACTAGTGCAGACCAGTTTTTCTTGAAGCGAGTGCTGGAAAAAGGCATTAACCACTTAAGTTCATATACTTCACAGATACAGAAAGACATGAAGACAACCTGAAGGAATTTGTATCTGAAGGACAAGGCAGATTTTAGAGAAAGAAGTCTGCAGATGGTAGCGTAACAGGTAGAGCGCCATGATCTAAGAACATAACTCTGAAATGAAAAGAACCTGACTATAAACACCCCAAAACATTTACACCATAGTCTAAAGCATCTGTTCAGAATTTTGTGTGATGATGGAGTGAAAAGAAAGAAAGAATTAAGTGGAAATTGTCTTGCTGTACCTTGGCTTTATGCTTCTTTTTGTTGTTGTCATTACTTCTTTTATACTGAATTTCCTTCCTCTTTGTAATCATTTTGACTGCAGTGGAACAATAACAACATAGCTCGTAATGCCTCGGGGAATACATGGAGTACCATCAGAATACAAAATAATTTCTTAACTCTGCTAACTGTATTTCCAGGTGTATGATTTATGAATTTTCCTGTTGCCTTTTATTAGGCAAGCAAAACTCAAAAAATGGTGGTTATTTTGCAGGGAGAAGAGTGACACCCAGTGGATTGTGCTTGGCTTTGCTCTGCAGTGTTTCACATGTTACAGGAAAATCTACCTACGTACTTCTCTCTCTTGTGTGCTGGTTGTAATAACACACAGGAAGATAACTTCAGCTCACGAAAGATGGAGGATTTTAGTCCAGAAACCTTAACTACGTGCTACAAGATTAAATATATCCAGAGCAAGAATATGGCTCCAACTTAACGTTTGTTACATTGTATCTGCTTTTCTGTTTCATTTACAACAGAAAGCCACAAAGCCTGCTCTGAGCTCAAAATGTATTTTGCAGAGGCAAAGTGGGCGAGAAAAGCAGTAGCTCCAAGAGTAATAGCAGTAGCTTGGAGCAGTAGCTCCAAAAGTAATAGCTCTCCCTCGCTAAGGGACACATTCGCATGCCAAAGAAATAATTGATTCCGGTTCAGATTTTGTGGTAAAGGTGAACTCTGGTAAGTCTTTGTGGGCGCTGCTTGCAGCTTCCAGGCCTTGCCTTGTGCAGTTGTCACCTGCATGGGCGACAGAAACTGCCCCTGGAACTTCTTCTGCACTGCCTGGAAACTTCCCCAAGGATTTCTCACAAGTGCTGCACTGAGCAAAAAGGGAGCTGTTCTAAGTAACTGTAGAAATGAAAGCGTCTGCTGTATTAGTAAGTTGCCAATATTCATCTAGCTTGTGTTTATGCACTAGGAGCTTTCAGACCTCTTCTATTCACAGAAAGTCATGTCAAAAGATCAAGAGAAGAAGAAGATAAGAACTGCTACCAGTCCATGAAGATTGTTTCCATCTAGGTGTGTGAATTTGGAGCAAAAGCAGTTAAAATAAATTTTAAAGTTTTCTAGGTTTCAAAATATTGTATATGTCAAGAGACAATTATTGAAAAGTTCTAGTGCATATCTTGCCTTGAATAAGGCATTAATTATTCCTATTGTTCATATGAAAATAACAGCATATAATAGTGCTGCTTGGATATCAGGTTGCTAAGCTTCAGTCACTAGTTTTAGTTTAGGAGTAGACCTTTTCATTTAGTCAGAAAAAGTACACATGCCTCATATTCTATCTGTATTTGTTGGAAACTTTAGTCTGCCTAAGAAACCGTTAAATCTGTTAAAACTAGCCCTGACCTGGAGAAAATAAGATTGAGAAGGGATCTTATCAATACATACAAATACCTGAGGGGAGAATGTAAAGAAGATGGGGCCAAACTCTTCTCGGTGGTAGCCAGTGGTAGAACAAGGGGTAATGGCTAGAAGTTGAAACACAGGAAGTTCCACCTCCATATGAGGAAGAACTTCTTTGCTGTGAAGGTGCCAGAGCACTGGAACAGGCTGCCCAGAGAGGTTGTGGAGTCTCCTTCTCTAGAGATCTTCAAAACTCGCCTGGATGCCACCCTGTGCCACGTGCTCTGGGTGTCCCTGGTGGAGCAGGGGGGTTGGACTAGATGGTCTCTAGAGGTCCTTCCTTACCTCAACCATTCTATGATTATGGGATTCTGTGTATTCTGATAGAGATTATGGTTCATTTAGAAGAGGTGATATCTCAAGTACCAAGATGTGGAAATCTGGACAATGAGATATTTCTTTCTTTTCCTGCACTTGTCTCTTCACTGCTGAGAACAGCAAATACTATATGTGCCAGTTCATCACAGACTGATGACAAAAACAGTGAACAGCATGTGTTTGTGCAGAGCTGCTCACAAATGTAAGAATATACATAGTTCTGGTCATGTGTACCATGCACATAAGGCCATGCATTTATACAAAGATGTTTATCATATTTTTTCCTTTTTTTTTTTTTCTTTTCTTTCTCTTTTTTTTTTTTTTTTTAAAAAAAAAAGTGTGAAAGGCTATCCCATACTATGGCTTTAGCTTTGCCTTTCTGATATTAGTAGATGTTTAGGGACAAATTCGTAAGGGTTTGAATACTTAATATGAGTTTTGCAATGCTTGACTTTTAACTATTTGTCGCTTCCATTTGTCCCTCTTCAACTGTAACAGCATCCCGTAAAGGTGGAGAAGAGTAACTTTGGCTTAATGTTTTGATGCTAAGTACAGGTCAATTGAACCTAAAAAGCCAACACAAATATTCACGCAGATGTTGCTGTCTCTATTGGATGCTTTTGACAGCAGTGCTGACTGTAAGGTGAGATCTCTGGAAGTATCTAGAGCTGCTTTTTCAGAGCTTTGAAAAAAGCTCCCCCCAGGAAAAAATTACAGAAAGTGTCTCCTTTGACATAAAAACTTCTGATTTTCATTTCCTTACAAATATGTGTACTCAAACACATCATAATGTGTGCTGGGCTTCCCGGTTCTTGTTCTTTCCAATAGAACAAACTGTAGAGCATAACACCATGGAAGAGTTTTTTTCCTGTTATATCACATCAGTGCCTGCATTTTTGAAATGCTGAAATGTAAAAATGGTTTGTCCTTTTTAAATCAGTTAACGTTCACTTAATTTAGAGTGATCTTCATAATTAGTTAGGTAACATTAACACTTCTTAACAAAATGAAAGGCATTTCCTTTCTTATATGGGAGAAAGTAAAAGCTGTAGCTCAGTTTCCAGTGGGATGAGAGGGTATACAAAAAAAAATGTATAAATAAATCCCAAAGCTAAAGCTGTAAATGCACACTGAACCTCTGTGTGGTTGCTCTCCGGTCTAAAACACACTGACGTTTCTGTGGCTGATGTATTGCTCCCCACACTGTAGGAATTTTGCTGGCAAGACTGCCTCTAATTACCTTATTGATTTCTCTTCTCTTAAATATCCCTTTGTGCAGCAGTAGAGGAGGCTGTGCAGAATATAGCCCCATCTGCGGAGTCTCACTGCACAGAGTCCTGTGCAAACCCAGTTCCTCACTCCCTTTGCAATCCAGCCATTCTGTCGTGGACAGCATTTCCACCATGCTGGAATTGTGAATGTGCAGATCCATAATGAAAACGATAATTCAGGACTTGAGTTAAGGCAGAGCATGGTAACAACCAACCAGCTCCATATAACTGAACTTCAGCCTGTGGAAAGACTGTGGCGCTATCTCCCACTTTTTGTTTTCTAGCCAGTTTCTAGCCCAACTCTGTGAGGAAACGTAGCTGAAAATACGGCTTGCTAATTAGCTTTGAAAACCATGCTTGTAGTGAGGAAGACCAATAACCTGTTTAAATTTGCAATTTAAAAGAAGCAATTCACAACACTCCTTAAGGAAGTAAATAAGAAGCCACTAAATCTTTAAGGAGGGTTAATTAAAGCCTCTGCTCTTTTAAATGGAGCAAAATCTGTTTTATGCTACTATTTAAACTCACAGCCAAGGATGCAATGGTTCTCTGATGATTCCCAATATAAGTGTGCAGGTCAGTGTTTAGCAGTAGGCAGCATACAGAATTAAACCGACTGCGAACCTGAGTAGTAAGTTTGCTTCTGTTTGCTCCATATAAAAGGGTTGTTTGGTTTGAAGGTTAATTTTAGGTTAGGTTAGTTTTTGAGGCTCTGAACATCTTCGTATCATCCTCCATCTGTGTGAAGGGGCATAATTTACTATTTAGTTTCTTGTTTTCTGTAAAACAAAATGGATTAAAAAAATTAAGCATAACCCAAAGAATTATTAGCAGCCAAATTTTCATTGGCAACAGTGAGATTGAAAGATGGTGAAACATACCATGTTTGTTTATCTTTTTTCTGTGTTCACTATGTTGAATTAGTCACTGCATCAGCCTCAGGATTTTTGCTGGGGAGTTGTGTGTCAAGATCTTTACTTGAATACTTCTGCAACCAAGCCACAGTTTCTTTTGCTGTCATATGCTATCATGATCTGCCTTAGCAGGAGGCCACACTGAACTGGAGAAAAATGATTATTTTTTCTTAGGTACTTTTAAGGTGCTAAAACCTGCCAGAGAAAAGCTCTGTTTGTCTACAGCGCTCAGGCTCAAAAGAGGTTTAATGTCGTGCAACAAATGCAAACATTTAAATACATTAGCTAAGAAATCAGATCTAAGTTCAGACAACACTCTTTATTTCTTTTGTTATTATTTTTCCCTACAGTAGGATGTAAATGATAAAATATCAACACTGATTTCACATACAACATTGAAAAACAAAATTTTTGAAAACTATAGTACTTATTTATGTCACCTCAAGCAAATATATAAATATATGTCATTTATACATGTAAGATCTAATATTTGAAAAGTAAAAATTAGAGGTTCATAGTAGAATTTGATTAATAAAATTGTATCCAGTTACTCTTCTGAATGTAAGCACTTCTAGAGTATATGAGTTAGAGATTCATCTGTCCTCATCATGCTAATAAAGATTACTTTGCAGGACTGCAGTTGTTTCTTGGTGGGATTGACCTTTGTGTCTGTTCTTTTTTGTTTATGCGTAATGTAACTGGCTGAAGACCTGAAATTTTTGCTGCCTAAGATTGAATGCTGGGCCCAAAGCACGGGCCCCAGAAATGAAGTTTGAAGATTTTATTAGCAAACTTGAAGAATTTGAGGCAACAGACTGAATTTAGGTGCAAGAGAGGCTTTGAGCTATTTACTTATCAATATTTATTTAAAATGTAGGGAGGAAGTGATGTTGGAGAATTTTGAGTAAAAAACAATTGTTTTCCTCCAATGATGATAGTCCATTGTGATAATTCTCACTAAATTATCTGCTAGCTTACATGATACTGTTCCTAAGTAAATATGGGTTTTAAGTAAAATGCATCTATGTTAGGCCTTTGAATTCAAAGCGAGTTTTAAATCCATTAGTGCTGCACTGATAGGGGAGATAAATTCTCTGCTGAAATGCTGCCCATGTAGTCCTTTTTTGGTTCTTATAACCTTAAAGCAAATTATTATGGAGTTTATGGATAGCGATTTCTGCAGCACTGTGACAATTTTCTGTGTTTCCAGTATACTTTCAGCAGTGTATATAAACATGGTGAAACATATCTGATTGATTATGTTGGTGTTTGTCTTTTTTTTATGTTGGTGGACATTATGTCTTTGTTGCTGCAAGGACTGTGACTAGGTTGGTTATGTAAGCTCTGAACATGAGCTCTGAGCTCTTATGCAAGTCTTCTGTGCTTGTTTTGACTTGACTGCTCTATACAACACAAACTGGTTTAAAATCTAGGAGACAAAAATAAAAAAACAAGTATGTTGAAAGGTGCTCAGTTTCCAAAAATGGTTGTATGACTTTTCAGTGTATAATAATCAGAGTACTGAATTTGAATTGAACTCAACTTGTATTTTTGCATTAAACAGATTTCAGAGGCTGAATAGCCAGTCAACATGAAGATAATTCCTGTTGACATTTTCCCCCCAAACCTTACGTTATAAATTGGCTTTGTACAGGTGTAAACCTTGCTGTAAGACCCAAGATGAAATGATTGTGGTTGTAGTGCAACAGAATCTGGTACTTTGCTGATTGGAATGCTTTGGGACTGTCTGGCCATTTCAAGTAGAGAAACTTCATGATACTTAGTTACACTACATACACTTTAAGTGCATTGTGAAAATGAGCCTTGTTAGCTTGAGACTTAAAAAAAAAAAAGTACTAAAGATGAAATATCTGAAGAACTGGCAGCACGATCAAAGCTGAACTGTTCAGATTAGCTTTTCAGATTATTCTGTTTGTTGCTATCTGTCTTTTACTGGAGAAAAATGCAGTATTACATTGATATATTTCACAAATCTTTACTTGTCATCTATGCTTGACTGTATTTTGGAGTAGTATAAAGAAGAAACCCCTTTGTGGCTGCTTTTCCCAGCCCTGATGGCCTTTTCCAAGCTGCTGCAAGGAGGCGGAAAGGCTGTGTCATTGATGAGGTCCAAGGCAGGAGGTCCAAGGCAGAGGTGGTGAGAAGGTAAGGAAGAGGCCGCACATGTGGGGAACATCCCTGTGGACCTGCAAGTTGTCCAGTGGCCCTGGACAGCTGCTTCTGAATGATGTATAGCACTTCTTCTGGGCAGTACCGGTTTTGCCTACTGGAAAGTTATAGAAACATCTTATTTTAAAAAGAAGAAAGACATTGCCATTGAGCTGCTGGAGAATTTTATTAATAGAGAGCATCTCTGCCTTAAGGTGTTGTTGCAGCTCGTCTTTGTATCAGGCAGTAAAAAGGTTGAGGTCTATCTCACGGCAAATTAGTTTTCATCCTGAGTTTACAGAGCAGAGGACAAATTCAGGCAAAATTCAGAGCTCTGAAGAGAGGGATGTTCATGATGGTGTAAGAGTGTGGTCTGGTGTTAGTAAGAGGAGGACTAGAATTCAGGACCTCTCTGCTCTGTTTTGCCTCATTTACTCTGTTTTACTCTGTTGCCTTGGTTTACCTGGCTAAATGAGAAACATAGCTATCTCAAGAGTCAGTGAATTAACACTCACAAGGAGCTGAGAACTTTCAAACGATTGATGTTGTAAAAAAGTAAAGAGTCATTCTGGAGATCTCTATCTAAGCTACTTTTGTTCTTTCATGTGCAGTAAGATAAACAATCCTGAGTTTTCCCATTACATTTCTATACATAGTACAAGCATGGCAACATTACTGTTTTTCTAAAGAGGATCATTGCAATGTAAAGGTAATTTTTACATATAGTAAATGTTGTACATCTCCAAAAGCCAATACCTTAAGTTATATCTTATTTCAGCTAATTTGTTTTGATATGATGGGATTGTCTTAGAGATTGCTTGTATCTATACTGTATATATGCTGCTGTGCTGGGAATGCTAAATAGTTGTCTGCTGGTAATGTGGGTTTTTTTTTTCATCTGCTAATGTCCCTGGATGTTATTCAAGATCAGCACTGTGAAGTGAAGAAAGTTTGTTTTCAAGGCAAGTGTACAATATATTTTAACTCTTAACACAGCAGAAAAAGTCTGAATTCCAATACTAAATGTCTTTATTATTACCTCTGAAAATCAGAGATAGTTCCATTTTCATACTTATATTTTTGATATTGTTTCAATTACAGATTTACTTGAAAAACAGTCACGATATATTTCTAAATTCATAGAATCATAGAATCATAGAATCATAGAATGCTTAAGGTTGGAAGGGACCTCCAAAGGTCATCTAGTCCAACCCTCAATCCCCCTGCACATGCAGGTCACCTAGAGCACGTGGCACAGGACTGTGTCCAAGCGGGTTTGGAAGATCTCCAGAGAAGGAGACTCCACAACCTCTCTGGGCAGCCTGTTCCAGGGCTCTGTCACCCTCACTGTTAAGAAATTTTTCCTTAAGTTCATGCGGAACTTTTGATGTTTCAGTTTGTGGCCATTACCTCTAGTTCTATCAGTGGCCACCATTGAAAAGAGGCCAGCACCATCCTCCTCACTGCCTCCCTTGAGGTACTTATAGACACTGATCAGATCCCCTCTCAGCCTTCTCTTCTCCAGGCTGAACAGGCCCAGCTCCCTCAGCCTCTCCTCGTAGGGCAGATGTTCCAGGCCCCTGATCATCCTTGTGGCCCTGCGCTGGACTCTCTCCAGCAGCTCCACATCCCTCTTGTACTGTGGAGCCCAGAACTGGACACAATACTCCAGATGTGGCCTCACCAGGGCTGAGTAGAGGGGCAGGATCACCTCCCTCAACCTGCTGGAGACGCTCTTCTTAATGCACCCCAGGATCCCATTGGCCTTCTTGGCCACGAGGGCACACTGCTGCCTCATGGTCAACTTGTTGTGCACCATGACGCCCAGGTCCCTCTCTGCAGAGCTGCTCTCCAGAAGGTCCCCAGCCTGTGCTGGTATCTGGGGTTATTCTCCCCTAAGTGCAGGACCTTGCACTTGGCCTTGTTGAATTTCATAAGATTTCTCATTGCCCAGTTGTCTAGTCTGCCCAGGTCCCTTTGGATAGCAGCGGAGCCCTCTGGGCTATTGGATACTCCTTCCAGTTTGGTATCATCATCAAACTTGCTGAGGCAGCACTCTGTACCTTCCTCCAGGTCAATGATGAGTAAACTGAACAGGAATGGACCGAGGACTGACCCCTGAGGGACACCACTAGCTACAGGCCTCCAACTAGACTTGGCACTGCTGATCACCACCCTCTGAGCTCTGCCATCCAGACAGTTCCTAATCCATTTCACCATCTTCTCATCTATCCCATACTTCTGGAGCTTGCCCAGGAGGATGTTGTGAGGGACGGTGTAAAAAGCCTTGGTGAAGCCGAGATAGATGACATCCACTGCTCTCCCCTCATCTATCCAGCTGGTCACTCTGTCATAGAAGGCTATCAGGTTAGTCAAGCAAGATTTCCCCTTGGTGAATCCATGCTGACTACTCTTAAGCACCTTCTTGTCCTTCATGTGCCTGGAGACAATGGCAGTATGAGCCGTTCAATCACTTTTCCGGGGATGGAGGTGAAGCTCACCGGCCTGTAGTTGCCTGGGTCCTCCTTCTTGCGCTTTTGGAAGACTGGCGTGACATTGGCTTTCTTCCAGTCCTCTGGCACCTCCCCAGTTCTCCAGGATCTTTCAAAGATGATGGAGAGCGGCTTAGCTATGACATTCTCCAGCTCCCGCAGCACTCTGGGGTGCATCCCATCAGGGTCCATGGATTTGTGGGTATCGAGTTTCCTTAGGTGCTCTCTGACCCAATCTTCTTCTAGCCAGGGCAAGTCTTCCTCTCTCCAGGCTTCTTCTCTTGTCCCTAGGGCCTGGGACTCTAAAGGGCTGCCCTTGGTAAACACCGAAGCAAAGAAGGCATTCAGCAACTCTGCTTTTTCTGTGTTATTCGTAACCAGGGTGCCCATCCCGTTCACCAGCGGACTCACGTTTTCCCTGATCTTCCTTTTGCTGTTCATACATTTGAACTTTGTCTTGTTATTTTTAACATCCCTTGCCAGATTGCGTTCCAAACGTGCCTTAGCTTTCCTTGTCACATCTTTGCGTTCCCTGACTATGTTCCTGTACTTCTCCCAGAGGGCCTGTCCTTTTTCGCACATTCTGTATACCACCTTCTGCTTGAGCATTGCCACAAGCTCCTTGCTCATCCACGCAGGTCTCCTGCCCCCTCTGCCTGACTTCTTACACACAGGGATGCTCTGTTGCTGGGTGTGGAGGAAGTGCCACTTGAAAACTAACCAGCTCTCTTGGGCCCCCCTTCCTTCTAGAGCTCTAGCCCATGGGATTCTTCTGAGGAGGTCTCTGAAGAGGCTAAAGTTGGCCCTCCAGAAGTCCATGGTTGCAAGGCTACTTACAGCCCTGCCTCCTCCTCGTTGGATCCTGAACTCCACCAGCTCATGGTCACTGCAGCCGAGGCTACCCCCACCTTCACATTTCCTACAAGTCCCTCTCTGTTTGTTAGTACAAGGTCCAGTAACCCACCTCTCCTTGTCAGCCTCAAAAAGTTATCGTCGATGCTCTGCAGAAACCTCCAGGACTGTTTGTGCCTGGCTGTGTTGTCCTTCCAGTTGATGTCAGGGTAGTTGAAGTCCCCCATGAGAACCAGGGCCTGTGACCGTGAGGCAACATCCAGTTGATTATAGAAGGCCTCATCAACTTCCTCATCCTGATCAGGTAGCCTGTAGCAGACACCCACCATAGTGTCTCCCACATTAGCCTGCCTTTTAACCCTTACCCACAAGTTCTCAACTCACTCATCCTCCACTCCCAGGTTGAGCTCCATGCATTCCAGCTGCTCTCTCACAACCACCACCTCGCCTTCCCAGCCTGTCCTTCCTAAAGAGCACATAGCCTTCCATGGCAGCGCTCCAGTTGTGCGAGCTATCCCACCACATCTCTGTGATACCAATAAGATCATGACGCTGGGACCGCACACAGATCTCCAGTTCATCCTGCTTATTCCCCATGCTTCGCGCATTGGTGTACAGGCATTTCAGGGAAGCAACAGAGGCCACAGGTTTCCCAGGAGGGGTGAAAGAGGACCCTCTGTGATCATTACCTATCCTCACTTCCCCACTAGCATACTCCCGCTGGATGTCATCTGACCTAGGCTGTGTGGTACGGTTCGCCCTGTCAGTGTGCCACTCCCCTTCCCTCTTTTGCCTAGTTTAAAGCTCTCCTAACCAGGCTGGCCAGCCTTTTGGCAAAGAGACATGTGTCCCTCTTGCTGAGGTGGTTCCCATCATTCCCCACTAGCTGGTGGTCATAAAACAGAGTCCCATGGTCATAGAAGCCAAAACCCTGTTGCCCAGCCCAGCGGTGCAGCCAGTTGTTAATCTGCCATATCCGCCTTCTCCTCCTTGAATCCATTCCCCTCGTTGGTAGGATAGAGGAGAACACTACCTGGGCTCCTGTACCTTTGATGGCCATCCCTAGGGCTCTGAAATCTCGCTTGATGTCCCTCAGTTTCCCCATGGCATCATTAGTGTTCATGTGAAACAGTACCCAGGGGGTAATAGTCAGACTCTTGGACAAGCCTTGGGAAAATTCACATCAAAATGAAAGGGAAAGATTTCTTAAGAAAAAGAAAAGTAAACTATAATGGTAAAAAATGGAAGTCAATTTTTTTTGTCACTCCTCTGATAATACACCTTCATCACATACCATAGCAACATTGCTGCTGTTGGCCATGCGTACAATGAGAGCCAAAATATGTAGTCTACAAAATGCTGAAGAATGGTTGAAAATACTGAAATGCAGAACAGATATTTTGGAAAAACTAGACAGTTCAAAAACTGATTTTTTTTCTTTCATATTATTCTCCTCATTTGTTTTTCTTTCCTTGTTCTGTTTACTGTTCTGGCTTTTTGATTTACCATCTTTCTATTTTTTTTCCATTTATTTACTCAGTCCCTACATTCCTTTTTTTTTTTTTTTAATCCCTGCATTTTATCTTTCCTTCTGAAGGCCAAGGCACAAACATGAGAAGACAGCCCAATTTCAGTGATCCCTTTTCCACTGGTTCCCTTCCCTGTTCCTATGGGTTGAAGGCAAACAACGCTTGCATTATCATCTGAAAGCACCTTATATTTTAACCACTCATTGAATGCAGCAGTATTGCTCTGTACTCTGGTGCCATCAAAACTAAAGAATTACAAAAGCTTTTGAAACTCATAGTCACCTCATTTCTCTCCTTCAGAGCTAATTTTCCTAGCAAGGATATCGTCCTGAAATCCTGAGAGTGTGAAATTATGTGTGTGGTCTGGACCATGAACACAGGTTTGAGTTCCATTGCAGTTTACTGTGTATTAGCCAGAGCATGCTGTTTCCAAATGTAAAAAAAAAAAAAAAAAAAAAAAAAGTCAGATCAAATAATTGTTTTAAGATCAGATAATTAGGCTGTCAAAGTGATAAATAAAAGTGATCCCAGGCTGGGAAATACCGGGTAGCTTTATCTATAGATAACACTTTCTGCAGCACTTAGACACATGTATATTTTATGCCTAGGTGGCTCTTTTTTGCCATTGACAGTGTTCAGTACCCTGCTTTCTCCGAACCTGTGCACTTCCTGCCAATGACTTGCTTAAACTCCTTATGTCTTATTAGGTATGTTCAAACCTCCCACGCTGTGTTATGCTCTCAGAGAGCCCCGAATGCCGACATGGTCAGAGACATCCCCTCTGTGAATTCTGCACAGTACCTGGGATCCAGATAGTGCACAGAACAATTTAAAACTTTTCCATAGGCTCAAAGAGAAACTAGGTCATATTCAGGATCATACAGTTAATTTTTTCTTGATGAGTCAAAGAATGTGGTTGTTTTTTTTTTACTTACTTTTTATTTAAATGAAGAAATAGTCCTGCTTATATGAAAGTTATATGGCCCATATATGGGCATAATAATATTTTAAAACATTTAGCATGTCTTGAAATTATGCCCTGGAGGCTTGAATTGACAGGTTCTGCAAATGCAGAGCAGCTGCGATACCAGCAGAGTGCAGGCATAGTCAGCCTCATGCTGCATCCTATAGCTTCTCAGAACCACTAAGGGTCTTCAGACTTCATTAACAAGTCAGTGTTCTTCTCATCTGTCTAGTGGTATTTATTCAAGGTACGTAACTTTCTGCTGCATCCTGGATGGGGATCACTTTGTGACTGCTGCAGTTAATCATTGAAAGCCACAGCGTCTGGACAGCAGCTGGTTCTTCGGAGAGCTCTCTGCCTTGCCCGGGACACCCTGGCTGAGGTGGATGGCAGTGTAGGGTGGGTTTCATCCTTTCTCACCCATCCAATGTGGTGGGAAAGTTCAACACCTGAGTGAGGCCTTCTCGCAGGAAGTGGACAGGCACCACAGAGGCGACTTCAGGCCATCCCCAGGCAGATGAGATCCTTAAATAAAGCCGGTAAGTTTAATGGCCCTTTGCCAGATAACCAGCTTAACCTGGTGATTGACTTTTAGGGATGACTGTATTTTGGTATTACCTTTGATATTCTACAGGTTTATAGTTTACATAGCAAAACCTGAATTGTATTTCAGATTGATTTAGAGCGTATTCCCTGAACAATGTTGTAATCTTTGCTTTAGAAGATCTGGTTAGGATGATGGAGATGAAAATGCACTCTTGCTCTTCACTGTTTCTTCAGTGAGAAGAGCACTAAAGGTGACACACTTGTAAGAAATACACAGGTAAATTCTCCCTTGAAGCTAATCAAATTTAAGCCATATGCATACCCCAGGCACTAGCGATTTTCTGTAGCTGGTTAGATCAGTTGTTTGGGCATACAGTTGTAGGACGCTGTGCAAAGAAGGGCCATATAAGAAGAGCCCCCTCGCTCTTGCTACAGCCATGAGATATCAGCCGTGAAGAACTGGTAACTGCAAATAACGTATGAAGGAGTTGCAGCTGTCTATAAAAACATGGACTTTTTCCTAAGACGGCATGGATCTCAGGCAAACTGTAAGAGGTCCGCTGCCGGCCGGCTACTAAAAGCTTGCTTTTCAACCCACCAGGTTGAGTGTGCGGGTGATTATTGAGATTACGGGCTAACACAGTTCCAGTTTTGTTTTTGGAAGATATGTCCATAACAGTTGCATCGGCTGGACAATCTTCACTTATTTCCCGCTGTTTACCACTCCGCTCTTACTCCCCAGCACGCCTAGTCATTCGGAGCTGCAGTCGGGGCCGGACTGCGCCGCGGTCTGCAGGGATGCGGTGCAGGGAACGGGGACGCGGGCGGCAGGAAACCGTTCCTTTTGGTGCGCAGGGAAGCGGGGCTGCCTCCCGGGCCTCGCCAGGGCGCTCGCGGGGACAGCAGGGGACAGCAGGGGTCACTGCGCCCGCGGCCCCCCGGCCCCGCCGCCGCCCGCCCCGCGCGGGCCCCGCCGACGAAACGCGCCCGCCCCTCGGCCGGCCCGGGCTGCACGTGGGCCGCGACATGGTCCTCGCCGGCCGTGCGGGGCGGAGGGCTTCCCCTTGCAGCAGCTAAGCGGGTAAGTTGCCCGCTCTCCTCGCCGTCCCTCCTTGCTGTTCCCACTACAAGTGCATTAACGTCTGCTCTGCAGCAGCTCTGCTGGGGGCGAGGGCGGCGCGGCGTTTAGCAGCAGCATTTAAGTTCCCCGGGGAGCCTTTTCCGTGGCAAGAGCCCGGTTTAATTTCGCATCGCGGGGCTCCAGCAGCTCTCCCGGCCGGCGGGCTCCGAGCATCCCCTCCCGCCGCGCGGGACTCGCGCACGCGGCGCAGCCGCCTCGCACCGGGGGCCCCTCAGCTTCGGCCGCGACCAGGGCGAGCGGGAGCCGGGCCGGAACCGGGCCGGAACCGGGCCGGAACCGGCGGCCCCTTCCCCGGCGCCGCTCGGGACCCCGCGCTCCCCCCGCGGCAGCGCGTGGAGGATGCGCGTTTCCCCGCCAAGGGCGCTGCGCGTTTGCACGGGGAGCCTTGGCGCGTCCTGAAGGCAGAGCGGACCCAAGGAAAGGTAGATATAGACATATAGCGAGCGCGGTGTTTGTGCCTGCGGCTGCACGGGCGGGCGCGGCGCAGCCCTTTGGTTACTTGTTCTTTGCCGTTTGGCACAAGCTGCCTAGGAGCGTTCTCAGTGGTGCGGTAGTATGTGGCTGTAGCCTGTACGGATTTTCTCTCCTGGCCATGATGGTTGCAGTGTAAATATTTCCTATACTTGTTTTGGCCAAGCAGTAGGCTCAAACTGGAGAAAAGTTAGGGGAAAAAACTGCAACTGCCTTTCCTTGAATGAGCTGGAAATGCAGTTTAACTTGTAAGCTCACAAATTGCATATATGTTGCTTGCCAATCATTGAGTGCTTCCATATATTCAAAGGAGAAGTCTAATTTGGGTGTCACTTACAGCTTTTTCATCGGGTATGTACTTTTGGCTGTAGGGGCTGTTTAAAACCTCAGTTTGGAATATGCCATCAGTTCTGAAGACATTTGATAGTGTCTTTCTTTGGGGTTTTAGCTCAGCTTTGGCAGTGTGTTTCCTTGGGTTTTTTAACTCAACTTTGGCAGATGCAGTTTGGAAGGCAGACTAACACGAGGACTTTGTTTAAGAAAAATGTTAGTGTCTGGCAACTTGGGAAAACAACAGCAACAGCAGCAAAAAAAAAAAAAAAAAAAAAAAAAAAAAGCCTGGAGAGTGAAATTTGCTTCCAGCCACCGACCCAAGCTGAAAAGTTTTAGATGCCTTGATGGAGCAGCGTGTCTGATGTGAGACCGAAACTGCAATCTGGCTTTGGTCAGCACCCCTAAATGGCCCTTGTGGCCCCGACACAACAGTGGGAGGAGAGCGTATGTAATCGGCTATGTGCTTTCCTCCAGCAGGGCAGTGCGGTGCGCAGCTCTGTGCTGGAAACGGGATTTAGGGAAGGAGCAGCCTGGGTGGGCAGATTATCCTTGCTACTCAATGGCATCCCAAATGGAACAGACTTAGGAAGCCTGTTTTTGTTTTCCTTCTTGGGTCAGAAATACCAGCTAGGCAGATGTGTGGCAAAATTTATTAACAAGCTTGGCAAACAATGTAATTTACACCCAGATTTCTATGTATTTGTTCATAGAACTCATGCTCGTGCACAGCTTCAAAATGTGGGACCTTATCTAGTAAAATTTACTTCATCTTTTGTACAAAGACAACTGTAAGCACTACATGTTCTTGTGCGGACAGCCTGCATTTACATGTGATTACACAACAAGAGGTGGATTAGTTGTATTGTGGTAGTACTGGTTGACAGCAACGCTCTGGAGAGAGCAGGGTATTGAATTCCCCTTCTTTAAAGGTGCAATTATAAGAGTGAAGCTTTACAGTTGAAGTAGATCTCAGGTGCAAGCTGAGCACAGGATTGGTAGGATTTGAGCTTTCTACCTCTAGTTCACTGGTACAAATCTGTATCTTGCAAAAAATTCTCACCTCCTGGCTGCTCACTGACCTGTGCTAAGCGAGCTGGGTGCCTCTGTGTAATTCCCCTTGAAATGGCTCCCTGGAGCTGGAATGTGCTGCGTGTCAGGTGATGAAGTCTGCCCCATTCTTGCAGGGCCTTTGCCGTGTCCCTCCTGGCTCTCACTTGCCACAGGCAACACCAGGGACAGAAACGGAGCCACCTTTGCTGCCAGAACGTCCTCGTGCTGCCCCTTCCGCAGGTTCCCTTCCCCGTTGCTTCCCTGCTGGAGCCGCTCTAGCTAAGATGTGCACAGCTGATGCCTGCAGTTAAAATGTAATTAGGAGTGTGGGATCATTTCCTCAGAGCACCAACACTGGGAGGAGGGAGCGCAGAGCAAGGAGCAGTGAAGGAGCTGTTCCTGACTTGCAGGTAAACAGAAAAGTTTGGCCTATTGAGTGGTTTGTCAGGAACTTTCTTAAGCATGCTTTCCCCAAAAGGACCTATTCTAATAAATGAGGGCATCTGTCTAGGGAAGCAAACACACTTTAACAAAAGCAGTTAACTTAGCTATGCACGGAACACAGGCACCATGCATTAACATATTTAAGTTTGATTAACATCTAGCAGAGTTTGGAGTGGGCTTTTGACTGCAGCTGGTAAGGGTTTCTTGAATTTATATTCAGATTACTTGGCAGGAGTTTTGCCCCTTTGCTTCTACATACCTTTTTGTTGTCTAGGCATTTGCACTTCTTTTCATTAGGGAAAGCAAGTAGCTTTTGAGAAGGGGGCGGGGAGGAGGGGGGAACAGCTTTTTTGCATATGTGCTACAATTTTAGTCCAAAACTGACTAGATTGATGTTTATCTGTAGAAAATACCATAATGATGTGATTTTGATGTGATGTGATTACTTGTTTTGAAATGAAATACACTATTTTGTGATAAAAATCCTTTATAAAGTGCCTTTTTCTTTCCTCTTTAGGCTTGGAATGAATTGGAGTAATGGAATTATGGACAAGGTTTTTATGTCCTTATTCCTGTTAAGGAGTTCCTTACTGAATAAATGTTCCCAGTGGCACTAGATTGCACTCTTTGTTAGCTGTTACTGACTCATTGTCAGCGAGTCTAATAGCATTTGACCCTGATTTTTAATATTTTTAAAAGATTAGTCTCTCAGTATGCTTCTTATGACTGTCTTTGAAATTTTTGAAATATGTATTAGAATTGGGACATCATATGCTTAAATATAGCTACATTATTTTTTTCAACTATGAGAGTATCAAGAGACAGACTCTTCTGTTTTTCTGATTAAATGAGTATGTATCAACTAAGCCACCTGTCAGAAAAACAGGGAGTATTTGGGAGGGGGGAGGGCTGATTGGCTTTACTAGAACAGTTTTATTGATTGTGTCAGCATTCCTGTTAATTAACTCATTCAGGCTGTCTGGTCTCTAATTGATGTTTTGCCTGTGTAAGGCAAAAGGTTCATTCTTTTGGATGTGCATATTAGGTTTACATTAAAATGTAGGCAGGGAGCTCTTCACATTTTATCTGTGTTTTGTATCTGATTGTCAAAGAAATTAGTCCACAGGCAGCACTGATGTACTGATTCTGAGCCCTTTTCATGTGCAAGGCAGAGAGTATGGATCTGGGAATCAGAAAGTAAAATTGTAACTTTGACCCTAGCTCCCTATGTGATCTCAAAAAAACTCTTTTACAGCGATAAAAAACAAAAATTAATCATTTTTTCTAATGCTACTGATTTCTTTTTACCGAACTCAGAAATGCAAGTTAGCTCTTGCAAAGTGGTTTGGCTGTGAAGACTTTATATTAACATATGTTCCGTTTACAGTAGAAACAGTAGGACTGCTAACAGCTGTGGTACTGCTGTAGTGTCCCACTACTCCAATTACAGGAGTTGAACAAATAGCCAAAACCAAGCTCAAGCTCAACAGTGATCCTGCCCTAAGGGCTTTATAGTCTAAAACTTAAGGAAAAAAAAATAAGGACAATGAAATCATGAAATCAGCTGTCAAGCTACTATTGTATTACTATTCATAAAAATCATAGAATTTAAAATGTTAAAGGGGCTTTTTAGGTATTGGCAGATTGTTCTGTCAATTGCTCTGTCTGCTGAACAGAAGGCTTCAAACAGGAGTCAGCACCAACCATTTATTTGAAAAATTAGTATGTTATCAATGAGGGCTGGTATCATGGTCCTGTGAAAGAAAGAGTCGAGAGTATGAAAAACAAGAGGGTTATGGGAAAGTGCCATGAAAGACATGGTATTTGTAAACAGGAAGCAATTGAGATCGCATGGCCAGTGAAATAACTGACATGCTGTCACATGGAAATAAGGTAGTATTTGTGGGACAGTGCTTTAAGTGCAGGAAAAAGCATTGGGCAAGTTACTGATAGTGAAGAAAGAAGCCGCAGTAGCCAAATGGGTGACAGAAGAGGTAAGAGTTCTATGTATCTGGATATAAGGCTGTAATTTGAATATTTGCAGGAAGTATTCAGAAGATCTGAAGTTTGAATGAATACTCACTCTCTTAGCCCCCTCTCTGAGTGAAAGCCAGCGACGGTTCAGCTCTTACGGGCCTGAATGACTAAAAGGATGGCAGTCCATGCTGACAGGGAAGGCCCACGGAGGGAAGGGGAGTAGTAGGGATGCAATGAGCTGAAAACTCATGTTCCATGGAGAGGTAAATAGAATAATATGGCACTGTAGAGGAATACAGAGGGATACAAACCCCACTAAGGGGTGGCACTTGTGGGTGGGATTGCCCAGGTGAGAGGCAAGAGGCCAATTCCCCAAAGCAGTGTCAAGCACCACCAGCCTGAGTGTTGCATCAGGAGCACTTTTGGGAGGAGGTGCTTGAAAGAGTTTCAGAAGAGGTAAGTAAAGAACAGAGGGGTCATGGCAGGTAAGGAAAGAAAACATGATCAAAATGCAGAGGGTGACAGATTGTGTTTAAGGCAACTGACAGGTCACTGAGCAATAGCAGGATGGATATTGAATCTGAGTTCAGCAGAAGAGCTTAGATGTTGCTTTCATAGGGTACTGCAATGGAAAGAAAACTGAACTGGACAGGGAAGAATAAAAGTTTTTTTTTTTTTTTTTTAAACTTACGATGGTGTTTTGTTTCTTTTCTGGAAGAAGACCTTGTTGTCTTAAACTTCTGCATACATGGCAGATATAAGCAAGTCACCCTTGCTGCTTTTGGGTCAGTTTCTGTTACTCCTCCAAAGCTACTGGCACTTTGTTCCTAAGTATCTGCACAAGGGAAATACGTGCAGTGTAACATACTTGAGATACAGGGCAATAGTATGTAGTCCTTCACGTAGCTCTTAGTCATAAGATTTTGCATGAATGGAAACAAACACATCTGTGAAAGGTCTCAATGAGTTCAGTACATTCACAGGATATTTTGAAACTTCTTTGCAGAAATCTTGTTTATGTAGTTTGGGGACTTTCTTGTAAGAGAGTCCAGTTGGCAATCTGTAGCAGTGGAGCTCACAGAGTTTAAAGGATTTAAACAGAAATAAATGGTTTTGTCATCTTTTAAATTACTCTGTAGAAATATTTTGGTGAAAGTTCTGTCTTGTAGACACTTTTCTGAGCTATATATTCAAGGTGGCGGTAACTTTGACTTAGTTTTGCTTAGTTTTGTTCCCCACTGCTATTTGGAATGAAATCCCTCTCTATGAAAAGGGCTTATGGAAAATAATAATGAGATTATCAGCTGCAGCATGCAGGGGGTATGGCGATGCTGCGTGGCAGGTATATTCTGCAGTTCTGCTCTTGTGTTTGCCCACACAAGCCTATTTTAAAGCTTCCCAGCTCCTTCTCTGGGGTTTCCTTCTGCAGGGAGCCCGCGGGCGCCAGGGCAAGCTGCACGATGTGATCCCATTTTGACATGCAATTGGGACACGGTCATAATTCATATCTAAATATCGGGGCCGCAGGGTGCATCTGCCTTGCATTATGGATGCAGCCAGAACCGTAAGGTTAGTTATGTGAACAAAGGAGGAGGAATTTGCAGCTGCGATGCAGAGAATGTCCTCTCTCGGGTTCTTCTTAGGGACATCTTACCACCGTGGTGGTATATTTATGACCACACATCCTGTGAAAGGTGAACCAAGCATGGCCATCTAACTTATTTCTATTTCTATGCTTTTTTGTTGTTTTTTTGGTTTTTTTTTTTTTGTTGTTGTTGTTTTTTTGGGGGGACTCATTCAGGCCTTTTGTACCATGGCAGTCTATTTTTATTAACCATGTGGCTCAACATTTGCATTTGGTTTTGATTCACGCATAGTGATTTGAAGTGTGGCTCTTTTATGTTCCTTGCCTCTTTCTCGGTGCAGCCTTAGGTTTTAGAGCCAGTTCGTTTGGATGTGAGATTTTGCAAACTTAATTTTTAAAGTTTCAGAGTTGCCTAAAAAGGAGCAAAGCAGTTTTGATCGCAGGGTTCTGCCAAGAAGAGCCCCAAGAGCGACTGTTTTGTGTGAAAGCATGCCTTGCAGTTTAAGCCTGAAGTGACAATAATTGTAACACAACACTGTTCATGTGACAGCCGGACAAAGAGGCCATTATGCCTGGCTGGCTGGCGTCAGATCCTCCCAAAGCCAATAGCCAAACTGAGCGTGGTAGCCCCGAGAAAGCGGCTGCTCTGGAGGCAGCTCCATGTTGAAAAATAAATGTATGTGTGGGTGTATATGCCTGCCTTTGGGTGAGCTGTGGTGTAGCTGCAAAATGATAGAATAAGTTTGTGCATATACTTTATTTTCTTTTTAAAAGGCTGCTCTCAGGGTTAAGGACATACTAGGTAATGTAGAATTGAGAGTAAACACAGTAAAAATAAGAGACCAAGTAGGTCTTTTGGGTCCTTTGCCTCCAACTACAGGATTGTTTCCTATGGGAAACAGGCTTTTGAGCCTGCATAATTGAGCTGCAGTTTCCGCTAAAGTGTTCACCAAATTTTGGAACACATTTGCCTCTTAAAACATACTTGCCATGATAAAACTTAAACACAGATTGTCCTTATGTAAATTAGTGGGGATTTTTGTTTGTTTGTTTTTGATGATTAAAAAAAAAAAAAAAAAAAAAAAACTTCTTGAAAGGGTTCAGGACAACAACGCAAGAAACTCAGCACTTGATACATGAGGAAAAGCCCCTCACAACCTGCAGCCTGTGGCAGGCTTGGCTGCAAAAGCAGTGTGCTTGCGTCACCCGTTGTAAATCTATTTAAAAATCAGCTGTAGTGGAAATCTCTTCAATTAGAAATGTATCTGTCTAAAAACAACTGTTTTCCTTTTGCTGCCCTGGAGGCTGGATACCTGGTGCCTACCAGAGCCATTTGGATGACAAGACACTGGGGGCAGGGCATCTCATTTCTATAACCACTGCCTTTCCTTATCTATCTATCTCTCTTTTTTTTTTTTTTAATTCTAATTTCTAATTGAGGACTCTTACCTAGTCTCTGCTTTTGAGTGGCGCTTGCTCCTAAACATGGGTGATTTATAGAGATCTTTGCCTGTGTGTTTTTCTTGACATGCTGTACTAGTATAAAGTCAAGGCACAGTGAGTTAAATTCCTTTAACATCGCTAACAGTCCAAATAGGCTTTTTCATTTTGCTGTCACTATACTTTTGTTGCCATACTTTCGTAATATAGAAACTCAAAACACAAAGTTACTTCATAGTCTTCAGCGCTTTTTTTTTATAGCTACACATTTTCTTCCTCTTTGTTTACACTTTCCCAGTGACTAATTTACTTTAGTGAAGCTTTTGAAGTGGTAAGAGAAATCAGAAAGCGTTTCTTTGCAACTGGTAAAAGAATTATATTAAATAATTCATCTTGTTATTCTTCAGTCCTCTCTCATTAGGCTTGCTTATGTGTCTATAACTTTGGAGAGGCAGTCACCAAAGTTACTTAGCCTATATTAAGAGTTTAGTGCTAGCAAAAATTAAGCTGAAGAACATTAGGCTGTATTGTGCATTAGTTGTAAAAATGATACCTTAGAAAACATTGTATGCTCCCAGCAGCAAGCCCTTCGCTGACTCTGGAGTCACGGAGTCAGGGCAGGACCTGTATGGACTCGGCACTTACGCTTGCAAGTTGCTCTTTATGCCAAGTTATGATTGAGAGGCAAAATTAATTAGCGTAATGATTTTGTCTGAAGCCTTCCTGACAGTAGAAATCCCAAACAGTTTTGGTCTGATGCTTGAGATGGTGCTTTTGCCTCTGTTTGGCTTTGGGGGCTGAGCCTGGCATAACTTGACTCTTGACCAGCTCCTTCCTCCAAGTTTTAAATTGTATGTTTTGGTAAATCTTCTTAATGGAGAGAAAACAGTGAGGGCTCTGCCCAGCTGGCGTCGGACAGATACCCAACCGTTGATAAAAGAAATTCGTCCCGTTGATTAGAGAAGCCTTCTGGGAAGCGCAGTCACGCTAGCACAGCGCAGCCAAGTAAGTTAGGTGAATAAATGCTTCCCAAGGGCAGAGCTGCTTTAGACAGACTGTTTTCTTTCAAACAGCCCTCAAGAGAAAGATCAGTATTTTATTTTTCCTAATTGTGTTAGAAGAGTTAGAAGAGTTTGTAGGTTACAGCATGGCCTTATTACTGCAATGGATTTTAAATACCCATATAATTACTTTTTTTGTGCATAAGAACCCCTTCAATTATAATGCCATGACCAATGTTTTAAAAGATCAATGTCATATGAAACAGGAAATTGCCCTTCCCCTAAGGATAACAAAGCAAACATCCTCTGGATTCTGAAATCCAGTTTCTTATGTGCCCTTTTTACTCAGCTGAAGAAGTTATTTCCAAATAGTTGTGTTCAGATTTGGACAAATGAGCTAACATCCAAAGCATGTTTTACTGTTCAGATCACGTCTGCTTGTACCATGTTTGTCATTGCCACCACAAGAGATGAGGACAGTTGGCTATGTGTTTTTAAATTGATGGGTAGGGTATAATGTTGAGGTGGTGCTATGTAGTTCTTGCTTGTTGTTTGCAGTTCGGTATGGACTAGCTACCTTGACATGAGCTCCCACAGTCCTGTTTGATCTTCTGATGTCAGGTCTTTTTTTTTTTTTTTTTTTTTTCTGTCATGCTGAAGGTGTCTAAATTGCTTTATTGTGTGATATCAAAAATGCAGGGAACTTTGAAACTCTTGAAATTTTAATTTTTATGTTGCAGCTAGGAGACTCTCGGAGAGCTGAGCTCCTTCCCATCTTTCCGTGAAATCTTTTTGAAGCATTGAATCTATTGTGTTCAACAATTCTGCTGCTAGGGTGCAGTGATAGTGTCAGTCTCTATCCTCTCTAGAGAAACTCTTACTGGAAAATCTGCTTAAGTGTAATACGAATAAACAGACACCTAAGCCTAAACAGAGTTTTTGTAGGCTCTAAAATGGGAGTCCCATTTTCTCATTTCTAGTAAGGTTCCATCTTCCCATTTGCCCCAAATCTTGCGATGTTAACTTCCAGAGTCCTCTCTCATGTGCCTTGCATTTTTAAGTGAGTATCCATAAGCCCTGGAAGACTCTTGCACAGTTCTCTGATGGATCCCCTACTGCTTCTTCCCAGTCCCCTCTCCTTGACAGAGCTAGAACTGGAGCAAGTGATATTTGCAAGAAGTCATTAATACCTTTCCAAGCTTGACTCTGTGCTGGTTGGGGACTGTGGAGAGAGGTGGAATGAGTGACCACTGCTGTCATTCCTTTGTCCTTTGGAGCAAGTTTTGTGATACAGTGCCTGAAGAGTGTTTCATAGGCTGCAAGACACAATTATTACCGTAGCAGCTTATGTTGTGGTTTTATTTTGTTTTTGGGTGTTTCTTTTTTTTTTTTTTTGGTAATTGCTGTGTATGCATAAGAATTTTGGATAATCAAATTCTGTTCAAATACTGACCTACCTGCCAGCACTAAGCACGTGTGGCTAGGCTGCTGCTGCCATGGGCATGAGGTTGGCTTCTGCGCAGGATGTGTGAGACACACAAAATGTTTAACGTTCTGCAATTTCTCAAGGTTTTGTTTATGAATGAGAGGTCTGGGAGTACCATTTGCTCCCTGGTCCTGCCATCCCTGGCTCTCTAGCCAGGAACATGGAGTTTCGATGCTCTCCAGGAGGCTTGAGTATCTGTTGCGTGCAGCTAATGGCCTGCTAAGTGCAGTGGGGCTGGCAAGTCTCAACTGTCCTGTTCACAGCACCTTCAGCATCATTTTCCTTTGCCTTGCGCTTCAGTCATGGGCCTCTCTGTGGTCCGTCCATCAGGAGCAGGGCACTGGGAGCAGGGATGAGGCAGGAGGTTGTTGGTCCTTGGCAGGTACATGGACCATCTGCAAAAAAAGAGTCCTGGAACGTGTGGGCAACTCTGGCTGCGAGGCACCGGCTGGCCCCTGTGGAAGCAGGAGCACTGCCCGCCTGGGGAAGTTCAGAAATGTCGCTGTAAGAGGGGCTGCTGGGCTGACTTGCACAGCTTTCCGGGAGGAGACTATATCTCCCACTATCTTTTCAATTTAGAGGACAGTATTTCTAAAGAAAATTTTGTAACTTGTACAAGTTCTGTTACTCAATGTAATGATCATAGACTATGCTGTAGGTGTTCTTAAGTATTCCTTCCTCTCGCCCTCCAAAAAATCCCCCACCTCTTGCTAGACTTCCCTCCTAATTCTTTTGTTTAGACAAGTACAAACGTGAAGGATGAAAATTCATTCCTGCTTCTCTTCTCTAGGGGCGTCAGGGAGGAGCCATGGGGCGCTGCTGCCCCGTGCAGCCAGGGAGACGTCTCGCAAGACAGTGTCAGATGGAGGAATTTACCAGTGGCACCAAAGTTTGGTGCATTAACTCGCCATTTAGCCTGCTTTATAATGAAGCTTTAGTGCTCCTTTAATCCGCGCCACATGCGGATGACCTGAGCAAACCCTGTGGGAAGACAGAGCCTTGTTGTGTGCATGCGGAACAGTTGCTCCAAATCTGACGTACAGCTGTGGCCGGGCTTGTTTGGAAGTGAAGAGTAACTTGATCTTTTAATCTTTTCTTCTTCTTTTTTTTTTTCTCCTTTCCAGACAGTTATTGTAAATAACAACTGTTTCTGAAGGATACCTGTCAGTGAGATTGAAATGTGTATTTTAAATTGAGGGCAATGATTTACGCTTGTGTTCTGAGATGGTGCGCTTTTATTCTTGTTTCTTTAATTTAAAATAAATTAAAAGGGATAAGAACAGATTCTGGGGGCCTAGCTTTCTGACTTGCATTGAGCAAACCAGGAATAACTTCAGCAAAATCAGTGGAGTTATGGAAAAAGCAGGATTAGGTGCACAAACGCACCATGCAACTGTCATGAGGATATGCCAAAGTTTCCTCCAAAGCAACTGGTCTCTTTTAACAGATTGCAAAAGAAAAAAAGCTGAATTTCAAACTCTGTAATGAATCCTGCTGAAAATACACAGCAGCATTAGTGCCCTTTATGCTTTAGTGTTATTTTGGATTAAATGCACCCGCCAAGAGTGTATTATTAATTACTGTGTAAGAAAACTTAGTGAGGAGTTACTAAAAAACAAAACAAAACCACAGCAAGAGAGATACTTCTTACTTCAAGCATCCCCTCTGTTGTCAGTGGATTTTTACATCCCTGGAACCCACTTCAGAGAGTCAGGAGACTTCATCTCCACACTGAAATAATATTACTCCTCTGCAACTTTAATGAACTTTAAGATATGTTCCTTTCTTTCCTGCTCAACAGCAGTTCTTGTCAATTCACATTATGTCTGCAAACAACAACATGTTTATGATGCATGTTTAATGCATGTTTATGATGAGTGCATGTTTATGATGAGTGCATCCTCAAAGGATGCAGTGACTTGGATAGACATCTAATTCAAGGTTTTGGCCTGCACCAAAAAAAAAAAAAAATCTTAAATATTTTGTGCGTTTGCAGACTGTCAGCCTTTTTTAGCATATCGCACCCTGTTTCAATTCCAGTTCTCTTTTGGCAGTGCATTAACTTCAGAAATTAGCACTGTAGGATCGTTTTGGGTGTTTTTTTTGGTTTGCTTGTTTTTTTTGGGGGGGGGGGCAGGAGGGGTTGTGAGGAGAAGTTTGGTTTTAAAACGTAGTGCTGAGATGCAGAGGAAATGCTCTTTTTCCTCGGAGAGAAGACACAAAACAGTCTTAGCTTTTCTCCTCTCGTTCTTCGTAGGAGTATTTCGGAGTGAAGTAGAAATGCACTGCAGTCACTCTAAAAATGTCTAGTGGCATTCAGAGACATCTCCAGAGACTGCATCCTGGAATGTACTTGAAGCTTCCTCTTCACCTCCTGCGGGAGTCTCGTAGTATGCTTCCAAAAATTAACCTTCTTTCTGTGTACTGTCTATCTCCAGGGAACTACTAAAGTTTAGTACATCCAGGTCTTCTCTTGTATATGTATTTTCATTCCATGCAGTTTGCAGCAAGAGTACCAATGGAAAAAATAAAGAAATGAAAAAGCAGACAAATAGGAGGGCACTACTGGCCTCTTCAGAGATTGCCCAAATCTGTTAAAAGTTATTAGTGACATTGTGTGGCTATTCATTGTAAATGAATCCCTAGACCTACCTTTAATTCGAATAATGATGTTACACCCATGGTATCCAACCATCCACATGATTATTGCCACAGTGGCAAAACTGGAGTCATGAGGCCTACAGGTAGTTTGCAAATGGAGATTAGGAAATTTTAAATTCATAAAACGAATTATTTGCAGAGTTGGAAACAGAATTCAAATATTTAGATTCCTTATCTATGCAGAATGGCCATCACAGCAAATAGCCTTAGGAAAGGTGCTGTAGGTCTCTGATGAAATATGGTATGTGAGATTGTTAAAAAATGTATGCCTAAAAGTGTGTAAGCACTTCTTTAAGCAAAACACATCTCCTGCTAAATTAAAAAGAGATTTAGGGAGATCAGGTACTTGTAAAGGACATGAGAAGGAAGAGACCTCCAAGACAGAGTCACACATAGACTTGCAGAATTCTCTGCAATTTGGACCAGCCTTGAATTTCCCAGGTACAAAACAGACACCTTCAGAGAGGGTCAGAGAAGCATGTGCCCTACCTTATCTCACCTAGCGAGGAAGACTCTTCCCAGAAAATCATCACTTTGTCCTGCTGCAGGAAGTGAATTAGTGTCCCAGTCTACCCTCTAGAGAGAAGAAAGATTTATTCATGAACTAGCTCAACAGATATTTGCAAGTTGGGTTGGATGAAGCATCCGTCTTTTTCCCCGGGCAGTAGTAGATGGATTTCCTTTTGGCTTTCAACAGGAGGGCATCCTTCCGCCTTTAAAGAGCGGATGCAATGGATATAGATACCATTTCTGTTGCTCTTTTTTGCATTCCTACCTTTCTTCTTGCTCTCTAGAGTAATGCAGAAAATTAGTAAGGAGGGTGAAATAATCCCTTGCTCTTTACTGGATGAAAAGATGTAGTTTTAAGCAAAATGGCAGCTGGCCTGTCCATCTTCTTGCTAACAATAGCAACATACATTTCCATGCATTTAGCAAAAAGGCTGCGTGAAATTGGAAGAAGTTGTTAGTCAAGAAAGAATGCCTGAATAAGCTGAGTCGTTTTGCTATGTCAGGACTGGTAGATGTTAACAGCTTGGTTTTCAGAGCCAAAAGAAGATCAGCTGGTAGTGAAAAGAATATAACAGTGGTTGCAGCCCAGCCTGGCTGCACCAGTTTTCACCAGGTGCCATGATCATGAATCTCAGCAGCCAACTGTCAGTACTACCCAGCCTACCATGACAGACCAGAGGAAGTCTTCGCTTCATCTTGGCATCAGGCAATGCGGCAATCCTCAGGGTGGCTTCTCGAATTACTCCCTTTTGCCTGGACTTTGCATTCCCTATCCATTTACACTGACCTCCGCTGCTGTCTGCTTTTCTTGTTCTTCACCTGGTGTCCAGTGGTGCTGCCTGGGAGGATGTCCGTGCCTGCTGCCAACCAAGGTGACCAGGCACGCTAGGGCGGCCCAAGTGCTATTGGGCCACTCTGCTTTTCAGAAATTTTCATTCTTCTCAGCAGCTTCTTTACCTTTATTTAATCCCTTGACAAATATTACACTGTTTTTCACTCTCCTCTCAGTTGTGCGTTCATTGATGTATTGCTGAATGTAAATTTTTGACTTGGCTGGCACAGTAGATTGCTTAGATCCCTTATTAGTTAGGAAGTGTCTACATGTGCATTCACATGACCATTTTGTTTCCTTTTGAAAGTAGTCAGTGTTTTTTAAAAAATTATACACTGCTCACAATACTTTTTTTTTTTTTTTTTTAATGAATGATTAAACCTAAGCCAATGTTTCTGCAGTTTTAACTAAGCAGCATTAGAACTTGTAACAAAGATGCTCCTAATACCAGTTCGGATATAAGTTATAAGTCTACTTAGAAAGTTTGCCTATTTTTTTGGCACAGTCTCTGATACACACTCTCCAGTCAATCACACTAAAGTGCCTAATAACAGATGTGGCAATTAAGCTGAAGAACTCTGTCTCCTCCTTTAATTTTTATTACAGAGAATAACAAAGTACCTCATTAAATCCACCATCATAGAGATTTTTTTAATTTGGCACACAAGTGTCTGTAAAAAGTAGAGCCCTGAATAGGGTGCCTTGTTACTAAAGGTGCTTTATCAGACAATGCTATGAATAGACTGTTTCTGTAATAACTGATATGTGCTCATGCTGCTGCTGCTCCTTTACATCCCATGCCGCAGAGATACAGATTTAAAGAATGCCACATGTGTCCTGAAGGATCATAATTTGGGGGTTTAGGGACCTGTGTTCAAGTTAACAAAAATGCAGGCTTGATTCTTCTGATTTCAAGTTACACCGCTTACAGCAGAAATTAGCACCACGCACCACTTTTAGGAAGGTTTCAGATAACCTGGAACCAAAGTAAATTAACATACTTTAATAGGAGAAATTATCTTGAAAAAAATATTAATTACAACCAGAAAGGTCTTCTTTTGATTGCTACAGTTTCTAAGGCAATTGCCTTCATTAGTTTCTTTTAATGATGAACCAGGCACTCTTTTAAAAAGCCTGGTTCATCATTAAAAGAAATTAAGCATCTAAGGATTTGTGACGTCTTAAGGAATTGTGGTAAGAGAACACTGAGACTAATATAAATCACATCTGGAAACTTCTATATGTAGTGAATGTTACTATGAATAAAATGCAAAGTTGTTTATGTTGTCATCGCTGGAAAGAAAACGTACTTTTTAACTACCAATCACTAGTATTGTCAAGAGTTTTATTTTGTAGAGTTTTATATTTATTCACTAAAGCACCATGTCTTTTCTCCAACTTCAACTACTTAGCTAAGAGTATAGTGAGTCTGTGTGCCTGTGCACAGGCAAGCACATATATACACATGTAAATGTGCAAAGGATTGTCCCAGATCCCTGGCTAGCTGAATTCATGTCTCTACTGTCTAGACAAGGAGACCAAGAATTAAAATCACATACCTACAAGCAAAGATTTATGACTTCCTGGATTTTTTAAAGAGGATAAAAAGTGTTCAGTGTAGATATCTTAAGTGTTCAGCTACTCCCTAAGCAGCTGTTCACCCTGTTATTTGTCTGCAGGTATTAGAGGGCATTAGAGGAAAATGAGACCAATTCATGTTATCACCCTGTAATATCAAGGAAGCATGCAAATCAAGGTGGTAAGAAAAGGTCAAGGCTTGTAGAGAGAGGGGCTTGCAGATATAAGCATTGCTATCAGAACTGCAGATGGTTATAAGCATTATGAATGGTATACAATCAGACTAAGACAAAGTCTTCCCTCAAACCCCTTGGGGGAGAAAGCGAGATAAAACAGCCATCACTGAAAATGCACACAATGAGTTCACTTGATGGCATCTTACCGGGGCTTTTAGCAGTAGCATAGTAAGTGTGGTAAGAAGAGAGAGGAAACTGGGTGGGAAATAAAATGTGTAGTTGGGAAAATGGGTTTGATGTAGCATGTTATGGCCTAGAGAGCACCTTGCATTTACTCCAGCATGAAGCAAGCCTCAAAAGATGCACTGAAGGGAGCTCCCAATGTCGTTCAGCCACTTGACTATGAAATATCACTGTCCTGTGCATTGCCCATTCTCTACGATGGCCTTACCAGTTCAATGAGTAGTCTCACTGCAAGCTGTCCAGAATTCCCTTTGACTTTAAAGGGAACAGAGTGTGTCCCTTTAACTGTGGTTTTGTTCTAAAAATGAAAATTAACCATGCTCTTTGGTTTCGCATTCTAGACTTTTTCCTCTTTGAGGAGGAACAAAGGAATGCTACCCATCTAACCTTGGCAAATGCTATTATAGAAGATGGAAGAAATTAATGATTATCAGGTGGATGAAAACATTTCTGGATTCCCTATTTATTTCCTACCAGCCCCTCTGCCTGTTTATTAAGCCTAGAGACATTTTAATGGTACCTGCCATGGACAGATGAAGTGACAGATCACTGGGGATAAAAAATGGCCAGATGTATATGCTTGGCCAGATGTATACCCTTAAGGAAAGTTATTAAGTTATTAATCATAGTAGATGTTACTAGTGTAGGAAAAGCTTTATTACAGAAAAACAAGTTTAAAAAATGCCGTATCCATTTTTTAGCACAACTCTTTAATCAAATTAAAAGAAACAGAGATCTGAAGATACCCTTTACAAAAGCAAATATGAGAAAGAGATATTGTAGATGCAACTGTGAAAACTGCGTGGTTGCTGACCATTTGCCTGGGACAATCCTGTGGCTGCCTAACTGCAGATTCCTTCCTTGCATTTCTGCAGAAATATTCATTTCTGGTTTTATCCTCTCTGGACCGTAGCTGTTGTGAATGTTATTTCTGTCACCTCAAGTACCAGCTACATATGCAATGTATCACTTCCAACTTTATACCATTGTACAGAGGAGTATAATCACAAGCCTTGGACAATTCCTTTAGCTTCATCTTCATTTCTGTACCTATTTCAAATGTGTTCTCCCACCTTTATTTTTTTTTTTGTTCTTAATTCTTTTCAAAAATACTCTTCTATTTTTTCCTTCCCCTACCACACACACAATCTCTCTCCCCACATATATTTCCATCTTACATTAGTCTTCCTCTTAACAGGCCCAGGTTCCCTTATAACCGATAAAATCCATCAGTTTGCAGTTCCCCACACTTGTGACAACCATTTAATAAATAAATAAATAAATAAAGCACATATGACACTGTCAGCTGTTTATACATTCTAATTGCTAATAAATTGTTATAATTTGTGAACAAATTGTTGCTAACAGTGTTTCAGAACACTTAACTTTCTAAATCATCCAAAGAACTTCCATTTGCATGGAAGGAAATAAACAAGAAGTTGTTACTCCAGTTCACTCCCGGTTTCATGATTGAGACTGGTCATTGCCTATAAATTCTGAGCACTATGCTTTATTACAGACTTCAATTTTCAAAGATTAGGGGGAAAAAAAAGTTAATTAACTCTGTTGCCATCTTATTCTGGCAATCTAAGCAGCCTCTGAGCATTTCAATGCGTTACTTATCAGCTTTTCTTTCTACTTCCAGCAATCTGGTTCAAAGCATCTATGATTCATTGCACAAGGCCCTCCCATGTTAGCACAAATCCAAAACACACCAACAGAGGCGTTATTTGGCGTATAAATGGAGGAGGAGGAGGAGCCTGGACCCCTGGACAAGATGCCCTGTGCTGAGAGGTGCTGTGTGTGCCCAGGTTGGAAGCTCTTGGGTGCCCGTCCACACGGCCATGCGCGTAGCAGCCCTGCGAGCTTGGGCCTGCTGTCTCACCCCCGGCCTCTGCAGCTCATGGCATCGGTGGTCTTGTCCCAGCCAGCCCTAATTCTTCGCAAACTACACCTTGCCCTATGTCCCTTTTCAGCGTTCTTCCAGAAATGGGGCCAGGAGTGTCCTCGTGGCTGCTGCACAGCCCCAGGACTGCGGCAGGGGAATATGCCATAGGGAGCTCTGGAGGGAGATCTGGGCTGGCGCGGGGAGGAGGAAGAGCTCAGGGGCCTGCGCAGTGGGCAAGGCAGCACATGCCTGCAGAGATGGTGTGTTAACGTGCTGTTAGCAAGTGCAAAATAAATAAATAAAAAATATAAAGTAAAGTTGCTTTGGGCAAGTGAAACTATTCTGCTGTCAGACAGGCAATTTGATCTCTGAAAATGTGCCCAAACTTTACAAAAAGTAAGACATGACTATTAAAGACTGCCTTTCTAAAACCAGTTTTGCTACATGCTTTTTACCCATATGGGGAGGAAGGAACCTACTCTGGATTGCAAGTTTTCCTGTCAGTGTCAAGCTCCAGACTGCCATTATCTAGGAATTTGACCCTGAGACAGCCTGTGAAGGTTTTCAGTGATCTCTTCTGTGATCCAGCATTTACAAAAACAGTTAATTATAAATTCTTTTCAGGGACTATTTTCTTTTGTTTGTTCCTCCTCATGACACGTTACTTGTTTGTACAATCACATATGCTCTTCGTTCATTATTTAGCTCAGGGTAAAGGAACATTCAGCATCTTGAGGAATTTTCTTTGCTTTTGGTCAGAGGGCCAAATGTTCAAATAACAGATTATTTTTTCTGTAATCCCCAGATCAGAAATGGGTAATAAATATATTTACTTGACATGATTTTATGCAGTTCACTTAATGTTTCTTGTGCTAAAGAAGATGTATCAGACCTTGTATTCTAGCTGGCATTTCATCTTCTGAAAGTGTTCTTTTCAGATAAGTTAGTTTGGATTCTAGACAGCTTTAACTGTCTTTATTTGGTAACTTTTCATCTGCGTGGAAGCTAACTGGACAGCAAGATTGGGCAAAAGATTTATTTGTTAACCATTCATCCTGTAGACTTCCCACGTGAATAGTCCTTAAGTGTACCGTTCCACATACTATAGGTAGCTTCTGCTGTCAGCAGTTGGTATTCTCAAGACCACTGCTTCTTGTCTGCCTGCAAATTTCTCTTTGTGTCTGAACAGAGCTCTGATTTAGTGGGCAGTGAAGTGACCCCATACTTGCGATGTTTGGCAGCCTGCCCCAGAGGAATAATAATGAGTCCATCTGCAAAGGACCTGGCACGCTGGCGTTTGTCTTTGCCGTGCCTCCCTGCCCCATTCAAGCTTGACTCCCACTGAACTTGCCTTCCTTCTCCTTTTAATACTGATCTGAGGGAGGAGAGGGGGATTGATAAACGAGTTCATCATCCTTGCTCGCTCACCGCCTATGGAAACTCTTGCTGTACAGAGAGTGCATTGCATGGGACCGAGTGAATTTTGTGGCCCAAAGACAGCCTCACTTCTCAGCAGGCCAGAAGATCTTACGGAAACTCTCATTCAATCTTTTGCAATAAGACTAGATGCTGTATAAGATACTAACCCAGTTTGTGGTGGTGTTGGATCAGCACTGTGTTTTTGGTCTCCATCACAGCATGCAGGGGACCAGCCACCAGAAAGTTTTCATGTTTAAGTAGAACTAAAGGATAAAATCATGCTTAGGATAAAATAATAATTACTATTTTTATTTTTAGAAGGAACGGCATAAACATGCCACCTGTGAAATGGTATCGTTACTTAAAATACCTTGATGTCATAGCTTCCAGAATTGCTATTTTCATGAGCTATGTAACCAATAAAGCCTGGTCTCCTGCAGATTTGTGAGCTAACAGTGGATTCTCTGGAATCTAATGATTTCAAAATTTATTCCTCTGTCAAGTTTATATGAAATATCCTATAGATTTGGAACTTAGTGGATGTGAGGATTCATATGTACGTACACAAGAGCTATGATTATATAAGCCTTGTTTACTTAGAAAGTGATGTTAATTAAAAAGACAAAAAAAAATCTGCATTGTTTAAGCTGGAGGAAAACTACAACTCATTACTGTTTCTTAATAACATAGTGCTTGGAAGAAAAAAAAAGTAACACTGTATGAAGATCTCAAGTTTGCGATATCACCGTTTATGAGCAGCTGAAAGAAAGAATATTTTCCATTAAAAACCTTTTAGCATTTGAGAAAGGATACCTGCCTTGTCCTGCAGGCCTATTTTTTTTTCAACTGGGATAATAGGCTGCCATATCCAGGTAGATCTGCGATCTGAAAATGCTCGGTAGAAGACTGAACGTAAGTGAAGAGGAAACCTGGAAGAGTTGTTACTTTTGTGTGCTAGTGTATGAAATCAGGAAATTACTACTCTGTTTTGGGGTGGAGGTTTTTCTGACTGGGTTACTACGTTTTATGGCTTGTCATTTATTTAGCAAATTCAGCAAGCAAGGTTAAGTTGTCATTTCCTAAAGGTATATTGCCTGTCAGTGCGTGTTTCAATGAGCAGTGAAGTTTGTAAGTAAAAGAGCACAATCTAAGAGGGTTAGATTTGACATTTTCTGTCTAGCAAAGTGTCTCAGTTTTTCCGAGTGACCTGTACTCCTCTGTTTTGAGCCCTTAGCTGGAGATGCTTTTGAAGTGATATATTTAAGTGGCCCAGGAAAAGACCAGTCACCTCTTCCGGGGGGTGGCTCCCTGTAGCACCTCTTATCAGGACATGCCCTGTTTCTCCTCCTGTTTTTATAGCTCATAGTTCCATGGGTTACCTATTGCTGGAGTAAAACCATTCTGCCTGTCTCTCTTAAGTTCCACCAATTTGCTCCCATCTTCCTGACACTATGCATAGTATGGTATTTATTTTGGGTTTTAAAGGCTGTAGCCAGAAGTACCATTACTTCTTTGTCCTGTGGTGGGATGCCTCTATGCTCAAGTAAAGAAAGAGTTTTAGCTGCTAGATTGTTTTGCAGATGCATATGTAATTTGTAGTCAATTTTCATGCTAGGTCTCTCTAGACATTGCTACCTTCCAGATAGCTTTCCTCTGTTAAATGTCTCTGCTCTAGATTATTCTCTAACCTTTCACTAAAAAATCACTTTGTGTATAGTTTTGTTGTTTTTTTGCCTTTGTATTTCCCAATAATAACGGATGTGCTGCTCAATATCATTTGGGCATTTAATGGTGGTATGCTGCTAATGTTTTTTCTACAGGTTGCTGATAAAGCTGTTCTATAAATCTGACTCTTAGACTGATTTTTGGCCTCCTGCAGGACTGCCTTTTAACTTAATCATACTAGTGGTTATTTATATTTGCCTTGTTTATAGTTCTTTGTCCCATCTAAGGTCTGTGTGCTAATGTTGCTATTCAGGTTAATTCCTATGAGTTTTGTGAGTGAGAATTCATGTGACATAGTGTCAAGCTGACTTGCTAATTTCCAGAGGAAAAAAACCCGTCTGCTCTTCACCATTAATTCTCTAATGAAATCAATAAAAGCAATTGTTTTTTCATAGTCAGAAGTTAACATGAGACTAATCATCATTGACAAGATTAGGTCAGGTTCAAATTTTGCTTTTGTCTGGCACGAGAAGTTTAAAAGATGATTTTATAAACAAACTGTGCCCCTGCTAAAGGAGTTCTACCTCAGAGGTGAAAGCAGAATAATGTTCTGAAAAACACTAAGTAGGAAGTGAAAAGAAGAACCAGGGAATTCCTTAAGAGAACATCCTTACACGGTTCAAAAAGCTGGTATCTCATCTGGAGCTGTCACGTCCTTGGACTGGTAGCAGTCACTGTGTCTGTTATGCTGTCTGTGTCCTACTTTGGAGGTCATGAGGGTAGAAGAGACCTGCAAGGGGCTCCAGCAACGACTGCTTACTTCCCAAATTCTGTCTGAAAGTTTACAAATAATGAAGATAAGGAAGATTCAAAAAAAGAACGAAAGAAAAAAAAGCAGAAAAGAGAAAAAAAAGCATTTGCCATATAGGCAGGATAATGCACTGTAAATGTATTTAATAACTACCCCTGGCATTACAGCCCAGAGCAAATTGAAATACCTGTGCCATGTCACTGCAGAAAGACCAAAATGAGGGTTGTAAAACCTAAGAGTTACAATGGCAGACTACAAAAATATTGTGCAAACCTGAAGTTCCCCTTTTAACTGAATAGCATGTTTCTGCTGCATGTTTTATGTTGCAGTGATAAAACTGCTTTTGCAACAGGAATGGAAAAGCTACATCAGCATTTCCCTCAGTCTTGGGTCCTTTATGTCATGTTAGCAACTGTGTCTATTCTCTGCTGCTCATGCAGGTCTAATCCTCTTAATTCACCAGCAGCACTTGGTTTTTGCTGACCATAAAGTATTTCTTCACAGCCTTGAGCAACCTTTACTTTTATGTTTTGCATTGTTTTATCTTCCCCATTCCCCCAGTTCCACCAATATTTACATTTTGCCAAGGGAGAACATAAGCTACAGGGGAAATTCTGTGTGCTAAGCTGTGCTTCTGGCCCAGTTCTGGAAGTACTGAAAGATTAATTTGAAGTTGTGTCTCAGTTTTCAGTACTCCAGTACGTAGAGGAAAAGCTTTTGTTCTGGCTGTTTTCTTTCTTCTTTTTTCCTCCTCTTCTTTTTTTTTCTCCCTTCTTTGAATCCTGGCCTCTGTGAAAATACATCAAAACGAAGCGTCCAAAACTATCAACGTTGTTGATAGGTGAAAACACCTGCAAATGTCAGATAATGTTTAATGCTAAAGGTCTGTATTTATATAGTGCACTTACAGGCTCTTCCTCTACTTCCCAGAGAGAAAAATGTGGTTCATGTGTTTGCTACCATCATTTAGAGAAGTACCAGTAATTTCTGGGAGTGTTTGGGGGATACCTGTGCACCTGCTATACTTGTTAGTATATATGTTTGTTAGTAATTATAACGTGCCTTGGGGTTGTCAGCTGAATGTCTTAATATGACTGTTACTGATGACTGTTAACACCTCCATTTGATTTAATAAACATACCGTGAACTAAATTTCCTTAATTAGATTACATAAATGTAGGGGAGTAATCTACTGCTGCTCTATGCAGCTGCACAACTTTCCTGGTACATGTTCCCTGAAACCATGGGCCTAATTCAAAATCTATGGAAATGAAGACGTCTGTGAGTTACGCAGACTGTGGCCTCACTTTGCACATTTCCTGCCTTAAGAGTCCTGCTGTAGTGTGGGGAACCAGGCACCTTGGTAACCTGAAGTCTTTACCTCTGATACTAGCAACCTGACATGTGAAGGGGCAATAAGATTTTAGCTTTTTCTAAGACATACTGATTTTGTTTAGTGGAAGAAAAAGCAGACCTGGCAGTAAAATGCCTTAGGATGTGTTAAATTAATTTTGGGTTCAAGGTCATCTCCTATTCAGAGGCTTCACTTGCACAGAAATAGTTGTACAGACTGGTTAGTAATCAGAGTGATTTTAAAATATGTTTTAAACCTAAACAAGGTCTTGTCACTGCTATCTCATCCAGCAGTTTTGCAATTTTGCTGTTTTAAGGGCAGCAGGAAACATGTCATGTTTATATGTGGACATCTTGCTGGGTAGCAGAGAGCATTTGGGACCCATTTGCCTCTTTGAAGTTGTCTTTCATTGGGGCGAATTGTGCTATTCACAGAAGAAAGCTTTGTGTGTTCACTGCATTGGAGACAGAAATTACACCGTATCTTGCAAGTCAGATTAGCTTTCTGTTCCAACTTTGACTATTTACTCCCTCCTATGTCTCCTAAAAACTTCCTTTTTTTTTTAATCGTGCAAAGGCATACTCCGTGTGAGCATTTTCAGTACTGAAACTGCATGTACTATGTATGTGTAGACAGTGAAGATAATGGTATATTTTTGTGAGGAATAGTTTAAGCAATATATGATATAATAAGTGAATCTCTGAACAGGGTATTTTGGTGCAAACTGTAGAAGGCAAGAGTTAAATGAGTCATCCATGTTTTTTATTGCTAATATAAACACTTTAGCAATGCTAATCAGTTGTACTGATTTTCTGTTTTGATTTTCCTTAATAATTAAGCAAAAGATCTGGAATGCAATCAAGTTTTACACTAGGGGGTTCATGCAAATGATCCTTTTTTTTTTTCATTTTAAGTTCTGTTAAATATATCCAAAAGGAAAGTTACTAAAGTTAAAATAAAATAGAGGAATACAGTTTACTGTCTGCATGTAATCGAAATTGCTACTTTCAATGAGGAAGATCATCACTTTCCTCAAATTATTCACTGAAAATACAGCTGCTTTAATTCCTTTTTAAACAACTGCACTTTGACTACTGTTCTGTGTCCTGTACGTGCAGAGAGACAGTTACGATGCTTGCAGAGCATGAAATGTTTTTCAGCAGCCCTGATTTTTCAAGAGGGATTTAGAAAAATGGGATCATCTCTGTTTTCTTAACCATTTCTCAGCTATTTTAATTTTTTTTTATGATTTTTTAAAATATTGACTTCTTAAGAAGGTACTGAAAAGTAAGACTATTTAATCTCCTTTTTCATCATCCAGTCAACTTTCTTCTCTTAAAATAAGCTGTTTATGTATCTTGCTTTATTCTGTTTTGTAACATTTCAAATAAGAAATTCGTATTTCTGAATAATGCATGAAAATATTTGTTTTATTTTAAACTAAACACTTTGATTAGAAATTGATTTTATTACTTACTACAAATTAATTTCAGCGATACCAGATTTTTTTCTTTATCTCAGAAGCTGCGTAGTGATAAAGTTTGTGTAAAAATGAAGACATAGGGTTAGAGACTCATTGGGAGGAAACTAGCATAGCTTACGTTGTGACAAAAAAAAAACCTTTACCAGTGTTCATGGTGGCATTTAATGGATTGACGCAGGTTAGATTAAAAGCATTTCAGTATGCAAATTAAAATCATTTGTTTAAAAAAAAAAGAGAGAAACCTAGTCAAAGCATTAGGATAGCCTTTTGGGTTTTATGCTATAATAATAAATGTTCTGATGAGCAGAATGATTATTCTATTTGGTAATTGTACAACTGGCACAGGAGGGGGTATTTATGCAAACTATTGGGAGTTCAACTTAAAACGAGCAGGAACAATGCTGAATGCAGTGCAATTTTAAAGCAAAGTCATTTCAATCCTTCCCCTGATAAACTGGCTTGCATGAGAATTATAAGGTAGTTGTTTAAAGGCTCTGTACTGCTTTTTGCAAGTCTTGAGCACACTTCGCTCCTGCTGAAGGTGCTGTTCAGTATCTCAAAAGGGCTGAGTATTCATGTGTCTATCTGATTTCAGTTATAAGCTTCCTTAAAAAACCAAATATAGTTACTCTGCCTGTGACTCATTTGTGTATTACTTTTTGTTCTTCCTGTGCCTGTCTGCTCCCAACCTTGATTCCTTTATGCATCCAACCTGGGCCGGGGCAGGCCTCACCAGCATCTGGAGCCAACACCAGCCTGTATTTTAGGCAGTCTGGAGTCTCTTGTTCAGTATGGACAAGCCATGGCCGTGTGGACTTGCTACTTACAGTTTATTGGGAGAGCAGTGTCTCCAGAAGCATTGCTTGTTCACTACCTAGCCATTTAAAAGAAAAATAAAAACCCAAATTTGAGTTGCCTGTGGCATGGAAATCATTCTGTTTTTGCTAGCCAATCTCACTGCACTTGTGAAGTACCCGTTGCTTTACATCATCTCAGCTAGGATTCCTGGTTTAATGGCTGGTAGTTGCAGCTCCTTTTTCATTTGTATGATACCAGTAATGTATTATTATTATTTTTCTTCTAGATCACCTTTTTGAAAAGATGGTTCTTCCTTTGAGCTACTTCTTTGGCTTCCCTGCTGTGCTTCTATACCATTGGATGGGAGCAACTTTATCTCTGAACCTTGAGGATCCAAATGTGTGTAGCCACTGGGAAAGGTAATACTTTCTTTTAGAGAATAGATGGTACAGGTCTGATTAGCTTGTTCTGTTTCAGTTAATGCATTTCAAATGATTTAAAGCTTGCAGTTAAATGATGAATTGGGAATAATATTTTGTATCACCACATTGGCAAAATAAGCTCAAAAGACTGTTTCACCCAGTGCTGAAATGCACCCGTCTTCATGGCAGGGGTACAATGCAAAAAAACTTTGCGGTGACACCAGCAACATTGCATTGCAGAACTGTCCAGAGAAAAGAAGTGAATAAAAATAACAGTTTCGAATTTAAATGAAGAGAAGGCTTTTATATATGCAGAATATAATTAGTCATATTGGAATGTGGCCAAATTTGATTATGCTGATTCTTTCCTTTTCAACGTTCCCTGAATCTAAATTAAGATTTGTTGTTTAATTTTTTGATGAGGTCAGAAATTTATACTGTACTGCTATAAATTCATCAGTCTAGTTAGTCCGTTCCTTCACCTGATTTCACATTAATTGCAAGTCGAATGTGCACAATAGGTAGGGAAGATTAAGCCACAAGCATTTGTTGTACTACTTTTCTTGTGTAAAGATTATAATAATGGAACTGTACTTTGTGGTCTCGTTATTACTTAATTATGACCATAACTGATCAGCTGGTCTTTGAAACAGGCTAACTGCTCATTTGAGGACTTGCATATGTTTCCTGAATTTGGGGTAAATTGTATTTTGTGCTTAAACACTGGGAGTGCTCCTGAGCCACTGCAGTTGTCGCTGTATCTTTGCAAAGAAAGTTGAAGCTCCTTTTTGTATTATTATTTTTTTTTTCATGAAGTCTACATACATAAAAGAACACTTAAAAGATTTTCCCCAGCAATCTCTCTGAGTTTCACACAAAACATTTGGGTCTCTGCCCGTACCTTTGTTTATAATTTGCCATATACAAAAGCATGAGTATCTAGTAGCTACCCTACTAAATACGTTGATCTTTACCTGCTTAATACTGTGTGTAATATTCATGCAATAGTCCAGGATATTATTGAATGCTATTCCTAGATCTGTATGCCTTCTGTTTACTGTCCTTATATATAAAAGCATGTTTGAGTGAAGCGGCAATAAATAAACTAGCCCACCCACTGACAGAGCACTCCTTAGGAATGAACTGTGACCGCAGCACAGGAAAGAGCAGGCCCTCGGAAAAACGGAAAGCGCAGAGCCCCGGCAAGCACCGCCAGCCCCCGAGCGTTCGCTGGGCTCGGGCCGACAGCTGGTGGATCAGACTTGCTTGCCTTTATATGGGCACAGGGAAAACAGAGAGTAAGTTTTGGGGCCAACCTGGACGTGTTTTCTCGCAGCGTAGGTGATGACAGTAGCAAGACAAGGTTGTGGCTATTACCCTGTAATAGGTGCTAAGAGGTCAGAGACGCTGTAATCGAAAGCCAGGTGGGGTATATAATTAGTAAGTGTTTTGACTGGTCCTGGGAATGAGTGCTGGAGAAGAAACATACCATGCATTCCCCTATTTGCTAACTAACTCCATTATGCAATCAGGGCCTGAGTACTGCCAGCACAAACAGTCTACTTAAGAGTTTTCTAGGATAATTCAATATTTTTCTCTTTTGTAATGGAGCCCTGTGCCTTTTGCCTCACATATTACTTCACAGCCTTTAGGCTCCAGAGCACTATCTATTTCTGAAACACTGTGCTTGCAACTTAGCAGTAAGTAGTATTAGTTCAGTATAGTATTGTGGGAAAAAAATCTCTATTAAAAACTAACCAACCAAACAAAAAGTACAGATTCAATGCTTTATAATTTCTGATTGCTGAATAGACTGCTATGTGGCATAATTCTAGTTTCAAGAATTATTACTTACATATATTTCTCTTTAAGCATTCAGTTCAGTACATTGACGCAGTTTTCCAGAACTGAGAGGTTTTGCTGTGGATGTGGAGTTTTTAGAAGAAATTTCTCAGAAAATCCAGCCAAAATTTTCAGTTTTGTACATTAGTAGTAGAAAAAAACTATTTCTGTGTCTCCTAACTAGTACTTCAGTAGTACAGACTCCAGCAGGCCATTTGTAATTTGTAAGCGCTTATACAGTTTTGCTTGTGAGCACTGGATCACATTTTTATCAGACTCCTCACCTTAGGAAGCAAAAATCTTTATTAGAGACCCTACTAAGAGTTTATCGAGTCTCTGTTATAAGACTCTACTAGTTGTATGGTATTATGCATACTGTTAATGTGGGCACTCCTAGGTGTCAGTGGACTTGGCAAAAACATGCTTAAATATGTGATTTGTTATCAGTTCTAACTACAGCTACTTTCCAGGGTTCTGTAAAAGACTAATCAGACTGTACTGAAAAAAAAAATTACTCAATAATCTGTCTACTTTCTCTCCCCAGTTACTCCGTCACAGTGCAAGAGTCATATCCACATCCTTTTGACCAAATTTACTACACCAGTTGTACTGACATCCTAAACTGGTTTAAGTGCACACGACACAGGTGATGTATAATCATTAATACTGCCAAGCTACTGATACAGTGGGCATTTGTAGAGGTTTTGTATGTTAAAATCAAGTAAAATATATAGGATATTTTAGCTATATTGACTAATTGATCTGACTATTATGCTCTACGATAACTGGCAAATGCATTTGTGTAGACCAAGCAGTATCACATATGTTTTATTGGCAGGTCAGGGTTCATCAACCTATGGAGTGCTAGTAGAAAAATGACAGATTAGGAAAAAATGGAATATACTAAAATAAATGCCCCCCAGATGTGGCAAAGAGTGCATGGTCAGAAATATTGTGTGAGGCATCTCTCTGCCTTCAGAACTCTCTGCCACTCAGAACTATACGTTCTGCGGAAAGTATGCACTACTTGCTAGAGAAGTAAATAGATTTACTAAAGGAAACTCCCTGTTGTGCCTTGTGAAAGGTAAGCAAGGAGTGAATGACTCAAAACTGGCTTAGACAGCTGTAAAAGCCATTTTCCTCAGGGATGAATATGCCCATAAGTGTGAATGATCAGAAGTGGGAAAGGTTCCCTGGGGCAGAGCAGCTGAGAGGAAACGGCTCAGTGTGGATAGAATGTGAAAAGCAGATACTGAGTTCAAAGAGAGATTATATTTCTTTTTTTATTTTTATTTTTATTTTTTTTTGCATATGGTTCCTCTTAGATGTGTGGTGCTCTTTGCTGAGAGTTCAAATTTGCTGAGGTATTGAGAGGATGTGTTTACTGCTGTGTGTAGTGTGTATTCAGCAGCCAGGAGAGACTGGGGAAGGGATTTGAGGTCGTGGTGAAAGCAGAGAGGGACAGTGCGGAGGAGAGCCTGCTTCTAGTAACGTTTGCTTGTAGCAGAAAGCAGCAATGCTTTGGGCACACCCTTGCTGTTCTTATGTGATGATTTCTCTTCCTGGAGGTTGTTTCTTCGTTAATTGATACCTGTAATAATCTAGCAAACTAACTGGTACTGACAGCCTTTAATCTCCCATGAGGGGTGCTTCATGGGGAATGATAATGCTAGTGATGTAATAATGCTTTGTGTACTGGTTAAGTACACTGGTACCCAATTTTTTTTTTACCTTTTTTTTTTTTTTAACTGCTGTCTGACCACCCATGGAAATAGGGCCAGTAAGGCAGAATTTCCAGAAGAAACCACTGAGACTGATCTCAGCAATAGATAAATCAAGGTCTCTTTGTTTTCTTGAAGATTTTTGGGTTTTGCTATCCTTTTAATAATACTTAAAATATATAAGATACTTATAGACATCTAAAATGTGTAAAAACATAAATTGTTGACTTTCCAAACGGTATAAATTATGTAACAACCATTCTGTCTTTTTCCTCCAGAATCAGTTACCGAACTGCCTACAGACATGGCGAAAAAACAATGTACAGACGTAAATCCCAGTGCTGTCCTGGGTTTTATGAAAGCAGGGAAATGTGTGTCCGTAAGTGCCGTTTCTTTTTTTGCTTTGAAATTCTGTATGTTTTTCACCATGCTGGTTTGACTCCTCTTTGGAGGAAGACTTGTGGGATCTGAGTTACCAGGGGATCAATTATCCCATCAGTAGTGCACGTGCAATGCTCAGTGAAGTCAAATGGTGTTGTGCACGTGCAAATGACAGGATAATTGGACCTCAGATGTCTACGTAACTAAATTTGACATGATTCTTGCTAATGATCAGATCGCGCGTTTCACCTCAGACAGCACAAGTATTGGTGTATTTTCCAACACAATAAGTAAGCATTAAGTGCAAGACCAAAAGGGAAATAGGAGAGTTTTCTCCTCACAGAGGTCCAGGTCAGTCCCCTGTTCAGTCTGTCCTGTGTGTGCAGTGGCTGTAGGAGTTGCTGGAAGGCAGTGCTGCCTTACTGGTGGTGGATCCCTCCGAGTCCAGCCTTCCTGGAGTCTGGAGGAGGGAACAGCCGTGCTCCAGGATGGGTGATGACCTGGGCTCGGTCTTCTCCTCCCTTCCGTATGGCCTCGCACAGCCTAGAAAGGTCTGGTTCTTAAAATCATATTCATCCAAGAATGCAGGAGAAAGGCACAACGGAAACAGTGGATGTGTTAATTCAGAGGCCTGAAAGTGTGTTACAAAGGGTTTAATGTAGGCCCGCTGAAAGGCTGCTCAGTGCTGTACAATGGGGGGTTTTTGCTGGTTGCTCAGGTGGGCCGGGGTGACAGCAGGGAGCTGCTGCTAGGTGAGCAGTTGTGCAGTGCAGTTTATCCTTGAATGAAATCCATTCACTAGAATCTGAAATTCCTGAATGTGTCCTTGTCCCTGCGAATGCAAATGTGTGCAGCGCGGACTCCAGCTATCCCTTTTCCAGAAGTCGGTGCACAAGGCCTCTCTCCCCGTCTTCTTCTTGAACAGTTAGGCTCATCAGAGACGGTTTCATGTCTGCAACTGTCATTTGCTATATTGACCTGTGCATATAGCTTTATTAATTTGCACGGACAGAATGTACATGCATTACAGTCGAAAACAGCTGTATCCTCTCATGTTTTTTGCTTCAGCTGTTCTAGTTGCAAGACTTAAAAACAATGTTAGAACCTTTATGAAAATTAACTGAGAGAGTAATTGAATTTTCTTCAAAATGTGGGGCCTTAGCAGAGCAGCATGCTGAGGGCAGGAGTCTCTGGATTGAAGGGGCTGTTCTCAGGACTTGTTACACTTCCTGATCAAGCCAGGCATGGTGAAATAAATGAAGAGATCAGCTTTTGGGGAGAGCAACAGCATGTGTCCTCATTTGGCAGCAGGGCTGGCTCCTCTTGCAAGAAGCTTTGCTTCATGTCATGGCCGCTGCTACAACACGTTTTCAGCCTAACTCTATAAACCTTACTCCCTTTTTTTTTTTTATGAATTAAGGATAAGAATACAAAGATATATTCATTGCTTTATTTTGTTCCCCACCGTTACAATGATAGTTGTGCAGAATGTATGGATACACTTTGGAAATGAAATGTTTTGCAAAATAATGGATAACAAGATGCATCACTGTCACTGCAGTTTGCAACTCAGTTTTAGGAGAAAACAGTGCAGTAGATGAGTCTTCTGTCTGTCTTTACCAACAAATGGTGCCTGAAAATTAGCATCAGTTGGTAGATTAAGTTCACTTATTCAGTACAAATTACAAATTAGTTTATTAATTTGTGTAGAGGTAGCTTTCCTGTTGTAGTGAGGTGCATTCTGGAAATGGCCTATAGGATTTATTTACATCATGGAAGATTATGCCTTGTGAATGTCATAAGATGTCACAGGATCTTCATATATATTTTCATCATATAGCACTTCCTGGTATTTCAAATAAGATCTTTGATTTAAAGTATATTTCTGCACATGATTAAAAAAAAACCCAGTTTTTAAATGGGTTGATCTACAATAAGATTAGCAGCTTTTTTATTAGCATGTATAAAAATCATAAGAACAAAATTCTAGCTATATTGAGGTTATTACATAGTACATAAGATTATATAATAGGGTAATTATATACTCACGTGATTTATTATTTTTATTAATTAAACTATAGAACAGTGACTAATCTTATAAGAAATGTTGTGATTATGAGCCTCTTACATGAGTATAGCTTTTACATAGATAAAACATGTAGATATAACATGTGGTACATTAATTCCGTATAAATAGAGTAACATTCAGAGTATTATAAATAATGCAATAGTCTGTATGAATATTGTATTTTTATAAATACAGTAATCACCAAAATATAATAAATTCAGATTACCTGGATGTATTAAATTTTACTGATATTGCATAAAAAGATGTCAGTGACCCAGGAGATGCCCTTTTCCCTCATAATCTTCATGCTGAAGAGTCACAGCATGGGAGGAACTCTGTAATTAATACAGTAAGGCAAATACTTGAGCGTTTTTACTGTTTCAACCAGCTTTTTTTTCATAATGAATTTGTGCATACTAGAGTAGATGATGCCAGCATACACTGTGATGATATTGTTCATGCAATTTATGTAAATGGAAAATAAGTGGCATGCTGCTATCAACTGAGATCAACCTGTAAGGCTTAGTATTATGAGAAGGACTCTTCTAGATCATCTTAGCAGAAATATCACTGGCAAAAAGCTAACGCAAAAGATTTCTTAAAATGAGAATCCTATTGAAAAATGTACATATGTATGTACCCCATTTTTATGCTGAAGGATGAAAGATAATAAAATCAAATTGAAGTGTTTTTGATACCTTTTTTGACACTGCTGCTTCTCAACATATGAAGGATTCCCATTAGGTGGCTTTGTTTTTCCTGCCATGTGAATTCCTCAGTTCTTAAAGACTGTGTAGGATGTTTTTGTATGAAAAAAGCATAAAACATTTGTGGTGCTGTTGATGTTTTGCATTTGATTTGTATGTTAATTTGGCACCTAAATTTAGGAAGCTCAATTAGAAATTTCTATTGGCAAATGTTTTTAGAGGGCCATGAGACTTCAAAGCATGTGATGGTGAATGAAAATGTGTAATTTCCGTATTGAAATACGAGTTAGGACTCTGTAGCACAAATAGTAATGAGTAACTAATTGCATAGAAGTAGGACTGTCTAATGGTAGCTCCACTTCTCTGGTTGTGATGGGAAGAGAATTATGTGTCACTACCTGAAGGCATCGCAAGAATGTGGTAGCCTTATTTTGCTGAAGCCTCTAAGCATTGTATTCACAAGGATGATCAATGATCAACAGACAAACAAAAATATCACCCGGAATTTAAGGGTTTTTTTTTTTTTTCAGTTCAATTTGAAAAGATGACTTTGAGTTCCTGTCAAGACAAAAGGTTTCTGTTGACTCCAGCTTCTCCTGAAGACTTTGACAGCTGAATCTAGTATTCAGTTTTCACTTTTTGGCAAAAATTCTGTTTGCATTTTCTCTATGGATTTGATAGGTCAGCTTCTATATGGCAAGAGTACTACAAGCCTTTCTTGTCATTCACTCTAAGTAAAAGAGAAATGTTGTACTGTAAACTGCCCAGACTCTGATACAGAATTTTAGCATTCTCATCCTTTAACTAATGCCATTGATAAGCTTGTGGTCTCTACAGTACAACACTACACTTCATACAACCAGCCTCTCAAGTACAAATATGATTACTGATATCCTCAAATGAATCTTCACACCTTTTACCTGAGAAATGGACAGGCAAGTAATAGCAATGGCATAAGCAGTATCAGAAGCAGGTAACGATAATGCTAACAGCAGAGAGATCATACGACAACTTATATTTAGGTTGAGATATTTATGGGGCTGTAGGATCCTGCTTCATGTCTTTCTTTAGTTAAATGAAAGCTGCGTAAGAATACCTTAAATTGATGTATTACACCTATTGTTCATGTGCAGCCTTTTCTATGGTACAGGAATGTGTGTTGAATTGTTCCTGAACATAGAATGGAAAATACTGTTTTATTGTCTAATGCACGACTGAATACCACTTTCTAAAATAAGTCATCATACATAGAACAAAATGATTAACAGAAAGATACAATCTAACATGAAATACAAAAATGAAAATGTATTTATTTATATGTGAAAATACACATTCTTTTTGAGTTTTAAAGATATGCAGAGTTTAATTTGCATGAAAAGTGATGAATATTTTGTGCATATTTTAGTTATTTTAGCAGTTAAAGTTAATTCTTGTAGAATATGCAGGTGAGATCTTTTCCATTCCTATTTTAAAAGGGTTTATGCGTTCAAATTTCCTTCAGAAAATTTGGAATATTTCTAAAGTTATAGAAGGTTTTTTTTCCTCCCCACAGTCGTAAACCTCTGCAAATTACTCTTTTTGAAGAGTGTAAGTATCAAAATAGTAGTGTAGTATAGTATTAGGAGGAATACAAAACACACAGAGTGTGTCATACACACCGAGTGATTTCGTTTGTTGGAAGTCATTTAACTTAAGGAAATAAAATGGAGATTTATGTACAACCCAAAAGAAGACCCGGCTTGGTTACTCAGTTCTTTCTAATAAGAATTCTCTATAAAATTGATAAGAATATTATTTAATAGGGGATTTCAGGTTTTAGCTCATTCAGTGGTGTGATGTGTTTACTTACAGCAGAAAGTCTAATTATGGAAATGTAGTTAATTTCCCTGGTCATTTACTCACATGGATAATTACGGGCAAAATATTTCAAGCTTTTAATTGTGTTAATTGTTTTTTGTCTGGCTTCAAAATGAAAAAGAAAAAGCTGTAAGAAGGCATGCATAAGCTTTCATTGAAAATAAAAAATCTCATTCTTTTTCAAAATCTGCTACTGCAGATTCTTCCGTATCTCCTTTCAACCTGAGATACATTATGCACAATTGTCTAGATGTCTTTTGTAGTGGCTTGTGATTAAGCAACTCCATATCACTTTCATAATCACAGAGCTCAGATTCATAAAATGACATTCAGAAATTTCTAAGTAGGCAGTTCAGTTGCAGTCTTTCCTGAGCTCCTTTCCATTGTTGGAAACCAGTACAAGCCATGAGACTCGTGCCTGAAAATGACAACTAGACCTAAAGCTCTTAACGTGCATTACGCTTCTAGCTTAATCCCTTTGGTATGAGCTGCCTGTCTGAAGGGATGGATCTCGTGGAGATCTTACACTGCAGTACTCCTCGTAAGCTCTTGCAATGGTGCCGATGTTTTGGGTGCGAAATGTGCATTAGCAGGGCACTTTCCTTTGGTTGGCTACAAAACACCAATTACTGCAGCTGGGATAGACACAGTTCCTGGGGAGTCTTGCACCTCAGTTGAGGACTGGAGACCCTCCACCCTATGCCAAAAGGGCTGGAACAGGGATATGTACTGGCAGACGATATGTCAGTTCCCGGGTGCTCTGTAAGCAAAGGATAGCAAATATACCTCTTGATTTTTAAAAAGGAAAAGATGTGATCCACTAAAATATCAGCCTGCAAGTTTGATGAGGCAAAATTTTAGAGAAGGTTTTGATGTAAGTGATAAGATACACAATAAAAAGAAAATAGGTTGTAAAAGCACATATGCAACAGTTAAGCTTAGATTTCTTTTCATATGGTAATTGATTTTCTTGACAAAGGAAGAAGATATGATTTATGCAATTTACTGGTGTCAGTGAATTTTTGGTGCTTCTTTACACTGCTGAGTGCCAGAGAGACTTTGTGCCACCTGCTCTTGCCCATAGATATTTTGTGTCTTATAGTTGTGTCGGAAACCCAGCTAAGGTAGGTTCTCTATCCCCGAAGGATTTTCATGGCTTTTCAGCATGTTACTTTCCACATGTCTTTCATCTTACACATTTTTTAGGTTTTATAGTTTTTTTGTAGCAAAATTCTGATTTTCTTGATGTAAGATGTTCACTTGGGTTCAGTTGCCAGATATCTCACAGTTAGCCCCAGAAAATGTCTACAAATATTTATTTATTTATTTATTTATTTATTTATTTATTATTATTTCAAAATAGGTTTTCACTTATGTCCAATGTCCAGGCAATCTTTGATCAGATGCATTTTGGGGTATTGAGAAAGTCTAAAAAAGAAATACTAAATATTTTATGTAAATTGTGCATTTTTTGAAACATACTTTAGTTTTCTTTCATCAAAGTAAAGAATTCTTCTTCAAGATGGAAATGTTTGTATATAATACATATTTATCTTTTTAACATGTTTGATTGAAGATTTTTGAAGCAGTAATATTTCTGTGGTAACACATCCTTCAGTAGATCTGATCATGTATTTCTTACATTGTTAGAGGCAGCTGAGTTTTGATGTCAAAAAACCCAAGATCATTCTACATAGAGTAAATGCAGAGAGCTAGTAGTGAGAATCATGTTCTGAAGAGTTATATTTGATCCAAGTTGTACTATAGTGGAAACTGAAACACTACTTAATTGACTTAAGTGAAGCTCATGTTAATTTAACTTGCTGTCTCTGAGCTAAGAATATATCTATGATTTAAAACACTGCAAACATGCTGTCCCTGAATTTCATCTATTTCACATTTCTTCTTTTTTGTTCAAGTTCCTTTTCTCAAGTGTTGTTTGTGTACAGGCTTACAGAGCTAAAACCATCTAGGAAACAGCCTGCTATGGTTTTACAGATTTTCACTTTTGTATTTCCTCTTTTCCTGTGTCACAAAATGTGCTATGGGGTATAGCTTTTCTGTGTTTAGTTTCCATGCTCAAGAATTTGAATCCACTCTGTTGGTATTCACTAAGTTATTTACACATGTATATGCGCAAAGACACATGTGTGCACTGCTACCTTGTGCTATCTTACACATTACAGGAAAGATTTTACAAGACATTGGTTTGGGGGACATTTCAGTGCCCAAGGTGGTATTTATTAGGCAAGATTTTTTAAAGATGCAAATAATTCATGTCTATTTGCAGCGCTAATGGAAAATTGTGCTGCATTATTTAAATTAATTCTTTTCATAATAAATAAAGAGGACAATGAAATAGTTTCACATTAGTATTTTATATTGCGTGCTATTTAAAATAAATATTCTCACTGTTGATTTCAGACAAAGATAACTTTAATGTACCGCTGAAATATAGGTTATTACAAGTAAAAATTGAGAAGGAAAATTTAAGGGTGTAACAACATGTGGTTATCAGTCTGGATCCAAAGTAACTGAAGATTTTACCAATACATATGGTTGATCTCTGTGAGGCTTTCATTTTTCTGGGCCACATAATATATAAAGACATCCATCCTGACTCAGTGTGTGTAATTAGAAAAAAGTCATTGCAAATGTTTGTCCTAATTACTGTAGGGTATTTTCAATAGATCCAGAATAACACAAAACAAAACATATTTAACCCCATTATATTTCTTTTGCAGACCAGCCTTCTGTTTTTTAGCATTATTGACCTCCCATTCTTTGGCATACTGATCAGGTTCTTGTCACAGTTTTTTTTTTTTTTTCCTTAGAATATGCTTGTCCTGGGCATATTTTTAAAGCATTATTGTTCTTTGAATTTGATAAAAAATATTAGTACGATATGTTTTGCAAATTTATGGCAATTTACTGATGAATGTGATGTCAACAACCTGTGTTACTAGTTGTGAATTTTTCTGTGTCAGTGTATTGCATTCTGATTTAGTTACAGCTGTATACTGGGTACAGAAGAAGCCATTTGTTATTTTCCTTGGAGTTTGAAACACGTCTTATTTTAAAATAAGCTCAATAATGAAAAAACATATGCTTGAAAATAATAATAAAAATTCGCATTAGAAAAATTAAGACAGTTTAGCACTTAGAATAAAGGCTGCAGTGATTCATAAATTTTATATTCTATGCCTAACCTTAATTATTATTACTGTTTCATTGTGTTTATCTGAACTGGGCAACCATTCACAAAAATCAATATGAAAACACTGGTGTACTGTGAATCAGAGAGAGAGAGAGAACCCGTTGATTTTGGATACACAACTATCTCTTTTTGGCTTTGTATGAGAGTTCTCTTCCAACCTGTATTATTTTGTGTCTCAACTATTGACTTTGAATGTATGTTATATTCTCTTTGAATGTATGTTATAAATGTTATACATTTATGTATGTATTTATTTGAATGTATTGTTTAAATGCAAAAAAGTATGTAAGTTTCCCAACATCATTTTAGTTGGAACCTTCAGAATTAGGAAAATGAAAGACATGGAAGTCAGCAGATGTATTTTGAAGCAGTGCCATCAAACATTAATATGTATGTTTTGCTTTTGAAAAATACTTGAGCCAATAGTATGAAGAGGTTGGCTTGGACATGTTTTTTCCTAGGAGGAGGAGTTTATTTTATTATTTTTATTTCTGTCTCTGACAGCTCACTGTGCTGATAAATGTGTCCATGGTCGTTGTATTGCTCCAAACACCTGTCAGTGTGAGCCTGGGTGGGGAGGACCCAACTGCTCCAGTGGTAAGTTCTCACCTGCTTCTGCCCATCTTGTGTTCCTTTTCTGGTGTTGTTCTCCCTGTTGGACAGATTGCCTTCGATCCTTTGCTCAGGCTACAAATCAAGGGGCTTGGTCTGAGTTATCAAATTACTCTGCATCATCTGATTCTTCTTCCTTTGCTTAAAACCACATCATGTGCCAATGCTAAAAATTGAGACTTCTTACTGTGCTTTGAAACATGCCTGATAGTCCAGAACTTAGTGTCTGGAAAACATACATTGGAACTGTAAAATTTTCTCTGTTTTTTCTTCTGTGATGATGGTGAAAGATTATGTTTAAAAAATAAAATCAAAGGTTTCCTCATAACCACATGGGATGGTAGGGAGGGTTGGGTTGGTGTCTTCCATGCTTGGCCTAAGTCTCTAGTTGCTCACAAGTCAGTCAATGATCAGGCTTAAAAAAACTATGAAGACTGAGGCATTGCATATAGGATACAGGAACAATGCAGAACAGTGAAAAGTGAAGTCCTGAAATAAGAGTTGTAATGATAATATATATATTTTTTTTCATTATAATGCTTTAGTTATTCCATCTTTCTGCTCCTATATGCGCTGTCTTTGGAACTGTCATCTTCAGGCTAACATTGCAGACATATTTGTCATTACGATTATGTAGAAATTAGGTTACTGCTGGTGACTATGTATTTGAAAGGGATTCATTTTAACCAGTGATTAAAAACAGTGTTAAGATTATATTTCACAGACCATATAAAGGTCACTTTGTAGGACAGAGCTGGTATCTTGCAAAGACAGATTATCATCCAAATATTTAGAAGAAAGGTGTTTTATTGTGCAGCATAGAATGAGGAGATATTGTTATTTATTGAGATCTTCAAATTCTGAGCTCCTTGAAAGGGCATTTTAAATAGGGCAGGAATCTCCTTTCTTTGGGAATAAACCTTCCTCTCACAGGATTTTCTAGAGTCCATTTCCCTCACCTATGTGTTATAGATCATTTCAAACAGATGGGCAGCACTTTTCCTGTGCTTCTTCCCCAGTTCACTGCCTTTGTCTGCTTGTCCCAGCAGCCTCAATAGCAAAAATACTTTCTGATGTGTATACACAACAGCCCTAAACTGAAAGAGCCTTTGTTCGTGTGCCTTTGAACAGCATCATCTCTTGGGAATTTTGTGGCCCTCTAAAAGGTTCTGCATGACATTAGAGCTACCTTAAACTGCAGAAAGTTGTTATAGATTGTTGGTGTAGTCTGAGGAGAAGGGGGACAAACTGATGAGGAAAAGAGTATTTTCATTCAGACATTATAGTGGGATTAATTTCAGAATTTGTCTCACTTTCACGTAGGCAAAACTTGAGTAAGATGTTACTTTTGCTGCATTGCTAAATTTGGGGAATTTGCTGCTCTTTGTTGCCTCTACGTGTCATTTTTCTCCCATGTGCATGAGAACTACAGTGGCAATGAAATCAGAAAGCAGGGGAAAATATTGAAAAGAAGGAGGGATAGCTTTACTCTAGAGCTGACTTTTATCACTGCTTGCCCTACATAGGAGATAAAGTCTTTCCCTGCTTTTCTTTAGTTATATTTTCCGCATTCACCACTTGATTTAATTTTGTAAAGAGAATAGTTCATTGAGACAAAAATTACTTTTTTTTTTAATTTTTAAGAGCAGTTTTGTTGATCTAGCAAATTATTCATTCTACAAAAATCCATGAAAACTGTCATACTCTAATGATATGTAACATATAAATACTTCATTGCCTAATTCAAAAATAGAAAAAGAACAAAGATTCTTTCTTTGCAAGACACTACAAGCCAGTGTCTTCATAAGGCACTTAGTGGTTACTGATGAGCAAATAAAACACTGGCACTGAAAGGAAGAGATTCTCCTGTAAGTGTTAGAGGTATTAGGCGAACTCTCTGGTTTAAAGCTAGTTAATTTTCATGGCCTCAATGTTGGAAGCAACTCTGCTACATTAAGCACTAAACTTTTAGTGAAGTTGCAGTACTGAATGTACCCTCCCCAGATACTATCCTTTCTCAACCAGGATTGATTGTTGCCCATGTGTAAGAATTTCATCTACAAGTATTTGTGAGCAAATTAAACCTATTATATGCATTGATCCATCTGCCAAATCCTACAACCTGAGCTTGATTTTAGCTATTGTTTCTTAATTCTCTTTGCCGCTTTGTTTAACAGATTTTTTTTAACCATATACCATGACCTCTGTATCACAGTGGCTTTCTGGGTGGTAATTGCAGACAAGCACTACAAGCACTTCAGAAGCGCTGTGATGTTCTTTCTAGAAATGACAGAGTAGTTGCATGGACTAAAATGGTGTATTGTACAGTAAAAGCTGCACAAACAGCTTTCTTCCTTATCTTTGCCAGTGTTACCACAGTGTGATATGGTCTAATGGTCTTTCTGGGGACTAAACTTTTTGCAAGACTTTCATTTATTTCCTTTGTGGCAACCATTACCTCCTTTGTGTGATGAGTTTTATCCTGTTCCTAACAGTCTAGGTCAGTGGCTGCTTTCAATTTAGAGACAAGGATAAACATTTGAGTACTGTATCAGTGCCTCAGAGGCTGTCCTCATTCGCTGCTTATTTCTAGGCTAACTCATAACCCTTTATCCCCTGTCATGTTCTGCCTTTTTGAAAACCTTACCTCCTACCCAAGGTGAAAATACAAATGAATGTGTTTTTATGTGAGTAAAACTTGAGTGGTATAGTATTACTTTGGAGAATATTTTCTGTAGGAAATGTGTTTTTTCACCATGGTTTTTTTCCTTTTTGAGCAAAGGAATAATACTGTATTAAATAGTGTTTTCCTGCAGTGAAATTCAGTGGGACGTGATGAAGGAGATGCTGACACAAAAAAAGTACTGCTTGGAGTGAGGTGTCATTCATTTACAAAACATTTCTGTTCTAGTGGAAGGGGTGGAATTCAGGCGGAATAAGTTATTCTAACATAGATTTACTGACTGAATATGATACATAGATCAATGACAAATGAGTGGACAGAAGATACTTTGAATCCATCCCTTCAGGTGAGTGAATCGGACACCATGCTGTCATAACCACTTTGAAGAAGTCTACTGGATGTACCCAACACTTCAGGAATATAATTTTATCACTTCTAGACTGGAGGCAAGAACAAAATTTAGAAAATGAAACAGTGATAAATATGCATATATTTGTAGATACAACACCAAAACATCCAAATAGATTGGATTGAAGAAAAAAAAAAAAAGGAAGCATTTGTCTACAAAATTGGATTATTTTTTAATTCAGATATGTCAGATTGGATTTCAATGTATTATAGAAGCATACTTGACTGCAGATTTTGTATAACAAATCTACTGTAAAAGTTGCTACCTATAATCACAGTTGGCTCTCTACAAGCATAGAATTGATCAAAGCATGTTTCCCCTTTGTAGATTCAAGTTTCTGCTCGTTTTCTGTCTCATTGTTGGAACAGCAGTAATACATAATATATAAACTTGATGTTCTGTTTTGAATACATGTGAAAGTTAGATACACAAGCAGCCTGGTGTGGACTCTTAACAAGAAATCAGGACATTCACTTTGTTTTTCTTCTTGTGCCTAGTAGTCCACAAATAATTCCTTCAGAATCAATAGGACAGCTTCTGTATAAACTGGAGCAGAGGCAAAATGCCAAAATCAATTTTACACTGGCTCCTCTGAAAAGGTTATAGCCTTTTTGATCCCCAGCTGGCCAGAGCAGTAAGGCAAACAGGGAATGACATGTATTTCTCTTTTGGGCCATAACAAGTATGTTAGGATTGGCTGTGGAAATATGAATAGGCTTTTTCTGTTTTATTGTATTTAAGTAATCTCAAACTTGTTTAAATGACTGTATTTTCATATGTAATTTAATTCCACTGGTGATTACAAGAGTTTCTTTGGGACAGTAGTCTGATGCATAGGGCTGGAACAGGTGCAACTAAGGTATGATTTGGTTCCAGGATTTTATAAACCATCAGAAAAAACAGCCTGGCTGCTTTCTATAATATTGCAGGTTGGGTGTTTAAAGCTAGAATTTCAGAAAAAAAGTACTTTTCAACCTTTAAATGTACTTTTTAAGGAAACTTTCAGGACATGGTAGCTCTGCTACTGTCCAATTTCCTTTACTGCCTGGGTGCTTGTAAAGTTTGTAAATTCCATGGAAATCTCCCTGTTTTCTTCATGGGACTTGGCAGAGATAGTTGATGGCAGAAACTGGATCCCTTGGCATACTTCCTGTGAGACACTCATGTGAATTACAAACACAGTTTCTCAGTGAAGCATGTAGTGCCCATTAACCCTGACGAAGTGGAGCTGGGCATGTTTTCTGCCACCACCTCATGTATTTTTGCAGTGAGAGCAGAGATAGCCCTATAAGCTCCGGTAACAGGCAGTGAGCATGGGAAGGGCTTACTAATTCTGAAGCTTGTGAATCTCTTCAATTAAGGCCTTGCTTTCTGTTTGGTTTTTTTTTTGTTTGTTTGTTTGCTTGTTTCCAAAAGCTTCCTAAGCTTTTACAGAGCACTGTAATCATTTACAGAGCTTGCAAGGTATCTTGGCTTGCTGATCATCAAGTTTTAAAAGAAAAGCCATTATAGGAGTAGATGATTGTTGCAACCACATACTCAAACCAAAAATGCTTAATTTAAATGCTTAATTTACAGAACTTTAACTGGTAAATGTACTCATGAAAGATCAGATGCAAAACTACTTGCTTTATGGACAATGCAAAGAAATAGCTTATTCAAATAAATGTAAAACTCCCTTCTTCCAGCCTTCCAACTGTCCACAGAGGCAAATATTTGCAGTTAACAAAAGCTGACAACAAGTCATAAAAATGAATCCTAGAGTTATTATTTTTAATTTTTCTATTATATACATATCTTATATACATTTGTCATGCACTCGTGTTTTTTTTTAGGTTTTGATTTTATTCTGCTTTATCTTTTCAATACTGGCTTCTTTAAGTTTGAGGGATATGAAGAATAACATTTTTTATTAGTATAAAAATTGAGTTAACCTTCAAATGGTTGGAAAAAAAGGGAAAAGGCTAATTTAGGGTCTTTCAGTGAGATATGTGCAAATTCAGGATTATGGGCAACACTTTGCTTTATACAGTACGGGTTCCTATTATTATAACTATATTATTTTAACAGGTTTATCTCATAAATAGATAAATAAAACACAAAAAACCATCTGTTTGTTTTCCTTAACGATTTTCCAACCTTGGTTCTGATGTCCAAAGCACTTTAAGAGCTTTTTGGAAAATATGGCATATGAAAGGTATCTTTTGTAGGATCTGAAAAATACATTTTCATTGTTCTTCCACTTCACGGACCAAAAGGCTCTTACAAAGTAAAAAAAAAAGGGGGGGGGGGGAATTAAAGCTTTGCATCTTGAATAAAAGTACTTTCTTTTATACAAAACAATAAGAGAATGAAAAATATGCCACAGGGTAAAAAGCCTACAATGTAACAGATGAAATCAGATAGAAACAAAAGATTGAAAGCAAATCCAGATTTAATAGAAAGTGTGTTCTGCAAAAAAAAATGCAGTATGCATTTCTGTGTCTGGGATGTCGATAAAATAAGTATTTTGCTAAAAGACATTTAGTAATAAAATTATTCTCATCAGGAAAAGATATATTTGTGATGTTTATGTGCATATAATTGGCATAACATCCCGAGGTGACCAGAACAGAGGATATGCACAAATATATGGGGAACAATCACATGTTATTAAATCAAACATTTAAGCTTTTCTAAATAAGTTTCTAGTAGAGGATTCAGTATGGCTGGCTTTGTTTTTCAGGCTTTTAAACTCCTCTGAGAAATTTTTTTGCCATGTTCCAAATTTACATTCTTGTATCCCCAGCTGACGTCCTTGTTGATGTCACCAGTGGCTTAATGCGTCTTGTCAATTTTTGAACACACTTGAGTGTTTTGAGTTCAATAGGTTTTAAAATCAGCATAGCTTGACTTTTATTTGGTTTAAATTCAAGTCGGAAGAATAATTATTCTGTTCTGCAAATGTATGCTGCAGGAAAAGAATGACATCAATTTAAATCTGCAATCAAGCCATAGGATCAGAGAATAATTACAAGAATATTCTGTAAACTTTTCAATAAGGATAGTCTGGATTTAGATTAGTGGTTACATTCATCTATTTGTTATGATTTTCACATTGTGAATTGATGAATGTTGTTCTGACCATTAGTTGAAGTTGAGATCATTAAAAGGACTACTATCTGGCTAAGATCTTGATATTTCACTCTATGCTTAAGAATTCCACATCAGCTAATTGAGCATACTGATATGTACTGAGGACACACCAGTGGTTGATAAAGTAATAAAATACTTTGGCAGGTTAGTTGTGTGGAGATGAAAGACACATAGTACATTAACATAATATATGACCCATGGAACTGTTGTTAGTGGTGAAAACCTTCCTTCCAGACCTGAACATTGATGCTGATTTCTGACAAATTTTTAATCTAGAGTATGAAATAAAGCATATCTTCCCAAACCTTCACATTGTAGATAACTGGGCATATATTGGGCAAAAACCTTTTCATGCACGCAAAATACAATAATATCTAGTACATGAATTAGAATTGAACTTCTCCTGTTGACACGTGAAAGTTAGGTCGGGACATCTGTAATTTATGGAGGAAATGTTAAGGGTTCACCTGGGTGTATTTTCTCATGCAGGTCCTCGGAATAATAGATGTGGTGACTGAGTTCATCTGTGAATTGAAATATGGCCTTCAAAAATGTCTTAACGTTTTGTTGTGAATGTGTTATTAAGATTCAGCAGGCTCTACCTATTGCCGCTTGGATACCTAAAATATTAGTTCCAGAAATATGTGTTTATATTAGGACAAACAGGTTTCTTGTTTCAGAAGATGAAGCAGGGTATTTTGACAATTTTAGGAGAATTTATAACAACAAACCTGTCAATGGGCTACTCCTTTGGATAAATCAAAGTTTACTCAGTATTGGCCTATTTCACTTATGCTGTCTATTTTTTTTTCTTTTTGATCCCTGATATTGCAAATCACGAAAGAACCCTCTAGAAACCTTATTTTCTTCTTATTTATATTCTCTGTCCCATAAACGCTTGACCAAATTTTAACAAAGCATATTATCTATTTTAGCTGTAGATGATGGTGATGAGTGAAGCAAACGTGGGCCTCATTGCTCTCTCTGCCAGAGATTCACTGTCTCATTCTGTTAAAAAAAGTTTTGGAACAGAGAGTTGCCTCTGCTGCAAAGAGCTTGCAGTAGAAGGAAAAGGGAGGAGATGCACACTGAATTTGAAACATATACGGATTGAGGAAGGAAACAAACCATAATAATCAGTATGGCAGGTAGTGATTTCAGCATACCTCCTGCTTACCCAGAACCAGCTTTCTGTGGACTGCACAGCAAAGAGGAGCATAGGGATGTGGAGAGCAGCATGGCAGGTTTATGGGTAGGCTGTGGAAAGCATGTGCCAAGTGTTAGTGGCAGCCTGAGGAGAGGCAGAGAAGCTGATGGTAGGAAAATTTAACAGGGGGACGGATGTCATGGGCAGTTTAAATGTGGAGGCTGAACTTGGATACTGAATGAGAAATGATAGATGAGCAATAGACCATAAAGGCCATGAAAGTAAGGACAAGACAAGAGAGATGTGAGAGTCAAAGGAGGGATGCAGAGGGCAGCGTGAAGATTTAGTCTTGTCCTTGATGTGACAACCTACAAAGCAAGGAGAGGTCAGTCAAAGATGAGGTTGAAGTTATGGGCAGTTTCAGTTTGTTTTACATGCCTGAACAAGGAAGATGAACTTTTACTTGTTAGACATTGTTACACCCTTGAACCCATCTAAAGAAGTTGTACTGGAGTTTTGAGGAGACAGGGGGATAGGAATTCTGCATGTTTGCCACTGTTTTACTGAAGTGCTTGACAATATTGCATTCCAAGTGAGGGGGCAGTTAGCTCACTCAGTTTCTGCTTTTTGTGGTTCACTCTGTTTCTGCTATTTGTGGTAGTGAGAAAAAAAAAGGATTTTTCTTCAGTTTTAAAAGCTCATGAAACTACATTAGCCTAATGTTCTGTTAACTGTCTTCCCTGCTTCACAACAGTGGCATGTATTTTCACAAGAACACATCAGTGTTTTGCTGTATAACAAAAAAGATCTGTAAGCCAGAATAAAATCTCATTCTCTTGTCTTGGTGCTGCATGTAGGACAGCTCCGAAAAACATATTAAGAAAAGTTCCTGGACTTCTTCCCATTTACCTCTTCATTAGCAAAACAAAAAAAAGACAAAAAGAGAATAAAGATTTTTAAAAAATGCAATAAACATTTTCTACCTTGAGTATCATGTTATAAAGGCAACTGCTGCATATCTAATGGACAGTTGTAAGTCAGAGCTTCTTCTGAAATAGTCTTTTGCTTGATTTGATAGCCTTATTTTGTTCCCATTATATGCCTTCTTTTGAGAAGTACAGAATTGTAAGTGATTAGGGTGGATTCATCAGGAATAAACTTACTCATTTACACTTCCCTCTTTGTGTCCTTTCAATGAAACTGATTTTAAAAAAAAAAGAACAAAAACTTGACATTTTGTTTAAAATGCTTTTGTTTACATATAAGGAGCAAGAAAGAAGTTAAAAAACTCTTCAAATATGTCTCTAAATTATTATACAAATTTGTGCCTTACAGTGTAAAATATCAGCGCTCCCTGCATCCCAATTTTAAAATCTCCAGGAACTCACAGAAACCATGTGCATAAAAATGAGACCAGCCTAGCATAGTAACAATGTGCATTAAACTTATTATAATAGCAAATGCACAAGTTTAAATCATCAAAGATTTTACAGAAGGCCCAAGAATGAGACCAATTTGCATCAGTGATTTTCATTTCTCCTTTTGCTTCTTGTACGTGTTTATTTTACACTTGAATCCATGGGTCTGTCTGTTTCTAAATTTGTCATTTGGCCCTGAGCTCTAGGGAAGATTTCTAATCTGTTTGTCTGTTGGTAGACAGCTATTGTCTTAGAGTTTTTTGAAGTACTTACTTATTTTAGATGAGAGTTTGTACAGTGTAATGCACTTATTCCTACAGGCAAGCCTTCGCTGTCACTGAGTGGTTTTTTGAGAGACAAATTTCTGCCTCATATGTGTAGCATTGTGTCCTGTGCACACTATGTACTGCCATGGCTAAAAAGATATTCCCGGAGGTACAGAACTTATAAAAAGAAAAATGACATCAGTACCACACAGTGTTAAACATTTTTCTTTTTTTCTTTTTCTTTCTCCTTTTTCTCTGCAGTCTAAGATGGAAGCAGAAAGAGCGCAGTGAGTTTCCTGCAAAAGCTGGTAGTGAGCAGTATATAAATTGCTCATTCTGCAATTTAAATAGGTAAAATGTGGAGGTGAATATTGTGTATGTGAAAAGGGAGAGAGCAACTTTTGGAAGAAAGCTACTCTGCATGAAACAAAGCTGCATCAGCCAATTCTATATGATGAATATAGCAAATTAGCTGCTGGGTTATGGGTTCTGTTGCATCATTCAGTCTCTTCCCAAGAATTAGTGGGGCTGTGTTATGCTATCCATTGCTGGTACATAGGACCCTCTTCTTTTTGTCTTTTTGTCTTTTTTTTTTTCTGGTTCCCTTTCATATATCCCTTGCATTGAGGCAGATGATTTACAGCCTCAGTAGCTGACACACGTGCGTGTGTCTGTGTTTGTGTAGGCGCACGTGTACGTGACCTTGGTGCAGTCGGGGCAGTCGGAGCAGCTATTCTGATTAAACTCCAGCTGACAGTCTGTAACCCGACAACAGTCATTAACTCCAATACTATCCATTCCACCACATTAGCAGCTGTGCAACTTCCAGCTTGGCTTTCTGAATACTAGGAAGGAGCAGAAATAGTCTGATGTAATAGTTGGTAAATTTAGCCTCCAAAACTAATTAAAAAATAAACAGAACTTGCCACAGAACATTGCTACCCCTTGGCCCCTTTCTTAGCAATAATCTAGGTATCAGTTTCTGACAAATCACTTTAATTTCCTATGGGCACATTATTGATTAGCAGTCAAAAGGCAAAGAAGCAAAATATGGGATTTATCCATCTTGTTCAGAAATATTATTTATTCCCATTAATCCTGCAAATTTCCCCACAGCTCTGCCCATAACTCACAGTTAGATAGTAGGCTGTGTAATGGACTATGGTACAGCCAGGCTCTCAAAGAGCCAGGCTTGTTCTGGTAGAGTGCTTTGGCATTGCGCTGGAGGGAAATAATGATGTAGTCAATATTTGTTACCCACCTGGCCAGTGCCAAGAGGCTGATCAGGAGGCTGGAAATCCTATTAGCAGACATACGATGCTTTTTATTTTAATGATTTCCTGCACACATAATGAGAGGATTGTGCCAGGAAACTAATAAATTACCATGTACCATGCGGTACATCATGCTCTTGCAGTAAAATAGTCTAGAAAGGTTCAAGTTCAGAGATGGAGCGTGATCACTTCTGACGTCAGTAAATCTCCAAGAGACAGCAGTAAGCGAGAGGGGAGCAGGCTGGAGACAGGGTTTTTGAGAAGAGCCGATGGAGTACGAGGCTTCCACTGCTTCTGGCGAGGCGGTCTGGGTGCCCACTGGGGTGGCAGGTACGTGAGGGTAGGAGGATTAGATCTATATGGCCCTGAGACTCGTTACCCGGCTTCTCCAGACAGCTATGTGAGTGTTTTTGGACCCCGTCAGATGTTCCAGGTAAAAGCATATGAGCTGGAAATTATCAGCTAAGAATGAGTCCTCTCTTGTGTGTCATGTCTTTATGTCTGAAGTGGGCTCCGGCCAGGTTCATTGTTGTCCGAGTTGTGTGCTGGAAAGAGTTGTGGTCTGGTGGACAGTTTGAATACTTCTCTTCATCAGACAACCCAGGGCATCTTTTTTTTTAAGCTCTTCCATGGGGAATGGCTGAACTTTTTTTTTTTTTAATCTGGAAGCAGAAAAACTTTTTTTTTTTTTAATCTGGAAGCAGAAAAAAGACTGTTATCTAAATCCAGACTGAGGTATTAAGCAGACTTAAAAAAGAAGCGGCAGAGTCCTGAGAGGAAATGTGACTGTCTAAGAAGTCCACCTCTCTTTTACATTGAAAATAGCTAGTTTCCTCAGGAGAAATTGGGGACATAAAATTGAAGATAAACTCTGTTGCACACAGATGTGTTAAAAAGAAACATATAGTTATCATGGAGGAAGGCATCTTATGAGAGAGACACAGTGTGGCATGGACAGTAGTGAGCTACCCATATAGCCCAGAACAGAAAATACGTGTCTTCAAATGCATAAATGGGGAAGAGAGAAGGCAGTGACAAAATGGGCAGTATTTCTGCCAGTTCATTTGGTGGTATTAGGTGTTTAGAGTACATCTTTTGTTACTGTATTGTGTGAGATGGACAGAGTGTCTACATTACAGATGTGTGTTCCAGTGACCTTTATGGAAAAAACCATCTTAAACAAAAAGTTCTTAAAAGACCCTCATCCTTTTTTCCTTTGTGCAGCCTGAGTAATCAGTTTCTATCATAAAATAATTCTTGCCCTGAGGAGATATCTTGAATTATTTTGTTGTACTCTAAGAAAATGTCTGTTCTCTGCCTGGCTTTTTTGCCCCAGGAGAAGACCGAGAGAACAATGTTTATCAGTCACTAAGGGTAGAGACACAGATCCAGCTATTGCAGCTGAGGTTTTGTTGTTGTGCTGTTGTTATCAACAACATAAAAATATAAAGCAGATCATTTGACCATAAGATGAGCACATTCCTGTTGAACTCTAGGTGACCTAAATCTTCCATCTCTCTACAGAACTTCCATGTTTCTCACTTAAGAAAAATTCTTCCTAAACAGTAAGGTTTTGCTTTTGACAGTGAAATGCTCTTTGAGTGCTTTTGCTTATAGGGTTTTAATGGACTGACTTGGGGTAGACAAAGAAAAGATATGCTTGAATGAATGTAAAAGGACACCCTTACAAAGAGTAATAGTAACATCCAGATAATATTTAACTATATAGTTATAGTTATATATATACTATATATAGTATAGTTTTTATTGTTTGATGAAGTATTATTTATTATCTAGTGCTTTGTACTATCATCACATTACAAGATTGAAAAGGAACTCTTGTAGTGTGTTTGTTAACCTTACGATAAGTAAGGTTTGTAATGCCTTTTTGGATTTCAGATGACTATGGATCTAGACTACAATTTTTATTTTTTAAGTCATCAAGACCTGTTTCTGTAAATGAGAACTCTCTATAAAAACAACTTTTACTTGACAGTGAAAGTCATAATGAGGAGTTTTACAATGACAGAGATTGTAACGTGCATTTTTTTGCAGCTTCCTATTTCAGTGTGTTTTCCTTTATGCACAGAAGAAAATTGGGCACAAATTAAATTTTGTCTGTTTTTCAAGATCCTTGAGGACAAGGGAGAGATGAGGATGTCTCTCCTATCTACTGGGCACTGCATAAGTTTTCCAGTTCTTTTCCTTTTTTTTTTTTCCTTTTTTTTTTCCACAGCTGACACACAATATCTTCAGTGCTGTAATATGAGCTGTTATAAATCTGTTGTAAACTTTTCCTCCTACCCCTTCAGCATGTGACAGTGACCACTGGGGACCTCACTGCAGCAGCCGTTGCCAGTGCAAAAACGAAGCCTTATGCAACCCCATCACTGGAGCCTGCCACTGTGCATCAGGTTTCAAAGGCTGGCGCTGCGAGGAACGTTGTGACCAAGGGACATATGGGAACGACTGCCATCAAAAATGTCAGTGTCAAAATGGAGCCACCTGCAACCATGTGACTGGAGAGTGCAGATGTCCTCCTGGATACACTGGTGCCTTGTAAGCAGAGCGTGTGTTATTTGTTGGGGGGAGTTTGGGGATTTGGCTAGTATTATGAACAGAAATTCAGAAAAAAAAATGCTATTGTGTGTAACAGAGGAGCACAACTGAGTAAGAAGAACTGGGCAAGCCTTCTTTGCATGCATTTGCAGAAGTGCAGTCAAAATGAAGTCCCCTCAATCTAGACTGCTTAATAAAAGCTACAAAAGGAGTCAGAGGACCTTCTTTATGGCCCATGTGAGTGTTATTTGGCTGAAAATTTGGAAAATAGCACTGAAACATACGGCTGTTTGGATTCCTCATTCTAGATATATTTTTGAGATGTGTCAGTAACTATGAGCCACTACCAAGCTGAATTAGTGAAGACAGAGATGTCTTCCAATAAGAAAATATCTGTTTACAAAATTCCCAGACTGCTGGATTTGCTTCCTTATATTTGCTGCATGGATACTACATACTGTTCAGTTTGCTTCTCTGTTAGTTTGTACTGCCCTTTTGTTTCATACTTCCTTTCTGGAAAACTAACTAGAACGTTTAATAGAACATTTAACGCAGAGATGCCCAAGTGACGGCTGTGTCTTCCCACCCCTGCAGCTGTGAGGACCTCTGCCCGCCGGGGAAGCACGGGCGGCAGTGCGAGGAGAGGTGTCCCTGCCAGAACGGAGGCGTGTGCCACCACGTCACGGGGGAGTGTGCCTGCCCGCCCGGATGGATGGTAAAAACGCTCCCCACAAGCAGCGCCCAAAAGGATCCACGTTTGTACACTTTGGGCGGTGTTAGAAATGAGTAGCGAATTAGGATAGCAAAGGCGGTCTGCCGGCAGCCAGGAATAATAGGAGATGTTTTTTTAACATACAATGGACTGGAATAAAATACTTGCAAAACCATCTGTTATTGAATATCCCTGAGACGTGTACTGCTTTTTTTTTTTTTTAACCATGTCAGATTCTGGGAGACAAAGAAATTGATTCGTGCTGTGAAAACACCACATCCTCTAAACCTGTCTAGATAGGAAAGTACCACCGTTATATATTTTGGGGTGGTGGTAGTGATGGAAACAGGACACTATGATTTTGACAATCTCTTCAGACTTTTTATCCTTTTGTCAGTGAGTATGGGAAGAATTGACCTCTGAGCTGTAAATGAAATGCCTTCCCTCCTGTGAGGATAGTCTTCCCTCACAGGAGGAGAATTTCCACTTGCACTGGAAAGTGATCAAAACCTAAGTAGCATTCTAATATTTTTAGATATTATTCATTAATAGCAAAATGATTTCTATTGGGATGAAAATGTGCTTGACTTTTTGATTAGCTCGCATATAGAAGTAATTCTGTAGTAGAGGTTTTCACCAACTGGAGAGCATAGTTACAAATGGATCGAATCTTTTTTATGTTTACATATCACCACTCACTTAGGTACCTAACTGACATTATGGCAATTCTTACTAAACAGTAGAAAAACATAAATTAATGGTGATAAAATACAAGTGTTTATATGAATTCTTGATTCTCTTTATTGGCCTAAGTACAGATAGTGAAAAATGATATTGCATGTTTACATGTGATGAAAATTTTATAATAATGTGTGTTAACTAATATATTTCTAATTAGCTCCTTGACTAATTTTCCATTCCAAGTGGTTATTTAGTCATTACTCTTCGTTAGTTTTATTTTTTGCCATTATATAAACTGCAATTTTATCTGCGTAACCTTTTTGCTTCTCATGTAAGGTTGGTATAAAATAGCCAGGCATAAAGTATAGTAATGTTTTACATTAGTTCTGATGAAATGCCTTTAAGTGTGTTCCTCTTGATTTGACTTCTTAAGATCTTATTTTCCTCTTATTACAGAGGTATAATTAATTCCAAGGAGGTAAATAGCATTGAAGAAATTTGAGGCGTTCGTAAGGGAAGCGCAAATCATTCCATAAGCTTTTAAGACGTGTTGCTTTTCAATGAGATTATAAAGTGCTATTTTTTTTCTGTAACCCAGCTGATCATGGAGTAGTGTAATTGCTGCATTACAGCAATTACTGCTTTCTACACCAGTATTCACCGGAAGGCATTTCCGGATGTCTTGATAAATTCTACTCCTGATAAAGAAATTGTGAAGAACTTGATGTCAATTAGTCTTAAATGTCTAAGTGTTCACTGTTGCTTAGAGGTGATGTTTTCCATTAGCTTTGGCTTCCAGAATGGAAATCCTGGATTATCCCCCCAGTGCTGAGACATACCTCTGTGTAAAATTGGAGAAGAGTGTAGCATGTCCAAGATGAATGCTAGATGCAGGTTGCATGATCTCCTTGCTCCCCTTCATTACAAATCTTACTTCTCTGCTGTTTTGGCTGCAGTCTGGAGACTGATGTTCAGATTTCTTTGCACACACAGGGCACAGTCTGTGGTCAGCCTTGTCCTGAGGGTCGTTATGGAAAAAACTGTTCCCAAGAGTGTCAGTGCCACAATGGAGGGACCTGTGACTCAGCGACAGGTCAATGCCATTGCAGCCCAGGCTACACAGGCGAACGGTAAGGAAAGCCCATGGAACCTGCAGAGGGTCTACTGCAATAGAGAAAATTAAGAAGGGGTAGAAAGCCGAATGAGGGTGTTGGTGATATGCTTAAAGGAACTGTGTGAAATGTTTGCTGTGTCACTTAGCTGACGCTAAATCGTATGCTAAAGGTGCAGAAATGGAAGATGTTCTGTGAAAATCTGTTTGGTCTGGGGATTTTTGTGCTGGGGCCGTGCGCTGCCAGTGCCTTGTGGTCTCCGTTTGGGTGGTGTGCAGAATGACGCAGTTTGAGGCATGGCAAGGCAGCAAGAGAGGAAGCTCTTGGTTTTCCACAGATGTTTGACAGATGGACTGGCAAGGGAGGCTCATTCTGTTCTTCAAAGTGGGTTCTTCCCGGAAGCATTTCACTGAAATGACGAAACAGAGTATTTTTATTTTCTGACTTTGCCGTTAAAAATCTTCTTCAGAGAAAAAAAATGGATAGCAAGAGTTACCTTTCTGAGGGCAGTGTAAAGTGATGATAGAAGTGCTTTGCTGCCTATATTTTAAGCAGTACAGCAACACATTTGCTGAAGTCAGCAGCAGCTTAATCACTGGGGTCAATCCAGGGGATCTCTGCCAACAGTAGTAGGTATTATAACCGTATGCACTTCCCACGCGAGCGTTCACAGGATCTGGGGAGAACTGGCCAGCACGTAGGAGAAAAAAACCATGAAGAAAAAGCAAAACAATCAGTCCGGAGCCATTTGATTGCAAAATTAAATGCTTGCCTCTGTGAAGAAACACTGCAGAAAATGGTAGATACATTAAAAAAAAAAATGAAAGGAAAATTGAAGGAATATCTGTACACAAATCTGCAGACTACACTCTGGCGTTTGTAAAAGCTATTAACATTTTTTTGTCTTGGAATTTAAATCTTAACTCTAATCTGAAATGCCTTGCAAGCTGCAGCATTTTGATCCCTTTACCAAGTCTAAGATTCCTTTTTGCTGCATAATGGACTATATTTGCAACTCGTGTGTTTTCCAAGCTATTGCTAAGGTCAGGAATGGGTCATAAGCAAGGTGGGAGACACACATTTCTTATTTCACATCAGGTGACTGGCAAGAGAGGGTAATATTACAAGAAAAGCTATGTGTGAGATAATATATGTGGATCAGCAGCAAAAAAAGGATGGTGTATAAAGATGTTAACTACTCTCCACTTATGTTTGTAATTTCAACAGCATTTGTCTTAGATTTTGGTGCGGTAGTGACTTCAGGTATTCAGTCTTACAGAAAGAAAAAGCACTGCTAAGGCATGTAGCTGTGTTTCTGCGTGATTTAAGTTAATGCAGGGTAATCTGGTTTGAATTACTATGCTAATTGTTATACCAAATACTTCTTGATTGATACTCATCTTCATTGCAAAATTGAGAGGATTCTTAACATGTTGATGAGGACAGAGTTCTGCAAAGTTAAATTTCATCTAATGAAATTCTGATTTTCATTTGGGGAAATTTAATTCTCGGCTTTCTTTGTGTAACCGCATTAGGAAATATTTCGCTTTATCTATTTGCTGCATTATAATGCTGCCACTCTCAAGCAAGAAGAGATTTTACTGATGGTTTCAGTGAGAACAACATTGCAGATACCTTGAAACTTCTGGATAACAGGGTCCGGTCGAGGTGGATGCTACAGAAGCATGAAATATGAACGTTTTACACATTTTCTGTTAAATCGTGTTACATTTGGTGCTGCCTTGAGAAACTTCCAGATATCCAAGTTGCAGAGGATGTAGTGTGTTATATGTTTCCTGATGGCCTCAGGACTTCCGTGTCAGCATGTCCTGGGTAGAGGGTTTGGCATTCAGCTGTTTTGTCTTGCCATTTATATGAACTGCTGAATGTATTTCATAGTTTATAGAATGCTTATATTAAAAAATACAGGAGTTTTTCCTGATTGATAAAATAAAATTTGGGGAGGTGAGAAGGGTAGGGTGGTGAAGGTATTTTGGAAACATATGTTTGGAAACACACTGCTTTAACACTAACAACAAGAAGGTACAGATTGGATGGCTTTTGAAACTTCTTTGCTTCTTCTCATACTTAAGATCTGATTAAGAGGGTTTCATTTTGATCTTTTTCTTTTGTAAGAAATAAGACCACTTGAATGAAAATGGTCTGGGTAGTAGTTGTCTTCCTTTAGGAGAAAAAGAGAACTTTTTCAAGAAGAGAGAACTTTTTCAAGAAGAATTTGCGGAATCAGAGTTTCTAACCTGTCCTCTGTGATAAACCATAAAAGCCAAATGACAGACGGTTTTAAATATAGATTTACATAAATACAAATGCCTGTACTTCAAGAGCTGTAGAGCTGTATCAGAGGTTCTTCATAAACTGTAAATTCTAGTTCATGGAAAGTGAACTTTTTTCTTTTCTTTTTGCTTTTCTCACAGATGTCAGGACGAGTGCCCCGTGGGGACATTTGGAGTACAGTGTGCTGAGACCTGCCGGTGTATGAATGGTGGGAAATGCTACCATATTAGTGGTGCATGTCTCTGTGAACCAGGATATACAGGAGAGCACTGTGAAACAAGGCTCTGCCCTGAGGGAATTTATGGTCTCAAGTGCGACAAAAAGTGTCCTTGTCACTTGCCAAATACCTTCAGGTGAGTTTTATACTCTTTAGCACAGTCTTTCTATGTGGGATATTGCAACCATCATAGAATCCTGAAAAGAAATAATTCCCATTGCTTCCAAGGACAACCTTGCAAACTACAGCAGTTAAAGATTGACAAAGAGTTTTTAGTATTTTATACCTACAGCAAGCAAGAAAGTATCAATCCAAAAGAACTTAATAAGACAAAGGCCTTTGTCTATGTTTATCATATGAATAAGTGTCTATATTATGCATCAGATTAAGTCAGGAGACCTTATATCCTCCTCTTGTATTCTGGGGTACTGTGAATCAGAAGTAATTGAATTTGAAGTCAGTGGATATATCTTCTTATGAGCCTGGTATCAGAAGAGGATTGATTTCTCTTTCTCTGTATATGCTTAAAAGAATTGGAGTATGTAATTGTTTTAATACAAAATTTCTGAGGAATTCCCAGTTATAACTGTAAATTTCATTGTCATTTAAACAGTATTACAGAAAGCAGATAAAATCTGGTGGTTAAAAATAGAATTAAAATAGTTTTCTAACTTGTCTTCCTTTTACTCTCTCTTTATTTAGGCAATGACAAGACATATTTTTGGGGTTTTCTATGCCTTTATAGATTTCATTACATTTTACTGTGTTGTCACAAAAATCCAAAAAGCAGCTATTCTGAGGTGATTTTTGGCTATGGAGCAGGAGATCAGTTAAGACAAGTGAACAGTTCTCATTGCCACCTTTTTCTTATCTCTGAGCATAGTTTTTTGTGAAATATTTCAGTCTTTGTGCATTTGCTTGCATATGATTCTGTTATTCATAGTTTGGTTAGATGAGTTTTGTGAGCTTAGTCCAAATATTTCTCTGTCACAAACTCAAAGAAACTATTTAGTATTACAGAGTACTGTTGTACATTGTATCTAAGGTGTGCTTTTCCTCATAGGTTAAACAGAAGCCTTGAATCAGAATTTAAAAGAGATGTTATAGTGCTCAGCCATGTGTATGCAAATATTTCAGACCTCAGGCGTCCATGAAAATATCTTTGTGGATTATCTGGATTGTTCAACATATCTTTCATTGACAAACCATGTGGAAGTGAAGTGGTTTTTTTTCGCTTTCCATTCAAATGTTCTGGCTGTCATGTGTTTGCACTTCTGTTTATTCCATTTACTTGAAATATGTTCTGAAAAAAATACTGTTTTATTTTTTGACATAAAATCAAGCACTTTATTCTTTGGGCAGAACATTCAAAAATAAATGGAATGATAATCCCAGCCTAACTCTCAAATTATTCGTGTAGTCCAAGTACTATTGTATTATGAATAATGGTTTAGCTGCTTTCCTGCAAATTTGTCTGCAGACTGTTGTGGAAGCTTTGTTTGACATAAATATATTACGTGGTATAGTATTTCTGATATTTCAGGGATTACTTCTGATTCATGTTCAACACAGCTGTTCCTTCATTTATACCGCTGGAAGACAGCTTGTGGTCAAATTAGATCACAAATGTTCGCATGTAAACAGCAGCATATGGTTGGTCTTTTTCTGAACGTTTTCTCCTCTGCATGACAAATCACAAGGGATTTAAGAACATTTTAGGTAGTGTGGGAGAATGTTTATCTTTAAATACATGGTAATGTGAGCAGAAAACAAAAATTTTCAGGACTTCACAAGTATATTTTTCATACATGGTGTCAGAAAATGACTGAGACCACCAAATAATAGAAATCAAATAGTATCTGGGTAATAATGTAGAAGAGAGATCTCCTCTGCAGACATCTTCCTTTATGCTTTTGACAATCTACTTGTGTCTGGGTGTCTTCAGCTGTGATTAAATGTCAGTCAGACAGGAGACATACCAGGAAATACTCTTGCCGTAAATACTCATTATCAGGAAATGCTCATTTGCCGTAATATTTGGCCTAAGAGATCTTCACCTTGTTAACCCCTTTGGCAGCATAACAACCAGGACACTGAAAAGGGGATGTGTTCCCTGCTTGGGATCAACTGTAAGTGTCCACAGGTCCGGGATTCTGCTAGGACTTCTAGCAAATAATTATCATAAAGTCATGTTTCACCTGGGCTTGTCCACTGCTTTAGAGCTTTAGTGTCCTCAAAGAGGACAATACCTCTGGCAATACCAGAGTACTTAGGTTTTAATGTATTTTCTTGGCAATCATAGAAATAATGATGAACTAAAGGTTAGTTAAAAATTAATATTTGCCAGTAAAAAATAGTGAGGTAAACAAGGAATACCTAAATTGCACTATACAAGAGTGTGTCTAGCTATTTTTCTTCTAATGCCTAAAGATGAAACATTATTACAATATGCTATAGTTTTTTTAAGAAGTTGTGTCTTTTTATTATTATATTGCAATTGAGAAAAATATAACAAGAGAGCTTTGACAATAACTCATGATTTTCAAGCTTCTATCAATTTGCATTTATGGTAGGTTCAGTTACATGTATTTCGCTGTTGTTGCTGGTTGATGGCATCTGTTGGGAATAAAAGGCCTGCTCATCATCGTTCATCGCTAGATCAGCAGCCTTTGGTGAAGGCTCTGTCAAGGGTTAGATACAGAGCTACTGGAGAGGTTTTGCACTTTTTTAAGGGTCCAGTGGGCAGCAGTAGGTAACAACCCTCTGGTGCCAAGTGTTCTTTTTGCAAACATTTATTCTCCGCTGCATCTTCTAACATACATACATCTTCCTTTTCTGTACATAAGAGGACTTGAGGTAGAGTGCAAAACAACACAGTTCTTTGTTCTCTGTGACCAGGTGACTCAACCAGTATTTCCCTTTGTTTGAAAACTTGTCAAGAATAAAACCGGAGTGAGTGTTTGCTGGCTGAGGCCAAGAGCCCATAGGAGAAGCAGTGTTTTCCTCAATGAGGAGCAGGTAGCACTGGTGAGCTGGTGTGAAGACTGTTTGCTGAGCAGATCCGTGTACCTTTGTCACATAGATCCATGCTTTAGGGAACTGCGCATTTTGAAGATCCAGTTTGCAGGAGTGAGCAAAAAAGACTTCTGTATCTATCTCTGTCAGCATTGCCCTGTTCTTTCCATACAAGAATTTTCTTAAGCATCAGTGATTCCTGGTTTCATCATTCCTTTATTCAAGCAACACCTAATAATTATAAACTGGGAAATATAGAAAGAGCAGGCTGTTCCTGTGTATTTAGCCAGAAGCACTAAGAAGGGTGTGCATTACCTCTGTGTTTCTGCAAGTGCAGCAGTTTCAGGTTAATTTCTGAGATAAATTCAAGATGTCATTCTTTTTGTTAAAGCTAAAATTAAAGCACAACATCATTTTGGATTTTTCCAAAATTTCCCTTTTTCATGGCAACTTTATATTGGATGAAGTGCTACAGAAATTATGTGGTTGTTTTAATGCCTATGTAAATCTTCTGAAATTATGTAGTCCATCTAAATCTTCCTAATATATATTGTCCACTTCTCACAAATAATCTTTTTCTCTATATGAAGTAAGTCTATATTGTAAGGTAATGTGAACAAAAGGCAAGGATTAAAAGCAGATGTACCAGCAAAATCTCTCAACTTCTCTTTACTTCCCTATCTTAATATATAAATCCTATTGCCAATTAAGCTAACTGCATGAGGACCCATCAAAAAAGCTTCAGAAGTGCTCCAGCTTCCTACCTCTAATTGCAAATCAGTGAATACTAATTTTGGTGTCAATCAATAAATGTGCAAGTATGCCTTAGTAACACTCACTGGGGGGCACAGAATATCAATGCCTCTGCCTCATAAGCAAGGCTTGTTCGTGCACATGGTCTTCCCTTCTTCTTATAATAAATAAAAAAATAAAAACAACCCCTGGATTTATTTCTTAAAACAACACTATTAATAATTTTATTTTAAGATATCTTCCCATTCAGATTCTAGTGACTACTCTGTTGTGGATTGAAAAGTCTTTTCATATTCCCTGAGTCATTCCATTGATAGAAAACATAGGAGTTGGACGTCAAATGCCTTTGGATATGTACAGGAAGAAATTAGGAACAGAGGGCAAATCTAATTCTCATAATGTGCTTTCTTAATGTAGCATGTACTTTATGTAAGAATAAACAACACAGTTATGAGCACTGTGTATTTGGAATGTTTTCCACCTATGCATTCCAAACTGTCTCTGTTGCTGTTTAGTTGAAAAGATTAAGACTTTTCCTGTCAGTTTTATATAAACCAGCACAGGACCATTAAAAACAGTTTTTAATACATTAAAAAAAAGGGTTTTCAAATTCTTGTCATGTTGCAGTGTGTGGAATGATATATAGACAGCAAAAAGTAAAAAAAAAAGAAAAAAAAAAAAGGAGATTCTGTATCTTTCTAAATAAAGTTCTCCTTGATCAGCAGTACATTGTTGGTTGGTTGTATTTGGCAGTAAGAAATTCTTAATTTGACAAGAGCAGCCCTGGCGTCCAGGAGCAGTTGCAGTTAATGTTGCATTCTGTTGTTGTGCTGGAACTATTTCCAAGAGTATCATTATTCCTTATGCACCTAAAAGTGCAATAAGAGCTTTTTGGAACTTTGAAATGGTTAGAAAAGCACTTGATTTCATAAACAGACCCCCAGAAAGAGTCAGCAAATCTTGCAAAATTAGCGTGTTGTCATGGGTCATTTAATGCGTCTGGACAAAGGCACATTTTTTCCAGCACGCTTAAAGGAACTGCACTTCAATCAGTGGCAGGAGACGATCTTTAAACAGTCTTCCCATTGTAGATATATTGGATTTGGATATTAAGACCTTCCTTTGGTGAGAATTAAGCAAGTGCTTTGTCTGCCAGAGGGCTACAGAGTAGCCCATTGTGTCCGCTTTTCCAGCACATACATCTTTGCGCAGCTGATGATGTCCATTTGTTACGAGGCAACAGCTGGCCGGCTGGGCGCTCAATGCGGCTGCTGTTCCAGGTAGGGACAGCTGGGCTGCCCCAGGTATGGCCAGCACAGGGGAGATGCTCTCCGAAAGGTTGCTGGGCCTCGCGGTGTGTGCCTGACTTCCTCCCCACGCAACTGATGCGGTGATGTTCCTGGAGAGGTGCCAGGTGGACCTTTATTCAGCCAAAGTTTTCATGGAAAGAGCATGTGCATCACTGAATGTTGTGCTGTCATTTTAGCAAAGTGTGTGCCCAGGGCAATACATGGCTTTACTTCATTGGTGTGCAAAAAGAGAGATATTTTGAGAATTTAAATTTTCATCATTTGCTAAGTATAATTATTATTCATTTTACAGTCACTAGAACTATCTTACAGATAGGATTGCTTGCTTTAGTTTGCTTGCTTGTTTGTTTGTTTGAATCTAGCCAAAGTACTACATTTCCCACCAGAAGATTTTGTTTTGTATGCTTCTACTCTTTCTCATATTAATTGGTATAGGTATATATGTATAGTCCTATGTTTTGTGTTCTGAGGAAAGGAAAATATTTCTGTACATTATATGCTAGACACTTTTTGCAGCCTATCTATAACAGCATTTTGTTCTCTGGACAAAAAAAAGAAAAAAAGTTTTGGTGTCGTATTTTGTCTTGAATTACTTATCTTTTCATCCCGTCTTGGCAGCTGTCACCCAATGTCTGGGGAATGCTCCTGCAAGCGAGGCTGGTCTGGGCTCTACTGCAACGAGACGTGTTCACCAGGATTTTATGGCGAGTCTTGTCAGCAGATTTGCAGCTGCCAAAATGGTGCCGACTGCGACAGTGTGACTGGAAAATGCATCTGTGCCCCTGGATTTAAGGTAAATGAATCTCACTTTAACCATCCTTTCTCTTTCTTTTTTTTTCTGACTCCCCTGCCTCTAACTAAGTGCAAAGTTCTTCAAGATGCTGTGTGTCCTTTCTCTACTTAAGTGAAGGACAGTGAGGAAATGCAGGTCCCACTTCACAGGGTCACAGAATCACAGAATGGTTAAGGCTGGAAGGGGCCTCTAGCGATCATCTAGTCCAACCTCCCTGCTCCAGCAGGGACACCTAGAACACATGGCACAGGGGTGTCCAGGCAGGTTTTGATGATCTCCAGAGAAGGAGACTCCACAACCTCTCTGGGCAGCCTGTTCCAGAGCTCTGTCACCCTCCCAATAAAGAAGTTCTTCCTCAAATGAAAATGGAACTTCCTGTGTTTCAATTTGTACCCGTTACTCGTTGTCCTGTCACTGGCCACCACCAAGAAGAGCCTGGCCCCTCTCTACATTCTCCTTTAGATATTTGTACATGTTGATAAGATTCCCTCTCAATCTTCTCTTCTCCAGGCTAAACAGGCCCAGCTCGCTTAGTCTTTCCTCATAAGATAGATGTTCAAGCCCCTTTTTATATTTGTTGCTTTTTGTTGGACCCTCTCTAGAAGCTCCACGTCCCTCTTGTACTGGGGAGCCCAGAACTGCCCCCAATACTCCAGGTGCAGCCTCACCAAAGCTGAGGGATCTCAGCTGAGGAGAGCTGAGGGAGCTGAGGGCAGGATCCCCTCCCTCCACCTGCTGGCAACGCTCCTCCTGATGCAGGCCAGGATCCCATTGGCCTTCTTGGCCACCAAGGCACACTGCTGCCTCATGGTTAACTTCTTGTCAACCAGGGCTCCCAAATCCCTCTCCACGGAGCTGCTTTGAGCAGGGCAACCCATAATCTGTCCTGGTGCCTGTGGTTATTCCTCCCCAGGTGCAGGACCCTGCACTTGTCCTTGTTGAACCTCATGAGGTTCCTCTCTGGCCCAGCTCTCCATCCTGTCCAGGTCTCTCTGAATGGCAGCACAGCCCTTGGGAGTGTCAGCCACTCATCTGCAAATTTGCAATTTGGGCACTCTCTGCCCTTGTTCAAGTCATTGATGAACAAGTTGAACAGCTTGGGCCCAGCACTGATCTGTGGGAGACAGCACTGGGCACAGGCCTCCAACCAGACTCAGCCCCATTTATCACCAACCTTTGTGCTCTGCCATCCAGCCAGTCCTCAATCCACTTCACTACCCCCTCATCCAGTCCACACTTCCTGAGCTTCCTAATGAGGATGTTATTGGAGACTGTATCGAAAACCTTGCTAAAGTCAAGGTAGACAACATCCACTTGGTGTACTGTAGCATAAGGATCAGAAAAAGGCAATATGTGTGATTAACTTTCAGTCCTGGAATAAAACTATTAAAGTCTGTATTCTTTTTTTTTTTTTTTCCTTTTTTAATACTTTATAAGGGAATAGTAAGACCTAGCATAACCTAGCATATGCAATAATGATGTGAATAAGATGAGGAACTAGGAAACTTGTGTGTAGGTTTCGGTTATTATTGCATCAATTCCTTATGCTCCATCCAGAGATGCCTTAGACAAGATGATGTTTTTTATAATTTAGTTCACACTTTTAATTGTTTTTTACACACCTTTGCTGTTACCTACACATTGGATGCTAATAACATATTGTAGAAAATATTTTTAATATTACTCCTCTTTAAGTGGTAAGTGCTGTGCAAACTTCTACCATGTTATGTTTTAAAAAAAATCCCTGACTGTTATTTTCCATTGAATTGGTACTTTATATTAGATTTTGCTGTCATAAATCGCTTCTTCATTAGTTAAAATTCTCACCCTTGGGCTAACCAAGTGCTGTTAGATATGTGACATGCGCTTTCCTAGCAACTAGGCTAAAACTAATGCTTACTGTAATCTTAAAGAGCATGAAGAGCTCTGCAAAAAGCTTTCCCTTAAATTCAGGATGATTTGATGGCAACTTAAAACAGTTTTGCACTGTGGACTTTCTGGTCCCCAGCCTAGAAGTCAGACCTCCTAAGTCAGTCTTCACAGTCAGTCAATCTTAGATGCAAGTCATTTGTCAGTTATTGTTTTATTGTCGGAACCTCCTAAAATAGCTTTGCAAATCTAATTTTGTATAATTCAGGGTGCTGACTGTGGTACTCCTTGTCTTCCGGGAACATATGGAGTAAATTGTTCTTCTGTGTGCAACTGCAAAAATGAAGCCATCTGTTCACCAGTGGATGGTTCTTGTACCTGCAAAGCAGGTAAGAATATTTTCAGATTAACTCTGAAATTTCTATAATCATAAAGGCAAAGCAAGTTTGTAGTAGAGAAAAGAAACTTAGTAAAAACCAGACAACCTTGCAAGCCATGCCAGTAGCTACTTCCTACTTCTGCTGCTCAGGGAGGTGACAAATGGGAAAACATCTGCTCAGGGAAGAGCACATGTACCTCGTGTTTGCTCTGTGCACTTCACAATAAGATGGATGCCATGGCTGGGTGGATTACGAATATTTACCTTCAGACAGGATGCCAGACTTTGCCAGACTTGTCTATCAGACAGACTTTGTTCTTGTGGAAGTGCCAGGAGCTGGTAAAGTGGCTACTGATGTGCAATGGATTTGATGGCAGCCTTCCCAGTGAAAACACTGCCTTGCTGCCTCTCAGTCCGCAAAACAGTCGGACTCTCAGTCCTTCTTCTGCCATCCTCGCCTGCTTCAGCATTGCAGAGATGCAGTTTTCTACCTGCCAGTTTAATACTTGTGTTGATACCTATATGGTTTTCAATAGAATACACTTTTCCTTAATGATTCTATGACAAACTTGCATGCCTGCCTTCCCAACCTCGTGGGTCTTTGTGCCATCACCATCCACAGGGCCATCCCATGTCTCCTTCAGAAAATTTCTGCATCTTCCGGTCTTAGTGCAGATGAACTCAGCCTCCTCAGCTCTTCTGCCTACTGCTCTCTACTCACCACTAGATGGTTGGTATATGCTCCACCTGAACCTATATGTCCCTGTATACCTTTTGGAAGCAAGTGCCAGTTAAGGTGTTGGCAGAAGCTGCACTAGCTTAGCCACCCTGCAGCACAGGTTCTGCCAAGATGCTTTTCCATGTAAAGATCTACAAGTCCATGTGCAGCCCATTCAACCTAGACTATAATACCAAGTTCCATGGAGAGTTACACTCTTGAAATATAAAGATTGAGAACCTGTTGTTCTCTTGTTTCTTCCTCTCTGTGGGAAAGGTCAAAAGCATCTCTCAGCTGTGATGCTGGATTGCTGAGAAGAGAGAGGGCAGCGAACATTCCTGAGTGAATCCCATGCCTACACTGTGTTACAAACACCCCCTTCACGCCCTCCAAAATACATTTAATGAAAATACAGGAAGGCTGAGTGTGACAGAGAAGTGGTCGAGTTACCTAGGCAAATGGGCACTGAATAAGCCAGGGATTGATACTGTTAAATCAGTCTGGTAGCAACTCTGCAGGGTTTGCAGCTTCTCCTCCCATCAGCTGCAACAGAGCAGATGTAACTCTGTTGAGTGTCTTTGCTCAGTAGCTAGACTGGGAGGAGAAAAACTGTTCTCCTGAGCTGTGCATAACCCTATCTGCTTGTACGTGATGCAGATTTTAATCATACTAAGATGAAAAGGGACTGCAAATAGAAAAATGGATTTATTAGGCTAAAATCAAACACTCGTCATATAAAAATTACTGTTGGATCCAGCCACTAAATCAAAAGCAATGACATAAGGTCTCCCTGAAGAGATAGGGATATTACCTGCATATGGAAAATATCTCAGATGTCCAGCATTTTAAAGGCTGATTGGACACCACTGAGCCAGTGAGAAAAATCTCATTAGTTTAAATGAAATGAGGATTCCTTTTGTTTTCATCTGTTTCATATAACTATATGTCTTCCCTGCTTCACTTCCTCCTTCAGAAAACCCTACTTCTTCATTTTGAATTAATAATCATATTACTGTTCAGTCTTCCTGATGCATTAGGAACAAGCTCTAGCTCTGAAGAAAACATGTTTGTGTGGGTGGGTTAGTGCATGGTAAGAGAATATACCCCATCTGTCATAGGCACATTCCAAATCTTGTTATCCTTTGTGGAATTGCCTCTTTTTGTGATGCTTATATTATGGGAAACTATTCAAGGAGAGATAGATGGAAACTTATAAATCTGAGAAAATATTTCATTTTTCTACCTACGGAAGTGTAGTGTTTTTTTCCTGAAGTGACCTCTAAATTCTGAATTTATCAATCCAGGGCATGAGGCAGATTCATTTCACTGCATGTGTTTTGGATAGCCTATTGATTAGGCTCAGCGCAGAATTATTTTTCCCCTCACTTAACTGTAAACAGAGTACAAAATTAGAAACTTGGCTTTTGTCATTGTTGATGATAACATATGACTCATTCACTTGGTTTCTCTCAAGCCCAATAGATGATCAAATGTTTGAAAACCTATTTACATTTCTGTCTATCTAGTGCTCAGGCTGTGAATCATTTCTATCAGTCATAGTGGTGAATGCAGCTTTTGAAAACATTTTCCATTACTTTTTTTTTTTTTTTTTTGGATTTGCAAAGGAGAACAGAAACAGTCTAAAAGATTTCTGGGTCCTTGTAGAAATCTAGCTTATGCACTATTTCAGCATTATGTTTTCCTTATGCTTCTTTCTTTCTTTCTTTCTTCCTTTCTTCCTTTCTTCCTTTCTTCCTTTCTTTCTTTCTTCCTTTCTTCCTTTCTTCCTTTCTTCCTTTCTTCCTTTCTTTCCCTTCCTTCCTTCCTTCCTTCCTTCCTTCCTTCCTTCCTTCCTTCCTTCCTTCCTTCCTTCCTTCCTTCCTTTCTTCCTTTCTTCCTTTCTTTCCCTTCCTTCCTCTTTCTTTCTTTCTTTCTTTCTTTCTTTCTTTCTTTCTTTCTTTCTTTCTTTCTTTCTTTCTCTCTTTCTTTCTTTCTTTCTTTCTTTCTTTCTTTCTTTCTTTCTTTCTTTCTTTCTTTCTTTCTTTCTTTCTTTCTTTCTTTCTTTCTTTCTTTCTTTCTTTCTTTCTTTCTTTCTTTCTTTCTTTCTTTCTTTCTTTCTTTCTTTCTTTCTTTCTTTCTTTCTTTCTTTCTTTCTTTCTTTCTTTCTTTCTTTCTTTCTTTCTTTCTTTCTTTCTTTCTTTCTTTCTTCCTTTCTTTCTTTCCGTCTTTCCGTCTTTCCGTCTTTCCGTCTTTCTTTTCCTCTATTATTTTTCGCTGAAATTTCAGTTACAACCATACCACTGACTTGTCAGCACTAAATACTGATGGAAGAATTGTGAAAGCAGCAGCACAAGCATAGGGAAAACACCCCTATTTTTTTCAGGCTGTCCCTTAAAACTTTCAGGATAGTTAACTGCTTCCTAGTGAAGTTTCAAGGTGTCTATGTTTTCCTTTCAGGTTTCCCATCAATTGCTTTCAAACGTTGGCAGCTATTTGCAATGTGTGTGCTGTGCACAGCTGTTACAAGATGCTCAAGGGCACCTTTGTGTGAATTCAGACAAGCCTTCATCTGTGGAGGATAGTAGTGTCCTGTAGTTAATGTTAGCCTGATATTATTGTGAATCTCTGCAAGATTTTAAATGGGAGGTAGAAGAAAACCTGTCTGTAGTGAAGAATGGTGGAGGAGTTGATTAATTTGTCACTTTAATTGTTATTTTTGGCAGGTTGGCATGGTGTAGACTGCTCGATAAATTGTCCCAGCGGTACCTGGGGACTTGGCTGCAACTTGACTTGCCAGTGCCTCAATGGAGGGGCTTGCAATGCTCTGGACGGAACCTGTACCTGTGCCCCTGGGTGGAGAGGAGAAAAATGTGAACTCCCTTGCCAGGTAATTTCATATGTTTCACTGAGCATCACGTACAGGGTATGGGGCAAAGAGAAGCTCGTGCGGTTCTTCTGGGTTCATGAGGCAAAGTCTCCTAAGGAGCTTTTCCTCTGGTTGGTGTCCGCTCTCAGTTGGCGTTCAAGATCTGTGACATGCCTCAAGAAATTTTCTGGAAGAGTTCCACTGTGTGAATGTAGGCAAGATGACCATCCAAGAAATGCCTACACAAAAATAAGTTTCAAAGATGAGTATTTTTTGTGCTTTTACCCTCAAAAGCCTGACCTTGAACATTTCACCAGCTGCTTTAGAATGTGTTGAAAAACTTATTACCAGGTTTTTCCCTCTCTTTCAGCTGCTAATCAGAAATAAAATGCTATCCAAATTGCTCCCATGAAGCTACTTTAGATGGAACACATGGGTGAAAAATGTAAGAAAAATATTCCACATCTAGCAAAATGATTCTAATAAATTTATATCTGCAGCAAAGCATGAATGACAAACTTTCCTTTTTGGTTGGATATGTAGGCCCCCTTATCACCTGATCCTGTTTCAGAGTGTTGCCTTGTGTTAGGATTTTGGCTTCTCTTATTTCTCAGACTTTGAGAAACACATAGATTAGAAATCACTGCACAGGCAAAGACATGCTTCTAATTAGTTCAGCTCCATTTTGTAATATGTAGTTTAGAGAAGCCATTAAAAACACATAATTTCAAAATGTAAAAAAAGTATAATTGAAAAATAATTTGCATAATTATGTAATTGTTTTCTTTGGAATATATTTCATAAACAAAAAATGAAATATTCTGTGTGAAACTGGGGCCTTCCAGCACCCATTTCTTCCCACAATGACTTGAATTTTCTGGAAATATTTTAACAAACTTCATATTTTAAAAAACTTATTCCTTCTCCCTGGCCCTTTTCCTCTCTATTTCTTCCTTTCACATTTGCAAAACTATCCATACAGTAGTTATTGGTCTAACACAATTAACCCAAATGGATTACCTGAACTGAACAGGGAGACTGTAATTCCTCACCCATGTCATATACAAGCTTTTAACAAACATTGTTGAGCAATGACATGGTAGGAGCAGCCAAATTACAGCATAGGATTGAAGGCCACACCTTTGTTTTGAATGGAAGTCTGATGTTTTGCACTGCTCTCAGAATATTCAGAAGCAATCTTTTCCAGGGTGTTATGCTTTCAGTTTTTAGTTATGGTACTATATTCACTGATACAGAAAATGTGTCAAATCATTCTGGAAAGCCAGTAAGAATACTATCACTCCCTATTTATACAGTTTTTCCAACAAAAGCATGAGTGCATCTTCAACAGAAATCATATTTTTTAGGCAGGTTTGTTTACCACTTAGTGCCTGATTCTGATAAGATCTTCAGATGATGAAATTTTCTAATCCATTAGCTCTTCCAGAACTGGCATAGTAAAAGAGCAAGGTATTGTTTCATGGCATTTGTCTCACTCTTTCAATTCTAGGAAAACAATGCTTATAGTACATTTCCATATCAAATACCTCAGTGTGCTTCTTCTTGCATGTGTGTCCCCCCTCTCTCTCTCTTTCTCTCTCTATCAAACAATAACCAAAAGGTTTTATGTATTTTCAACACATTTTTTGCCACAAAATTCCAGAGCAGCAAACAGAGAAGTACTTGAGATATGTTCTATGACATCTGCATTTTTTTCTTCATTGAACCACAGTTGCTGGCAATTTATTTAATCAGCATATTTCAATTTGTTTCAGTACACTTAGAAAATTAATATTACTGCCCAATCACTTTAATATGTTATTAATGTTAATAGTCTATTACTGCCCAATCCGTTGGACAAAATGTACAGCAGACTATAATTATCTCTTTTCAGTATTATATTTAAGGATTTCTTGTATTTCAAAATCTGATCTGGTGTATCTGATCTGATGTATTTTTTTTTTTTGGTGTTTAGTGGATTATTGAGACCAGCAGAACGCTCCTTGTTCTTGAGCAGTGTATGATTTTGTTCTCTTAAGACTTGAAAAAGTGTGATTTGAATAGCAAAATTCTGAGGAACTCTGTAGAAATGTAGGCATGAACCTCAAAGAACAGCAGATGAATTTTGATACAGGTTTTATTCCAATTTTTAACATGACTGTGACTATTTTTTACCCTTGAATTTAAATGATTTGGCTATGTCAGGTTTTAAACCTTATGTGCTTTCTTCTGTTTTCTTTGGTATAAGTAGTCTCCAAAACATGATCATATTCCCAGGTCTGGTGTTCCCAAGATTTTCTTTTAGCTCTGACAAGCTTGCTATAATTTCACGTTAGTGTTGCACTTTGTCTTCTTTTGAGAGAACAGTTTTAAATTCATACTCTGTACAGACCAGGTTCTTGGATTCATTTCATACAGTATTGCTCCTAAAATGTATGTGACAACTTACTAAGAAGTACAGAAGTAAGATTCAAATATTTAGATATATTTGAGTGAATGAAAGAAAATGTAGACTATTATAATTTACTAGAAGCCAGAATTGTTTTGCTGAAAGTAAGCTGGTTATGGATTCAGGAGAGATTGACAGTCGGTTTGTGAGGCAGGACTTCAAATCTCAATTTCTCATTTCGGCATTTTTGGTCCCCAGGATGGTACGTATGGCATGGGCTGTGCTGAGCGCTGTGACTGCAGCCACGCAGATGGATGTCATCCAACCACTGGTTACTGCCGCTGCCTACCAGGATGGTCAGGTACAAAAGAGATTGTTGAGAAGGTTGATGAGAGATTTCCAGTATGATGGGAACAGTTGTTAACTTTCATTTGTTGGGTCTAAGAGGGGTAAGTGGGGTTGGAAGGAGAAAGGCAGCTGTTCTGTGGGTTCTTGCATCCCTTCCTGGGATCATGGGCACCGCAATTCTTGTTGGGGTCTGAGAGTCTTAAAACTCAGGCACCTCCACGAGATGGTTCTTAATGAAAATGGGAAATAACTGCAGATATGCAGGGTCGTGCTGGCAGCCTTGGTAAGGAAAGTATCTCTTTCAGGAACCTGGAAAGCTTTGATTAGGCAGCAAAAAGACACTAACTCCTGCAGAAGTTGTAAGTTTAGTTTCTCAGAAACTTTCGCAAAAAAAATTTGCTCTGCGCATATTTTGTTCTGTATGAAAAACATTTTTTTTCACGTAGCTTCTCTGACATATGTAACATGTTCATCAAAATTGTGTTTGATGCTGCTTTTGAATGATCTCGTTGGGGGAAAACAAGATTTAAGAAAGAGAACAACACAGTTAAGCTAAGAAGAAGGGCAGGCTATTAAGATAATGCCCCCTTTACCTGTAGAAGGTAGTTTTTCTTCCCACATGGATCTCTAAGCTCGAACTACTAGAAAAACATTTCCATCTTCAATAACTGTCCTTACTTCATCTTGTAAGTTTATTTTTTGGTCTATTCTGCACTTTGTATCTCACTACCGTACTATATTATGGCTAGGGTATGGTTTCATGTCCCCAGTATTTATGGAATGATTCTGTTTGGTAGGGAAAAGTCAGCATGAAGAAGCACACTTTAGGTGAAGCAAATATGTGCCTGCTGTGGTAGGAAAGGAGTTTGTTTTGTTATTTCAGTTACAGTCCAGCAGTATTTATCATCTCACTCATTTATAAGCTAACATTTTCAGAATTGACTTACCGTCCATGAAATAAGTTTTTTTTGTTTGTTTTGTTTTGTTTTTCCCTCTGGTGCTTCCAGGCATATTAGATGAAAGTGAGTAATCTATAGCAAGTGATTAATTCGACAAATTTAGTGAAGTATTGTGCTCACAAAAAGTTCGCCAAGGTCCTCAGATATAATCCCTGTTGATTTTTTCCCTAAGATTTGATTTCCTTTAAGTATATATATATTTTAAAGTTTTGTAATGTCTGGTCAGAGACATTTTGCTCCAAGTATTTAAATTTCAGGTTGATTGAATGTAATTGGTCACAGCTCACATGGTGTTATTTCTACTGCCTGTTTGGGTGAACGTGACTTTTATGATTATGAGTGTGGGAAAAATCTGAGGAGGATACGAACATAGGCAGGAAAGTTTCCTGCTTTGCCTTGGAACACAACCACCATTTCTCGCCTGTGTAATTTGTTGTATATTCAGCTTTTGTTAGGTTCTTTGAAGCAGCCTGTCTCCCTGTTGTGACCCTATTCAGTGTGAAAGAGGGCTTCCACTGAATGCAGTCACCTAACTGAGCTAGATATTTGTTGATTTTATTCTCTTCCCGCAAGGTGCAGCATGACTGAAACTCAGGCATTCAAATGTCCCTGGGAAATGGGGGACACAAGAGTGCAAATATAAATAAAAGGCATCTGAGTGAATTCTGAAAAAAAATACTATTTGCATTATCGCATCTAGTATTGTTTCTAGAGACACTACTTTGCCTTTTTATGTTATCTTGTTACAGAGTTTACTGCCTTTATAACTGTTTCCCTCATTCTCAGGTAGTCTCAGAAGGGCTACTAATAAGATGTTTAAGGGACTGAAACATCTCTCATGAGGAAAGTCAGAGAGAGCTGGGACTCTTCGGTCTCCATAAAAGAAGGTTGAAAGGGGGGATCTTACCAATATATATCTGCAGGGAAGGTCAGACTCTTCTCAGTGTTGCCCAAAAATAGGATGAGAGGCAATGGGATGCAGTGGGCAAAAACTGAAATACAGGAAGTTCTGTCTGAAGATGAGAAAAATCTTTTTTACCATGAGGATGACAGAGCACTGCCACAGGTTGTCCAGAAGGTTTGGAGAGTCTCCTTCCTTAGAGACATTCAGAAGCCATCAATGGGCAACATGCTGTGGGTGACCTTGCTAGAGCAGTGGGACTGGGCTAGGTGATCTCCAGATGACCCTTTCAGCATCAACCATTCTGTGAGTGTGTTTACATGTGTGAACATACTTGCTACAACTTCTGTTTGAATCTAATCAAAATAAAATTTCCTAAGCTAGTAAACTTACTGAATAAAAATAACCATGTAAAAGCATGTGAAGAGTTGCTTGAATAGCTTTGGTGCATAGAGTCAGGTGTTCGCAAGTTCTCTGAATACTGTTCAAAATAAGTCTTGTCTTCCAGCAGTGAGACAAATAATCAGAATGACCAATTGTATGTAAATAAACTTCTTAAAGCAGAATAAAACAACTATGACCCAGGCAGTGTAGTGTATCTAACCAAAGATGTGACTGAGGACTTTAAATAATACTATTTATCTTGACTACACTTTAATTCAACTGAGGTAATGAAATGGAAGGAGTATTCTTGACTTTAATGAAGACTCGTTCTTTTCTTCATATTTAAAAAGGAAAAACATTTCAGTAAAGAGACAATGCATGATTATTGATAAGCTTGAGTTATTCGTCTCCGGACGGTGTCATCAGAACGGTAAACATATCAGAGACTAGTTTCAACACGTTGGTGTCTAGATGCCTAGACACACAATAAGACATAAACAGGATAGTTAACTTTGTACCCAATGTCTGGAAAAATCCTCCTCCCACACTTCATATGTCAGAGTAATCTGACCCACCAGGAATCTGTCTTTACTTATGTAGTGACTTATATTTGGAAGGGTTTAAAAGTAAAAAAAACCTCTAGAAACAGGTTCTCAAATAGCTGTACTGTAACATTACATTGCAAAGATAGCATTAGACTGTAGGATTAAGAAGGCTTATTGTATACATATTTGTATGCACAATAGGTTAAGCAGGTGGGGAATTTGTGAAAATAAAGTATTACCGTATAATAAGTGATGTTAGATTAGATTTGTTAAAGTAGTTATCTGACTTGCTTGGCTTTGGTGGTTAATAGTACTTACCAAAATAAAATGAATAAAAATACATGCCCTTGGGTCACTCCAATGCTAATCTGACCCAAATTAAGGATTTCTAATGAACATTTAGAGGGGTACATTTGAGGAAGCTTAAGAATGTAAACCGTGAGTCTCTCTTCTTTTTTGACATGAATGAGGTGATGAATCCATTATGAATTTCCCCAAATGTTTTGATGCACCGAAGTTATATATATTTTCTAAAAGGATACTTTGAGTGTAGTATTTTCTTTAGATCTAGCAGCTTGCACTTTCCCCAGGGAATTTCATGAAGGGCTTTGGTATATAACTTTGCAGAAATAAATTGTAGGTGGCAATTTTTCCTGTGCGGGACGACACAGTTGTGCCATAATTTGGTGGAGGGAGGGAGACAAGGAACACACTGCATGGGACCCTAACCTGGTACAGTGCACACTCGTCCTGGAAGTAAAGAAGAGGCTTAAGGCTTCTGTGCTGCCATTCAGAGAGACCTAGACAGGTTGGAGAGTTGGGCAGAGAGGAACCTCAGGGGGTTCAACAAGGGCAAGTGCAGGGTCCTGCACCTGGGGAGGAATAACCCCAGGCACCAGGACAGATGAGGGGTTGACCTGCTGGAAAGCAGCTCCACAGAGAGGGATTTGTGAGTCCTGGTTGACAACAAGTTACCCATGAGGCAGCAATGTGCCCTCGTGGCCAGGGAGGCCAATGGGATCCTGGATCCTGCATCAGGAGGAGCGTTGCCAGCAGGTGGAGGGAGGGGATCCTGCCCCTCTGCTCAGCAATGGTGAGGCCGCACCTGGAGTATTGGGGGCAGTTCTGGGCTACCCAGCACAAGAGGGATGTGGAGCTGCTGGAGAGGGTTCAGCAGAGAGCAACAAAGATGATTAAGGGACTGGAGCAGCTATCGTATGAGGAAAGACTAAGTGAGCTGGGCCTGTTTAGTCTGGAGAAAAGAAGGCTGAGAGAAGATTTGATCAACATGTTCAAGTACCTGAGGGGTGATTGTAGGGAGGATGGGGCCAGGCTGTTCTTCGTGGTGGCCGGTGACAGGATGAGGGGTAATGAGTGCAAGTTGAAACGTAGGAAATTTAATCTCCATATGAGGAAGAACTCTTGACTGTGAGGGTGAGAGAGCCCTGGAACAGGCTGCCCAGAGAGGCTGTGGAGTCTCCTCCTCTGGAGATCTTCCAAACCTGCCTGGATGCCACCCTGTGCCACGTGGTGTCCCTGTGCTTTAGGTGTCCCTGCTGGAGCAGGGGGGTTGGACTAGGTGATCTCTAGAGGTCCCTTCCAATCTCAACCACTCTGTGATTCTGTGATTCTTAAGCTGGCAAAAGAGTTATAGCTGAGTAGCTTAAGGCAGCCTAACTGACAGACTACCCTTTGATTTGGTGTAAAGATTCAGCTGCATTGAGCATTAAGACACAAATAAGATGCCATATAGTTTAGTTTTTGAAATAATTCTTTCCTTCTTTTTGAATATGCATGTTAATTTTTGCTCTTCGTTTATAAACAAAACTGCAAATTCTATTATGTCATGCGTGATCATAAAACTCAATAAGTAATTAGAATTAATCCTTTAAAAAATTACACTGTTGTTCTGTTCTCTACTGTTACCTAAGAGCATACTTGCATCTTTCACTCAAAAAAAAAAACCCAAAGTTGTTTTGCTTGTAGGACTCCCATTGAAGATTTCTCTGTGATTTTTACCAACAGTGCTCATTACAGAGCAGTTTTTAATTTTTCTTCGAAAAGTGAGAGTTAACACTGTTGGCTTTTCCTGGCAGTCTCACAATTCAAACATGTTCCAGGAGCTGCATGACATGATGGTACAAATGAGGAAAGTCCGCCCACACTGAGGGTGATGTTTGCCCCAAAACATCCTTTATCATTTTAACTGTAATTTTAATTAACTTCTCTTAATTTGGTATACTTGCAATAGTTGAACAGTGGAAAAGAGGAAGAAGCATTAGAGAGTCATAAAGCAGAAGAACGGTGTAATAAACTTTTTTCTCCTCCTAGATAGTTAAGTCTCTTTAATGATAGTTAAATCTCTCCTAGTAGTTTATACTGTAATTGAGAGATGCCTAAAAAATTAGAGAATTTATATCCTCGCAAACCAAGATTTCCCATTAAGTCACTGTAAGAAGAGCCAAGGTTTTCCTTCGGATGCTTGGCTTATTAGTGGTAAAACATTACTCCTGTGCTTTGTTGGACATGGTTTTCTTGGATCTTTCAGTTCTTGCAGAAATGCCATGTCACACTGATTGTAACTTTAAATATCAATTGAGAGGTTATATGATGCCGGAGATTACAAAATACCACCGGTCTGCTGTCTGTACCAAAACAACAGCTTTGTTTTATGGAAAAGACAGATGCAGTAGCATGAGCCTGCGTAACCCCAGCGCACAGAGCGGCTCCATGTGTCCAACACAGATTGGGTGTTGGTGGCTTTTCGCTGAGCTGGCCACCTGCTGGCGCTGGTCACGCTGTCCGGCCCTGGATGCATTGTTCCTTCAAGGAACTGCTGTGCCATCCCACATGCTCCTGACATGATATCCAAAAAGCACCTTTGCTGCTGGATTGCCCACCGAGAGACTTGCCCCCGCCTTGCCCGTGTAAATATGTTGGTTCCCTAGGGAGCGTGGACAAGAAGTCTAGCTTTTAATGTGAATATGGGGGGCAGTTTTCATGCTGTGTACAAGAAAAAAAGATATAAAAGGTCTTCCTCAGCTTAATGCTGACAAATGATCTGCCTCTGAACAGCACATAGGGTGCTAATGCCCAGTGCACCTGAGCCGATCCCCTTGCTGTCCTAGGCTGGCTGCTGGGATCCGAGGTTTCCCTCTACTGCTGCTGATTTCTGCCTTGGGAGCATGAATGTTCAGAATGGCACAGAGTGAAATCACATGTGGACCCGGTGGCGTGAGAAAATGCATATTTACTTCCCAAAATGAGGGAGACAGGTTCTGTATTATTTAGTAAGGGTGCTGGCCTGTCCTAAGATAGGACTTCATTGTGTCTGTTCTATTGCTATGCATTGTGATGAGTCTTCATGATGGGGAAGGAAATATTTTTAAGGACAATTCTAAATTGGTAAATTGAATACATTTGTTCTTTACCTGCCAAGAAGGCAAGAAAAGGAGAATATTATTTTCTTGTGGTTACCTGAAAGGTACTAGGTGAGAAAAAAAGTATCACTGAACTGGATAATAGTGTGCAACAGCAATACCACTTTGGATACGATCTTTGGGAAGAGAACAGGATTATCTCACAAGTGATTTTTCTACTAGAAATTATAGATACTGCAGTTTCTTCAAACTCTGACACAACGCAGTTTTTGTATGGGAGTTTTTTTGTAGCCGGCTTCCTACAAAAGCTCCCAGGCAGAAGCTCTTCTGCTCTAGTCCTGCGGCAGTGAAGAAGCAACAGTCTGAACTTCTGGAGAAAAATCATGGATCTTTTCATTAGCAACTTAATTTGAGACATTTATATCTATTCTTCCAGCACTCTTCAGCTTAAGAGTGAGGCCTCTTCTTCCCTTAAGGCAATGAGAGCATTTCTAAATAATGCCTCTGAAGTTTTGCACCTCTTTCCCAAGCTGCCTCACTCACCTTCACCAAGCCTTCCCCTATCAGCAGTCCTAGCTTCCTTCAGCAGAAACATTCTGGTGTTTACCACAGCTTTCCTCAAGTAGTTAAATTTAAAAGGAAAGAACTTGGAGCGTAATGGAATTTTATCCTTGATTTTAATGAGATCAAGATTTCTCCAAGTTTTGAGGGCCAGATTCTCCTCTGGTTTATGCTGCTACATGAGAAGTACAGCCATATAAAAACAGGCTGTAATTCTGAGACTGTACTGGAAAGTTCCATGTGCCATGAAGACAAATTATATAACAAATACATGTTCTTTACAAGATATATTAAATCATTAGTCTTTAAAGTTTGCATAACTTCCTATCCTTCTAATGGAAGCATAATAGTGAAAAAATGGTGCTTAATCCAATAATAAATTTGTCTTTTAAGATCATAAGAAATAATTTGTAGATTTTCCCCCTTTTAAGTGGTAGAGCAAATCAGCTCTCTGTTGAAGTGACTTGGACAGATCTTTGAGTCACAACATATTAAATATACAGCGTAGGAAGTACGTAAACACTCTCCAAGCGTGGGTAGAAACACTGGTATCCCTCAAGAATTATTTTGCTTCATTCATGCAATTACGGATGCTGGGGGAATGCTGATTTAGATGCAAGGCCCTTGGCATAAAGCACTGGGCATTAAATGCATGAGCGTTTCTCCAGAGCAGCTTAGCTGAAGTTTATCATGCCCATTCAGCGATTGCCTAGCAACTCCAAGGCCGTCAAAGAGCTCTTTGTCCCTGGCTCTGGCAAAAACACTTCCTCACCATCCCCTTATCAGTATCAAAATCAACACGCAAACTTTCCAAAAGCAGTTTTATCACATAAGAAATTAGTGCTGTCTTTAAATGGTGGCAATGATATGGCAGTGCGCCATTGGTGACATTATGGTAAAGCCAAGTCAAATCTTCCCTTCCAGGTTTCTGTAAAAAGATATATATGTATATACATAAAAAATATATTTTTATGATTTCTGACTATTTTATAAAAGCATAGCTTTCCCTGCTGAAATTTCATATAAAGCATCTGACTTTACATCATACTTATGTATCTGGCATACATATTTATTTTTTTACAGCTATAAAATGTGAGTTTTCTCTTTATAAGTGATTTTGGGCTTATCTAAATAAAAGTGGGTAAACAAAATTTAGAACTATTTGTATAAAGATACTCAGTGCCACTGAACCAGTCTTGTCTTCCAGCTTTATTGCAGTTGTTCTTTGTCACACTCATGCACACAGGTTCAAACTGGTAGTGATCAATAGCAGATTTAATAAAAAACGTCCTACAGTGAAAATGATGTAATATTCAGCACAGCTTGAGTACATTAGATCGTCATAATAATTATGCAGTGGTATTTAGGATGCACTTTCTTTTCTGTAAATGGGGAAATACCATTCTTCACCTGACTACCTCATGAGGTGTGGAAGTAAAGAAAAGATTATCTCTTTTTTTTTTTTTTTCATTTTCCTCTATGGAGAATTTTCCCTGATGGTTACCGGAGGGGCTTGCTCCTTTTTTTTTGGGGGGGGGGGAGGGTTTAATGGTGTGATTGGCTCTTTCAAGCATCGTGGTCCTAAGTTGCATGGGGCTCGTTGTCTTTTCTATGCCAGTGCACCCAGTATCACCCTTTGACACGGCACTGTCATAAAGCATCCTCTGTGCACAGATCAAGACGATATAATTGAGCCTGGTGTTATTGTATGTCACTGCTCTACATAATCTCAGATAATGCACTATGGTAACTCTTGGCAACTGCTGACTTGTTAATAGTGACCATTGTGTATCAAGCGCCACAGAAACCCATTAAAACCCGGCAAAGAATGGCTTTTCTCTAGCAGGGTTCACTGAGTGACACTGGGTATGATATAACAAATAATACTCAGGCGAATGGAGTGTCAGGTTTAGTTCTGACATCCCTTGAATGTGTGAGCTTGTTTTCTTCACCGATTTAAAAACACAAGTTTCCAAACTTGGGAACCTCAAGCAGAGCAATTTTAAGCATCTGAAATAAGTTTTAAAAAATGCAATGAGCTCATCTTGTTCATGTGCTTCACCAGCATCTCTCAGACCACCATTTATTTATTTATTTATTTATTTATGCACAAATAGGGACTTACTTAAATACCTACGATTCTCAGTTTTTGGCAATAAATTAATTTCAGGTCAATATTAATCAAATAATCAATGTCACCCCAGGGCTGCTGGTTGACCTATGTATTGTCGTCTGCCACTCAATATGTGGCTTCTGAAAACCAAATGTTTTCTCTGTCGCTAGGATTATTTGGTGCAGTCTGTTGAATCAAGTATTTGTTCAGTGATTCAAGCTGTTGATTGTCTTGCAAAGAAACACACAATTTTGAGTCCAGAATTTCACCTTTTCTCTAATTAAAGACTCGATCTTGGCTATAGACTGCTTTATAAGGCCCTGGAGGCTGGGGAATTATCTCTGAGTGGGCTCTATGAATAAATGGGGATGATTTATTTTTCAGTGTTGCGTACGAACACTGAGTTTTGCTCTTCAAAGCTGAAAGGTTTTTTTTTCTTGTCACATGTGAAACTGTTGCTTTTTTAAGACTCTGGCAGCCAGTGAACCTGTGGCATATTTTGCTGCAAATACTTACAAAACAAGAAATACTTGTGGTTGGATTCAGTCCACTTTTCCCTTAGCGAAGTTCTTCATTCAGTAGAGGCACCACGATAATGCTTAATTTTTAATGCAAAGTAGTGTAGACACAATACAGTCTGAGAGCTGCAGTGGTGCCTGCTGGCACTGAACATGCACCGGACTTTTAAAGATGTGGCTATTGGAAAAAAAGCAAACGAGAAGGGTATGTTTACTGCTGCTGTCTTGCAAAGAAAAAAAAAGATAAAACAGTCCACAATTGCATGTTTCCAATCCACTGTTTGCATTATGATTGATGTATAGGGGTTGAGGTCATGGGGATCTGATAATCAATTTTGTGCCAAAAGCGGTTAGACAAAACAGTGGCTGACCAGCATCGCTAACGCCGTGGCGGCTCAGCCTTTTGGAATGCTCACATGGCGGGTCTGAAGCCTTTTGTGCCTTCCACATTTTTCCATTTGGTATGAGGCTTAGCGGTAATCAGCTCACTGCTAATTAGAAGTCATTCTGCATTCTGCTCCCCATTATTACGTTAAATTATCTCAGACCTCAAGAATTCTTACATTCAAAAAGAAAAGTTTCTGCAGTACCTTTTGTCATGTATTTCCCACACAGCAAAGTTGAGAATACGCTTTTGCTGTTTCGAAGCAGCCTCTGTGGAGGAAGCGAAAGCCATTCTTTTGCTGTGTTTGAATTACTTTCTGCTTTTCATTTCTGTTTTTAGTTGTTAAATAGCATATGTCAATAGTGAAAGTGAGATGAATAAAAGGAGATATATATTTATGCATATATATATATATAAGTCTTGGAAAATGATGGAGATATTTGTAATAGAGAGTTTTGCATTCATCTTTGTAGATCTTAAAGCATCAGCAGGCAAGAAGCCTGGAGGTAGCATCCCATGGAGCTCTTATTTTTCAAGTGAATTGGCTACAGAAATACTTTCCTGTTGCAGAGCTTAGGATCAGTCCTTATGCACCTCTCCTCAAAACAGGAATCTAAAAAATCCACTGCTTGGGGATGCAGGGAAGGCAGGAGCAGAGATACAGGTTTAGCTTATTTTATTCTCCTGCTGTTAGTGGCGTATTAATAAATAGTTTTTGTTAGCAGAGTTTTAAGTGTCAGTCCTTGTACAAAGCAAAAGTTTAAACTAATTGTACGAGTTGTGACTGGCTAAGAGCTCTCAATGTACCAGTGATGACCATTCTCCCTCTCTGCATTTGCAGGTATACACTGCGACAGTGTGTGTGCGGAGGGACAGTGGGGCCCTAACTGCTCCTTGTCTTGTTACTGCAAAAACGGAGCCTCGTGCTCTCCCGATGATGGCATCTGCGAGTGTGCGCCAGGCTACAGAGGCACCACGTGTCAGAGAAGTAAGCACGGAATAAATGCCTTGAAATCTCTCATTTCTTTCTCTCCTGCTTGGAATGTGTTTGATATAATTCTGTACTGCTGTGTAAACTGGTGAAACAGTCCTCTTTTGGACATTTTAATTGACAGAAGGTGTGAGTGTAGATAAACGGATGCTACTTAAGTTAACAGTATTTTCAACTGTCTTCCTCTAGCTGCTGTATAACCTTACTTTTATATACTATTTGTACAGTGACTCTGTTGTGCATATGACTTTATAAGAAATAAATACGGTAGGGGAGTCCATTCTAAGGCTAACATTTCCAAAAGTGGTTAACCAACACTGATTTTTTTTAAGGCATATTCTGGTAGCTAAATAATGTGTGCCTGAGTTTCAAAAGTTAAAATCCTTCGCTTCCCCTTGAGTTTGGAAGCCATCATTAGCTTTATTATTGCTTTTATTTAACATTTCTTCTGAAACAGTGAAGAATGGCCAATCGGATCAGGCCTCCCTGCAAGTAAAAGGCATCATAGGTACACATACTTTTGTTTTAAAAATTCTTCTCTGTAAAGTGTAACATTAGCAGGAGAAGAGTCATGAACTGAGGCAAATTGTGTCAGAAGCAGCGAGGCAAAAATAAGATGATGTGCAAAATGTCCACCCATCCAAGGGGATTTGTCACAGCTTGCCTGGTTGTCCTTGGTTCACACTGGGAGAGGGAAAGGTGGTCAGAACAGAGCAATGCCGACTTCTTCACACTGGGAGACTGGCCCTGTTTTCAGAGATCTCGCAGAAACAGAATCAAGAAGCAGGTGGAATAGGCCAAGCAGAGAGGCTACAGGAGGCTACTGCCCTCCAAAAGAGGCAGGAAGAAAGAAGGACCCAGCAAAGGGTTGCCGAGAAGATGAAGGAGAACCAGAGGAAGCCAGGCACAGCAGCGTTTCGGGGTGAAGAGTGTGGTTGCCTTTGGTACTGCTAAATACATTACTGTAGCATTAGTTTCACTTAAGCATTTCTAAGTACAGTAATTATTCTCACTACCTAATCTCAGAAGGCTTTACAGTTAATCAGTTAATCCAAAGGTAGACTAAATGTAAAACATCCTTGTGCCTTGGAACTAATGTGTGTGACGAACACAAGTGGCTTCCCCTCCGATGTCTCTCAGAGCCAGTCTCTCATGCATGGTCCTGAGGCCAGGAGGTCATGCAAATAATTTGGATCCCAATCAGAAAATTCCTTTCCAGTAAACAGGAAGATCTTAAGGCACTGTTTCATTTGGGTAAGGTAAGATATCGAGGGAGATCTGACAGCATATAACTGAAAAGCTGAAACTTAAATGAAATTTAAAATATTAAAAAGATAACAAGTTAGTTTTTCTAAGTGCTAATAGCTGCTTTGCTTTGCAACAGATATTTCACTTGAAGCATTGCCTAATATGCCAATTTATCAGGAAAAAATAAAGAGTGCCCAGAGGGATTAGAGAAACAAAGAGATTTCATGCAACAACCTTTTTTACTTTTTTTCTTCTCCTGTCTATTTGCCTGATTGTGGTGTTCTGCATAAAAGGGACTAGTGCCTTTGGCACAGTCATTAAGTGGAGGACTATTTTTCTGATCTCAAGTTCTGAAAAAATAGGGAGGTGATGTGTAATTAACTGTCTCATGTAATAAGTACAGTGAATACTTAGCTGAAAGGATGGCTTGAAAACATTAATACATCATTTTTCAGTGAAGTAATGGCTAAAATGGTCTAGATTTTTATTCTGAGTTACAAGAGACATTACAAAGCTGAAGTCTACGGTAACTCTACTCAGCAACAGATAAAATTATCACTGTGTTTTTTTCAAGTAATTTTCTTCAAATATGAGATCTTTTAAAAGATGTTTATGAGGTAGAAGATGTGCAGTATATAAGCAAATAAGTATAGTATGTAAATAGGTAGAGTGTCTATATATTTCAAAAATAAAACAAGTACAATGTTTCTGTGTTCCTTGTTTTAAGTAACACTGTATTTGGCTTGATGAATAATAGAATGTGAACTAACCAGTTACTAAATAGAGTATAGATAACCCTCAAGGAAGAGATACAAATCTACTTTATACATGTTTAAAGTATTCTATGTTTATTGGAACTTTATGACTAGTCACCACCACATTATGGTCCTTGTGCATATAGGAAGTAGAGCTAATCAAAGTTAACAGTGAATCCACTAAATAGTAGTTCATGACTGTATAGACTGTGCAAGCGATGGTGACAGTTTGTTCTTTCCACTTCCAGTTTGTTCCCCTGGGTTTTATGGACACCGTTGCAGCCAGACATGCCCCCAGTGCGTGCACAGCAGTGGTCCCTGCCATCACATTACTGGATTATGTGACTGCTTACCTGGATTTACAGGAGCCCTTTGTAATGAAGGTACAAGCTCTAATTAATACTCCTCTAATTACTGTGATGCTTGGTAGACACCAATAATTTTCATTTTATCTATTGTAAGCCTATAAGACCAAAAATATTTATGTTTCTTTTTTCTTAAAATAAAGAAAACATGATCCATGTGCTAAAAAAATAAAATCTAATACTGCTATCCTGTTCTCAGTGTGTCCCAGTGGCAGATTTGGCAAGAACTGCATTGGAATCTGCACATGCACCAACAACGGCACATGTAATCCTATCGACCGGTCTTGTCAGTGCTACCCTGGCTGGATTGGCAGTGACTGCTCCCAGCGTAAGTGTCAACACATTTTTTCCATTGTTTTTCAATAGCTGAACCCTGACTAATTGTTTTCTCTGTGTATTAGTGAAAAAATACTTTCTAAGTGAGAAGTGGTGGTTTAATTGTGTATAATGAAGAGAGATTCACCTTTTTTTTTGTGTTTCATTTGCACTATTACACACTCATTAACATGTGAATTTTCTAAGAAGGTTAGGGGTCTGAAGCATAGGACTCTCAAAAGGGGACTAAGAGGGGATCTATTTGCAGTCTTCCCGTAGCCAAAGAAGAATTACGACAAGATGGATCCAGACATTTCTCAGAATTGCACAGTGAAAGGCCAAGAGATGATGCTCACAGGTTGCAACAAGGGCAACTCTAATTAGACAAAAGAAAAAAAATAGTTTTATTCTGAGAGTGGTCAAGCACTGGAACAGGCCACTTAGAGAGGTTGAAATCTCTGTCCTTGGAGAAACTGAAGAATCTTCATCCTTTGGACAGGACACTAGACTGGTTGCTGGACACCAGAAGTCACTTCCCATGATGCTGTCAGTCTTTCTTTGCATAGTGGCTTGAGACTAGTTGCTAGTCCCATAACAACAATGTTATGAACATGGCATGGCTTGTATTCACAAGTATGACAGAGCTTATGAATGACAGACATATTTTACAAATGACTTCCTGAGGCACTGAAATATTGGGTTGTTTTCACTGCAGTCACATACCACACAGAGCCAGGATTTTCTAAGACCCAAGGTGCAGGACCGTATTTTTTCTTGTTAAACATTTGAGGGTTTTTGTTAAGAATTCATTACATTATGACATTTTATCATTACTTACCACTTTTTAGAAGATTTTCTCCTTCATTTTAAAATAATTTTCAGAGATGCACATTTTTAGTGTTATTGTAATCCACTTGATTTACATATGGTCTTGCTATGCTAAAACATGTGAAGTCTGTTCCTGATTTGAAAAGGTGAAGAGCTTAGCCCTAATTTTCTTCTGTTTCACAGAGTTATTTTATTAAATAATCAGATGTTCTCCTGATACATTGCTAGATCAATCCAAATTAATCACAACATGAAATAAACACCTGAAAGAAAATTCTCAAAGGAAGCATAACCAATTTTATAAAGTACTAAAATGCTCAGAGTCCTGCAGTGTGTGCAAAAACTTTAGTCAACCTGTTTTTATGAATAAATGTGGCTATAGGAGACCCTAGTACAATATCTTTTGAATTTTGATCCATCAGTGTGTCAGGGTTTCCATGGAGGTGCATTTCCTAATAACATGCCTCATTGGTTTCTGTTATTCATTGTTTGGCTGGACTGGGTTAACTAGCTCTGTAGCAGAGCAATGTAACATCTGATCAATTTAGAAAAGAAAACCTTCTTGGCTGGCTAAATTTTAAGAAGTGATCAGCATCCACAACTCTGTATGAGATCAAAATAAACTTGGGGTCTGTGCCTGTGGAAGCCAGTAGCAATGTAGGTGCTGGGTCCGTACTTTTATGGTGAAATTAGGTTGTTGGAAGAGTATAGGAGTATTTGGGAAGAGGAGGGATTTAACCACTGAATCAATACAAGAAAATGGTGCCAGAAGCATGAATGGAGGGTTCTTCTGGAGCTGTGTTCATGGACCATAGGAGAGGACGTTTGTCTGCTTTATATAACAGGCTTTTGATCCCACGGGAAATAATGATTCCATTAATTTGTTTTGACTGACCTTTTTAAAACACCTAACTTGTGACTTTCTTGACTAACCACTAATATCATACAACAAATAACAGTAATAAAAATATTTGTAAATCACAATGGGAATTGAAACAACAATAAACTTATTAAAAATGTCAATATTAATGTCAATTAAAAATGTCAATTAAAAATGTCAATATTAAATTAGTCAATAAAATGCAATATTCTTCTTGATGGAGTGAATTTTAGGCAAGAATACCATTTCGCAAAAGTGCAGATCACACATATATGAATCATTTTGCTTATGCAAACATTTAAAGGATCAAAAACTTTCTCTTGTTCCCCAGACAGGTCCCTGGACAACCAGGCTGCAGTTTTGAGGAGATACCAGTCTTTTGATATTAATACAGAAGTAAAGATCAGACTTTATCACCTAGCCTCTTTCTCCTCTCCAATAAAATACTTTCTTTGTGCTTAAAAAAAATAGTTTTTTCAGTACACAAGTGTGTACTAAAGAAACAAAAAAACTTAATATGTAACTCCTAAATTTTCAAATAAAGGAACTATTCTTCGAGTACTGTATACACTTAAGGATATTCTGACATAGAATTTTCTGTTGCTGTCTCTGAATAATAATTGCCATTTGGGGATTTGCTTCACTATTTAAGTGTTAGCATTCAGTGTCAGATTTGTTCACCATGACATTTTCAAACTAATCACTAAAATTGTACCTTATAACATTTTTGGATGCGATTATGAGTGGAAAAAAAAAATCTCCTTCTGCATTTATGATTGGTTGCTTCTTAGAAATACATTGATTGGCAGACCTATGGAAACAAAAGAGTAAATCAGAAGCCTTATTAGGTCAAGAAGCTGCCTTAATCAAGTTATATGTGCCACACTTGGGCAATAATACAGACTCTAACAGTGAAAACACAGTGTCAAGCTACAAGATAAGTTTCAGCCTTCTCTGTCTGTTCTGCTTCACATCTGAAGCTTAAAATGCTTAAGCCCTTGGTGGTGTGCTGTCAAATGGACTTCAAATTAAAAATTGTTTCTCCCTCATCTGATCTGGGAGAAAGCTGGTATAAGATAAGGGTGTCCTAGTTACCTCCTATCAAACATGTGCAATGGGTTTATTTCAGATGTTAAATCTTTTTCAGAACTATTTATCTGTAGTAAAATGACTCATTAGGTGTGTTTTGTTAATGAGCAGTAAGGGTCCTTGCCATTTGAGATTAAGTAGTTGATTTCTTATTTCAGCTTGCCCACCTTCTCACTGGGGACCCAACTGCATCCACACGTGCAACTGTCACAACGGAGCTTACTGCAGTGCCTACGATGGGGAGTGCAAGTGTACCCCCGGGTGGACTGGCCTTTACTGTACTCAACGTAAGTGATCCTTGTCCTCCACTCATGCTCGTCTGCAAGTCAGTGGCAGAATTTTCCTTTGGTATTTTAACTACTTTATTGACTGATTTCTTGCCCCTTTCACACTGAGGCGGGTACTGTGTTGCCTCTGTGGTCCCTGGGGTGCTACCCCTGTAAGCAGCCAAGCTTCGCCCGTACGTGTTCAGGCTCCTCGCTGGCCTTCCTGCAGAGGAAGGCAGCTTTTGTCCGGGTGTTGGCAGGTGTCACCACTACGTGTGTGCGGTTGTAGCCCCAGGTACAGCACAGACACCAGCGTGCTGCTGTGGTGCAGTTCCTTCCCTCTCTGAAATACTGCAGCACTGGGATGCAGTAACCAAGTTTATAACATCATGACACACAGCTCACTGAGGCTGTGAGAATAACTTGCGCCTAAGCTGGGGTTGTGATCTCCTGTGGCAGAATCCCTGCCAGTGCTGCAAAGTGATCTTATTGTCCATCCCTTATCTATAATTGTTACATCCCAGAAACGACTGCAGCAACAGCTCTCGGTCAACACATAGAATTCAAATACTGATATAGAAGCTACTTCATCTGCAATTTAGAAGCCAAACTTCCTGAGGATCTTATTTCATCATTTCTTTTGGAATTTGCTTTGTGTAATTAATGCATTAGATCATGGACATTTCTAAAACCTTTTCTTTATAATATGATCAACAGTGCAGTGACTGGGAATAGATATATGGCACCCATTTTATGCTGGTATTTTGCTGGTATGCAGTGACTGGGAATAGGTATATGGCATTCATTTTATGCTGGGTAACAGTTCATACAAAGTTTCAGAGAGAAATATGTGTTAGAGATAGATATGGATAGAGAAAAAGTTGTTTTCTTATTATCTTTATCATAGTTATATTTATGGCTGCTATTTGGCTTATCTTCATCCCCACTGTTTGCAATCCAGGCACAAGTATTATCTTTGAACTCAAAAAATAGCTAACTGCTTTGCATTCACTGTTTAAATAAAGTTTTCACCAAGTTGCAACTCTCCTTTTTCAACTGAACGATGTCACAGTGGCAGGAAATAACACATATATTACAGGGCCATGTGGATGCAGCTCTGGAAGACATTCACTATAGTGGTTAGCTGTCAGCTATTGTGATTATTTTGCTTTCTGCTGGTGAATAATGATCTCTGTGCAGTGATACGTCTTCTTCATACTGAAATGGCATCTCTGTGAGGAATGGAGATACAATAAGATAATATTTTTACTCTTTATACTTCAGCATCAACTGCACTGAAAATATGTTCAAAGGTCTATTTATCACTAGACAGATTCCCTGTACTGGTTTGCAAAGTGCCCTCTTTCTACTCCTTTCAGATATCTCCATAAAATTTGTTTCTTCAAGCAGCCCTTCTTGGTGCCTTCATTTGCTGTCCCCATAAATTCCTGCTTATAGTTGTTTGGCTGATGTATACTTTAACCCCCTTACAACAGGTCAGGCCTCGGTCTGTTGTGGTTGTAAAATGCCATGTTGTGTAGCGGGGCTACAGAAGTGACATTGCAGTAACGTAATGAGTAGTAATATTTGGGTGTTGTTTCTAGAGCATTTTTTCACTCTGTTTTCCCTCCCGCTCCTTGCGCTGCAGGATGTCCCCTGGGGTTTTACGGGAAGGATTGTGCCTTGATCTGCCAGTGTCAGAACGGAGCTGACTGCGACCACATAACGGGGCAGTGCACCTGCCGCACGGGCTTCATGGGGAAACACTGCGAGCAGAGTAAGTACGAGCAGGAGCTGGTCGTGCTCCATAACAAACACTAAACCCTTGAGCCGAGCCTCTGCTGCTTTGGTCTGCATTCTCGTACAGCCTCTTGGCTTGAGTGGGAATTTTGGCTGAGCAAGAGTTTCAGGAATTGGTCTGCATTTTTCCCCGAACATAAAAACCCAGAGAATTAATTATTGAGACAGATTATGATTGTGACAGCTGTTCTTTTTAAATGTAGCTATAAATTGAAAGACATTTGCACTACATTCTATCTTCTATGGGCATAATGCTGAAAAAGCTTAAGCAACCCAGACGTGTAAAAGTAACAAATGAATCCAAGTAATTGCCATTAGCATAAACCACAATGAACATTAATAGAAAACTGAAGATTAGATGTATCACATCAGTCCTAGTGGATAATATTTTTTGCGATGTGTTTTACAATACAATTGGATTATAACAGGGCAGTAAATAGAATTTTTTTTCTACATGGGTGATTCTTTTAACAGTTTTATACCAGTAAATCAAGAGTAACGCCACTGAAATCAATGATGGCATAATGTTGTAAAACACTATAAAAGGATCCTAGGCAGAGAATCCAGAGCGTCCTGCTTTTCTTAAGGTTACAGGCTGATACTCCCATGCTTCGTGCATTACATTGCACTGCAAAGCAATCTGTTCAACACAAGGCAAACGTGCCCCAGATAAATGTACTTAATTATGATTTTGGAGGCTTAAATGGGTCTTTGGTATGAGCAGTCTGCACGGGGCAGAGTGGAGCTCAGTCCCCATCACCTACAGGCAGGGCTGATACAGCCGTGTCTGGTCCGAAGGGCTGCATAGTGATGGGGGCAGCAGGCACCACGTTTGGCAGCCCTGGAATAGAAGGAGCTGGGGGCCCTGCCATATACTAAACAGTATTACCATATACTAAACTTCTGTCCTGTAGGCGTGTTTTATTCCCTCTGCAGTGAGTCTAGACCCAGCTGCAACACATACTGATTTTCTAAGACTAACAAGCATCTATGTTAGAAATTCTAAAAAAAAAGTGTTTTTTTCCCCTTAAAAATACAATTACAACAAAATTAGAACATTTTAGAGGAATATATTCATTTCAATTAAATAAAAGTTATTAACATGTTGCAGTTTCTTATTCCACTCATATTTCAAAATGTTTAACTTTCAAAGAGCAATAATATTTAGGTGAACTTTTTTGCAATATCTTTTTTGATGTTGTCAAATCTAAGTATTTATTTGACTATTTTGGCAAAGCTACATTCATTATTATATTTCACATGTTTGGTATTTTATCCTATGATCTGAGAAAGATTCAACTGTATTAAAATGTTCTGATATTTCTGAATTGGAATTTCAGCTTAAAAAGTCTTTTCATTCCAATTCAGGTTTCAAAATGCAAAAGTATGCCATGGAACAGTGTTCTTTGGCTAGTCATGCTAGCCATTCAGTAGTGCTAATCTTTTACTGAATGAAACTAAGAGAAGGATAAGCATGAAATTGCACTGTATTTCATTTTATCGAGGCTGCAAAAAAGTTTCTCTAGCAACTATTGTGTCGCATTATCTTGTAAATCATTCTAATGTAGGAAAACATAAAAGAGGAGTTAGATTGTTTCTTTTTTAAAAAAAAGAAAAGCAATCAAATTACAAAACCACAAAGAGACTGAGAAGATTGAGTCTCAGGAGAAGAAACACTACACTTCTTCAACCCATCTGTAGTAGAGCAATGCAACATGCCACATGTTAACAGAGGTGGTGATACAAAGGAGTCGTTGTTATCAGTGTAGGATAATTCTCTGCTATACTAGTTGCACAGTGAAGCAGATGCTTTGATCAGTAATTGATTATTCTAATGCAAATCATTTTGGAAGAGACATGTTTCTGTAAAAACTCTTCAGTTAGTTAGGCTTATTTCTCATAAGTTTTTCATATTTTCCTCTGTAATAGTTTCTCCTTAAGGTGTCAAAATATGTTAATGCATCATTTTCTTTTTTTTATAAATACATGGTGCATGTTAAACTCATTCTTCTGGTTCTTATCTCCTACTCTTACTACATTAGCACATCTGTCATATGCAATGACACTAGCTATGTATCTGGCACCACTTATATCATTACATGATGTTTAGAGCACTGGGTTTGAGTGACTTGGGAAACCTGACATCATGTTGTAAAACTACCCCTTTAGTCCAATTTTGTCCGTTTTTCCCAGTGTCTTCTCCCATGTTAATCTGCGCCTTTCTGATTCCATATTCACAACTTTGGGGGCACCAAGAATATGGATGATGGAAAATCAATTCTGAATATCATTGCCCCTTTTCCTCTTCATATGTGTGCATGCACACACACACCCCCTGCCTTACTTTATGAAAATAGAGATCTACTAGTAATAACATAATGCCATCTGGTGGCCACTTACAAAAACATACCTAGGTTGACAAGGTCAAGTGCTGGCATATAAGATGCTATAGTTCTGTAATACCAAAACTTTTCAGAAACACTAACTTACATCTTCATCTTATTTTGTGCAGAATGCCCCCACGGTACCTATGGATATGGATGCCGGCAGTTATGTGACTGTCTGAACAACTCAACGTGTGACCACATCACGGGGACGTGTTACTGCAGCCCAGGCTGGAAGGGAGCCAGGTGTGATCAAGGTAAAAGCCTAGGCACAAAAAAATTACTGTGATTGGGTTCTCTAAAACAGCACCCATCTATTAGATGTCGTGTCTGTATCCATCAATAAGTTATGTGTGCTTAAGTAGTCTATTTTATCAAGTTATATGAGCTCTGTAGGTTTTTAAATATTAGTTGCCTTGGTGATAGTTTATTGGAGTTAACACTCAGGATTGCATGAAATCTTTTAGAGCGCAGTGCTATCTAAAGCTGTTGGTAGAGCATGTGCTGCATCTGATCTGTATTTTTTGCTTACGGAATGGTCTTACTTTTTTCAAATCCATGAAATACTTCTTTCTATAAAGAAGACAAATGCTCTTCCTTAAGGCCAGTGGTTTCTGACATGCTTCTGTTTCTGCATTATTAAATACAGTTAGAACTAGCAGAAAGATTTAGAGGTGAAATAGTATCCTGTACTCCTGACACAGGAACCTTACATGTGTTTAATCTGTATATTTTATTTCTTTTTGTATTTCAGCTGGTGTGATTATAGTGGGAAACTTGAACAGTTTAAGCCGTACCAGCACTGCCATGCCTGCTGATTCTTACCAGATAGGGGCTATAGCAGGCATCATCATTCTTGTCCTCGTTGTGCTTTTCCTGCTAGTGCTGTTCATCATTTACAGACACAAACAGAAAGGGAAAGAAACGCACATGCCTGCAGTGACCTATACCCCTGCTATGAGGGTCATTAATGCAGATTACAACATTGCAGGTAAGCGCCAATCTGCGCAGGATTTTAGAGGGTTTCTTTTTCCTCTCCTTCCTGACTTCGTGCATGTGATGGAGATTCACATCCAGCCCTAAGTGTGCACACTGAACCTCTTTGCGTTAGCGAGAGCTGCTGTGAGCAGGAGCATATTTGATTCCAGAGAAAGCATCTGAAAGCCTCCCTGGAAAGAGAGGCAGAGAAGACTTTCCTCCTGAAGAAGAGAGGAAGGCTGAGACACGTTCAGTGGCCCTGCCGGAGCCCCTTTCCAGGAGAGCAGCCACTGCCTGATCCCTGCTGGCCCAGCAGGCCTGTGTGCCTGCCTCCCAGACGGCAGGGCTGGCTCACCGGCTGCAGAACAAGGCTGGCCCAGCACCTACAGCCATTTAGGGGGGTTCTCCATCAGTCTTCTAATCTCCGCATTTAATGTTATAAAGCTAGCTTAGACAGGTAAAATATATTCCCTGCTGAGTAAAGGAATAAGACAACCTTATATACACCATGCTCTACTGTGTAATGTTTTGCACCCCCAATTGTTTCACTGCATTAAGCAGTGGAATTGTGTATCTTTCTATTTCTCCAGGCCTGTTTTAAAACAGAACTGGAAAGTGTGTCAAAACATGCTTTCTAATGAAATTTTAAATTCAGTGCTAATAACTTGAGTACAGCAAGACTGCTATAGCTATAGAAAATGAAAGTTTCACATTAACTATGTTAAGATTCTGTAGAAGAGAGTTTGAAACCTGTGAAGATAAGGAGCTACACTGCTGAAACAGGACAGAATTTTTCAGCCTATGAAGGTGCATATGAATTGGGATGAGAGAGTTAGTTGAACCTTCAGGCAGTGCTGTCAATTGCAGCCAGCTATCAAGGAAGAGGGCAGGTAAAGAAGCCAGCAGAAGCTGTTGTCGGAACAGGGAAAGACATCTTTTGAAAACAGCAGCAGAGGTGGTGCAGTAGGAGCGCCAGCAAGTGTTGTGTAGCCTTGCAGATAGAAGTTTCTACAATTAGGATAACACCACAGCTACAGACACTGGTGGCAAAAGAGAGCAATGGGTCACAGCAGAAATGATGGCAAGCCAGTAGTGCTTGAGAATGCTATTTTAGTTTTCAAGAAGTTCTGGAGCAAATGCTGAAATTAATGCAACACTATCAAGAAATATCTTAAAAAAGGACACAGCACATTATTTCTAGTGGTTCATTTTCCCATCTTTTTCTTTTCAGAAACCATCCCTCATGGTAACGGTGGAAATGCTAACAGTCACTACTTCTCCAACCCTAGTTATCATACTCTAACACAGTGTACCACCCCACCACATGTGAACAACATGGACAGGCTGACCCTGGCAAAGGTAAAACTTAAAAATCTAAATGTTTCTGTGCAAATGAGCATCAGATTTCTTTTACTTTCTTCTCTAATGCCTCATCTTGAATTTATTTTTTACTTTCACTGATTATCACCTTGTAGAAATTCAGCAGCCACTTAATGTTTTCGATTTCTGTTATCTATTTTTCTCTGAAATAGTCAAAAAACAACCAGCTGTTTGTGAATCTTAAAAATGTGGAACCTGGAAAGCGAGGCACTGTCATGGACTACACAGGAACGCTGCCTGCAGACTGGAAGCACGGTGGTTACCTCAATGAGCTTGGTAAGAGAGAAGAAAAAAAGCAGGAAAAAGCGGATGTTATTCACGGTGGTTGTGATGGACTGGAAAGCAGAGGTTTATTTTCCAGTATAGAGTTAGTTTTCCAGCGAGGTGGTATCAAAGTGGTTATTCTGTGACACTGTGTCACAGAATGCAATAACTAGTTTGCCAGGCAGTAAGGACTAGGGTTATAGGTTCAACCTTCCTGCAGGGCAGTAGCCTCAAACACAAAATGTGACTGCCTGAGAGGACCAGTGATCCAGCCTGATGCCCAGTGCAGATGCAATATGAAAAAGAAAAGAAAAGAAAAGAAAAGAAAAGAAAAGAAAAGAAAAGAAAAGAAAAGAAAAGAAAAGAAAAGAAAAGAAAAGAAAAGAAAAGAAAAGAAAAGAAAAGAAAAAAGAGAAAAGGGAAAGGAAGAGATTATTTTGCTTGTTAAGTAGTTTTATAAGATCATGGGTATTTTGCAAGAAGGATCTACTTTAGCAAATTTGGAAAGATTCTTATGAAATCAATGTGAGATTACAAAGCTTTATGGGCTTTTTCCTTTTTTTTTCTGGTTTTAGTGTCTACCATATAGAACTGATGCTTTAAAAAAATAGCTTCTCATCATTAAAAAATAGCTTCTCATCTGCTTTAGGTATAAGTTTTAAAAACCTCTTTCAAGCCTCTGTTTGCCAAAAGACAGAACACTTTTCTTACAATGAGAAATTTCCCAAAGTTGTGGTAATGAGAGTCAGCTCTGCATTTCCTTAGACTATTTATCCCAGTACTCAGAACTCCTAAGAGATATTGGCTGCTTTTAACCCCTTGCAATAAATCAAACAGGCAGATTCCAGGGGAGTGGATGAATGCTGATGACGTGCTGGTTTTCTAAAAGAGCATATGGGATGATTTGGGTAGCTCTGACGGGGTGACCATGGCATTGGTCCAGGCAAAAACAGAACAGTTGACCCGGCATCTAATTCATAAAGTTGTATGGGACTGGAATACAATTCATGTCTGTTGTTTAATTGAAAATAGGTGTTCTCAAATAATTTTGTTTTGGGTCACTATGAGTTTTGATGAAAAAAAAAGTTGTATTAAATACTAGATCAACAATAATCTTAAGCTTTTGTAAGGGTTCTAACATAGTATCACAATACATTCACTGCTTTACATTCACTGCTTTTCAGTCACTGCTTATTCTATGCTTATACTGGGGTTTGCACTGAGAGAAATCTGTTAATAACAGACAATTGCAAAGCAGTAGACTTTGGCATAAAGAGTTTTAGGCCATTTCTTTAAGCCAAAGGGCTGAAAAGAAGTGACCCTGAAAAATACAGCAAGAGTAATTAACCTTGGGAGCAAGAATTGCAGTGAATTTGCCATACGCTGAGATTTTCAGGTCGAGATGGAGCTCTTTCTAGTAGATAGTTTATTCAGACAAAAAATATGCTGTAATCAAAAAGCAGTTATTGGGCTCATTCAAGAGTAACTGGGTGAAATGTAATGGCCTGTGACATATGTGAGGTCAAAGTAGATAATTTAATAGTCCCTTACGACCTTAACCACCTTCCTTGCACAGGGAGCTACCAACTGAAAGCATGCAAGCTCAAAGTACCAATAATTTTGTAACCCTATATAGGGTAGCATGGTGCTTAGAGCATCTCTCTGGGTAGAAATGAACGACAAAGCAATTTTTAAAGTGTTCAAAGCTCTTATCTACTCATTTTACATTTTCAATTTTAAAATTGCTCATTTTGATATTTTTCCAGGTGCCTTTGGACTTGATAGAGGATATTTGGGGAAATCTCTGAAAGGTGAGTGCATTTCCTGATGCATATAAGTGAAATTAAACAGTTATTTAGTTTCAATCATATTTCATTTCTGTGTGAAAGAATTTACAATAATTTTGGAGTAAATTGTACTTAGTGAGTCAAAACATAAAGGATTATCTGAGGGGGAAGTTTGCTTTGTTTTGAGTGGAGAGGCTTTTTTCTTGGTGGTGTTTTTTTTTTTTTTTCCTTTAAAAAAACGTGATTTTCTAAGCCCTTCATTCTCCATATGCAAACCATTCATGTACTACCTGAATCATCAAATAACTGTATTTTGACCAGCTGGGTGGGCATTCAGGCAGCCTCTGATGAGGGGCTTTAGGGGCGAGCGATTCCTCTTGCAGCTGACTGGGCCACCATGAGCACCCAGAGCTTTGTGGAGCTCACTGTGGGCTTTGGGAAGGTTTACCAAAGCACGAATGTATGGAGAGGAGTGAAAGGCTTGGGAAATTCAGGAAAGCAATGATATTTTTACCTTTCTCATTATATGATTTCTCATGAGACTTCATACTGGGGTGTACTGGTGTGTGTACCTGTTCTTGTTACATAACTTAGGTATGCCAAGGTGATAAGCCAAGGTGACTAGAATGTCTAGATATCCAAACAGTGGGAGAAAAAGTGCAGCTAAATCAAAAAGAATAACCAGTTAAATATGTAGCATCTGCTACCTGACATTCCCTGGTTTAGGGGGATTAGGGAAAGCTTAATTTCAAATACCTTAAAGGTGTCAAAAAGTTATAAGCAAACATTTACTGACCAGTTCCTCAAAGTCAAGTCTTGAACTGGATATTCAGAAGCAGGAACTAGCTGAGAAAGTCCCAGCCATAAAACCGAAATAACATAGTATACTGCAACATAGAATACAAAACAACATAGGATACTCTAAAATCTCTTCCTAGCATGAAAAAGTATCTCTCAAACCACAGTTATCTCTGTTTTTCAGTCAAATCCCAAAATGAGAATATTTTAATAGTGTCCTGCCCCTAGCACTTGCAAAAAAATATTTTGAAGTGCCATCCATTAAAACCTCACTCTGCAAATAACCTGTATTTAATGGAAATTGAAGGTGCTCATACTTTGCAACAAGAATTTGCCTATGGCAAGATCAGGCTCATAAAAGCGCAGAGAGGTAGAGGTGCCTTTGTTAATTGCTGTGTAAGACAATTTTTGAAGTGTTGTGAGTAGTTTTTTTTTAAGTACTCACTTATGAGCGACTTTGTAGAACTCCAAATAACAGGAGGACTGTATAACTGCAGAGTTTTTCAGAAATTAAAATGCATTTTGTTCTGTTCAGTAGTAACGTTCATATTTGCATAGCACATTTGAATGAGTAGTGTGTTTTTCCTCTTTCAGATCTAGTGAAGAACTCAGAATACAATTTAAGTAATTGCTCATTAAGTAGTTCTGAAAACCCGTATGCCACTATAAAAGACCCGCCAGCTCTTTTACCAAAAAATTCTGAATGTGGATATGTTGAAATGAAGTCACCGGCACGCAGGGACTCCCCATATGCTGAAATTGCCAACTCTGCTTCAGCCAATAAAAATGTTTATGAAGTTGGTAAGTACAAACTGCATTTGTAGATTGTGAAGTTTGAGGACAAAGAGTACAAGATCTTTCTTCTGAAGTAGTTTAGTCAAAACACATCGAAAATCACTGAAAAAAATGCTGTTGCTTTCAGACTCTGTCTCCTGCTCAGAGCAGCTCAACCCATTCTTTTGAGATAAAGTGGTGTAATTCACAAGATAGCTTGAAATGCTTTCAGTTCTGTTCTGTAACCAAAGGGCACCTCTAAATTTTCCTGGTTTGAAAGCCTTTCTCTAAACAAGAGCAGAAGATACACTCAGGATAAAAGTGCAATATAATTCATCTCCGGATTAGGCTGTGACATAGGGAATACATCTGAAGTAGGTGTACACAACGGATAGAAGAGCTCTGTTTACTCTCCTTGATCAGAAAATAAAAGAATATCATCATCCGCAAAGGTGATTTTACTGATGTGGATGCTGTGTAGCACTGCATTTTTGAGAAACCTTTGGGATTTCTATTGGATGGTAATGAATCTAATGATCTCTAGACTCAAATAATGTGCCTGTCACATATGTTATGGTGTATCATTTCCTGTTTCTATTCTCAGTGAAGAGATGCCTCTGGAATCCCTGATGATCCCCATTGTGCTGTTGTGGATTTTTTTTGTAAGATCTTGATTAAAAGCCCAAAATTTGGGCAGTGTAGGCAAAATTATGGCCTTTTTAGTTTGTTTGCACACAAGAACAGATGCTACTCTGCTTGGTTCTGTCATTAAATACACTCGAGGCAGTGCCTTGATGCAAGCTCACAGGTGTTATTTGGAATAAAGCCAAGATACTTGAAGATGAACTTTTGTTCCATTTCAGGACTCAGCATGGCAAAGAGTCTTAATATTTTTAAGCAGCAGGGAGAGAATTATTTTGCAACACAAACTGACCCGAAATGCTCTGCTTCCGTTCTGTTTGCCTTTTCTTGTGCTCAGTGCATGTTTTCTCTTTTGCCGCAGAACCTACGGTGAGCGTTGTCCCAGGAGCCTTCGGAAACAGCGGACATTTCGGCCAGGACCCTTACGATCTTCCAAAAAACAGCCACATTCCGTGTCACTATGACTTGCTACCGGTTCGAGATAGCCCTACGTCCTCTACGAAGGAGGTCGGCAGCGAATGACTCCAGCAGCGGGACTCTCGAGGAGGACAGCGGCGTGGTTCATGCCCCTTCCTCTAATGTACCTTCTTATTTGGCTCCTAGTCTGTCCAGTAAAAAATTGCTGTACATTAACCAGGAATCTCAAGATGAGGTTTGTATTGTATAAACAAGTGACAGATGGACAGACGTCACATTGGGGATATTCTGATTAGCTTTTTTTTGTGGCACTTAATTTTATAGAGACAGGTATGCAACACATTTACACTGTAATATGTTGGCTTAAAAATATTAGTTTGTAGATCAGTTCTGGCAATAGAAACTCCCATTTCAGCTACTTTAAATATGGACTCCATGTTTGTATTTTACTTTGTTAGGGTAGAAGTCCCAGGACAGTGCAGTTTACCAAATGCCACTTCATAAAGGGGATATGACTTACTGATATGTAGAAGAAAAACTATTGTCAAACATTACCTTCTATTCTTATCTTTAGCTGAGACATTAAGCAAAAAGATCTGATGGAGCATAGCAAAGCCCAGCACTGCTGCTGTTTGGGAAATCCATCATCAGATTTTTGTCTGTCACTAGTTATGGGGATACCTTTCTTAGGTAGATTCGAAGATGCTGAAAGCATCGTATACTTCAGAATTACATGATGCTTCCAGACTGGGTACTCCAGGCTCAGCACCAGTCCTCAGCAAATCATTTGCTACATTTCAACTCATATGTTGCAGTTCTGACCACTACTTCTGCCATACACAACTAATAATCCGTAACATATCAGTAACTACTTCATAAAATATGTAAAATAAATCTGTTTATTTTTGTCAACATGGACTGAGTGTGAAAGACAAAGATGATGAATACTGTAAATCTGAAGTGCAAGGAAAGATTTAAATTTTAGAAACAGGTAGTAGTACAGACTGTAACATAGGGTAAAAGTAGTAAAATGTCTTTTTTTTCTTCCTTAGAAACAACTAAGCAATCTCTGTGCATATTTGCTAAAATTGCACCTTTTATTTTTTTTATAGTTAATGTAGGGAAAAAGTATGCTTAAGCTGGTCTTTTGCATTGCTAATAATGTGACACATGTACCCCATTCTTCATTAACTTGTATCTCCATTTTTAAACTGTGCATCTATGTTTCTAGTGATCTAGCTTATAACAGCAAAATATTTTACTATGTGTCTTTTTTTTTTTTTTTTTACCTTTTCTTGTTTGTTTGTTTTCTTATTTTGCCAGCTGGGCTTTATTTTGTCTGGTTAAGGAGCCCTCTGACAAGAGAGGGGGAAGATTTAAGTAAGGCATAATGTAATACTAACGTCTGTCAGAGGTGGTTAGCTAATACATAATAGCTTATATTAGTGAATTAATTGGGAAAAAAAATGCAAGGTGCTTTTGTTGAGGATAACAACTGAGGAGCAAAAGGAAAGGAAAGAGCAGACTCCCTCTTTAAAGTTTAGCTCATTCTGTTGATGGAGCTGATCCTTCCAAGAGGCTCCTTTATTTCCTATGGAGTCAGTTGAGACCTGTGCAATTCAGAGGAAATGAAATTTGCCAAGGAATTCATCTCTTGACACAAAATTGTGCACCAAAAAATAGCAGCCCCTGAATAATGGCCGTTCTCTTTCAGTGGGAGATTACCTTTAGAAACTTAAGAAGGATAGCCTAAGCTGTGGCAGCGTGGGTTCCACAGCTGTAAGGACATGATCCTGTCTGCCACCACACTTGTCGCACAACTCCGCAGCCTTTTCCACCTTGCCCAGGAGCAACCCTGCTGCTTGCCATAGGAGGTTATCCCAAGGCCTGGTGCATCCCTGACTGATGGGGAAAGGATGTGGGAAATTGCATTGTATGGGATATAGCGGGAAGCATAAAGCCCTGTTAGTCCTTCTCTCAGTGTGCCCTGGGGTTGCATATCAAAACTGGGAGGTACTGTATAATGCAAAGGGCAGGCCATATGTCAACATCTGGTGCACGAGCTCTCCAGCTCAGTACAGGGAGTTCCACAACAGTTCTTTTATCTGAAAGTCTGGATTGCAGTACAGTCTGAGACAAAGGATTATCGCTGTTGTTGTGATGGTATTGATATATTCCTGGGAAGATGAGACCCAGTTCAACCTTTGGCATACTAACTGCAGCACAGAGAATCAACTATGAGAAAACCTTAAAACCCAAACCCTTCTCATTTGAAAAAGGATCACAGGGCTGAAATGGAAATACAGTGTACTTTGCATTCATTTTATGTCATTAAAGTGGTTAGAAATGAGAGTGCTGCATCTGAAGACGTTGTTGTGGGTATGCTCAAGGCTGAAAACATATGTGGCTGTATGAAGTGCCCCTTAATGTTTTTTGTTCCTGAAGAACATGAGCAGTGAATGCTTTACAATTCCTTGGGCAATCCTTGCACATCCATAGGTAGCTGTTTGATCAGCTTTGGACTTGCAATTACAGAAATTACCTAAGTTTTCAAAAAGCAACCGCCATTTAATCCCTCCTTAAGACAAAGTATGGACTGGGTTTGTGTGCACATAGGTACATGTAGTGCTACTGATATATACATGTGTTTGTACTGTGTGAGATGGACTTTGAAATAAAACCTTTCTTCTCTGATGCCGTGAAGAGAAAATGCTCTACTTCTCTACTTAGCAATTGTGGACTCACCAAAAAAAAAAAAAAAAAATCTAAAAATCTTGCTCTCCAGAAAAAATTTCCAATAATTTGGAGATGACTAGGTCAAGTATTCTACATAATAAACATTTTTTTGCTTTCTTTTGTTTTAATATGTATACACATCAGTGAAGAGCTGAATAAATGATCTTTAATTTGTTTGAAAATTTCCAGTAGGTCACATCCTCAAGTGATATATTTATGAGAACAAGTAAGTTTCTCATAATTTCACCTAGTACATACATTTGAATAAATACACAACCAAATTCTGCCCTCTATACATGGGTACAACTCCTGCTGTGTAGTCAGCATAAGGAATGTCAGCATATATCAGTGCTGTATTTGCAGGACATCTAGGTACAGTAAAAGATGTGTGAATTTACTTTGTGGATGATCACTGATAGATGCTCACAGAAAATAATTCCCTGCCGGGATAGTAGAGTCTTGTTGAATGGTGTCTTTGCATCATTTGAGAGAGGAAGAAAGCACATGGGCCTTGAGTTAGACATTCCTCTATCCTGTGGGGGCCGTAGGGTGGCTTCTTTTGGAATAAACTCCGCTGTCACCTCAGCAGAGACTCACAACTCAGACCTCATGACCATCACGTAGTCCTTTTTGCAAACCCTAGCAGGCTCTTCAAAGAACTAAGGCACTTCCCAACATGCACAGTACTTTCTGGTACCAACTTAATAAATAACCAATGTAGTAATTCAGTAATCATCACCTACACAGAGAATTGTTTTTATCACTGCTATGATTGGAAAGAGACTCCTTATGTCTCTTTATGTTCAATTAACAATAGTGAGGAATACAGCATTTAAAACTGAGATAGCTATCCCCTAACAAAATAACAGTTTAGTAAAATGCAAGGAAAAAATCAGCATAAAGTCAATCGCTGACTTTATGTAGGGAGCATAAACCCTGAACTTTTAAATGTTTGAACTTATAAATAACATAGGCATATTAATTCTCATCGCTTAGAAGCATAATGAACCTCAAGGCTCTTTATCAAAGATTTGGTTTTAATCACAAGACACTGCTACACCTAAAATTTGTCCACATCTTTATGTGCCATTAATCTGAATTGTAGATGTGCCTGCAGGCTACAGGAGGGAAGCAGATTTTGTTGTGCTCTTGCTCGAGTTTTCTGCTGAGACAATCTGCAAAGTCAAGTTAATACCGAAGTAACGTTAGAATTTAAAAAAAAATCAAAATTGGGGAATGTGTTACTTAAAATGCTTGGATTTTCAAAGGACTGTGACTAAAATTGGATTCTTGATTAGATACGTTTCCAGAAAACAATCCCAACACTGCAGTGGTAAAATCCTGACTGAAGAATACAGAGCTAATTTTGACAAAAATGCTTTATATTAAAGAATGTACGTATATATATAGTAGTTTAAATGATTGAAAGTGAATGGGTGTGTGTTTATTAATTACAGGGAATCTTGCCATGTTTGGTACATTTACACTAGTGCTAGAGCACTGGACCTAACTCTTATATTTTCAGTTTTCTAGCCCACGAAACCTCACTTTGATATGATTGAATTGTAATATATTTTTAAAAGGAAACCTACCAGGTATGTCTGACTTTTTTTTCTTAGTTGTAACAAAGAAGTGTTTTGTTGTTAAAATATTTTTGTTTTCCAAAGATGACTGATGTACATCATCTTGACCTTCACTACCATTTATTTCACTTCACATACTTGTAGGTTAATGTAATAAACTTTCTAATGAAAGATGGAAGATGCTTTTCTTTTTTTTTTTTTTCCTCCATTCTCTCAGGATGCATTGGAAATATAAAGAGTGTTTTCTTTGCACAAACACTGTACTAGGAAGTAATGTATGTTACTTTCCTTTTTCTAAAAAGTAAGAACTTTGAGGTAACCTCTGAAAAATTAAAGCTCATTTTGGATTGGCATCTGCTGAGCTTTTGACTACTGTCAGGTCCAGCAGCATTTAGTTCCTTAGTCTGGGAAATTCCTGTCAGAAAATAGTGAAAAAGAATTTTTGAGAGTTCATGGCTGCACTCCTGAGAAAGATGGGGAGCTGAGTTTTCAAAAGCAAGGCATTTCTCTCTTTTTTTTTTTTTTTTTTTTTTTGTGGGATAACAGCAGCATTGGACTGACCATTAAAAAGCTAGTTTAAAAAAAAAAAAAAAAGAAAAAAAAAGTACAAACATGGAGGAAAAAGCAGATAATATATAGTCATTTCTGTTCTGTCAGTTTGACACATCTCATACGGACCTGAAGCACTTGCTATAGATAAATGGTGTGGGAAACCATTCTTTACTATTGCAATTTGCTGAGGAGTGAGAGATTTGGCATAAAGTACTAACAAAGTCTGCTACATCCCACAAAGGATTCCTTGGGACTTAATTAATTACTTTATGCCCTTAAGCACAGAAGTAGTAGCCTAGTTAGCATGACATACAGTCTAAGAAGCATGTCCTAGGGGTGTGAGTAATTACGTACAGCTTACATTACAGTCTGCCTATGAAGGGAAATGAACAAACTGAGGGAGCTACTGAGGGAGGTTAGCAGGATAGTTTAGGTTTCAACAAACCTCATTGCCTTATTTCATATATTTTGATGTTACAAACTTATAGATATTTTATTTACACTATCTTTCCAGTTGCTTGTTGTAGAAATCGTCAGTTTCTTTGGCCTTTGTGCTTTATTTTAATAAGGCACTCTTAAAGAAATCTAGAACATCATTATTTTTTGATTACAAGTCTCCACTACCACAAATGCTCTAAGAATAGTATGATATGCATCTTAAGTGATGACCCAGGTCTGTCAGGCTACTCTTGGCTGATCCTTGATGATCTGACCTCCAACGAAAGACTTGTTAACCAAACTTTATAAAATACACTGATCAGTCCAGTGGGAACTCCACAAGGAGCATCACTGTTCCAAGCCAATGAGGATGGGAGCCATTTGACACCGGGAGTGAAGGAAATAATGTCAACCCCCCAGCAGTCTGCAGTGACAGTCTACCGCACAAAACCAAGGCAGACAACACAACCATCAGTCAAGTGCTCTTCTGGCTCCCTTCATCTTCTTGCTTTGGGAGGTAAGGCGATGCCTCAGTCTCTCCCAGATGTGCTGGGAGGTGGGTTGTCAAAGGTATCCCAGCTCCTCTCCTCCTCCTGCTCTGGATATGGGGACGGGACCAGGCACACCCTGCCTGCTCACTGGGAGGACAGCAGGAAACCCTGGCATCCTACATGGAGAAATGGGAGGCCACGCGGGACGGAGCGTGGTAGTGCTTCGGTCATTCCTTCAGCGGTGTATCTGCTTTTCTGACCAGCACCGTTATCTCTCTGAGCACTTCATCCAGAGTGGCACTTACCTTTTGAATTTTCTGTTTCCCATAAAATACCTGGACCATACCAAAGCATTGCCTTTGGAGCAAATCAAAGAAAAAGAATGATTTATTGAAGAGGTGGAGGGGAAAAGATGTTTCCTGAACCATTTAATTGGTAGTTGTCCTTGGGTAGGGTTTGTGTTACATGCTTTATAGAGTTAATCAAAACCATTTTTTCTTGTGTTCATGACATAATTTTATAATGGAAATGACAAGACTTATGAAGATAAGTTCCCAAGCATGGGAGTAAACCCCCCCCCCCCCAAAAAAAAAAATGAATGAAGCGAATTTGAGAGTTATATTCTTAAATGCCAGAAATTGCTTCAAGGACATGCTGTTAATGAAGCTGGTCACCGAAGAGCTGGCACAACAACACATTTAGGGCAATAAAAAAATAGGAATGTTTTGTGAAGAACGTACTGTGCAAAGTCTTGATTTACAAAATCATTTTCTTCATTCATCTCATTGGTGGCATGATGAATTCAGGCAAGTTTTTGGTCAGTTTATACCTAACCTTAGAGCAATCACAAAACATGTTGAAAAATGATGGGCATCTCTTCCATTTAGGCTAAAGGAGGGAATAATTAAATGGTCTTTTATTTAGCGATTAGCTAAAATACTGGCAAGTTTCAGCCAAAGACAAGGGCGAATTCAACTCCGTGGCTCTTGATGGACTGGCCTTCTGCCAAGGGAGTGCGGGGGCAAGGGAGACAACAAGAAAAGCAGCTTGGACACATGAGGTGGTAACAAAAGTGCCAATAGTTAATTCCTCAGATCAAAAAGGAGAGCCAGTTCTCAGGAGCAGAGTGAAACGTGAGGTCAGGCTTTGAACTGAGGGGCAGAAAAGTGACTCTTGGATCTCTGCGTTTGCTACAGGAATTTCCGTGTAGAATGCGTAACAAAGACCTCTTTGCTGCATCCTCTGCTCCGCTTGACAGCCACTCACACCAAAAAAAAGGGGGGGCGGGAGGGGGAGGGTAATTATTAAAGAAGTAAGTAAAACTTAGTTCCACTGATGGAAGTTGCTAGTTTTTCATTACTGAACCAAGATGGAGCAAGTAACAGTGACTGCTACAGAAACAAAAAGCATCGCAAGACGAGAGTTTCATTTGGTTCAGGGGTTCCGGGTTCCTCGGAGTTTTTGCCGCTGGCAGTTCAGTAATTTTTTTATTATTATTATTCATTGAGGAACCTCCCTATTGCACTAAAAGCTGACTAAAACCGACGTTTTTCTGCGCTGTGTACAAGCGAACGCTACAGCACCCACCCCGGCACCGCTGCCGGGGCCCGCTCATGCGCAGCTCGGGGCCGCGGCAGGCCCAGCGCCCCGGCCGCCATGTCGAGGCGTTCCCAAAGCCCCGGGACGCGGGACGGGCAGGGGGCGGGAACGGGGCGGAACCCGCCGCCCCGCCCGCCGGGGCCGCCCCGCCCGCCGGGGCCGCCCGCGAACGTGGCACTGGGGGCGCCCCGCGCGCCGCCGCCATCTTGGGGGCAGGCAGCGAGGCGCCACGCGGCGCCTCCCGCCCCTTCCCGCGCCGCCCCGGGGCCCCGCGGCCGCAGGTGCGCGGCGCGGCGCGGTGGGGCGGGCGGCAGACGTGGCAGCGCGCGGCGCCGCTGCGGCCGCTGGGAGCCGTAGTCCGCCCGGCGCCTCATTCATCGCGGCGGAGCGCCGGGAGCGGCTCCGCGGCCAGGCGAGCGCGGCCGGCGGGGGGACGGGGCTCGGCGGGAGGCGGCGGTTGGGGGCCGCGCCGGGCGCCGGCGGGGCCGTTGCTTGAGCGTTGTTGGCCGTTGAGGCCGGGCTGCGTTGTGTCCGGGGGGACAGCGGAGCCCAGAGCGGCAGTGGGGCCGCGGCGCCGGCTCGTGGGCCCCGCGCGGGCGCCCCTCGCACGCGGCGCCTGGCCGGGACCCCGCCGCGCTCGTGGGTCCCGCGTGGCGCCGGCCTGGCCGCGGCGGCACCCGGGGCCTGCGGGCGCGAGGCCTCCCCGGGTCCTTACGGACCATCGGGGCGTTACGGGAGTGGTTGGCCCTTGATTTATAGAAATTTAACCAAATTATTCCAACTGATTTTTTTCGGGAGGGGGGGAAGGGCAGGGAAGAGGAGGAGAGGAGGAAGAAAACCTGGAGGTGCCGAAGCTGTTGGCCGTTTCGTCACTTGCAGTGGTTTAGCTGTTGCTGCCTGTAGGGTGTGTGCGGTGCTGCTTCATAGGTGGTGTTAGCTGTGCGCTGAAGCAGTGGTCCCTTCACTGTGGTCGTGAGGCGACTGGGACAAAGAGGTCCATGGAGCCCGCTCACCTTTCTGGTGCTGCCCAGTAAAGGGTTGGGAACAGCTGAGCAAGTCCCGAGGCTTGGCTGTGGTACCAGGAAAAAAAAATATTGGAAACAAAATACTTCCCAGACTAGGAAGCTTTTAGAAATGTGAAAGTGACTAATTTGTATATCCCTTAAAATACTAATTTCTCTCTGTGCGTGTTATCTCTAAGCTATAATATCTCTGATTGCCCTCCTTCGAGAAAAGAGTACCTCTTGCTGATAAGACTGTTTTTTGGCCTTTCCTGGTACTGTCATTGATCTGAGGCCAAGCTGGTAGAAATACCTTTAAAAAGTTGTGTTGTCAACTTCAACTAACATCAGTTGTGCTATGAAAATAGAGCTCTCACTTTATTTTACTCCTCTTTAAGGCTTTGGACTTCGGAACAAGTCGCCAGGTGATGAAACCAGTGATGTGTGTATGTTCTTTGGCTTCAGTGAGGCTGTGTGGGATGTCTCTACATTTAACAGTCAACAAACTGAAAAAACTTTTATCCTCCATTTTGCTCTCTGTTGTTCTAAAGTGGAGCAAACCCACTTGGGGATTTTTTCAGTTGAAACTTGTCTTTTAAGCCTCTCCTAAGGGCCTCTTATTACTGGGCATTCATTTTCTCTCTGACTTATCTCCTGGTCACTTCCAAGAAGTTTGTGACTATGGATCTATCTCAGAGTTACTGTGACCTAGGATACTACGTTTCATTTGGAGTGGGTGCCACTTTGGGAATGGTTCCTGACAGTTGGTTTGTTCTGGTAAATAAATACATGATTGCTGTTTGGTCTGGCAAGCTCCCAGCTTGTGTTTAGTCATTACCAGAGTGTGTAAGCAGTGCTTTCTTTTGTGCTTCTGTTTAATTTAGTTATGCCTGTTATGATGAAAAATAAGAAGTTTAACAGCACTTTATTTATTTTTATTTTCACTCTGTCCTGTCCATTTCCTTCTCTTTCTGTTCGAACAACAATTTTTCCTCTTTCACAGAATCACAAAACGGTGGAGGTTGGAAGGGACCTCTAGAGGTCCAGCCCCACTTTTCCAGCAGGGACACCTAGAGCACGTGGCACAGGGTCACATCTCCAGAGAAGGAGACTCCACAGCCTCTCTGGGCAGCCTGTTCCAGGGCTCTGTCACCCACAGAGGAGATAAATTATTCCTCAAATGGAAATGGAACTTCCTGTGTTTCAGTTTATACCTGTGACCTCTTGTCACTGGCCACCACCAAGAAGAGTTTGTCCCCATCTTCTTTGCATTCTCCGCTCGGGTATTTACGTGTATTAATCAGATCCTCTCAGCCTTCTCTAGGCTAAACAGGCCCAGTTCACTTAGTCTTTCCTCATATGATAGGTGCTCCACCCCCTTAATCATCTTTGCTGCTCTTCAGGGCTCCTAAGTTTATCATGAGTTTTTATTAAGAGGAATTACTTTGAAATTTGCTGTTCTTCATTTGTAAGCTTCTTGTTAACTGTCAATTTCTATATTTTAGAGTAATAACCTGAAGAATGCTTTTAAAGTATGGTTATAGCATTGAGATTATTGCAAACTATTAGAGCAATTTTAATCACATTAAGCTGAAAAGATGAAGAATTGCCAGTTCAGCCATTTAGTCTCTAAATCAAATTATCTTTTTTTGCTTTTTCCGCACTCTCTGTTTAAAATTTTCCAGTTTGAGCGTTAGCCTGTTTTTCTCTTTGGGCATACACAGGTTCCACTTTTGGGAGGTAGAATTGTGAGCGAAATTTGACTGATGAGAATTGTTAAAACATAGTTACCAGTGCAGCTTTGTGCATAGGGCATATTTCTTAGTTAATCGGAGGGTAAAACATGATTCCTAGTGCATCTGCGTTAGTACTGATGTAGATTTTTTGCCAGCTAACTTATGGGAGGCTGGCAGAATTCATTTTTCTCATCCTTAAAGGATTATTTTAAAGGTGAAAAATTGTTTGGAATGTGCTTTTTCTTTTATTCTGTATACCATACCCCTTAATCTAAGCATAAAATAAGATTTTCTGTGAGATTTCTTTAAAACCCATGAAGTGAATTTCTGATCACAAATCAGAAGATGGCAGTACTGCTCTATTTTTCATCTAATTGTACATGCTTGTTTTTACCTCACATTTTCAGTCCTTTTAAGTTTATTTAGTTGAGGTTTTTCTAGGTGGTGACGAGAGACTGTGGTTTTCTTGTTTTTTGTTTGTTTGTTTTGTGTGTGTCTGTGTGTAAGTCAGTTTTACAGCTGAATCTATTACATTAAATGGCAGTATTTGTTTGAAAATCTTGTGAACATGAAGTCACATGCATAATTAGATGAAAAGGGGAGGAAATAACTAAGGATTTGGAATGTTTCACATTAACAAGATTTTTTTTTTTTATGTAGCAGATTTGTAGCATGGCTTGCAGTACTGAACAGTGTTTTGCAGTAAGTTAGAAGCAACAAAACCCCTGTTTTATATAAAAGCAGAAACTCTTATTTTACCTTTCTATAAGAACTTAAGGAATTCCAGGATTTAAGAGTGAAGTTTAATTTTCAGTGTCTAGTGGCTACTAATTATGTGTTTGTGGCTCCCGTAGTAAGAACAATAAACTCTGTAGGATGCAGTCATTAAAAAGACAGGCCAACTTCAAGCATGCAGTAAGGATTTGGAGGGTGATTTTAATTGAGATATTCCTCCCCTGCAATAAGTCCTTCTCTAAGGATCCTCATTGGAAACTTTGTTGTGGGCAGGGTAGTTCTAAGGTTTGCTTGCTCTCATCCTGGTTTTTCCCACATTTATGCTCCCCAATATCTCACATATAACTGGAGTTGGGTAGCTCACTCAGGTTTAAGTGCTAACCCATGTAGCTGCAGAACTAGCTTTAATGGTATATAATGTTGACTTATTTTGATATGGTAAGGCTCTTAGCTTTCAACCAAATTAATTGTACTCTTGGCTTTACTTGCCTGTGTTTCCCTCTCCCATGCCTTGTCTTTCTCCTTAAGTTTTTAGACATGCTTTTCTGATCATGCAGAACATGCAAACTGCAGATTTCTTGTTTAGAGAATTCTGTATTTAGAAACCTGTTATTACCATGGGGTCAATGCTGGTTCCTGCCATCTCATAACTTTCCAGGGTGTTTGGTGTCTGAAGTTTCTCAAATTTTTTTTTTCTGTATCTGTAATTTGCTATGCCTAGTGTATTGTTTGTTTGTTTTATCAAAACTGCTTAAAGAGGTGCAAAAGAGCATCCTGGGGTAGGAGGGAATGCAGGAATAGGAGCTCATCAAAAATGTGAGAACACCCTCTTTGGGGATGGAAGAAGGCTGAGAAAGGGAGGAAAATATCACAGACTTGTGTCATCATATGTTCGTATTTAGAGAGAAAAGGAATCTGTGAGCAGTTCTACGTGAAGGGTAGGAAGAGGTCTTCCTTTCCCTAGCTTGTGGGGAAAAGCAAATGTTGGACAGTTTGTGAAAGGGAAAGTGGTGTGTTAGGGTTAAATGGCTAAATGAAAGACAGCAGCAAGACCACATGCCCTTTGGACTGGGCACCATTCTGAATGTTCCCAGCTTCCTGGGCAGCACTGCCACGTACCCAGAGCTGCGAGTCCAAGAGAACGGAAATAGGCGCTGCAGTGGCCGGGATTCCCCTCTCGAACTGCCACATCCTGGGCGGTCTGCACTCGCAGATGGTGGAGATGGTTGCTTTCCCATAGAAGCTTGCAAATGAGAGGGCATTTTAGGATCTCAGAGTTTTGCAAAGTTGGTTTGGTGGTGCTGTATCTACTTAATATTCTTCTGTTAAAGGCAAATGAGAAAAGGAACTGCAAAGTCTAGCAGCACTTCTACTTGCCCATGCTTTTCCAGATGTATTGTGGGAGTGGGGAGGACAGCATGCTTGGTGTAGAAGCAGGCCACAACTTCTAATTGCTTTAGGAAACTTTGAAAAAAAAACTCTATGGAATTTTTGGAAAGCAGTTCCTCGGAGCCTTTTTGGCCATTCCACGTGGACGCAGTATTTATTTTAACAAGCAAGCACCCATCAGCAGCTTTTAATCATCGCATTAGCTGAAGTCAAGCAACAGATTACAGAGCCTCAATAAAATAAAATGTTCCTAGCGGTTTTTGGTCGCTGATGACTTCAGTTGCACAATGGAAAATTCTTTCCTGCTTTGCAGTGTACAGTTTGAAGAAAAATGACTTTAGAAATGCTTTTATAGGGGAATGTAAACTCATGTAATTTAATTTAATTTAAAAAGACAATCTTATCATTACAAATTCTTCCGCTTAGTAAAGTTTAACAGAAAACTAAGTGCAGTTCATTTCTAGCGGAAAATAAGACTGATGTGCAAACCCTGAAAGGACAATCCATTCCCTCTGAGGTAATTACTGACCCTTCCTTCCATCCTGTTTGAAGGGAAACTTAAATTGAATTTAAGAGGTTCTCGCAACCTAAAATCTGTCATAGAGCTGTTGTAGAGCTTCCAGGAAAGGTACAGCACATAAACTGCATCTTCATGGGGCTGGACTCAAACACTTTATTTTGAATCATTTCTACAAATTATGCTTGCCATAGGGATTAGAATTTCATTCTATGTGGTTTTGCTGAGAAGTTTTGTAACTAAACAATTTACTAAATGTAATTAATAGTGACATCCTACTGTTTGCCTCTTTCCGTGTAGTAACAACAGTATGAATTCTCCCTTCCCTCCCCACCAGATTAAACTTAAATTGTACGTGTGTTTGTTCTAATGCACGTTCTAAATGCATTAGAACAACAGCAACAACAGAAGCCTTGGTCATGATTATTTTTATCAGAAAGGAAAAACACTGTAATTTTGTAAGTGGTGGATTTTTTTATATGCACATGGGTATTTTTACCCAGAACATTAGATAAGCCTTTTCCTCTTTGAATTGTTAAAGGAATAAGCTGACATAATGGATATTGTGGGAAATGTTTATTGAGCCTTTCTGTTTTTTGTACATGTAATTATTTTATGTTGTGTTTTACTAGAATGCCATGAAGAATTGTTACTTCAGAGCAGAGTCTACCTCACTGCTGTCCTGTTTATGAGTTTTGGGAGAAGGCAGGATGTTTTTTGTTTGCTGCCTCTACATTTAAGAATAAAAATCTCCAGGTGTTCATGAGAGAAATACTTCATTTTTCCCCCCCTTTTTTTTCACCCACATCTTTATAAATATATACATTTATTTAATGATCATATACCCTTACGTATTTAGAACCGGTAGGTTTTTAAGGTTTTCTCTTAGATGTTAGGATACTGCTACTGTAATGTGGCCTGCAAGATAAAACCTGAATTTTTAATTTGGTTTAATACTTAGACTGTCACCAGGCTAGGAAGCTATTTGGGTTTTATAGGTTTTGTCTTTATGGAAGATTTGAACAAGCTTAATTCGCTCCATGTGATATTCTTAGTCCTTTATGTTAAACAAGTTTCAGTGCAACTTTAATTTCAGTTGTTTTTATTGTGACATTTCTGGGAATTGCTATAGTAGGCCTAAAAGTGCTGCTTCTTTTGGATAGGCAAGGTCATAGTTAAAGGTGAGGTCAGAGTCGGGATGCCTGGAGTGGTTCCCAGCTGTGCTGCTGGGACTATTTGTGATACTGGGTGAGGTGCTCAGGTCGAAGGTGCGATATCCCGGCGCGTCTGGTGAAACGGTAGAGCCTTAGAAGTCTGCGGCTTCCTGGATAGCAGAGCTGATGCTGTGGCTCCCTGATGCCAGGAGGGGGCGGCTCTGGTCCTTCTTGCCTGTTGTCACACTTGTATGCTTTCACACCTTGGCTCCAAAAATATAATCAGCAATCACGTTGCTATAGTTCACTACTGCAACAAAATACTACCTGGTTATTAGATTTTTTTTCCTTAAAGTGCAATGGATTTAATAAGTTTTATTTACTTCTCTAGTGTGCTCATCTAAGTATCAAAATATATTAGTAACTGAGTGTGTGCAGTAGAATTTTTAAAAGGAGGCTTGGAATTTGAAATATTATCGTAGTGCTAAAAGTGAAGGAAAGAGGGAAGATACAGTGGAACTGAGACATATCATGCTTCAGGCCACTCAGATCTCTCTCTTTTAAACCTCATATGGTTGGTATTTGAATCACTAGTCCTGGTGACTTGTGTGACCAGGAGACAATAAGGATCATCGTACCATGTAACCTTCATGTTTTAGTTAACAATATTTTGTTTCTCAAAATAGGCTTTTTTCTTTTTTTTTTCTTGCAGTTTTTTGTAGCTGAAGGAAAATGATGGAAGAAAGTGGAATAGAGACAACTCCACCTGGCACACCCCCGCCAAGCACAGGAGGGGCTGCTGCCTCTGCTACACCTGTATCACCAGGTACAGGAACTTGCACATCAGCTTGGTTGCATTTGTTCATGTGTACGGAAGTGCAGCAATTCATCCCCAAAATGTTTCAGTTGGTACAATCATAGTGCCGTTCTCCAGGCTAATTGAAAATTTAAATTGTTTATTAATTGTGGAAGTGTTCAAATTATAACACTCCTCCATCATTCAGTCTCATTAAAGTACTAGATTTTCTTCACATATCTTTACTTGTGGAGGGGAAAGTGAAATTATATCTGAAAAAAGCGTAGAAACTGTAGTTGAGTATAGAGGCAGAGTTCATGATACTGGGCAGAATTATGAGCTCTTGCACAACACTACCTTTTGCCAATTAAATCTTCTGTTATCTCAACAGCAATTGTTCCAACTATTTTTAAACTGTAGGAGATTCAGTGACTTTTTTTTTTTACTCTTTTTATTATTCTGTATATTCTTATGGCATTCGTATGAAGGGAGTTATTCTGCAGAATGGAAATAAAACAGTCACTTACGTGGTAGCAATTAACTTTATGGCAATACTCTAGAAGTCCAGGACAGAACATACAGCAGTATGTATTATACTTGTAAGCTTAAATGAAATTCAGGTAGCTTCTCTTTAAGTCAGATTTCTTGACTACTCCACATCAGCGCTATTGCAAAAGTAAGTTGTAACATTCTTATGATGGATGGCTACTTCCTCCTTCATCCTAATGCCTATTTATTCATCAGTGACTAACCAGAAAGTTCTAGGCAGATTTCAGATGCCATGAATTCAGTAGATAAATGTTGATTCATTGTTCTTTTTTAGATTATAATAAATAAGCAAGAAAGAGGCATATGGTTTACAAGATACTGTCACCAAAAATTGAACGGTATCAATGTTGTGTGCAGCTAAGCAGAACTGAAATTCATTTTGAGGAGTGGGGAGAAGCAGACAGAGCAAAGCAGTCATATTTATTGAGATATTTTAGAAATACATGGGTTTCTGAGATGAAAGCTCTGTCTTTCTAAAGTTTTTTTTTTCTTTTTGCCAGCTTTGTCCAGTCCCCTTGCTACTACACCAAGCATGTCATCGTCTTCTGCATATTCTCCACCCTTACCGGCTGCAGTGTCTTCAGTTCCTCCTGTGATGACTTCAGCTCCTCTTCCATTTGTGCCTTCTGCAAATGTTTCTACTATTGCTTCCTCTCTGACTCCTGCCCCAGCTCCTGCTGCATCTTCACCTTTCAGTACCTCCATGCCTCAGTTCTCTACACCTCCTCCATCAAGCTCTACTCCTGGCCCTGGTCTTCCTGCACCACCCACTGGTCCCCCCATTTCAGGATTTTCCATGACTTCAACCTATGACATTACCAGAGGTCATGCTGGTCGGGCACCACAGAGCCCACTGATGCCATCGTTTTCAGCACCTCCAGTCACAGGTAATCTTTTGTTCGTGCTTCTTCATGTTTGTGTGAGGATAATGGATATTCTGGGCAGCCAATTCTGCAGCTCTACTACGCTCCTGCATGTTCAACTGCTTTCCAGGTACATCTGGTTAAGGTAACTGCACACAGGCTAGGTGAGACTAGTCTTTAAAGTATAGTCATGATGTAGGACAGAGGTTCTCCTTTAAGAGAGTTCTCTCAGTGTCAGGGCTTGCAGAAGTATCCCTGTGCCTGTATTTTTGATTACCTTAACCAGGAAAGCCCAACTGTACGTATGTATATGTCATTCATTTAGACCAGAGAGTAGAGTTCAGCCATTGTATTTCTGTAATTTGAAATTGTCATAATCTCATAATTTTCACTTTTTTGTGTTTATAGCCAATGCTTGTCACATGACACAAGCTTTTATTTCCTTTTTATTTTGTTTCAGCCACTAAATTGCTTTTAGACTGCTAAAAGGCTGCATGCCTTCCATGCAAGCAGGTGCTGTACTTGCTGATTTGATGCTGTTTTTGCTAATGGGATGGAAACTTTGCCATTCAATTGTGATTGGGATTCAGTTGTTAATGATCCTTTTTTGAAGTGGTCTGTTAGGAAGGTGTTTGAAAAGACCTATTGGTTGTTCAGTGTAAAATAAAAATAACTGCCACTTAAGGCTAGTATTGGGAAGTTATTCAAATAGGGCTGAGTAATGGGGTAAAGGCTCATATGTTTGAGTTTCTTTTGTTTCCTTTTAAACAATTAAATATTTTTATTTGCTCCTTTTTTCTTTTTCTTTCCTGATTTCCAGCACTCAGCTTTAACAGATTTCCTATTTGTATTTTTTTCTTGTTGTACATGAGAACCTTTCTGTACTTTTCCTTAAATATGAATACAGTAAGAAGCACTACTGTTAAACTAACCTGCTAAGGAAATCAATATTTAAATTTATACATAATGTGCAGGCAGGGCAGTTTCAGTTCTATTAGTAGATATTGTCTAGCTTATTTATAGTAGTTAAATCTGCTAATCTTTAACATGCTTAATTGTTCTGAGTCCTTCAAGAAATGAAAATGAGTCAACCCAGTATTCTTTTGTTCTTCCTGCTCATTTTCTTAAGAAATTAAATTCAGTAAAATAAATGAACACTATTTTTTTTCTTTTTTCCTCTCTTACTAGGTGTTTTGGCAGATCCTGTTACTCAACAAGCAACTTTCTCATCACCTTTGGTTCCTGGAACTGCAGGTGGCTCTGCAATCACTTTTCCTGAGGAGCATGAAGACCCCAGAATATCTACAGCCCAGAGTGGAGCTCCTGGTGGAGGACTGTGGGGATTTATAAAGGTAGTTTTTAAATGTAACTGTTCATAATATCCTATTTTTTCTTGTGCCCTGTAGGCAAAGTGGCTGTTTTTTAAAAATAGTGTTTGCTACTTTGCTGTGCTTTTGACTTTCCTTTATATGAAAGAAGGCAGGCAGCACGAATAGATGTTCCAGGTTCATTTTAGTGCTTGTGATGGGAGGATATGCATACTTACCAGGTTTATTTCCATGGAATGCAAGTCCTTCCTATTCTGTAACAGATCAATCTCTTAAATGAGACAAAAAAAAAAATCTATCAAAGGAAAGTTTACCTGAAAAGTGCCTTAAGATACTTTGTATTTCTACTAGCAAGTGTGAGTTATATAGTACAAAGTAGATATATCTGAGCAGTGCAGTCATCACAAGGAAACAAGCAGCAACATTTTCTAGTAGAGTTCTAGCAGCCTTACCTATTTGGAGCTGTGACAAATGTCACCTATAAACCGCATCATGAAGAGTGGGGCAAAAGAACACTGACTTGTGTTCAAGAGCAACAGCATTTTCTGTACTAACTGAAATTAAATGTGAAGGGAGCATAAAGATTGGTGTCTCTACAGGAGTGAAAGTCTTGGGGAAACTTTCTAGACCTTTAGTACATTCAAAACTGAGAGTAAAAATGTTTTTTTCATATGGCAAACTGCTAGCCCTGACTTCAACAGTTTCACTTGATAGTAAAGCAGTCTTAAGAGATAAATCAGTCTTTCATCAAGGCATTGAGAGCACAGTTGTTACACTGCACTTTTCAGGGAAAGATGTCTTCTCATGATATTGAAATATGTGTTCTTCCTTTCAAATAATAATTGAAATTTATAGTTAGTGCTAATAGAAAAGATTTTTCTTCATCATCATGTCCTTGATGCTTACAGCAAATGTTGACATTCCCCAGGGAGCACAGTTTGTGTGATGTGATTCTGTTGCTCTGTTGAAATACTAGTCTTAACAATTGAAAATTAGTTGACAAGTCAATTCCATCCATGGAGTTGTGGTTTGTAATTCAAAAGGTATCTTGTCTTTACTCTCGAAGAAAGTGCTTATCTTGAACATGAATACTAAAAACTGGATTTAGGGTTAATTATTAAGCATTGTACTTTTGGAGTGCTCTTATCTCTTTTTGAGAATTTCCAAGTTGAGAGAATGAGGAATTGCTAGCTATGCTGAAAGCGTTAGGTTCTTGATGTCTGTAATCAGTACCTATCACTGTGCACTCTTCCAAAGATCTGCCACAATCTAGGAAACAGCTGGCATTCAGTGTAGAATTCATCCTGAACTCCTCATTAACTTGCATATTTAAGTTTTTAGCATAGTTAGCCTTGTTTCTAGTCCTGACATAGTCTGAACAGCTCCTCCCCTCATCATCTTAGGAAATTATAAATCTTTCTTACAGATTTCCTTTAACCTAGGTAATATCCAAGGCTGTGAAAGGCACAAATTGACAATTAATGGACTAGAATTGAATGGGGCAGACCTAGTTCCTTGTATCTGTCAAAGATGGCTAAGCAGTAATTGTTTAGTTTTCTCTACCAGATTATGTCCTCAAGGTTAGTGCTTTACACAACACTGAGGATACCTAGACCCAGTAGCAAAATATTTGAGTATGAGGTGTGAGATATAATAATACTTATTACCAGCTTTACAGTGTCTCATTGCTCTAGTGAATGTGTAATTTGGTGTTGACTAAACTTGCAACAAAGAAATAGAAAACATTCATAGTTACAGCGGAAAAGCTTTGCCGAGCATCAGTTTTGGTTATCTCAAAATAGCTTTTCTAATTCTGCATTTCTCTGAAATATTGTGTAGGTATACTAACCAAGTACACTGCAGGAAAATGGATGTGTATGGTGCTCTCCTGTGTAATATCTGCCCTCTGCTGAAGCAAACATGAGTGTGTGCAGTTGCAAATAGACCGCTTTAATATTGTTAAAGAAATTATATGAAGTTTTCTGCAAAACAGCCTTATCTCTCAGTGATTCACTGTTAGTGTCTTTTTTTCTTTCACCCAGTGATCTTATCTGAGTTTCTGTAAACTGTTGTGAAGAGATGCAGGTATTTATCTGGATTATTTGCAAGAGACAGGACAGTGTTTGTATTCGTATTTAATGAACTTTTAAGTCTGTCAGCAGCTCCACCTATGATTTGGCTGGAGAGTGTAGAACGTGTTTCCAGTATTGTTTAGAATCTATTTATAAATTGAGAACTTTCAGCTCTGTTGCTCCAGAAGTATTTGTTAGTAATGGGCCATTCAAAAATAGATCCTATTGTCTTTAAAAAGGTTAGAAAAAAGATTCTTCAACTTAAGTTAGCACGATCCAAATCTATAGTTAGTTTCAGGAACCTACAATTATGTGCTCAAGGCTTTTGGTCCCAGAATGTGATTGGATATATTGTGGTATGGCATTAACAGGGATGTTCTTAATCCCTTAACTAATGTGTTAATACACGCGGTAATGATAAAGGTGGTGTTTGAACTATAAGTTGTAATTTAAGAGTCATGCAGAGTGATAGCCCCCTTCTGGAACATGTGTTGAGGAGTGCTGTGCAGTAGGTGCTGCTGAGTGCACATGTGAGGAAAAGCCAAAGAAATTTGATGTTTGAGAAGTGGGGGTGGGTGTTTTTGGTGGTAATATCTTTGGGCTTCTGGGGAAAAAGACAGAAGATTAAATATGCAAATTCGTTTGTTAAATTTAGGGTGTAGCTGGAAATCCCATGGTGAAGTCTGTTCTTGATAAAACCAAGCATTCAGTAGAGACCATGATCACAACGCTGGATCCTGGCATGGCTCCATATATCAGTATGTATTTGTGAAAGATGATTGAGTGTCAAATGCAAATCTTACCTTTTTTCCACAGTTTCTCAGCTTCCCTATTTGAGTTTGCTGTCATCATAGAATCATAGAATCCTTAAGGTTGGACGGGACCTCTAGGGATCATCTAGTCCAACCCCCTGCACATGCAGGGTTTTAAAATACACCATTTCTGCCAATCTTGTCAGATGAATGACATGCATGAATATTATTGTGTAGGTCACCACATTCAGATTAGAAGAATTCAGAAGGCAGTAGGTGAGCTCAGAGAGGCATAGAGCCAGGGTATTTATCTTGCTTTTGAGGCTTGCATCTGTCCTGCAGCTGCTCCACATTTTTTAGTCTAATAGTATTAATAATAATAGGAAACTTGGCAAGTCTGAAATAGTTCCTGATTCAGTTAGCTGGATAGTTTAAATTTTAAAATAGTGTAGGGAAGTTTGGAGGATTGCTGAGCATAGAATCTAGGGGGGAAAAACACTGCATTTCCATTGCAGCTTGAAAATTTCCGAGAGGGAGAATCTTGTGTGATATAAGTTTGGTTGTTTTGTTTGGTTGTTTTGGGTGTGTGTGCATGTGCAACATGTCCCTTTAGAAGTGATCTGAGATCCTTAATACATGGAAGTAAGTAAAGACATAATTTGACCAAACCTATAGTCTCTAGCCTGTAGTACTGGCACAAGGAGCCCTCCTTCTTTGTGTGCCAGTACAGCTTCTTGTCCGGATGTAAGTGAAGCAGATCAGGAAACTCATCTGGCTGAGAAGTAACTATAGCATTTTTTATTTTTTGTTTGTTTTTCTGGGCAGTTCTTCAGTTGGATCTATTCTGTGATCCAGCTAACCATGTGGCTGCATTGTTGTACTAATACAGCACACAACGTAGAATAAAAGGGGAAGGTGACCTAATTACTGAATAGTAATTAATTCTCTTAAATTTAAGTGAAAACATCCCAGCAGCCCACTAATGGAGAGACAGATGTGAAATCACTGAGAAAGATTTGCAGGCAGAGGGAGCTGGGAACAATGTAAAGCTACAGTAAATGTTGAATATGCACAGCTCAGGGAACTGTAGTTAACTTTTGCCTTAACAGTGTTTTTTTGAAGTAAGATTTTTCACGATGCGATGAGGGATCTTTGGGTAGTTTGACACAATATTCATCAGTTTGAATAGCATTATCTAAAGCGGGAAGTCCTTAATGAAATGCTTTGCTTGAAAATTCAGTTCTAGTAAGTGATTTTTTTACTTTCTTTTTACAGGAACTGGGGGAGAACTAGACATAGTCGTTACTTCTAATAAAGAAGTAAAAGTAGCAGCAGTTAGAGATGCCTTTCAAGAAGTCTTTGGAATGGCTGTTGTTACTGGAGAGGCTGCACAGTCTAACATTGCACCACAGCCTGTGGGCTATGCTGCTGGATTAAAAGTAAGTAGATATATAGTGACTCTAAAGGCATTGAAAAGAGATTGTTTCCAATGCAAAGAGCAAGGAAGTGTTTACCCTGAGGAATCATATTTTCCATAAAAGAAAGATCAGTTTAGAGGAGTAGTAAATCTTTCCTTTTTGTGCCATCTGAATCACTGCAACTCTTTGAAGCTGCCTTTGGGGAATGGTTTATTTATTTGTGCAAACTCATTCACAGCAAATGAAGTGTAGAAATATGTCCTTTTTTTTTTTTTTTTTTGTTAATACTGTAATCAATTGCCGCTCCATGTAGCATGCTTTTTTAATAATACTGTAGTTTCATAGTGCATTAGACTTTTTCCACTCTATTGCCAGCACAACATGTTGTGAATACTAGAAATGTGAGGAGACCCTAAGGAGGCTTTCTCCATGCTAATTCTGCAGACCTGACACAGTTTAGTCAACGTATCAGAGTGGTGACCCTGATGTTTTGGAAGTCCATGTTTTATAGAATGATTAATGAGGGTTGAATACTTGTGTTCTGCTGGTCACCCTGATTTCCTTTTAATCTTTACACATGTGTTAGGGTGCAGGTGAAATCTAATGTAATGTAAATATAGCACAAGTTTTTCAAAATTATTAGGTTCAAAAATAGATATACAGAGGAAGGAAGAAAAAAAGCTGTTGCAATGCATACACCGTTTTTGTAGTAGATCTGGTCCATGTCCTGAGTTTTGCTTCCTCTGAGCAAGATCTTAATCCAGCAACAAGCATGTCCAACAGTGACTCGAACAATGTCTTTTAGTGACAAAGCTGAAGCTTTTTACGTTTTTTTGACTGCTTTTTCCTACTTTTTGTTGCCTTCTGCAGTTAATGTTCCTTGGGTGTGATTAGGTGCAACGGCCTCCTGGTAAATAGCTAGAAAAAAACCTGCAAAAGCTACTTAGTATCCTGATTCTTAAATGCAAGCAAATTGCATATACTCATGATAGCTCCCCTGATAGCTGGGGCAGTGTTCACAGAGGTAAGCCTATACCAGCTGATGCATTAGCTGACAACAAATTTATGATCAGGTAAAGTAGAATAATGTATACATTTCCAGACCAGTTTGGCCACTTCTTTGCCGTAGTTGTATTGCTGTTACCAGTTGATAGCAAGCTGGGCTAAATGATTCCTAAATTTACTTGGACAGACAGGGAGATTCTGTCCTGTGAGGCTACAAAGTTGATCTAAAGCCTGGGCATCATAAAGGACTTAAAACAGGCAAGATTTCTAACAGAAACGTATCCTGGCACTTCAACTGATAGTGAAACTTGGAACATGTTGGAATTTTTTTGCATGCTAATCTAAGTCTCTGTCATGGAAAAAATAACAAGCTACAAATAGATACAAACACTTAATTAGTTTTCTTTTTTCATTTTATTGTATTTTTTGTATGTATCATTCCAGAATGAGCTTGGGTTGGTTTTTGTTTGTTTTACTTCAAAATAAGAGTCATTTTTTCAAATCTCTGATTTTTACGTGCGTCTGTGTGTGTATATATATATATGTATATTCTGCTTAGTGTGAAAAGTACATTGCTCTAAAGTTGTGTTTATTTTTCTTTGTTGTACTGCATTGGATTTAAAGGAGAATGTTGTCTAAAAGCTTACATTATCGTTTAGGGAGCCCAAGAAAGGATAGACAGCTTGCGTCGGACTGGAGTAATACATGAAAAACAGCCTGCAGTATCTGTAGAAAACTTCATTGAGGAATTGCTTCCTGACAAGTAAGAACCTTGAATATTTTCTTGGGTGGGAAGAAAAAGGAATTTTTTTTTTTGACTAAAGGGCACCTATGAAGAGGTCTGTTAGAAGTATCACTTTGGGCAGAAGGAGAGAAACAGTGTGTCTACACTATTGCTTTGTCAGACTTGATTTTGGTAGTGCTGTTCAGCTATTTGTCCAGAGAGTCTTTACAGTGTAATAGACAAAATTCTGTCAGGTCTATCAAGATCCACAGTAAGAAAATATGGTGAAGTTATTTGTAACTGACAAAGGTAAGAATATTGAGGCGCTTAAGGACATGGTTTAGCAGGCATGGTGTTAAAGGGCTTATGATTGGACTTTATGCTCTTGAAGGCTTTTCCAACCATTATGATTCTATGCAAAAATTAAAAATTGGTTAGCAGCTCACTCTTTCACACACTGTCAAAATGTATTCAATTCAAGAAGTATATTGGGAGTTGTTCTGGCATTTGTAGTGATATGGTTTAATGAGATAATGTATGAGCCATTTTCCTTTCACCAAGTATGTGCTTTTTCATTTTTCTGCAAACATAATTGTTTCGTCAGATATCATAATACAACCTGATTTCTTAACATGTTTTTTGACAAACAGTTTTTTAAGTTTTGTAACCAATTACCAACACATTAAGGACGATGTCATGTTTATCTTAATACCATTTCTTTAAAAGACAAACTTTGAAGTTATTATTCATCTCTGCATCTTTGTCGATGTCTTTGTTAGCCCTTACTCTGCTCCTTTTTTAAAGGTACATTTAGTATCCCCATGTTCCATTCTGATTTAGATGATTTGTCCCATTTCCACAAAGGAGTAACTATGACAACAAGAGCTCTGTTTCAAATGTTTCAATGTTTCCTTTGACAACATTTTCAGATTTAAAAAGAAAATTTAAAAGTATTCAAAATGGAGGAGCTGACCCTGGACTTCCTTCTTTTTGGAAGGAATGCTAGCTCTTCTGTCCACAGATAACAGTCCCCCAGGAATGCTCTAAACTTTGATAGTAATTAGAGCAGAAACAAAGAATAGCTCAATGCATGCTTTAATTTTCATACAATAGGAGATACTGAAAATTTCCTTGCATGGCGTTATGAAAAACGGTTGAAGTGTTTCCCACCCTTTGCTTCTGCAATGAAATGATAGGTCATGGTGCTAGTAGATGATTTATAGAGGTTCTGAAATGAGTGTTGTGGTGTTAGAGTTTTAACAGTGGGGATCCAGTCTAGGTTTTTCGATGGTCCTGGCTATACTTGGGCGTGCTTGGTGGAAAGAGCAATTTCTGGGTAACCATTGCACTCCCACGAGCCTCCTTGCCTGACACTTGGCACATCAGTCACTGCTCGCAGCTGAACTTAGTCAGCTATCTGAAAGATGTTGCTTCCCCTTTCAATTTCATATCCCAAGTACTATTTGCGGAGAAGGTTGCAAAGTCTTTTGTGTGCATGCTTCCTTTTAGACTCTAATTCCTTTATTAATTCAAAACAAGTTATCTTTAACCATAGAATGAAAGAATGTAGAATGAATGTAGAATGAAAGAATGTATCTGCACCTACTCGCACCAGCATCCCCTGGCTTCCTTTTAATCCATATGAGTTCTAAATAAACCATATGTATGTTGCAATATTCTTTTATACTAGCTGAAAAAGTATCAGAACACGTTTATGAAGCTCATTGTTCCATATAGCTACATTTATTTGGATTTCCCATTGAAATTTGATAAAATGGACAAGTCAGAATTCAACCTGTAATGTGCCCTTCTTCAATCAGGCAAGACTCAGTATGTTTCAGAAGTAACTTGCATGTCCTTGCAGGTGGTTTGACATAGGTTGTCTGATTATTGAGGATCCAGTTCATGGAATTCATCTGGAAGCTTTTACCCAAGCAACGCCAGTGCCTTTGCAATATGTTCAGCAGGTGAGTTTCCTTATTTCTTCCCAGTATAAGGTTACTGGTTGAGGCCTAATGTGTAGATTTTAATGTTGTTTATGATGTCAGTTCTTGTTGGTAATGCTTTTGATCCAACCTGAATTTTTTAAACTTATGAAATGGGGGAAAAATGGGGATACTTCAGTTACCTGACAGTAACTATGAAAAGTAGTTATTAACTGCTTTTAACTCCTATTAACCAATTTCTCAAGAAAACAGTTATTATAGTATTCTTTTAAATTTTCTAATTTAAAATATGTAAAGTATCCTGAGGAGTTGTAGGTGTGTGGTAGTTGGAAAACTATTTATATCCTTCATAAAGGATGTAAATACCATTCTTAAAAATTATGAATGCTCATTTTCAGGTGAAGAAATCTTAGCAGAGTATGAACTAAGTGCAGAAGGTGCTCACATGTGAGTGGAGGCTTCTTTGCCTTTCCTTGGCTGACTTCTCATGTGCACTGAGTGTCAGCTGAGGTCAACAAAACTCCATACTAGTGGTGTGTGTGTGTGTGAGCATGAATGTAGTAATCATTCTGGGAAGTAGCTTATGTTTTGTTTAGGCACAAGCTTACAAATTGAGGTCTCGACACTGAGTTTTTAATAATGCTTATAAAACCTAGGTGTTTGTGTTGTTACTTACAAGCAAGCAGATAGCATGCTGTATTTGTTACTGTAACTAAAACTCATTCCTCACAAAGAGCAGCTACCTTTTCTCAAAAACTCTGTGCACTTTATTCAGCACAAACACATGGCCTCTGACGTAAAAGACAAAACATGTTTCCTCCTCTGATTCTGCTATTCTGACAAAGACTTAGAGTTTCTGAAATTGATTAAATCTTGATTTTGGTCATAGTTCATCCCATTGAAAATTGCTCAGTACTGAGCACTTCTTAAATACAGCCAGTAGAATTTTTTTCTCTTAAGATGGTTGAGATTTATTGGACATGTGCTGCAAATGGCTCCCAAGTCCAGCTGCTGCATGTTGTCTGACAGCAGATATGAGTCATACGCTAATTAACTCTGGATTAAAATCTCTTTTAAAATGTGTGGGGTTTTTTTTTTAAGAATTTCAGAACAAAAACTGCTTAGGGTTTCTTCCTCAGGGGCTGGTTTTGACAAAACAAGTAGTATTTTTTAATATCAATTCTAATAGAGTGAATATTTGAGGGATTGCTATTAGTTATTTTTCAGAACTCTTACTACTTTGAAAACTGTTGAGTGGCAAAAAGAGAAAATACTGCTTTGTCATCCAAAATATTTGCAGAAAGTGTAGAAAAGATAAGCTGCAGGAATTGATTCAATTAATAGCTGCAAGTATCACTGTTTTGTCAAGTGAAAATTAGCTTTGTTTTGTCTTTCAGAGTTAAGTATTCTAGTCTCGATGTTATGTGTCAGTGGATCTGTGCATAATCTAGTGGTGAATCATACAGTCATCAAGTCCTCTGTTACCTTTGTTACTGCTCTGTCCCTTCTAGAATCCTTATAGACTCTTAAGAATGTGCAAGAAATATTAATTTCCTTAAATCTCGTTCAGTGTCTTTAAGCAAAATTCAGATTGCTACAGGTGAATTGCCAATAATTGGACAGTTTCTCACATGTTGGACAAAGAACAGAGTAAATTTGTATTGGGCATCCAATGTTTTGTTATGTTGCCTATATTAAGTCTTCTATAATGCAAACAAGAATCCATTATTTTTGTAGAAATTCCTGCTAGCTACATGTTTTGCTGCTTTATGCATTGGAAATAATGGCAAAAGTACCTGTGTAGAATAGAATAGTTAATATTTTTGTAAGTGGGTTAATACAACAATATAGCTTTTGCTACATGCTCTTCAGGGTAGTACAGGTATTTGAACATCAGATATTCAAAGATTTGCTTTCAAAGGTATATTTCAGGGCTTATGTTGAGAACTCTTTTACGTTAAGAGATCTGGTATCATCTTTGCTGATCCAGAGGTTGCAACTATGATGAGAAACTGCTACAGTATTCTTCTATGTGAAGTTTATTTGATTTTTAGCAGTAAAAGAAATCTCATCTATGAAGTTTTTTGCAATTGTGGATCATAATGGGGACTTATAAATATTATCAGTTTCTTCCTAGAGTGCAGTTAGTTGCACTCTATCATCTGCATCTTACTGCTGGTACATTCTGAGTAGTGAGAAACTTCCCCTCCTCTTGCTTAGGAAGTCAGCCCCTTATGCACATCCTGTTGATAACAAAAGAACTCCAGCATTGGCATAGGATGTGTGCATGCTATGTGCTGTCATTGCTACGAAACAGTAGCCTTTAGCGAGGCTGGAACACACTATTGAACCTTGGCCTGCTGCATGCACGCTAGAAAGAGACTAAGATTTTTGTCAAAATGAAATCCGTTTGAATTTCATCTTTTCTGAACTGCTGTGAAAACCTGCGCAGTACTAAGAGCCATGATTCCGAGGCTGAAAGTCATCAAGCCCTTTCCTGTACACAGTGTGATCGGAGATGGATGGCTCGGATGAGCATGAGAACAGACAAATGCCATGATACTTCCCCACTGTCCCCCTTCCAACTCCAGTCCTCTGTCGAATTATGAACCACTTCAGTCTGTGTTTCCTCTGTGATCTCATGCAAATAGCTTGGTCTCCTCCCCTACCAAATTCAGGTTTCTTGTTGCCATTGGTTATTTGTCTTCTCAGGGACATTTTAACTGTTTTTTAAAGCCTTTGGAAGGTGAGAGTCATTGTACAAATATGTATCAATATCAATTCCAGCTGTTGGGCGCTTTAAGATTGAAGACTATGTTCTGATAAAGACAGAATGGCTTTACTTCAAGTATTGCATTTCAGTTTTAAACTGTTCAGATGTCATTTGAATTTTATTACATGTAAATCCAAAAAGCTGTGTTGGCTACCCAAGTTATGGGGCTAAAATCATTTGCATTCCAGTACCCTCTTAATTTATGTCGTACCACTGATACAAGTATGATTACAGATGAAACTCATTAGCGATGAGCTTAGAAACAAACCTGTTTGTTTATTTGCCACTTAACAATCTCTTCTCAAAATGTTACCCAGGCTCAGAGTCTCACTCCTCAGGACTACAACCTCAGGTGGTCAGGCCTGTTGGTGACGGTGGGCGAAGTGCTTGAGAAGAATCTACCCAACGTCAACAGGACTGATTGGCACCTGGTGTTCACTGGCATGTCCCGCCGACAGATGATCTACAGTGCGGCCAAGGCGCTGGCAGGGATGTACAAGCAACGCTTGCCACCCAGGACCGTTTGAAAGAAGCTTGCGCTGTCACACTTGAGGAACCCTGGTTTTGTTTCTGGAGTCGAAATCAAAGCTGCATGTTCTAATCCTCAGTGGGTATAACACAGATTTGTAATCTGCCTGTAACTGCATTTTACTTTTTAAGAATTCAAGGTACTTTACAGTAGTGGGAATGAACAATTCCGTTTTTTTAATAACCAGGTGATTTCCGATATGATTCAGAAAAGAGGAAATTGGAACAGATGTATTTATAACTGGGACAAATAGCACTACAATTCGTAAAATGGGATGTGCTATTGTTTGACACCTTAATAAGCATTTGCTGAGATATTAAATGTTTTATTTACTCATTATGCTTTTAAAGGGGAAGTCTCTTGTTTAGCTTTTACTATTATATTAGTAATATAAACACGTTGGTGGCATAACATATCTTCTATATGTGTTTGAATGCAGAGAGACTACCTTGTGTGTTAGGTATTTTCTTTTGGTGTGTGTTTAGGTGGTACTTCACACCTGACAGGTTTGGTGTCTGTATTTAAGTTCTCAGGACTGATGCTGGGGATATTTTAAAACATCTAATGGTGAGCTGCTTAGGAGGAGCACAAATCCATGCTCAGATGGTTAAAGTCTGGGCAAATAATTCTGAATTTTTAATTTCCATGCTGCATGTGTGTGTGTTTTTCCACATTGCATCTTTCTAGTGTGTGTATATATATATAGCTCTCCTGGAGCAGAGATGAAATTCATCTCATTTTAAAACACTAGAAAAATTTCAAGTTGTTTCAGTGAGTTTTAGAACAGATACCACATACACAAGAAGTTATCTCAGCTTTGCAGTTCCAGCAACATAATTTACTCCTGTATTTCCAAACTTTATATTTTATATAGAATTATGTAATTTCTTTTATCAAGTTGGGGATATCAGCAAGTTAATGTGGAAAGTGTTGACATTTATACCACTTGCTTTGCTATCCTAAATTTTCTAAAACATTTATAAATCTTAAATGTGTGTCTTGATGTCATTGCTGAATTGTTTTTCATGTAAGTCTTGATTGGTGTCTGTTTTTCATAGCTATGAATGTCCTTTATCTGTGCTCACACAATCTTAAATCTTTATTGAGAAATACAGAAGTAATTCTGAGAAAATATTTTGTTAAAAATACTTTTTTAAAAACAAAGAGCAAATAATCTTTTTGCCTTAGAAAATGAAAACTTTTCCGCTTATATTGTTCTGCCTTTACCTTTCTTACATGCTTTCAAAGGATCCTTTTGTATACGATATACTGTAAGCCAGCCTGTATTTGTATTTAGTGAAAGTCTGTCTATCTCCAAGTAATATATTTTGCCTTAATTGGCTTCCTCTGTAAATTAGTGGAATAAATGTTTTTCCTAGATGATTGTGCCTGTTTTAAAGATTTATCTTTCAGCATAACTGGTAGGCAGCGTTTAGCAGAACTGCAGTAACCTTGTTGCTGTTTGGCACATACTCTCACATCTGTCTTGTCTGGGAAAAAAAAAAAAAGAAAAAAAAGGAAAAAAAATCACAAAACCTGAACCTTATTCTTTCAGTCTTGAGGTCTCTCTTTAGGAGCTCCCCTGTTCTTTGTATCATAAAGTAAAAGGGTGATAAGAGATTTATGTTTGTCAGTAGCTGCGTGTACTTGTTTTATTGTAATTTCAGTTTGCAGTGTATAGTGTGAAATCCTTTTTTTTTTTTTTTGACTGTTTTCTCCACTTTTCCCTACTGCAGCTTCTTTCATGGTGTAATGGAAGAAGAAATGAACTAGTCAGTAGTTTTGAGTGCTGGCATGTGTTACAATTAAAATTGAAGAGGCATTTCTCTCTTCCCTTCCTCCTTGTCTGGGCTTGGCTTTGTTGTTTTTCGCAGGTGATGGCTGGAGGCAGAAGAGACTTTGTGATTTTACAGCTTCTAGAACAGCCAGTATCGCTGCAGTGAACCAGCCTTCCAGCTCTCTTGCGAGGCTGCTAAGGGGACATCTCCACGCTGTCCTCAACCGGGCTGGAGAATTTTTAGGGCTCTAGTTGTGCCTCATCTATGAGCTTTCTTTCATCTGAAATGTGAGACTGCCCCGCTCTGTGCCTTTTCTCCTCGGAGTTGGGTGCTGGGGTATGAGATGGTCAGGCACTGGCCCAAGGTCTTTCTGTTTTCGAGAGCTGTGGCTGAACGAAGGGCTTCAGCTGTGGTTCTGAGTCACCAGCAGAGAATTGGAAAGTCTTGATTTGATAATTTTTGATAAGTTCCCTCCTTTTGCTTAACATTGTTTGTTCATGTATCCATAAAGTTCCCCTGTGAGTGCCAGCAGTTCAGCTTCTTCCTTAAAGGCCAAGGAAAGCAGAAGTGCTTGCAGCATGCTCTGCAAAGCTGATTAAACTCTTATGTTACTTCCCATCTGAGTGAAAGCCCTTTCCAGAGTCTGGGCCACATTGATGCAAGTGCATTATGGAGTGAGTTAGTTATATGCAGCTTTTGAGCCATCAGCTGGGTGGTGTTGTGAACAGGATGGTAGGGAAGGCTCAACAGAGAGGATACTGACATCACCGTTAAATTCAGTCTGAAATCAGCTTAGAAAAGCAGATGTCAGAAGACATTTGGGGCAGAGCTGATGACATATTTTCATGACTATGATTTCTTTTTCAGAAGGCAATACTTGCACGATGTTTTGGAGATACTTGCCTCAAAATACTTGCCTGACACTGTTGTGTCAGCAGGAAATACATGGTGATAGATAGCACTGTAAAATGCACAAAGTTCGGCATGACCTGCTTCTGTTGTAGCTCCTGCCGTCCCGCGCCCGGCGTTAGGGCACCGCAGGCTGCGTGGAGAGCACGGCCGGGCTGGGAGCGACGCTCTGCGCCTGCAGGTAAGGCAGCGTGGGGCTGAACCGCGTGCTCTGCTCTGGGGCTGCGCGCGGGGCGCTCCTGCTGCACACCTTTACCGTGGTCCTGTAGCCTCGTCGATAGCAGCCTGTGGTGTGTGGGCCACCGTGGGGCTGCAGTGCAACCACTGGTGGCACTAGAGCCTCAGGACCTTGCAGAAGTTTAAAAAAACAAAAGCATTTTAAAAGCTGTTTAAAAAAACTTTGGTGTCCTGGATGCGTTTTAGCATACGCTCAAGTCTAATACATTACTGTTCCAAAGAGACTTTATTTAAATAAATCCACATGCTTCCATCTTGGGTTAACTTGCAGCAGACTTTTAAATGCAAGTCCTGACCTTTAAATTGGGCCTATATCTTAAAAAAAAAAAAAAAAAAAAAAAAAAAATGCCAGGGATTGCCCATGAATTTTGGAGCTGCCTGGTATTGTGTCGAGCAGTGACGCTTGCAGTTTTTGCAGTGTCTCTATGCAGCTCTCATCATGCCAAGCACTTGGGTCTTTGTACACGTTAAGGTGGTGACTCTTTAGGCAGTTTGTGAGTTGTAAAATGGCAGCATATTGGTAGCTGCTGTGGAAAATATCCATTAGCAGGGCTGTACTAAATTCAGCTTGAATTGTGCGTGCTAGTAAGAGAAGGGCCAATGATCTTGGGAAAAAAACGGTATTTGTAAGGATTTCTTGGATAGGATAAATGCTGGATATTTCTTTCTGAAGCTGAAAAATACAGTTTATGGGCTTAATGAATTCCTCTACGGAAATGGAAGGTAGTTCTTTTTGGCAAGTGTGCTGAAGAATTTGGAAGTCTGTGTGTGTGTGAAGCCAGCTCTAAGTGTGCAAGTTTTCCAGTTTCTTTCTGCAAGTGAGATTCTAGTGGATCGGAAAGAAACTAAAAATACTCTTCCTTTATTTCTTTTTTTTCAGGCTAGCTAATATTTTTAAAGTGAAAAAAATAGCTGTTTTAGCAAACATCATGTTAAAACAACAATGTCTGTCAGTTATTTTCTGTATAATCTTATGTGCTGAACCAGGATATCCTGTTCTGTTGGGGATAGCTGGGATACCTGTAGCCTGCATAACGGATACCTGACAGAGATCCAAGCTAAAAGCTTTGGGGAAAAAAAAAAAACCCAAGAGATACCTATCTTCATAGTACGAGCCTCAAGAAGAGCAACTAATCCTTATCACTTAAGGTTTATTTGTGAAGCACCATGTTCACGGGGCTACAAGACCGATACGTGAGACTTCCATCTCAGCCTTTCCTCTTGTTACTACAGGTGGCAGCAGAAAGGAAAATGCAGGGCCATAGCTAGGGCCTGGGGAGATTGGGCTGGCTGCTCATTGGGGTAAACCCCCTGGCACCACTTCTACCGCTTACTAACTGTGCTGGGGCACAGGTGGCACAAGTAGGGCCGCTTGGGCTTCATTCCCACCTTTAGCTTGTTATCCAGACCAATCCCAGGAATATACATGTCTCAGAAGACTGCCCAAGACTAGAAATGAGGCATGCAGTATGAACACATGCTGGGGCAGACTCAGCCCCGGTGCAGTGTGATAGATTTCACTGAAGCTGCAGCAGCCAAGAGCAAATACTTGCTCTGTGCTACTCCTTAATGTGTGTTAAGTGGTTTCCAGAGCAAACATGCTGGTGTGCCCTCCCTCTGCAAGATTACATGCACGAATTTCAGATACAGTGCCACAAATGAGGGTGTTGGAGGAGGGTGTGACAGCGTTTGTCAGTAGAAAAGTCTAGAAAACTAGGTGTGCAAAAACTGCTCTTTAAAAAAACAAAACTCTCTTCTGGAATTTAAAAAAAAAAAATCCAGTAGTTACTTCGGCACGCCTGTTGGGTCAAAGCACTGTAACCTTATTCAGAAAGTGGCGTTGCAGGGAGCTGTAAGGGCTGGAGACGCCCCGGGCCCCTTGGTGGAGGTTCCCGCTGCGCGGGCGCTGTGGGGCAGCGGCGCAGGCGCTGTGGGGCCGCCCCACACGCTGCTCCGCTCTGCCGCAGCCCCGCGGAGCCGCAGGTGGCTGCCGCGGCCGGACCGCAGCGCGCTGCGCACAGCGGCGGTCAGAACCGCGCTGCTGCGTGCGAACGGTGGCTGCAAAGCTGCCCGCCTGCTCGGCAACGCTATCTGTAACATCTTGCGGCCTCAAGGTTTGCCGTGAAAGACTTCAGAAACGTCTGTGGAGGGAGGACGGGTGTGTAGGGCCTGCTAACGCGGCAAATGTAACTCATTTTGGAGGGGTAGCTTGATACAAAATACAGAACAAATCACCTTCAGGCCTTGAGGAGAAGGCAGTTTCGGACTGCTCTGTGTACTTCCCAAAATACCCTTTCCAAGGGTCTAACAAAAGCCTCATGGAAACACAGTCCAATGTCAGTTATCTTTTTCCTCTCCTCTCGATTTGATGACGTAATGACCAAGAGCAGAAGAGAGCAAAAAAAAAAATGAAGTGTGAAAGAATGAAAAAACAAAAAACCAAGAGTTACTTAACTAGGAGCAGGCAAAAGTTGAGACAGGAAAGAAGGTACTGCGGCAAAACTGTAAAAATAGATAAATAAATTTAAAAACCTATTCAAAGCAGTAAATAAATGCAAGGCATAAAAAGTACAAAAGCTCACAGGAACATGGGATAGTTTTCAAAAGCTTCTAAAAATAATTTATGTATCTCCTTGCTAGCTGGCTAGTTTTGACTCATATGTACATGTGAATCTTCCCCTAGAGACTGTCATTGAACGTGTGTTTGATGAAGCTTCCCACCTGCCCTTGGGGTTTACCTTTGCATACAGCCTAGGCTACGTTTCTCAGTATAAACCTGAGAAGTGTGGAATTTTGATAAATTTTAATAAAATTTATTCAGATAAAACAATTTTTTTTCATAGTAGTAAGTATGATGTAGAGTTTGTAAATGGAAAATCAGATTTTTATCCCTAGGCAAATTTCCTTGGGAAAGCCAAAACTCTTGAGCTGTTTCTGATTACATTTCCCTCCTACATTTGACTAAGCAAATCTTAAAAAGCTGCTCTTCTCTTCTTACTGGTAACAGATATCATAATGAATAGCAAAATGAGAACCATTAAAAGTTGCTAAGAGTTGAAAAATGTTATAATATACCTTCAAACTTAGTTTTCTAATGTGGATCTTAACTTCAACAGCAAGATCTGCAATGTATCAAAAACACATTTTAACATGCTGAATCATGGAGCCACTTAGGCCTCAACTTCATGGCTTTGTCCCATCCACAGTTATAATTAAGGAAAAAACTATTTGCATAAAATTAGTGGTGTATAAAGCTATAGTTCTGAAAAGGAAAAAATACTAATTTTTCCCATTGTGCAGAATTCTGTTAGAGCTTCAGATACTTCAGCTAGTTTGTAAAGCAGCCAGAATACAACATGGTGATTAAATTGGGAGTACATGGTGCTGCAGAGGAATGGCAGATCCAATAACCCTCAGCTGCTGCTTCTGAACTGATGTAGTGATCTTATTATTGTTTTTATAAACTTGAATCAAAGTAAATGTGGCTTAAAAATGGTTACAGGCAAATGTAGGGATATGCTTCCTTTGAGAAAGTGATTTCCAACTATCTTGGTATTTTACAAGTGTAGCTATAGACTTCTGTTAAATAGCAAAAATGTGTGGTTTTGGACAAAATCGTGTTTTCTATAGAACTGGAAAAGTAGACTCCATGATAGGAGCCAGTGTATCTTTTTCTTTTAATCTGGTGCTAATAGCGATGCATGAAGACTCTCAAACTTTAAATCTATTTCTGGTCGATCAGAAAAACACAATGTGTTTGAAAAAGCCACTTTTAAAATTAACTAATGCACTGACTTTGTAAATAATGTATTGAGCCATTGAATCAACCTGTTTTCTCAAGCTTCCCTTGATTTCTGTCCAAAATTGTCCTATGAGGTTAAAGTTTTCTCTTAAAACAATAAATAAATAGAGCTTACTTTGGGTATCCATAAGTTAGTGCCTTACATGGTGCAGCTGAATCAATTCTACTCTGGTTTCTGTAGGGCTGTTCCCTCATGAGGGGAAAGCACTTTCCTCATCTAAAAGGAAGCTAGTGTGAATTTTTCCTTTCAGTTCCGTACAAAATGAGTAGATGTTGCACCTCTTGTGTGCTACAGATGGGTAAGTACAGCTGGTTCAGAGCGTTTTCTCACCAGGACAAAAAGTCAATCAATCTGGGACAGACATGTCCCAGTGCCTGGAATGGCAAAGGGATGGGGATGGTGTTTAACTGCAGTGGGAAACGCTGATTTATTTTTTTTCTCCAGTATCGTACGGAGAGCTGTTGGGTATCCTCAGGACAGGAGAATAATCGATTTCAGTGTAATGCAAACTACTGCTAAGGAAATAACTGCACTGACACCTAGTTTTTGGAGCGCGCTCTCTTTATAGAAATGGACATCCAAATGCTTGTACAGTAGTAAGTGTTGTGGGCTAAGCATTGGTATGGCCCTGTTTGCCGTGCGCTGGAACTCGTAGCGCTCCGTATCTGCAGAGGGAAAAGGGTGACGTGCACCGCGACGCGGTCAGGGTGAGAGGAGCAGCGTCTGGAAAGGGCCGCGCTAGGGATTTTGCTTCTTTCCGTATTTTTGGAAAACTAGTACTGCGTGGGGAGTGGTAAAAGGCGTCTATTGGCATAAAATGTGCATATTGGGTTGACACATGCGACAGATTAAAGACGAGCTCCTGGGCGATGCCTGCGGTGCTGGCAAAGCCTCCGCGATGCTTGTGCGAGCGCAAGGAGCCCTGGGCAGAGGGGGCAAAATAGCAGCACTCACCCTCTCGGTAGGAAGATTCCTGTTGGTGTAAAAGGGCAAAACGGGGGCCAAATACGTCATTTTGCCCACGAAAGACTTCTGTTATGCCTTTGAGTTGTCTTCTTAATTTCTCTTGCTAATTTTAGCTACCACTCACTACAGCATGTTTGTATTACCTAGAATGTGTTCTGTTTTCTTGATGCATAAGCCCTTCTCTCTCTCCCAGGTTGCTGAATGAGAGCATGGCTGGTTTTAGTGAGACTGTGTATTTTTGCTGGTGTGATTGAGTGCTGGTTTACTCACGCAGGTGGAAGCGCAGCAGTGCGTGCAGGCTGGGGAGGTGCACCCGCGTTCTGATGGTTTTGGTTTGGTGCCCTAATGAAGCTTTTAACAACAGTAGGCCTCGAGATACTTCCGAAGTTCTGCAAAACTGGATAAAACCAAACTATTGCTTCCATGTAATTCACTGAACAGAATGAAATGCTTTTCTTTTCAGTTTGTTCTGACTTTTGACTTCGGGCAAAACCAAAACATGCTGGGTTTGAATCCACAGTTACAAAAGCTGAATGAAACCCACATAAACCCAAGCTTGCAAACTCCTCATAGTTTGGGGAACAGAAAAGGCTTGTTATGGTGCCCAGTATTTTGTGGCCTCCGAAATGAGCCTGGCTACTCCCTGGCTGCGATTAAACCCCCTTCCATGGAGGTGCTAACTGAACTCAGCTGCTGTGAGGGGCTGGGTAAACTCTGCTCTGTGAGAGCTGGTCTGTGCAGCCGCTGTCGGCGCGCGGTGCAGGGTGAAGCTGAGCAGAACATCCTGCCCTGCCAGCACAGCACCCTGCGGGCTGCGCAGCGCCCCAGCGCCTCTAAGCTCGCTTTTAAGTCCGTTTTTTTTTTTTTTTTTTTTTTTTAAAAAAGGCTATTCCTGTTGTTTTTGAAGGTATCCACAGCAACTACTCCGGAACGGTGACTTGCAGTGGAAATTCTGGCAAGTTGTTAGCGAGTTGGTGCAAAAGGAACAGTGACAATAACGGTTTCAATTTGTATCTTTTTGTTTACTTATTCCTGTGTAGTGAGGAGAGGAATTTGTTGGTAAAGAAATGTAATTGTGTATTCTACTCGTCAATGCAGTTGATGTTGTAGGGAAAATGCTCAGACAGACGGAAAACATAATCCTCCGGAAACTGCAGTCCCTTGAAAACAGTCACAAGCACCATATGGTTTTGCACACGCTAACTAAGATACTGGCATAAAAGTGACAGTTGCTTGCAGAAATACCTGAATAAAGGGCAGTTGCAGCTGCCCAGGCATTGGTGTGCAGTCGTTCCCCCTGCAGCTCGCGGCGATGCAGCTGCATGGGCCTGCGCTGGCTCCGCCACTTGCCCTGCGCTGCTGGTGCCAGGGCAGCCCTTTGGGATGGATGTGGGTTGTGTTTGACAAGCCCCGATGATGAAAATGTGAGAAGAAATGCTGAGGTGTGTGATATGTATGCATGCCGTCGGGACATGCTGCTTGACCCTCAATGCTTGTTACACAGTGATGAAACGAAGCCCTGGTGGCCTTGTTGGTTATCTGCTTTTTTGTTTATTCATTTTGTTTGTTTGTTTGTTCTTTCTGAGGGGGGAGTACTGGGGCTTAGGAGGGGGCTGTGTGGGTTTTTTGTTTTGTTTTGTTTCTTGTTTTTGGTTCTAATTTTTACCAGGGTACTTGTTATTCTTTGCGTTGGAGATAGTTTTAAATAGTTCATACCTGCAAACATCTTTAACAAAGAGCAGAACACAGGAAAAAAGCAGTTGCTTTGCTTCTGGTTTGTTAACACAAACCAGCCCTCCTGGGCCAGCTCTTTATTCATTTCTTCTCAGCCTCCTCTGCTGCACTGGCGCTCCTTTGCTTCTCCTCCAATTCTGTTAATTTTCTTGGTTTAGCGTTCGAGGCCTATGTCCATCTCGGGGAAGTCCCACTGCTGCCATAGAGCCTCCATCCTCTCCCCGGATGCTGTCAGGACCTTTCTGGTTCGTCCTGCCTTTGCTGAAGGATCGTGCTGTCGTCCTCCGTGTCCGTGGAGGTGCCGCTTGCCCTTCCCGCCCCTGCATCGCACATTAACGGGGCTGCTCTGGGGCCACAGGTACACGCGTAGCACGTCAGGCCTTCCTGGTGTTGCTTTTCCCCTCCGTGTGGTGTTTTCCGTCCCCTCTTGAAGAGGACTTCAAGCACAGCAAGGAGCTGCCGCTGGTCGGAGGACGGGAAGAGCTGGACGTGCCGCCGGGTCTGCGGGCAGGGGAGGGCACTGCTGTCCCCACGGCTCCGTGCCAGGATCTAGTCAAAGTGCCTTGCATTTCAAAACCTCATTTTCAGAACATTTTTACCGTGTATACTCATTTCCTGCTGGTGATGGGCTCCTGGGCCTCAAACCTGTCAAGTGAAATATTGCAAGATAAAATTTGAGCATTTCCAGGGCAGAGAGATTCAGGTTTTTATGTAGACATCTTTTGCGCCAAATTATTTCTATCTATTTTAGTTATCATAACAATAACCCACCACCTGATTTTTCTTTTTTCCTAAATCAATATGGTAAGTTTTTTAATTAAAAAAAAGAGTGTAGGTAGGAGGAAGAGTTATGTCTTGGTTTTGTTTTGTTGTTGAATCAGTACTGTGTCTCAAGTTACATGGTGGCTTTGCAGCCTGCAGAACTGTGCTCTAATGCACAGGGCATCCTTTTTATATAAACCACAGTTCAGTGCTAACCTCCAAAGTAGTGGAAAGAAAAAAAAAGTCTCTAAATTCAGTCTAGGAATGATCTGTACTTCACAAGATTAGGAGGAAATAATCCTTAAAGTGACAGGATATCTCTAAAGATGTACTTTTAATTTTTTTAAATAGGTTCTCCCTCAAGTATGCAGAAAGAGCATGAATGCAGACCATAAGTGATTGAGCACAGCAGATTTTTTTTTTAATTCAAGGCAAATAGGCTGCAAATTCCTATTTAGCTGATGTTTCACTCAATCTGCTGATTTTATTTTTTTAGTGGAGAGCATGTGGTGGGAGGTGCAGTGGGGAAGGATCCGGTCCGGAGAGCAGTTTTGCTTTGTGCTCTGTGTTTGAGGGGTTTATCTGCATGACTCAACTTGAGGCAGCCCTTTGCCCAGCCTGGCAGATCAGACCCCACTATATTGGATAGTAAGAGGCTTCAGAGAGCAATCTGAAGCGAGAATCTAGGTTTTGCTTCTCCAGGGAGTGGTTCAGTCTGAGCATATGGATAAATCCTTATTTCTTGATTTAGATGCTTGCTTTGGTGGGCCAAAAAGATACACAAGTGGAAAGGTCACCTTAAAATCATCAGCAGCAATATTTAGCTGCAGTTCGTTCACTTTGATACACTGCAGTTTTAACAGGAAGATAAGAGTAGTGGTACAAAATCCCCCACCATTAATGTTCCTGGGATGATATGAATGCACTTCTTCTGCCAACAGGTCATGGCTGGGAATGCTCTGATACCACTGAGAATTGTCCTGCTGATTTCAGCCATTATTTTGTTCTAGATTTGCTCTGAGACAGTTCAGAGGTGTTTTTTTTTTTTTTTTTTTTTTAATATAACCTTAGAGTATGCTATAATATGCGATGTGTGAAAATGTGTAATGCTTTAGTTGAAGTGCATTTCTGTTTTAAAGTGTCTTTTCCTGGTGATGGCTGATAGGTGCCTCCTTCTTTGTTTCCTGGAAAATGCCTTGTCGGCAACTGAATGCTAATGTGGTTTAGAGAAGGATATGAATTGGAAACTCAGTAGTTATTTCTGAGTAGTCCTCTTCTATGCCTGCTCCTGTTTCGGGAAGCTGTCATGTTCCCATTTTGTGTAAGGCCACACATGGAGTTAATCAAGAACAAACACGTCTGCAGACAAGCTTCTTATCTGCTGCACTTCGCATGTATCAAATAGTTGCGTTTCCTCGGTGCTGGTAATTGATTGTGAACTTGATTGAGAGGAACAGAGAAGGTATTGCCAAGGCCTGAGTGGCCGCCACCATCCTAAGCATCTCTTGCATCTTGAGAGGAGGCATTTTGGCTTAGTGAGCTAGCACTGGCCTCTGTTTATTTGGTAAGTTGTGTCAGTGGTCTGGCTCTGATTTGAAAAATGGAAAGATTTACCAGTGTGATTAAGAAGAAAATGTTTGAATGAAGGGCAATTTAACAAACTCAGTCTCACCACTAAAGCCGTTCACAAGAGGCCTCTTTTGCATCCAATCTCTGCCCTTTAACAGAGGGACGTCACCAACCTCCCGAAGCGAAGCAGCTCCTCTTCCCTTGGTGAGCGTCCACAGGGTGACCTGTCGTGGTTCCTCTTCAGGGAAGAGAGACAGAGCACCCAGTCCCACTGCCTGGCCAGGCCGAGAGCCAAGGAGCTGCTCACACCCCGGGATAGTCCCTTCCCAGCCCCAGTCCCTTTCTCCTGCTTGCATATCACTTAACTTGCAAAAGCTGAACTCCATGCCATTTTTGGCAGAAGGAATTTTCTAAGAGAACATATGTTTTAGGTATTAAACACTCAAAGTAGGCGGATAGGTGCCACGTGGGACCAATGATTAATAGCATGGGAGTATATGGGTATATATGTGCCTGTAAAACTAAGCTGCCTTACAGCATTTTCTTCAAGGTAAAAGTATCTATTTAACCTCATAGAAACATCTGTTGCACATTTGCCCTCTTTGGTGAAACTGAGGTGTAATGAGAGTAGAAAGCAGCTCCATGCTAGTGGTGGCAGGACTTGCTCCCTTCCATCACCTCATTTCAGTCCAGATGAAATGTGCAGGCTCTGCGCAGAGGCACTGGGATGGATTTTAAGTTAATCAGGCAAAGGAAGTGATTAAAAGGGAAAGTCAGCTCATTTATTCTCTATCCTCGTTGATTAAAGACAGATTGGATGTGAAATCCCCTTACTGTAAAGTGTTCCTTTTATAGCCTGGTATTTATTCTGAACTTACCATTTTGCTGCCTTCTCTTTTTAGCGTGGAAACTTTTAAGAGCTGATGGAAGAGAGATTTCCCCTCAAGCATTTCACTGGTGTTTACTTTGTTTTGTTGGTTTGTGTTCCCTTAGCTTTAGAGAATAAATCTTTGTGCTTAAGCTGAGATAAGAGCTGCAGAATGTGGTAGGTCTTACGTATGTTTGAACTGAACAGAATGGAAAACTACCTAGTTTAAGGAAAGCTGTTATTCTAGAAATGTTTTTGGATTAAAGTAAAATATCAGTCTTGGGGTTTGTGGTGATTGCATTGATGTGTTGCAAAAATGCATCACTGCAGTACATACCAACTTTGTAGATGATGGTAAACCCAAAAGTATAAATGGATTCTGAAAGAGGAAAATAGAGAAGGAGAAAATAAAGAAGCGTATCTGCACAAAGAAGCAAATACAACCATATCTCTAACGTACATCTGCTAGAAATTGGGAGGCCTTAGCAAGGGAAGCATCACTGTGTGCTGGCCTATTCTTGTGCTATTTCCCAGGCAGTCTGCTTGTGTCTGCAGAGCCACTTATTTCTCTCTTTTTTTGTTTATTTCTGAAAACAAATGCCTCCTGGTTTCTTGCCATTTTTACCTCCTACTATAATTCACCTCCTACCCACACCTGAGATTCTGGTTTTTACCCCTATATTCCCGAAAGACAGATGCATTCATTCATTTTCTTAGTTGTTTGGCAAGAAAGTCAGAAAACATCTAAATGCAAGAAAAAAATTGCTCCTCAAAGGCTACACTCCTGTGCTGCCATCTGGTCTTCTGCCAACTCCCTCCCTCTGCCTCCCCTTTTACACGGATGGGGCACATGCACTTCCAGAAGACGCTCAGCTGATGTCTATGGGACCACGTCTGTGCTCTCCCAGGGCGGCTCAGACCCCATCCCCAGCAGCAGGAATTAACCCTGGTCTTCAGGTTTCGCTGCGCTTGCTGCAAAACTCAATGGAAAGGAATGTGCTGAGGTAAAGGCTGTGTGGGGTCATTCCTGGTTTTTCCCTTGGGGAAAACAGAGTTTGGACTGTGGATGGAGATTGACTGGTGGCCTAGAAGGAGACCTTGTTGCCTGGGGATCAGGCACAGAAGCAATTGCTGCTTCCAAGGGAATTTTATGGGATGAATTTCAGAAGGAAACGCTGCTCTTGTGTTATGGCAGAGGCCAGTGCAGCAAGTCCAGCTCTTCACTTTCAGCAATCCCACTTCCCTGAACTTCAGTCACGTGGAATTTTCTTCATCTGTTGGCTGCTTCCTCAATAGGCAGAGGAAAGTTTTGTTCCGGCCAAGTGAAAAATTGCTAAAATAAATGTTCTAGGAAACATATCCATATACATGAGGTGGCAGCACCAAAAGACCAGCATCAACACGATAGCAGTGGTATTAACAAATAAAACAGAGTATAGAATAAAGAAAATTGGGATAAATACAGGTCTGATACTAAAATGTAGGCAAGCAGACTGAGATTGGTGACTCGATGCAGAGTTTTGGGTGGGAGGAAGAAATGTGAACGAGACCTGGGGGTGAGAGTGAAAAAGGTTTAAGGAGAAGGGCAAGTGCTTGACACGATGGTTGGGGTCCCCTGATGGAGGAGGGCCCTCAGAGGACTGTTTCCTCTTCATTGAACTGGCACACAGAAAGATTAATTACAGTTTAAATATTTAATGTATTTTATAATATTATACAAATATATATACATATATGTATAAAGGCATATGAACCCATTCTTCTTTTCATGTCTTGTCTCTGATTTTCGTCTCCAAGGCTATTAGTACTTTATAGGAAATGTTAAAATGTAACAGAGTCCACTGGCTCCAAGAATTTGCTGTTTTTCTGTTAAACCAGCCTAACACAAGGCATCACAAATGTGTTTGGGCACTGCAAAAATGACTTATGCTGAAAGTGTCACACAGGGCTGGCTCCTTGCTAAATGGGATGATAACCTGGGCCTGCAATTACACCTGACATGAGAGAGAGATTGTTAATGCTTTCATGTTTGTGGAAAGAGAAGATGAATTGGGAATTACTTCTCCTCATCCCAGTGCATATTGTGCTCAGAGGCAGCATGTTGGAGTGTCCCTGGAAAGCAGAAAACATTTAGGATTTTATTATTTTTTTAATATAAATTCTTTAATCCCAGTTCATTCTCTGGTTAACTAAACGAAATCCTGCCAAAGTCATGTTGCAAATTTGGGTTCCTTTGTGGGCCTTCAGACCTTTCTTTGACGCTTTATGAAACATAATCATTAATTTTCCTTGGTTTATATCTTCAGATTGATCCCCAGTGATGAGGCAGACCACCAGCTGCCAGCTTGAATGGGGGTGGGTGCTGTGCTGGTCTCAGTAACGCATTCTGACACAGAAAGCCATCTTGGATCCAGTTTAAAGAAACACTGATGGCTTGCTTATTTGAAGGTCATTTTGACCTCCCTAAAAGAATTCCTTGCTTATGTACACGCCAAGTGTGTAAGGTCTCTGCCAGGAAGCATATGGGCTGGGAAAGGTTCATCCTTAGCAGCGTCTCTGATACTGACTAATAGGAGATTCAACTCTTGCCTCTGTTTTCTGACCTGACCAGCACTTGACCATCCCAATTTATTCTTTTGTTGGTGTAGGGTGCTTAGGAAACATGCAGCTTCTGACAATCTGGATCTAAGCAAAAACTGACTTGTTTCCTTCTATTTCTTCACATGAATCTGTCTTTGGGCATACTCTGGGACACTCACCAGCTGAAATCCTTGCCCGGTGACCACAACAAGCTCAGCATTCCCTCTAACTCAGTCTGAGAGTTTTAAAAAAACTCATCACCCCTCACACTCCCTCACATGACAAAGTTTTTTTTTTTTTTTTTTTTTTTTTTTTTTTTTTTTTTTAGGAAGTAATCTTTAGCCTTTGCATTTCTGGATGAAAAAGCAAACAAACAAAAAACAGCTGATCTATTCATTTCTCTGCTGGGAAGGAAAGTCACTCAGCTTGCATCTTTATAGATGCTCTTGTTGTGAGTTACCAGCTCTAGCTAATTCAGGCAAAGCCGGGAGTGGGACAACAACAGAGCGGTGCTTAGCAGTTTGCTGCTGTCTTCACCACTTCGTGTTTTGAGCAGCCACCTTGTTAAATCCACCCTTTTGGAGAGGCCCACATCTGCAGAAAGCAGCATAGAGTTGTGATTTGTTTTTGTGGCATGGCATTATCTTTTCTATTAAGAAATAACATGATTTGTCGCTGACTTCCTTACAGAAAGCAACTGAAAAACATCCTACCTTGGGCTCTAGGGGATGATCCCCTCGCAGCTCTTGGAGCAGGTGAAGCACCCTCTTGGGCTGAGCACATTGTAGAAGAGCCCAAAAGGAAAATGAGGCAGCTATGAACAGATCTTAATAACTAAAGAAGATTTTTTATTGTCAATCACCTTGATGTAAATTGTTGTTTGTCAAACTGTTTTTCTTCCCACAAATAGGAGATTTTAAGTGAATGTACTACCCTATCCTCATGTCTTGGCTAAAGGTAAGTCCGGGAGATTTGGCAGCCAAAAAAGATCCGTTTCCGAGGACCTCCTTGCCCCCCAAGCCCCAGTTCAGGGCCCTTGGGCCCGGCTGCTCCACGCGCGCCAGGCGCCCGGCGGTGGCGGTTGGTGCCTCCACAGGAGGGCGCTGGCTGACAGCTGGGCCCAGCGCTGCGGACAACAAGCGCCTTCCAGGAGGCCGCAGTCCCGTTTGCGATACATCACTAGTGGACAGAGACTGGCTCTTAAGCATGGCGCCTAGAACTGAACGCCTTGGGTATGTGTTTGTGCAAGTACGGCAGCATCAGCCTAACCGTTCACATGTGGGTAAAGAAATGCCCTGAATAAAAGAAAAGGAAGAAAAAGGCGGAGGGAGGAAAAAAAAGCAGGAGAATTCTCAGGCCTGGTTCTGTGAAGCTGTTCGTTCTTTTTCTTGCAGGTTTACATCAGATCCTGGATGTTTTGGAAATTTGTTCGAGCTTTTGCTCTTATTTAGGTGAGGTATGACATTATAAGGAAACTGCTGCTACTTTTGCTGGTTCAACAATAACAAATTTATATTATGCAAGAGGATGCTGTTTATGCCTTACCTCTGTTGAAGTGATCCAGGATACACTTCATTTGATTGCCTGCCCTGAAGCAAAGTTAAAACAATTTTGTACCGCAGTCTAAGGTAGTAATCTTTGTGAGGAGTTCCAAGATGCTTTTGAATATACTTCCAAATTGCTTTTGCAGGACTGGAAGAAATAAAGTGCTCTTTGGATGTGTATCTTTTTTTTTTCTTCTTTCCCCACTCTACTCTTCCTTTCTTTTTCTGGTGACCGGTTTGAGACACTTGGGGATGCAAGCAATCTGCTGCCTTTACCCCTCCTTCAAGGTGTGAATTATTCGTGAAGGCAGCATAGAAAAAAAAGGAGGATAAAGAGAAAAATAGGAGGAACATAAAAAGCTTATGTTTGCCTGTATCTGCATACAGAATGACTGTGTACGTGTAAAATGCAGATAAATTTGCTACTACTACATTTTAGACCGAGCATGAAAATTCGTGATTTAGGGATCTGCTTGCCTAGCTAGCTTTATTCAGTGTTAACAGAGCTACCATCCAGCGCACAGCTGCTTAACACCTTAGTGTCTTGGAACAGAGGGAGTTATGGCTGAAGGCAAATAATGACTTTTCTGAAGGTATTTTATCCTAAAGACCCTGAAAGCAAAAAGACTTGAGAATTTAGCCAAGGCTAAATCTTAAGTTTTAAACTGGTGCGATTATTACCTGATGTAAGTAGCTTAAATAAACTTGCATTTATAAATACAGTACTGTTGGATTGTATAAGTTATTTAATTCTTTCTATAAAGAGAAATTCACGCATGCATTTCTAGAAAGAGTGGGTGCATTTGTCTGGCTGTACGACAGATTCCTCAAGATCATGACTGACCAGGAAATCTCAGAATTTGATTAGAAGAGCTCAATAGTGGTAATGAAAAGATACATTTAGCTGCTTTTAATGTTACTACTTAAAGTAATTTCTGCATAAGTTTTTGATGTGTTTCAAAAGTTATTTCCCAGATGAGATGTTGCCCTTACAACTGCACCTTAACGAAGCTCAGATATCCAGAGACAGGAAAACACTGAAGGCATTTGGGCAGACAATTTTTATCAGCTCATGGGAGTTTTTCAGTAAAAATGGCTTTTGTATTAAGTCTGCCTTGCTTTAAAGCTAAATAAGCTACAAAAAAACTCATTTTTTTAAAAAAAGTAAATAAAATAAATTGTTCTCCCAACATCGTACCACTCTCCACCTACAGAAAATCTTCCAATCCTTTATCCTTCCTTCCCTGAGGCAGTGTTTTACCACTGCTTTTAATTGAAACATTTAGGTCTTTCTAAAGCCTTGAAAAATTTTTTTCCTTTTTTTTTTTTTTAATTTTTGTTGGCTTTTTTTAATATATGCTTCTAAAGAAGTCGAAACATACTGGGTTAAAATGGTAGGTGTTTTTAATGAAAGAATTTAATTTAAAACAGCTGTTTTAAATATGTCTCTGTATTCAAAGTTTAACTCCAAAATACAGCCCTGTAGGTCTTTAGATGGTTTAAATCCATGTAAAATCAGGAAAGAATAAGTACTTCAGAGCTACTGAGTATTTCTTCAATTGTTTTAGGTTCCTGGAGAAAATACTGAAAATATTGCTCTTTTACTGGAAGTGCTTATGTAGAGGTTATAGCAGAAAAGATTCATGCCCATTATTTCTGCTAGCCATATTTATTAGCATCTCTTTTATGTTTACAGCATTGACTCCAAATCATTTCTGCAGCAGTGATATCAGCCTCGCAACTCACAGTGTCAACAGGGCTTTTCCTATAAGTCAAATTAGTTAAAATTTTGCAAAAATATTCCTTAAGAATTATATATACCTTTTCTTAGACTTTGAACTAGAATGAAAAGAAAATACTACCTTGTTTAACTATTTTTTACAAATATATATTGGAAAAGGCAAATATATTTACTGTTTTCCAAAGAACAATCTGCCTCTGTGTTGAGAGCATTTGCAAAGACACTTAGATGGATAGCATGCATTTTGCAGATAGCCCCTTCATTTCACTTCTACATTTATCTGGTAATCTTATTCAAAACTTAGTCATCGACCTAGATAATTATTTCTTTGTTAAAATAAAGTAAATGCCAGATAACTTTGTTCCTATTGACTCCGTATCCATTCCTGCTTAGGAATATAAACTTTGATTAAAAAAAAAAAAAAGAAAAAAAACACCCTTCCTTTCCTTCCATGTTGACTGGGATTCTTTGGAAATAACACAAAAATGACTGTTCCAGGCACTGTGATATTTGCTCCCATCCTGTCACTGCTGTGGAAATGTAAGTTATGGTTAACAAACAGTCACAATGCAGTCATTGAACAGGAGGAAACACCTGGATACAAGCACAGCTGGCAAGGAAACACGCGGCTGTTGCCCATTCAGGACAAATGCTCAGAGACTGCATGATCTCAAAGTGAGGAAACCCTATTTCTAAGGTTATCCTTAAGGGGAAAATGCCATGTACTTAAGAGCTAGTTTTTCCAGAGGGAACACCCGTTCTCTCACCAAGAGCTTAATCACATGTCACATAGATGCTTTTCTGAAAGTCTTGCTGTTTTTCCTTTGTCTTGTGCAAAAGAATATAGCTGCTGGGAGGGCAGTGAGGAAAATTATGATGTGAGGGACAGTTTGGGAGAGAAGAAGTATCATTCAAAATAAGTCTTCTAAAATAAATATAAGGAAAACATATAAAGATGGCTGAATTTTGCTAAAAATCTTCTATTCTGACAGAATTTTGTGCCATCATGAGTTAACTGACTTAGTCTATTGATGTTTATATACTGTAGAAATAAATTTTGGATATATCCAGTTATGCACACTTTCTTTTAGCTCAGAAACAATTTCACAAGAAGTAAAATCCTATTCTTTCTGGATATTTCTTCATAGTTTGTCATTAGAAATTGAGTATTGGTGGCTTCAGATTACCTTGAATAAGAAATGCCAAGTATGAGAGTAATGTTATTCAGGCACCTTAAAACAGGGAAATAGAAAAAGGAAATACTTATTACAGTATTTTAAAATGAAAGCAGCAACTATACAATTCGCAGATACACCTTTTACACCTTTACTACATTCGCACTCTTCAGAATTGCTGAAATATGATTCACTTGCAATGATAACTATAAATTAGAATGGGCAAATCTGCCTCATCTTCAATTTTATGTTAACTTTCTTTTAGTGTATTAAATTCAGACATTAAATTTTGTCACGATAAATTTGCAATCTGAATTCCAACTGATTTTGTAGACAAAGCTGAAAAAAATCAGGCTAGTTTATAATAATGAGGAAACACCTGGGATAGACTGTGGGAACTATTGAGGATGTCTTTCAGAAAGTGTAAGAAATTTGGGCTTGTTCTTAAATAGGTTTAGTGACAGTGGATAGGGCAAATCAGTGCAAGGATTTAACAAACACAAGGTAATTGACCTTGTGAACTCTTAAATTCATGACTTCTATGTGTTTTCTAACAATTGCATTTTGCATTTTAAAGAAGTACAGCACTTAAAAGCATTATACAAATTTGCCATATACAATTTTGCATTTAGTTGTATTGAAAGTTGTCTGTTTCAATACCAGGAAAGCAGAGTAATATCTAATGACCACACTTAGTGTTTACAGGATACAAAATTCAATATGGGTTATGTCAAAAAAGATTCTCAAAGAAAATACGTATCAATCAAATGTGTAGACCTTCTGCCCACATTTCCATTTAAAGTTAAAACCACATTTTTCAAAGGTCAAATTGTGTTCTTATAGTGCTCTACAGGCTTTCTAAAGAAGTAGCAAACAATGAGGAATTGGTGAAGCAACCAACAAGATTTATTGCACATTTTTGGGGCGGAGTTGGTGTTGTATCATCTTGTGTGACGTCTTTCCTTTCCCTTGTTGTTCTTCAAATTGAATCCTCAGCTTCATGTTGAAGCCTTTGTTCTGCACAGTGCATAGATCTTTATTTCTAAAGCGAATTTTCTATTTCACTTGAGTCTTCAATCTTACCTGTTTCTTCTTACGTGACTTTTTTTTTTTTTTCTTTTTCTCAAGGTCTTTGTGCTCTCTTTCTCCTATTTTTGTTGTTTATCAATATATTTTTTTTTTTGTGGATATTTTTCCTCTCTCTCAGATATGGACTGCAGAAGAAATGCTGCTAATACTGTCATGGATGATTTAATCCTAGAGCTGATACCCTGGTATATTCTTCACTTACTTTATTAAGCCAGGAAAACCCCATAGTCCTTACACTTGCCTTTGTTGAGGGCATACAATATGGGACTGAAAATGTAGGATAACTTCAGACTGTTTCTTAGTCCTTGCACAGACTCTTCTGTGTTGCAGTCTTTCTTGAGCCTTTGCCTGCCTGGGGTCCTCTTTTCCTGAGCTTTTCCAGGATTTGTTTCTTTTCTTCCTTGCTATCTAATTTTCTGTCTTTTGTTGTTTTTTAGGGGAACACAGAGTGTTTCTCTGCTTTGTTTGGTCTTTTATTTTTCTTGTCTTTGTGATCTGTTTTTTGTGTCTCTGGAGTAATTTCCTCTGTTTATTGGCTTGTATTGAAAATCCCTGATTCAGCAGATGTCTGCAGATGAGATGGAGCCTGTGTAGTCAGTCTTGTCTTTGTCTCCATCACATCTTCAAGCCCATATCTGGTTCATTATCTTCTTCTGCTAAATTTCCATCTCAGTGGAGCCTCTGAACTTCAATGTGCTCACATGAAAGAGCAGTTTTATCAGGTACCTGCTCTAAGCTGACATATGTCCTGCAGGATCTACATCCAGTTAACCTCTTTGACTTATGCTGCCTTAGCAATCCTTTTTGTTTTCTCTCTACCTAAATCACAAGAAATGATGCCTTTTTCTTTAAAGGTGGGCTCCCCACTTTTTGCTCTGACAGGTAAACTTCTAGGAAAAAGCATTACAACATTTTAGGTGAAAATTCACTGTATGAAATGATTGCAACTGAAAAGTTTACCTTCTAAAAGAAGGTAGAAAACAATTCCACACTCACTGAATAAGATGTCTGTGGAATACTAAACAAGAATACAATAGTTGAAAAAATGTCAGCTTTTATGTAACACGCAGTAGCTGAATGTGGGATACATAATTATTAGCTTTGCACTTTTAACTTTCTGCCTTATTCAAAGTAGGTTTGAAAGAAGACACGGTGGGTGATCTGGGTGGTCTCTCCATTCTTTCTCACTTGCAGCCATTTTCTTACTCATTTTATTCCTTTCTTCTTCCGTATGAACTTAGAAAGCCCTGCATCTTTTCTTATACCTTTCTCCATCCCGAACTACTTTCTTGCAACCTGTTGAGTCTCTTAATATACGTTGTGTTTTCTCTATATTTTCTTCTGCTCTTTCTGCAGAGTGTACGTTTTTTAATTTTATTTTCTGATTGTCTACTCTTACAGAAGTGATGATTCAAAAAATCATACAGGTTCAAAAGTATTATTTTTAGTCAGGATGATACTGGGAAATAGAGAACATGTTTGCAGAATATTTTAACCACTGGAAATCTGAGCAGAAAAACAGAATGGTTTTAATAAAAGCATTGCAACTGCACCTTAAAGAATCAGGCACTGGTTCAGTGGTTCAAGGTAAGCAGTTAAGGTTAGTAAAAGTGATCTTCTCTTCTTTAAGCAATTTTGGGAAGTAATTACCATGAAGTATTTTGGGTATGGCCTTCAAAGGACTCCCAAATAAACTTGTATCTAAAGCAGCACCATAGCCTCGCCTCTTCTAACGTGGTGCTTGTGCTTCTTGGTGACAGCAGGTGGTAATGACAGTGATTTATGACATTGCTCTCCCGAAAACTGGCTGAGCCCCAGGACTGCTGAATTAAAAAAGTGCAGAGTGAAGCTCTCGAAATGAAGCATGGGGGTCCAGCGGCCCCTTAGTGCTGCTCACAGCACCGCAGAAACTTCCCTACAGCTCTTTCTCAGCAAGTGACCTCCAAAGGACAAGGCTGCCAACTCCTGCAGTTTGTTCATGACTATTTGATATCTTATTTGAAGCCCAGTTCCTGCAGGCATGTGATAGGGTAAGAACTTTAGTTTCCACTAAAAGAAAAGAAAGATTCCAGCCGCTAAGATGCAGGGAGAAGCAGGCAAGTAGGATCCAAATGCCCACTACTGTCTCGCCAAGTGAAAGGGTTGGAGCAGAAGGAGCCTCCTTTGAATGTTAGGCAAAAATCTGCATAAATAATTTTGATGTAATTGGTTTTGCCTTGGAATAATTTCATATTAGCTTCAAATCATGGAACTGAAAAGGCACCACTTTAAAGTTTTGTTTTATAATAATGGGAATAGGGTGTGACTGGGACAATAAGTTAGGCATCCCTATTTTTGTTTTGAAAAAGGAATAGTTCTGGTGCATTTTTAATGCAAAATATGAAAACTTGTGGGGAATTTTCTAGGAAGGGCATTTCAGTGGAAAATGCAGTATCTGCAGGATTTAAATTCTCTTTAGGAAATAAAGTTCTTGTAAATTAGATTTCTGTTCCAAAGTCATTTGATATATACTCATTACACAGTTTGAGTTGCTCATTATAAATGGCCTGTCAAAACAGAGTCTCCTTTACTTACAGGAGTGGCCTCTCGCTGTGATGTTTTGCTAAGACTGCATACAGAAAAATGAAATAATTCTACATCTATGAAGAAACCTGCAGAGCACGGTTTTCTGAGGGAACTGAAAAATGGTTGGAGGGAACATCTTAATATGGTCCCTAAATAGTGATAAAGGATTGAGTAAAACTTGAATACATTAAATGTAAAGCAAAGGGAAGATACGTCTGGGTGTTGTGTAATTCACTTAAACGATAAGCACTCTAGCAAGCAGCATGGTGAGACAAACAAGAAAAATAGATGAATTTTCAACTGTTACTTGTATTTTCAGCTATTGTGGCCGTGGTAAAGCAAAGCTAATCAAGGTTGTACTTTGTGGGCAAGGGCAACGCCTGGCTAAGAGCTGGAGAATATGGTTCACGTGAAGTGCTCGCAATGCGGCCGCACCGTCTCCCTCCCCACTTACCCCGAGGAAGCTCAGCTGCCCCTGTGAAGGGCACTGCAATGCTGGTCCTGCAAAGGCATCCCCATCTCCTCCTGCATGGGAAAGCCAGCGGATGGGAAAACAGCAGACAGGTGGTTTTACACGATGGTTACACTCAAACTAGGATAAATTGAGGGAAAAAAATAGCTACTTGAATGTAACTGTTTTGCAGTGATTCTTTGCAAAAGGTCCAGACCAACAGCGTGATAAAGTGTCTCTGTTGAGTACAGGAAGATGCAATGGCAAGTAGGAGAACCTGCAGAGGAAATCAGGCTAATTAATGCCTTCTGATGGGAGCTGAGGCTCGCAGCACTTCAGTGCAAAGGGAGGTGGAACAGGAGGGTGCAACACTGAGGTTTATGCATCCAGGTTTTAGGAATGGTTGGACACAGGTAATAAAAGAAAAGCAAGATTAATGAGTTTGTTGTTTTGAATGAATAATAGCAAAAGCTGATGGCTGGATGATCGCCATGTGCGCAGACTGCTCGGAGGAGGGCAGAAACTCCATGTGTGCCTGGGGTCTGAGCAATTGCCTCTTGCCCAAGAGGCAATGATATCAGCTAAACTGAGAGTAGGTCTTGCTTGCCCATTCAAAAGGAAATATATCAAGTAATTTCTGTCAGTAGAAAAAAGACTAATTTCTCAAATAAACTAGCTGACTATTACCTTCTATCAGAGTCATGCTCGTAATTATGTGGCCCATTGAGTTCCTTAAATAAGAAAAAATAGAGGTCTCCATTTGAATTCATATAATGATTTTGTAAAACGTGTCGTTTGTCTTGTTAAGCTTATCAACAGTAAAGAGCCAAAAAGAGTGAATGAATCAATTTTAACTCTTTTCATTTTCATCAGATGTCTCATCATGTCAGGGTAAATCTACATTGATAGGCAGCACAGGAGAGACACTATCATACCACTGCACAGCCTGAGAGGCAAAAAGTTGCAGTCTCCAGTTCTGTTAAGTCAGCTTTTTCACAAGTTTTACAATTGTTTTAGTAGTATTTTATATCTAAGTTCAAATGAAATGTGTATTGAATGCGGTTTTATCATCTGGAAAGCCCTAAGGGCTATGAAGTTCTAGAGTCATCAAAATGCTTTATTGATAAATGCCTGTGCTCCTGAAGGCTGTGTGATAGAAAGCAATGAAAAGCTCTTTCAATGGCATTTTCGGTGCTCATTGCAGTCAGCCACAGTGAGCACGCGCAGCAATACCTTACCTGTTCCTGCTTTTGGCTACACTGCTGTCTGCCTTTACCAAGGCTGAAGGGTAAGACGTTGCAAGTTGTCTTTTAAAATGCTGTATTATATAGTGGTTGAGACTGGTCAGAGCAATTTTTGTGTATTGAAAAACATTGTAAAATGCTGGGGACATTTTTTCCAGATGTATTATGTGTAGTGAGATCTTCCAGAACAAGGATTGTTGTTCTACTCTTTTGTTTGGTTTTGTTTTCCTTTTAATTTCAGGCATGTCAGATGTATCAAATAGCCTCCACGTTAAAAAAAAAAAAAAAAGAGAGAGAAAGGAAAGAGAGAGAAAAAAAAAAGAATAGCTTCCATGTAAGTAAGAAAGGTAGAGAAAAAAAAGGAGAGACTTATATCCCTTGTTTCTCTTTAAAGAGAGAAGGGGACCTTCTGAACGTTTTAGTACATGATCTTAATTTTAAAACCAGCACAAAACTGTTTGCCACTCTGTGGATTTGTCACAGAGAAGCTGCCTCCCCAGACTCAGGCTCTTTTTTTTTTTTGGTCTTCAGATTCCTACATGAGGGGATGCAGTGGAAGTCTAAAAACAACAGGGCCTCTAGAGAAAGGTGAGCTTGCATCTCTTTTTATTCTCTTGCATGAGAGCAGAATTGAAGGCAGAGAACCCAGACAGTGCAGAGAAATTAGCCTGTGGGTGTCTAGGAGACTTGCAGTTTGCTCTATTATCTCTGCTCCTTTACCAGAAATGTTTTCAGCTTATAGCATGATTCTGAGCTCAATTCCATGTTGTATATTTGTGTGCGTGTACGTATACATAAATGCCTTCTGTTAGCAGGTGTTTTCCTATAGCTTCTTCCCAAGTACTCGGATGTGTGAAGATTCCTGTTCCTGTTTCAGCCATTTGACTCCTCCTGCTTTTGTGCACATCCCACTGAAACTTTCATTTTACAGCTCTTCTTTAACTCAAAGCTTCTCCCTCTTCAGCCTTCTCTCCTGAAACTTTTCTTCCCTATACCTTTCTTCCCTAAGCCTTCTTTTCACTTAATGAATGCAGTTCACCTGCAAAGCCACTGAAATCACCTGCCTCCACCCATGATGAGGTTTCTTTCAACCTTGATCCATTACAGTCCAATCTATTGCACTGTTTATCTGCTCCTCAGGGTAACCAGAGCCCACTGTCACAGCCACAGATCCTCCTCATCTGTTCTAATCTCTTTGTCCCCTGGTCTCTAAGGAGAGGTGCCTGTTTGGCTCTTTTCCCTCCCTAGCTTTGTGGGAAGGCTTAGGATGCAGTTTCACATTGCAGCTAAGCCACACTAATAATGAGCTGCTGCTGAAAGGGGCGACGCTGCTCCTCTTGCTGAGGGTTCTTCTCTCCAGCCCCTCTCCTGAGATGCTGAGATGATCAGAGCTGTCCCTCCCTCCCTTCCTCCCTTCTCTCTCTCTCTCTCTTTCTCTTTCTCTCTCTCTCTTTCCTTCTTTCTTTCTCTTTCTTTCCCCCATGTTTTTTCTTTTCCTAGATAAAAGTTTTTCATATCTGATTTATGCTATAGCTGTGCCCAATGCAAGGAAGTGATGTGAATGCTCATGCCTGGAAGAGAGATGGGGAGAAAGTGTGCCACTTTTTGGCGGTAGTTCATACTGCTTTGCGGCAGTGTGAAGCAACAACTGGGAAAATAAAAGGCTGGTTACACATTTTCCTGGAAGAAAAGGTCATCTGTTTCTCAGGTTTGTTGGCTACAATGGAAGAAAATACCAAGACTGAAAAAAAAAATCACAGAGTCACAGAATGGTTGAGGTAAGGAAGGACCTCTAGAGATCATCTGGTCCCACGCCCCTGCTCCAGCAGGGTCACCTAGAGCACGTGGCACAGGGTGGCATCCAGGTGGGTTTGGAAGATCTCCAGAGAAGGAGACTCCACAACCTCTCTGGGCAGCCTGTTCCAGGGCTCTGTCACCCTCACAGGAAAGAAGTTCTTCCTCACATGGAGATGGAACTTCCTGTGTTTCAACTTGCACCCGTTACCCCTCAATGGTGACATCTGAGCTCATTGCAAGTTACTGAAATACCAGCCTAAAGAAAAAGTGAAGGCTACACAATTGATTACTTTTCAAAAGATGCATGTATGTGATTTTCATTGGTAGAATGGTAATAATATAATTCAAGTTGAAAGTTCTAAATTTTTACATGTGTTTTTATTGGTGAATAACATTCTTTGATATACAGAAATGCAGTAACACATATGGAAACGTCCCTGCTTTTGAAATATCTTTTTTGATGTACTTCTGAGGACTCGAGCTGTGACAAAGGAAAAGTATGCCAAGAACATCCTACCTTTTGTATCAAATCCTTCGGGTTAATTTTAAAGAATTCATTAGAGGCCTTTTAAAAAGAAAGCTATTTCATTCATTATCATCTCTTGAAATAAAATATAAAGAACTGTCCAAAACACGGAAAATGTGAATTGATCCTGAACATAAATTAAAAGCAGTGTTAAATAGCTCTTTTGTCTGACCGTGTGTGTCTCTCTGTGGCCTCACATGCTTTTAGCTTGAAATAAGGAGACTACTTCTGTTTTCAAAGAATTATAAATTCCATGAGACAGGGCTGTAAAAGGTGTAATTACAATAAGCTAGCTGTTATGCTAGATGGAAAAAGAGTTGCATAACTAATCAATCGTCGCATGAAATTCATTATGCTCCCAGTTAAAAGGTATTGTTTGCAGGCTTTGTGCAAACAGTACCCTCTTACTTTAAACAACCATTATTAACAATTAGTTAAATTACTTACTATCTTATTCCATTATTTTCTGATAGAAATGCACTAAAATTCTGTAAAGTGTATCAGTGGCAGCACTGTAGTATCAGCTGGGGGAATTAGCTGGGTGTCCTTAGCTGTGACCTGTTGTAACGCTAGAAGTGCAGAATATCCACTATAGAAGTTCTCTGATTTTTACTGAAGAAGTACTGCTGCCTTTGGCATTTCTGGGCTAGCCAGTAAGGTGACTCTCATGGGCTGATGGTCCAGCTGAAACCACAGCCAATGATAGGAATCGTTTGGGTGTCACCAGCTTCCTCAGCAGGAATTATGTAGCACCTTGTACAGGAACATGAACATATGGCTTTGTTTAAGGGATCTACCTCTTCCCTGGTGATGTACACTCAGAAGATGAAATCACTGCGAAAAGGGGCAGCTTTGGTAAAGGAATCTGGATTCTTGAAAGGGAAAAGTCCATTCATTGCTCTGAATTGCTCTGAAGGTCGGCATTTGTATCACCTGGCCTGTGTACTGAGGCAGCAGCAGCTCTCAGTCATGCAAAGTGACTGAGAAGAGAAAAAAAAAAAAGCCAGTGTTCTGCTCATTAAGCTGCCTCATGTATTTTCACTTTCATCGCTTTAAAGCTCCTTATGTTCTTCTAAGATGACTTTTAAGGCAGACACGCTAGTGTGGGAATAGGTATATTAGATTGAGTTTATAATTTCTTAAACAATAAAATCTTCTCAGTGATGTTACTCTGTATTTTTTCTTCTTTTAATGTGACTTAGACATAAAAATGCTCCTTGACTGATACAGCTGAAAGGTATTAGACACAGTTCCTATTTAATGCAGTAATGCCTTTTTGGAAGGCTATATATCCTAATTCAGTCTTTTTATTTTCAGCATTATTGTAGTAAAATTGCACAATGCTCATTTAACAGCTAATAAAACTATGGATTAAAGATAGAACTATTTGCACTCTTATTCTGCTGCATCTTTGTGAGTTATAAATATAAGTTGTTTTTCTAATGCTGCTCTTACATGCAGGCAGCATCAATCACTGCTGTCTCTCCATCAGAATTTTACACAGCTGCCTGCGTAAATCAAATATATGGAGGGACGTAGAAATTTTTTATTGTATAGTCATCTATGTTTTGGCAGGAGCAGTGTGCTGTCATGTTATGTCAGGTGTCAGGGATACTCTGAGGCAAAATGGAAAACTGGAGAAAACGCAAAGAAAGTAAGTTGACTTTAAAATCTTGGCATTTCTGAATAATTGTTTAAATGTTGGATTTTACTTGTTTTTTTTCTCCTTAATCACTGCAGGGAAAACTAGAGAATGCAAATCAAGGAAAAGAAAAATCGGTGTCAGTGCAATATCATTTGCAAACCCAGGGTCTGAAACAGCAGGGTGCAACAAGCGAGTGTGTGACTGCCACCTCTGGCGTGGGATGACGGGGACACGTGGCGCTGAAGGGTGGCACTGCGGGGACACGTGGCGCTGAAGGGTGGCACTGCGGCTGCCCCCCGGCCCTGGAGGGCAGCCTGAGGCAGGAAGGCTCTGTCAGCTCCTGTGGCAAAGCCAGCAAGGAAATGGTTGGGAAGCGTCTGAAATTGACCCTGGGGGGCACAGTTGCATAGAACTAAAGCAGACTAATAGGAATGGAAGAGTTTGCTTTGTAGCTATGGATATTGTGTTGCTACTTCAGATGCCTCCAGATGAGGTGCTGTCACCCACAATTTACTAGCGCTCCTTTTTTTCCTTCACTTTCTTTGGAAACGGCTCTTTTCCTTTGCCAGCAAAGGGTTATTTCCTACTTGTCCTCAGTCAGATTTTAGAAGTCTTTGCAGCTGGAGATCATTTAAACAGATGTGGACACTGACAGTTGGAATAGGAATAGGAACAATATTTCTACTGAATGCAAAACTAAACCCTTTTGGTTTACCCAGGCCAAATGGAGATCCAGTCTCCCAGATTTGATGTCTCTGTGCGGGTGGGTGTTAAAGGTGGTAGCGGTAGATGCTACTAACACAAAACCACTTAGGCAGGGACAGGAGAGCAGGGAAGCTGCACAGTCGCTAGTTTAACCACAGTCAAAATATTATTTCTGTTTCAGATATGAACACTTTATCATTCTCACTTTGCCCTGGCAGCAGTAGGTGTTTGGTATCAAGGAGGCTGCAGCACCATTTAGGAATTATCTGCTTTTTCATTACTTTCATTTTATATTGTCCCACAAGAATACAGTTTTAACGTGCCAAACCGAACATGTAAGGGGCTGCCAAAGCAGCCTCCCTGGAAAAACAAACTTGGTTCACCTGTGTGAAACTTCAGCATAAAAGCATTAGATAGACAGGCCAGGCAGAGTCTGAGAATGTCGTCTGCTTCCGAGGTTGCTGTTAGGGAGTAATCTGTGCTCTAAAAGGTTTTACTATGGAGTGAGGAGTCCTTTTGCTTGCCTACTACTTCTGTTCTGAAAATGTCTAAATGACATTGTCTTTATCTATGTTAAGGAGGATATTCAGGTACCTTCACCTGCCTGATGAAGAAAATTTCCCTGTGCAGACACAACCAAGAAATTTTCCTGAGAGAAAACAAAGAAGACATATGAATGTATTGAGTCGATTTATTTTTCAAAATGTCTTTTGTGAAGGTTGTGAGGCGATGTGAATGGTGGTGCTGAGGGGTCTAGGAAGGAGGAGCAGGAATGAGGATATCTGTGGTCTTTGAGAGTTTCCCCAGCTGTCTCTGAGTCAGCAAACAAGGTGCTGATGGACTTTTTGTGCTGCTGCCAGGGGCTGCTCCTCTGAGCAGCCAAACACGTGTGTGGTAGGGAATGATGCCTCCAGGTGCCTGTGGCAGTTAAAGCCAACTGCAGGAAAGAGACTCAGGCCACTCAAAAGTTGGCCGGCGGACCAAGTCCATCCGGCTTGCGTCCCCCTCCTGCAGAAGGCTGTTTGGGCTGAGGGGATGCTGCCAAAGCAGCTGTGGGCTTTCTCCCCTGCATCACATGGAAAGCCAGGCTGTGCCATCAGCTAGGCAGAGCTGGGGAGTAAAAGATGGCAGCTTCCAGAGAAAAAGGGATGTTTGTCTCTCCTCCCGCTTAGCATGACGGCAGCCTGGGCCTCCTGGACTCCTGAAAGGAAGAGGAGCTGCAAGTGAGATGCCTGCTTCAGCGTAAGGGGCACTCACCCAGTGCTCATATAACGGGGGGAAGCAGCACTGGAGGACCCTCTCCTTTCCACAGAAAGTCAGTCACAGGCCTGTGAGTAGGCAAAACCAGCAGCACTTTAAAAAGTTGGCAGAAGTGTCATTGAGTTGCAGTGAATGTCTCAGTGTTGCATTTAGGGCTTTTAATCAAAATCTGTCTGATCCCTCAAAGCCTGCCTTTATTTACATTTTTCAAAATGAATATAGATATTGGAACTGAAGCTCATGTAAATATTAAACATAATTATCTCCAAGTCTCCTTTTTCAAAAAGTTATCAAGAGACAAGCACAACTTTATAGCAAAGTAAATCAAGTCTACAGAAAATATTTTAATGATATTGTCTGAGAAAAACTTTCTTTGAAGAGCACTAAAGGAACTTTTCTATTAAATAATTAGAGACTCAAGTGAATTTAATTACTGGTGCTGTAGAAAATTAACTGAAATACCAGTGTTTCTGATATTTACTTGGTTTACTATTAAAAGACATATGCTTAGCAGGATTTTTTTTAAATCAAATAAGAATGAAAGAGTCTCAGAGACGCCACTCACTGCAAGTTCTAGAAGGACAAACTTCACCCATTGCAGACAACAGTCAGAGCCCTGATATTCCTGCTCTAGTGTCACCAGGCTGTCCTCCTGCTCACGGGCCAGCCTGGCATAGCTCTGGGCTGTTCTGCTTAATTCCCAGCTCCTGCATGTCCCTTGCTGGGCCCAGATCTTAGGAAAAGCACTGCATAAGCCTCTGTGGTCCAGCTCATGTAGTGAGGCACCAGCAACCAGCCTTTATGCTCCCAGAACTATTTCTGATTTCTTTAATCCAATGGCTATTTAATCTAAAATGCGTAAGAAGTGATACGAGCCAATCTTCCCCTCATGGGCTATGGATTCACATTCTTGTGACCTGTTTTCCCGTAAGAAAAGAATCATGCCTTCTTTTCTACAGACTTCCTCAACTTCTTGGTATTGTGTGGTGGAGGTAGAAGACGAAAACTTTTATCTCAATATGAATTATTATAAAGGAACTATGTGAAGAAGAGGTTTTTCACGACACGAAAGGTATCACCTACAAGGCACATCAGCTTGTCAGGATTGCAGAGCAGTGGTGCTGTAGTAACATGCTAGAAAGACTGCAAAGCTCTGTATGGTATGTGAGAGCTCAAATGCAAAGCATAAAACTTCTGTCTGATGTTATGAAATCCCTCTGTCATGGAATCTTCTGGGAATGTAATCCATCTTCTTTCATCAAGTCTTGTCATGAATCTTCCAGACTGGGAGGGAGGAATGGTTACTAAACCTTGATCATTATCTTTCTAGAGGTTGCTTACTGTAGCAAAGGGGTGGATCAAATCTAGTTTATCTTAAGGATTTGGGGATGAGAAAGTAGAAAAGAAAAAAGAAAGAAGAAGAATTTAAAAGAGAAATTACAGGCTGGGAAGCATGTGAGGGAAGTGGTTGAAAGGGCCTAAAAAGACCCTTTCCATAGCAACTCGGGAGGACCAAGAGCCTCAGGGCCTCGGAGGATACAGTGCACAGCACTGGGCTCTCACCGAGGGTGTCCATGCGTGCCAAGGAAAAGGAACTGAAAACTCCTCTCTGAAACCATTATATGGAGGCAGGGGAATAGCTAGTTGTTAGGTGTGCACATTGCTCAGCAGAGTACCCTGTGGTTTGCACTGTGGTGTGTGCTTGCGTAGCCGCCCTGCCGAGGAGCGTGCCGGCGGCAGAAGGGGTGCGTGCCCCAGGCGCAGGCCCTGCACAGCCCCTGCTACCTGCCTGCCCTGCGAGGGACGGGGCATCGCGAGCCCCTGCGGAGGGACAGCGAGGGATGGTCCTTTCCTCTTTGTAACGTACAAAGCCTGAAAAGGCAGGCTGTGAGAGGGCTTGATACACGCAACCCTGCACGGGTGTCTTTGGGGTCCATGTGGGTGTCTATAGCCTGAATGTGTCTGCACTGAATGTGGCAGTCAGGGAGGCAGCTTTGCCTCATGTCTGAAAGCACATTTTGTCCTATTACTTGCACAAAAGTGGGGCTGGCAGGCTTACCATTTTAAAACGAAGGATTCTTCCCACGGATGTCCTTCCTCCCTCTGAGAGGAGCAGCTCTAAACTGGTGGGAAAATCTGCAAGGGCCAGAGAAATAAAATAGTTGATAATATATAATATAAATAAATAGTTGATGGGATCTGATCTTTAAATCTCTTGTGCATATCAGAATCTTACTGGGGACACTATGACAATATGGGTATCTAGAAACTCAGTTGTGCTGGGAGAAGCTGAAACATATGATTAAAATATTCTCTCACCCTGAAGTGTTTTGCTGTATGCATGCATCTTTGCCTGTTAAGTAGAAACTCAGGGGGAAAAAATACTGATTGGTGTTTTTTTTTGTTTTTATTATTATTTTCCTGATATTATCTAGTATTTTAAAACCATTTTTCCCATTTTTCTTGTGGGAAAGGAAGCATGGACCTTTGTGCTTTAGTCATTTATTTCCTCTCAACATAAAAAGCACCTGTATTAAGGTGAGCTTTACTATCTGGAAACAAATAAAACTCCTAGGGCAAAAAGCTGTAGCTATAAGTCCAGAATTAGGCAGTAAATGCTGGTGAGCATCTTCTCTCCCATTGCAAGGTCAGTATATTTCTAAAGAAAGTGTACCACTGATATCCACATGTCCTGCTGCTTTTCTTCCTAAGGGATTAAGGTATTTGGCTGAAGGTCAAAAATTCTAATCAATATTCAGATTGGCTGATAAAAGGGGTGTTAATTGGCATTAGAAAGACAGATCACTGATAAGAGTAAATAGGGAAGAGAAACACTGGTAGATTCACAGCTTTGATTTTGCAAAGGTACAGGAATACCCTGTGACTTTTTTTTTTTTTTTTTTTTCCCTTTTGGTACACCTTTTGAATGTTAATGTTCTGCTGAAGATGGTTTCAGACAGGCTGCAAGGCTACTGCTGCACTCACTGAGACAGAATCCATTGAAGAGTTGCTGAGGCAGAACCGAAATTATAGCCTCACTTTAAAGAAACGACAGTATTGTCAGCTAATTACGTCTCGCACACAAATAGGATTCTCATTCAGCTTTGTTTCTTTTTCTTTTTCCTTTTTTTTTTTTTTTTTTTCCTGTGTGAAATTCAGAGCCTTTGAGAGACGGCTTTGGAACTTGGGTGTTCCCCAGTTCCTTGGCAGTCCCTGGTCTTTTATGCTTAGAAATACGGGGAAGGTGCAGAAGAATGGAAACTAAAGATAATTGTAACTACCTGTAACTGCTGCGGTGGGAAATGGGTCAAGTTCTCTCTCGACTAGATGAAGGTATTTGTTTAACAGAAATTGGTTGTCTAATTTTTCTATTTTTTTGCTTAAAGTTGTAACCTTTATTTTGCATTTGCCTGAGTAATACTGTCTGCATACAGTACCTCCTACATAGCAGGTCAGGAAAATGACATTGAGATTTAATATGTACAACAACTAAATGAATAAGTAGTAGTCAGAGTGTTGTATATTCTCTGTTTTCCTTCTGGAAAACACATTACAATTCATCTTTTAGTAATGCAAGAAAAGGAGTTATAAAATGCATCTCAAGTCATTTTGAGCTGCAGATGGGCTCTTTTTAATAAAGATTTGTGACAGTTAAGAGAGCAAATTCTACCTGCTGATTCATGTGGGATCCAGCCTATAAGGATACTGAGCATATTATTGGCTTTCAATCACTAGCATTTGTGGTTATCTTATTACTACACGCTTAGCATATTCACAGAGAAAAGAGTTGCAATATGATGCTGTATATCTGTAATCTCTCTTTTGAAGAGTGCATGGAGTTTGTGTGCATATTTCAAACCTTCGAACAGATTTCTGGATGGTGTAAATATATGGATGCTTCACAAATCCATACCTTCAGCTGTTTGCATCTAGTATTTCATAAAGCTAGCAGGTACTTTAGCAAATGCAGTGACTAACTCAAGCTTCTGTAGCAGCTCTGAGATATTTTGTGTATATAACTTCCTTACACAACTTGGGTGCAGGAATTCCAAATACTGCATGTGCCCCTCAGAGGTAAAGTTGTATTTTAAGCATTGTGGAAGATAAAATTGAGTTCATATGCTACTGGAGCAGCTTTATAGAAAATAAATAAATAAATGAGCAGTTCCCTTTCTAGCACTGTCTTATTGCTGGTGTTAACCCCACCAACTCTCTTTAATACTGCCAACAGCAAAGTGGAGCACCAAGTGGTCTACAGCCACATGAGGATCTGTCTGGAAAAGCTGCTGAGAAGATGAGGGTATATCTGCAGGGAAAGGGCAACAATGGTTTGATCTCAAATTTTTGAGATGAAAAGGATGAAGTATGGGCAAAAAGAGCTTTGCTGGTATTTGTTTTCGTTTAGCAATCATTTGGTATTTATTTTCATTTAGCTGACTGTCGGCAGCAGTAGTATAGGATAGAGTACAGAGGAACATGAGGCACTTCTGGATACAAGGTTAGGGTACATGTAATTTCATGTGTTAGCCTGGTACCTTTTTGTAATGAAGTTTTGTTTATTCAAAGTAGGTTTAAAATGCCTATCACAGCAGCTGAGCTGTGAGTGAATGGAAATATCTTTGCTTGACTAGTTTTTGTACAGATGTCTGAGCCTGAAGGAACTTGCCGTGTATTTTTGTAGCTAAGGAAGTGACTAATCGGTCAAACTAGTATGGGTGGTATAGGAAAAATCATGCACATGGGCTTGGCACAATTGTGTGCCTGCTACATTCCAGGAGATATTCCATAATGGAAACCCAATTGCTCCACTCACATGGGATACCTACATATCAGGCATATGTTGTGAAGCACCATAAACCCACACTCTGCACTTATAGATCAAGCCTGTATTTTTATACAGATGGAGGAAGAGGGACAACAAAAAAAAAAGTCCACAGGTGTTGATTTTATACATTTATTTTAAGACGGGAAAATACACTGTTTAATCTTAGCCTTGACGCATCCATTGCTTGATTTGTAATTTTTGCCATTTTAATTTTACAGAGCTAAAACTTCAAGTAGGCTCGATGGCAGTTAAATCAGGGGTTGGTAGCTAGTTTGCGGTAGCAGAACATTTGGCCTTGTATCTAGTCACAGGTTAAATGGTTAAAAACACTGAACTGTTCATTCCTGTGACTCAAAGAGTTTTTTGCCGGTCATATTCCTCCTTTGAAACTGCTCATTCCAAATACTTTTCTAACTGTTCTACATAATTTACATGGAAGAGTTATGGAGTTAATTATTTGTGAAGCAATAGAAAAAACTGATGTAGATACTATAGAGTATTTAATGTAAAATAATAATGTATTTATCATTTATTTTAGATCAATGCACACTTGATCATGTGTGCCATATTTTAGTCTGGACATCTTCAATAACTTGTTGAGTTACCTGTTCGGAAAGATGAAAGACAAGTAATGCTAAACTATGTGTACCTCGGACTATCCTGGAATTATTTATGCTAACTGAAGACAGATTTTGGAACTTCTATTATCTGTCACAGAGTATAACTCATGCCATATTGCAGCTGCATGAATAACATCACAGGAGAGCTTATGAACATGTAGAATGGAAGAACTGGGAAAATGGTAAAAATCAGCAAATTGAGAAATTGTGATTTTTTACAATCTCTAATGTTGCCTGCTCACAAATTTACAACAGTTTTTCCTTACAAAAACATATGCATATAGGTGTCGATACAGAATGCCATTTATGTAATATGTGGTAGTAAATGGGGTGATTTAAACAACAGAGTGAAGAATTACATACTTAATTGTAAATATATTGTTACTAGAAGAGCGGATCTTAGAGAAATTCATTAAGTCTTGATGTTTTCTAAAAAAGAAGCTTTAAGCTTTGAGTGCAAGGAAATTTAACAGAACAGATTTTAATCAAAGTCAATCTGGAAACAAATGAAGTGCTGAAATCAAAGAAAAGGTGATTTGAACAAGCTTAACTCTTAGTCCTGAAAATTTGCATCTCACCTATCAAAGTGTAGCTAGTGATATCAACTAATTAATTCGTGGACATTTTAAACTCAAAAAACTTAGCGGCTTGGTGAGAAAACCGGCTTTTCTTTGTGAGAAAACCGGCCTTTTGGCCAAGTCCTATGCTCGTGGCTCAACTCCCGGGTTGCAAATTGGCACCTGACACTGCATGAAAGATATTAAGTCTCAGGATATGCCAATGACTTGCCTATTTGACGCTATTAATAACACGCAGGTTTTGTCCTCTTTCTGCATTTCTTACTCAAATTGTAAGCACCACCACAGGGAGACCTATGATTGAACTAGCTAACCGATGAGTGCACCCTGGCAAGGCGAAATGATAATAGCAACCTGATGTGGACAGAACATTGTGCAACTGTGTACTCATTAAATAAAGCATTAGTTGCACCGGCAAGGAACCCGTTACAACAAGTAATTGAATGGGGCGTCTCTGCATTCAAAGGAGGCAGGGCTAGTCCTTCATTTGAAGGATAATCTATTTGTTCTATTAGTTAAAATTTCATCCTAGCCCATAAAAAAAATAAAAAAGAAAAAGTCAGCTCAGCACCTGGAGAACCTTAGTTACCTCAGCTTTTCCTTTTAAACATCCTTGAGGCTTTTCCACCCATAGAGTAATCTGGTCCAGATCTTAACTGACTGGAACAAGCTAGAAAGAAACACTTTCAGGGTATGTTATTGTTATTGCTAATACCTGGTTTCTACTAGTTCACTTGCTATGATCCGTAGGTTACTTGGGCTTTTTTGCCTGTATATACATATATGATATATACTGGGCCTCATGTGCTTGAATTCATCTTTTGCCCCTTGGAGTCCACCTTAGAGATGGATGAGAAGCAGAAATCTCCCTCATACAGTCAGGAAGGACTTTTTTTGTGGCTATCTCTGCAGCTCCTTCAAACCCACTTCCAGGTTTCTGTCTTCCCTCGAAGAAGTGCTGAGGACAGGTTTGTTTACTGCCTGTGTGGACATTATAAAACCCATGTGTGTATTTGCTAGGCTGCGCTTTCTCAAAGCAGAGCAAACTGGGCACTGGGAGCCCACGCTGCTGGGCTGAAGCTTTTCCAGGGCCCCAACTAATGGCTTGTGCCTTTGGCTACACCCAGCTGCTTTGAAGCACCTGCATGCCTCTTCAGTGGGGACAGTTAAACAACATCTCATCACTTAAGAAACTGCTAATGATCACATTTAAGTTGTAACTTGCAGCAGAAGTAGTCCGCAGTGCACAAATTATGCTGTTGTGCCAGGCACCATACCATACCATAGCCCCAAAAATGAGTAATGAGCACAATGTAATAAGCCTACTCAGAAGGCTGGCTGGAAACCCAAAGCCTTAGAAAATAGATTCATTTGAGCCTTGCAAGTTCTGTAATTGGCTATAGAGCCATTAGCATGCAGTCCTGTTATTTTGCCGCATATCAGCTATAGGGTGATAATTAGTAGTCTGAATGTGCAAAGCTGCTAAGTGCAAAACAATCTGACATCTCTGCTGATTCATAAAATTGGTCAATAGTGCTCATTGATATGGGAATGAATATGTGACTCTTCTCTGCATTATTCCACTTAGGTTCCTGTTCAGGTCCTAAAGGAAAATAAAGAGCGACATTGGCTTATGACTCAGTCACAAATTATGTGTATCTATCTTCCTTAAATCCAATTTCTTCAAAAGGTGCAGAGAAACTGTGCACTGAGTCTTGTGTGTCTTCTAAGTTTGGAATTTAAAATCAGCATGTCAAAAGTGAATCATTCTTGACTGTCACAAATCTTTCATCTTGTCCTACATTTTCTGAACACATTGTATTCAGGTAATGCCTAGAAAGATGTCAGGAAAACCTTTCCTAAAATGCTCAAATCTGTGCCGACAGCAGGCATAATGCATTGTGTCTTGTAACTGCAGTTTTAGGAAAGGCTGCATTAAAATGCACGACAGAAAAATCCATGGCATAATGCATATGCTGAAGAGTTTTCTAAAATCAGACTAACAGAGGTTTTTTAGAAGGAGGCAGCATTATCTTCAGCTTACATTTGCAGCATCACTGCACCAATGTTGCACTTCTGTCTCAGTTCCTACACTTTTTTCCTCTTTACAACAAAATTATTTATCATCAGAATTCAGCCCTTAACTGACATCACAGAAAATCTGTCAGCCTTATTAAAATGCATGTTCCTAAAGTTTAGCTTTCTCTGTTAGACAATCCTCTGTGCTTTTTATCAGTTAGTAGCTGAAATATTCTCTGAAAGTATTGTAAATAACATCTTTTGCACCTACCCATCCTTTCAGCCACAAATTGAATCAGGCAATAACTGTGCAGCTTCAGTATCTGCGTTGCTTAAATACTTTCTCTGTGTTGCTTGAACAGTGAGTTTTAGAACAGTTCTCACAATACACCAATATGACACTGCTCTCTTAATCCACTTATACCTACTAACCATTTTTACTGATGCGCACTTACGAATCATTACTGATCCCAGTCTAGTGAGACATCATTTACAATTACTTAGAAATTCTGCTTGTGCATGCTATTTATCACATACTGCATTCTGCTCTGTTCCTTTTTTCACCCTGTTTACCATTAATGCAATGTGCTCAGTTAAGACTCCAAGTTGTTCAATGCATGCTTAAGACTGTATTTAGCCATTACCCCTCATATGGATTTCACAAATCATGAGGGATTAGGCTTGGTCAGTAGTTGGAGATGAAGCCTAGCAGGCAGTGCCACGGCAATGGCAGGTCTCTTTCAGCCAGGTTTGAACACTTCCTTTTCCGGAGCAGACATTGCAGGTCATTTTAATGGCATCAATATCCGGATCTGAACTGTGCAGTCCAGCAATCCTTCCTTCCAGAAAATCCAGTGTGTAAGAAAGGAGGGAGCAATAGTTGACAGAATCTCGGAGAGACAGTCAAGGAAGCTGGTCAAGAAGTGCCATGCAGGCTATAGCACAGAGTGTGCTCTGCAGACTAGAAACTTCCAAGTCCAGGCCCAAATCCTCATGATCTTCCTGATGCTACAAAAGAGGTGACATTAAAATCATTTGTTTGCTAACTGCATTCATAAAACTAGATGTGATTTTAAGAAGAGAAAATATTTCCGCTTGAGAAAAAATAGTACTTATTTCAGTGTGCCTTCCTGAACATTTTTCCTCTCATTTCAGAGTCATGTTATTTATGTCTTTCCTTCCTGAACACTGAACGGTTACGGGCAATGGTGTCAGCCTGCTCTCTTTGAGATATGTGCATTTCGTTGACCTGCAGCAGATCTTCTCCATCCCACCTCAAAACAGTTTTGTTCCCCTTGGGTAAAACTGAAGTCACATGCCTTCTTTTTTCACCTTGCTAACTCAGCTCACTATCTCATCTCAGTTGCTGTTTTTCTGTTATGCCAAAGAGAACAGTTTGCTTCACACCTGCCATTTCTGTAGTCTATCAGAATAGTGTGATGAAAACCTTCATTATTCCTCTTTGCAGAAGGTCTAGTTATACTTAATACCAGTGGTTCCTCTCTATATTGCCAGCAGAAGGATGCAGGATTTCTAACAGCTCTCTAGCATATGACACCACGACAAGGAAGACTGTTGTCAAATCCTCCTCATCTCCTTTTTCACCATTAAGAGGAAGTTGTGCAGAAATAACCAAAGAAAAAGGACATCCACAGTTAATGTTGCTTCCCTCTTTGCTCTACAGATAACCATGTACATCTGAATGGCCTCAACTTCGACCGCAGCCAACTGATGATGAAAAGGAGGAGACTGTGGGATTATTCCTTTCACTTTTCCTGGATGATGGAGGGAGAGATATTTGCTGCCACGCTGGTGCCACCAGGGAACATGCCACCAGATTCCAGCATGACTCTGGAACAAAAAACCACCTTTGTCTTTGTGATTTTACTGTTTATTTTCTTGGGAATCCTCATTGTTCGCTGCTTCCGAATTCTCCTTGACCCCTACAGGAGTATGCCAACCTCAACTTGGGCTGATGGACTTGATGGACTGGAGAAAGGCCAGTTTGATTATGCTCTTGCTTAGAGACTGAGAATTATGCAGGCTGATTTAGTATATTGATAAAGAGTGAAAAATTGTGTAATGTGTCTCTCCCTTTTTTTTTTCCAGATATTGTAGAGTTTCAACATATAAATATACACACCACTTCTCTCTTTTTTTAAAAAAAAAATTAAATAACACAGCAAGTTATATTTTTGAAAGTAAATTAGCGAATCTTCTTGTGGGGAAAAAAGACCATTAGCAGATCTTTGCTTCAGAATGTATAGGACTAATACATAGCATGTCTGATATTTTATAACTCAGTACTTAATTTACAGACACGAGAACAAGCCTTTTCTAGGGCAGCCTTTTTATCATCAAGCAAAAGTCTGTGGAGAGAAGTGTCTTATAAGTAAGGTAAGAATATGATTTTATGACGTGTATGTGATAAATAAATAACTTTTCAAGCCTTCAAGTTCTGAAGACAGGTAAGGAAGGAACTATAAGATAAGGCTTAGAGCAATACAAAACTTCAGGAGAAAAAAAATCCTTCATATATTCAACAAGATGCTCTTTCTCAGCTTTAAACAATGAAGAGACTGCTTATTAGTAACAAAGAACTAGCTGTAATCTTGATTGTGAATAAAATATGTAATGATTTTGGCCTTTGTCTTTTGTACCAAAACTGATTTCTACTAATGGATAGAGTGCCAGGTGGGTAAAGACCAGACTCCTGAACACCCCAAAAGCCAGAAATGTGCCTTAGCACTATCCAGCTTGTTAAAACATTTCATGGCACGGGGAAGAGAAGGAGCACACTGCCCATTTAAAGCTGAGGCTTTGGAGCTGGCTATCTTGCACTTGCTACAGTACTGACAGGCAGCTGGGCAGTTTTCCCCTTGTGCTTTGGCTCGTGGCCCCTCAGCGGAGGGGCCCAGCCAGCGCTGGGCTCCAGCTGGTACAGCCGGAGCGGGGCTGACTCACCAGGCTGAGGCTCTGCCGCTGGCCATGGCACACAGAGCTATTGACTTCCCCTTGGCTGCCTGTCCCGGCCCTTGCTTGGAGGCTGCAGCTTCCACAGCCGAGGCAGTGGAACAAGGGGTGTCTCTGCACAGGTCCTCTAATCTGGACAGCGACTGGAGCAAACTGGGCTTCATCACAGGTTCAAAGGGCTATGAACCGTCGCGCGTGACATGTGAACAGGGCTTTGCTTCTCGCCCTTGCAGAGCAGGCATTTTTTAGAGATGGAGTGGGCAGAAGGGGATAGTGACACAGCTGAGTTCGCCACAAGTTGTGACATACTGACACTAGCCACTGATGAGTCAGTACCAGGGCACCTAGATTCAAGCAAACCAAACTTTTGGATTGTTTCCCAAAAGCAGCAGTGGTGTCGAATACAAGAAACGTTCCTGTTGTTGAGTCAGTGCTGTCTCCAGTAATGTGTTCTCAATATTTATGAAGCAGCAGTTACCTGTTTCTCTCTCTGGCCTGTGATCTCTTCCCTCTGTTGGGGTCTGATGATTTGCTAGAAATGGGGATTGAAGACACTACAGATTTGTTCCCTTTTAAAAGAAAACCTATTTTCTTTGTAATTATACCTAAAGAGGGAGGTGATGCCCCTGATCAAATGAAGCTAGTGCTCATGTGAGGAAATACAATCCCTGTGTAGGGCTGGGAAGATCCTAACTGAGGACTGCTCTGGAGCTTTTGCTGGCCAGAGACTCCAAGGAGACGTTTTTGTAAACTGCTGGGATAAGCCAGTCTACTAAGGAGAATTTAATGCTGTTGGGCAGTCACACGAACTCATCACATCTCTGCATATTGCAACACTCTTAGGTGGTTGTTGCAAAGATAAAAACTCACACAAATTTTTCCTACCACAGCAAAGAAATTTGCCTTAACATCTATTAAAAGTCTGATAAAGACTTACTGGCAGTTCAGCTGTGGGCAAGCTTACCTTCCTCTTGTCCAGGAAATGCAGGACAGGCTTTGAAGAGAAAGAGCACGACCCCAGCCCATGAAGCAGCCCCTGCATACTGCTTTGCCTCCTAGGAGTAGGTGTTCACTATGGAATGATCTGAAATATTAATGAGCCTGGAAAGAGGATCTGCATGCTACTGCAGTCATGCTCAGACAGCTCTGCAGCGTTGCACCACACTGGTGTAAGCTTTTGCTTATTGTACTGGTCTCTGAGGAAAATTCCATGCAATCCTTAAGAACTCTTCTAAAATCCAATATTCCTGAACATAGGCTCGGCAAACATATTTTCCATATTGAAGAGAAAGAAGGAATTGTGCTTTTTTTGTTTTGTTTGTTTTTAATAAATGCCACATTTATGTTAGTTTGTTTGACAAACAATCTAACTGCCAGGAGTTTAAGTCAAGAGGCTTGTTGGGGGCAGGGGGACAAAGAAAGCCAAACAATAACAGTTATTTTCTGTAGGGATTAAATCTTTTTCACTCCACGAGGATCTCAAGACTTGTAACATCTCAGTCATGACTGCTGAGAGCAGGCTCCCATCTCAGCTCCACTTTCTAGGCCAGCAGTTTAATTCTGCAATGTGAGGCATGCACGTGTGTGAGAAGAGCCCCCCACGCTGTCTCTTCACAGTAGTCAGGTTTGGGTCAACTTGTACACATGTGAGTTTGCTTTATATTAGTTTGGGTGTCAGGAATGATGTAGCCACAGAAATTCTCAGCTCTGTGCAGTCTGCAAGGGTGCCTCCTGTGGGATGCATCCTCCTGTACCAGACCTGCACTGATAGTGTCTGTTACTGCCACACAGGTGCAGAGCTCCCTCTTCCAAAGGTCAGTCTAACTGGGATCCAAAAGCACAGATGTGTTAACAGGAAGAGCAACGAGAAACCGCAGCATCCAGCTGACGTGATCTGCAGCAGAGCAAGCCATCTCCTACCTCACCAGAGGTGGCGCTTCATGGCACCTGGGTGTCTTCAAGTCATTAGGGGGTATTCTGATGGAAATATGAGCACAAATCTGTCCTGTTTTTAACCCTTTGTTCTAAGTACCCTGAGCAAATGCTTGATTTTGAGGGAACCATCTGCAAGTTGTTCTAGTCAGCTTTTGCCACACACGGCCCAGAAGAGGCTTGTAGATACAAACAGAGTTGGACCCATGGTCCTGATGGGATTGGTACACAGGGATTTAGCAGGTTGGAGATCTACGAGAGGTGCTAAGGCCACATATATGGGCTGTGGCTTCACAGGGCACTGTCAAGAGGTCTAATTTAGGAGTTACAATGTCTGTTTTGATCCACAGACTATTTGGTAGTAATTTCACTCAGTTGGTTGGGTGCAAAGATAAACAAACTTGCTCATGCCAGTGACCACTGAGAAGCAGCCCACACAGTTCAGGGCTGCAGGCCAGAAGCCAAAATCCATTCATCTACAGCATGACAGGGACAGTGGCCATGACCACTATTTGTTCTAACACAAAATCTCATTTTGGTCACTCTGGTTTATTGAAATATGTTGAATCTCTAAATCACAGCAAATGTCTACTGATGCTGATGTCATTAGCATAAAAATAAAGCCAGTTGTTTTCCACATTTTACATGATATTCTCTGTGCTTTTGGAGTTCTGCAGCACTTTGGGACTGATTTTTTTGCAGCAACTTTTTTTTTTTTTTTTAAATACATATAAATTTGGTGGAATTTCTGCAGAATTATATGTGAGGCTGCCGTGACTCCTACCTATGAAACTTTGACACTTTCCTTGGTGAGCATCACCATAAAAGCATCTGACTTTTTATAGTAATTATTTCCCACCTCTTCACCACTAATCCATTTCCATTATGTCTTCATGGAGTCTGCATCATTATCTGAATGGTCTAGAAGAAGGAGAAGGTAGCGGTGACAGGTTAAGGACCAATCCATAATAACCTGTTCCTGAACTAGAATTTACACCCATTTTACGGATTTGATTTTCAGTAAGATTGTTAAGGTTCTCCACTATAATCTGCATTTGTTTAAATTCTTGCTTTGCTTCTTGGATTCGTATCAGGGACTTTAAATATGTGACATTGATACTGAAAATTAGGTAGTAACATCTAAGCACAGAACTGCTTTATAAACACTGAAACCATGGCAAACTTCTAGAGACCACCTAGAGCAGAGCACATTTACTGTCTGAGACGGGCAAGTCAAATGCCAAATATCTGTAATTCTGTGTCTGACTCTGGTGAGCACTTTGCACTCCACTGAAAATCAAAGCAGACCTAAAGAGCTTTAATCTTGTGGTATCAGTCATAGCATCTTTGCCGCAGAAGACGTAGTGAGTTTATGAAGCTTCTGTAGTCAGTTGGTCACATTCTTAAGAGCTGATTCGCCGCTGCCTTGGCTTAGTGCAAATGTCTTCAGCTGCCCAACTGCAGATTTACAGCAGCGTAGCTAAGAATCCAGCTCCAGGCTTCTGAATACATAGAGCTGCCTCAAAGAACTGCTCGGGCTGCGCTGATATTTAACACATGTTCCACTTCCTAAGGACGTTAGGAAACAACATCCTTAGATGTTGCTTCAATAGATTTTGCAAATACTGAAACATTATTATCATAATAACGTACTTTCATAAACTTTCTTACATGTTGTCTGACTGCTGGTTAAGGGGCCAGTTTCACAGAGCAGCATTAGATTTGTGCCATTTGTAGCACAATTACTTGTCATTTTGCTCCTGGTTAGGCATAAGCACTGGTTGAGTCTTTCATTTGTTCATTTGTTTTTTATTTGTTAAAGTTTGCTCAGTGTTTGGGAAAGACTTGAAAACTATCCAGTTTCTTAAAGATGTTGGTTTGTGTTACTGAAATAGCTCTGCTGGTGCCTTCTAAGCAATTTCTTATAGATTAAAAAAAATTAACCAGCATAAAATTTAATCACTTGTTCAGAAAACCTCACCGATATTTTGCCTTTTTTGATGAATAAGAAAATGAAAAGAGTTTGATAACTATCAAGAATAAATTACTGTGTATATGCAAGATGTGCAAAATGATTTGTCTCCTCCATTTTAGCACCTGTATTTCTCAATGTTGGGAGATAGTATGTTACACATTGCTGCTCTTTATTGCAATTCTTTGTTTGGGAATCCCAGCTCTGTTCCCTCTGCCAGTTGACAAAGCACTACAGCCCTGAGAAAGGGTCATTTCCAAGCATAGTCATGCAAGAAGAGGCCAAGATAACAAAATATACAGTCAAAGTAGCAGGAGCCAGAGCTTTAAAACTGTCAAATTGTGATTTTCTTTTTCTTTTTTTTTTTCTTTTTTCTTTTTTTTCTTTCTTTCAGTTCCCTGTGATGTAAGTCCCCATGATATAAGTTATGGGCTATTTGGTCAGGGATATTTTTTTAAATCATTGCAGCTCCTAGGGTAGACATGAACTCAAAAGACAGGGTCACATGTCTGCCTTCAAAAATCCAGCTTCTTTCCCCTGAAGTACTTTGGTATGTTGGCAACACATATCCTGCTAGCAGCTATCATAATATGGTGCAAAGTTACCATGTGATGCAGTGCTTCGAACTTTTCCAGACATTCTCCTTTGCACATATAGAAAACAGCCATGAGGAAAGCATGTGTGCTGATATGTGCAATAACTACAATGCAAGCTTAGAAGTAAGTACTTGTTGCAATCATATTGCAAAATTCCTACATGTATCATGGAGATTAAGCCGTAGACTGAGAATATTCTTGCCTAAAACGAAAGGGTAGAAATATAGAATGGTACATCAAGACTAAGATAATGAAATGTCTTTAGAAAACAATTATGTACACATGCTACTTAACATATTTTTAAACTTACTTAGCATCTTGGGTATGTTAGTACCTCCTTATTTCTGGAGTAGCTGGCTGAAAATATCTCATGTACTTTGATATACTTTGTTGTCTGTTCTAACAGACAAAAGACTTAATTTTCCCTGACTGTACACATGCAAAGGGACACAGTGCATTTACAGAAAGAAAGATGAGGTTAATCATATACAGCTAAGCACATGATACTACTACCAGGCAGTGCTGTGGCATAATATATGCAGACAAGTTTTTCTGATAGGATAGGATAGCTAACAGCATAAAATCCTAACTTAGCACAGTAGCTGCTACCTCAGCACATCTGCTTCAAGTCAATCCCTTACCCCTCATTGTGGAGCTAGTATGTGCGCCTATACTAGGTAGGAATATACAGCATATCTCCTGTGCTTGCAGAATATATAGGAAAACACGTCAGAGCAACAAGCTCAAATATTTCTGGTAGTAGTCACAACAGTAAAAGGCAGGTTTTTGGCTCAGCACTGAATGAATCCTGGATAGCAGTCCCTTGGCGCTTGATACTCCTATCCAAAACACAGTACTTTATATTTCAATGAGACAAATGCCAAAAGCATCCCCTGTCCCTTCGGACTGTAGCACTAACCATTATCCATGTAACTCTAGCAGAGCAGAAAATCCCTGTGTGTTCTCTCCATGACAATTTTATATTCAGATGGCCATCATGATGTAAAAACAAAACCCTGGAAAAGATTCATTAATAATTTTTTTAGAGCAAAAAGAGCATGTGAGAAAAAGGAAGTTACGCTAATGTATAAAAAGGTGCATCGAAATATCAAGAAATTTTTCTTTGCGGCGGGCGTGATAGACACTAATAGCAGCATTAGGAGAAGGCACTGATATCTACACTGATATCTACTGATGTCTACAGCCACAGAAGTTAAAAGGGACCTGTGGATAGCTCTGGTGCAGCCTCCTGCTCAGAGCAGGTCTGGTTACATCAGGTTGCTCGGAGCTGTGTTCAGCTGGGCTTTAAACATCTCTAAGGATGGAAAACCTGCAGCATCTCTGGAAAACCTGGTCCCAGTATTTTACCACACTTACAGTAAAATGTATTTTTCATTATATTATGTTGGCATTTTCTATGTTGCACCTTGTGCCCACTGCCTGACCTCTGAGAAAAGCTGATCTCCGTCTTCTCTATGCTTCTGAAGGGACAGCTGCAGACAGCAGTAAGCCTCCCCTGGGCCTCCTCTTCTCCAGGGTGAACAGAGCTCCTCAGCCCCTCCTCATGCACCAAGTCCTGCAGCCCCTAATCAGCTTGGGATCCTCTGCACTTGCTCCAGTATGTCTTGTACTGGGGAGCTCTACACTGGACACACTTCTGCAAATGTGATCTCCCAAGGACCAAATAGAGAGGAAGGATCACTGCCACAAGGGCATGCTGCTGGCGTAAGTTGTTTTCTCCACTGCCGTACACTTCAGTAATTTCAAGTATTTTCTTGTAAAAAAAAAAAATTGGAAGCACTGAAAGTTGAACTCCCTAAAATCTGCTAGAAAGGAGGTTACCTCATACAGAATTTTTGTCTCACATGGGCAAAATTAAATAGTGAAATTTTTGTTTGAATGTTTAATCTGAGTTTTCAAATTAAAAATCCAGAGAGCCTAGATGTAAATGCCTTGGCCAAATACAATTTTAATAATCTCATCCTGGTCATCTGTTTGTGGAGGTTTACTTGGTGACTCAGTGATGGCAGTGGGAAAATAAATCTTCTGTTCCCTTTTTACTTATGCCCCCTTTACACCTTTCCTACAATCAATTTCAGTGGCCATTTGGGCAAGCAAGGATGGTTCTTGTCTTAGCGTGCTAATTGGGAGCTGAGTAAAAGAGGAGGATGGGCCCACAGCTTATTTTCTCAGTGAATTAATTTTATTCAGTGTGAATTAATTTTATTCAGTGAATCTGTTTGAATACCTAGTGATGTCAATTGCTCCTGTAAAACACATTACCTCTTTTTACAATCTTCCAGATATGCTTAGACTAGCTTGCCACGAACAGCTATAGTGTTATTAAATGCTGAGTGCTGTGTGGTGACTGAAGGCAGAACTGAGCCTTTCTCAGCAGATTAGGACAGTGTCCCATGTAATGGTTTTACGAATGTTGCCTACAGTACTTTTCATTTTAGGAGATAGATTTTGAAAGGAAGGACTGATGACAAATCATACTAATTGTTGAAATGCAAATCCATCAGAAAATAACCAAAAAGCAACTTTTCTCTTCTTGTCAAAGATTCATTTCTGCTTCTAGATACTTCAGCTTTGATATTTTCAGCTTTCTGGGCTTACTATTTAGGTAAGTTTCTGAACTCTAAAACAAGGACCATGAGGAATGTCTCCGTTTAAGACTCCCTACTCCCTCATTGCTTGTGAAAATGCTGCTGTTATTTCTCTAGGAGAGAATTTAAATTTGACATCACCCATAGAAAGAAAAATTTCTCTTCTGTAGAATCATGACTTGGGAATATTCAACAGATAAAGCAAATGCACCCCAAAGATGTTGCAAGGGTGTCTACTGAGCTCTGGATGGCCGAAGTGAACTTATTATTTTGCTAATTGCTATTGTAGACCTAGAGCACTGGATAATTTCCATTGATTTTTATTGCTAGAATCAACAAAGCGGGTAAGATTTGTGTTTGGATTTGTTTATTCCACTATTGCATTCTGTATTACAGCCATACTTCCAAGGCATGGAGGTATGGCTATAATACAGGTGAAGAAGGTTCACATTACATCGTTTCTGTGTGGCTAAGCCTGGATGCCTGCAGCTCTAGGAAGCATCACACTGCCTGAAAATGGTATTTTATATGTGGGACTCCCAGCACATGTGGAGGTGGCGGCACAGAAGGACTTTACCACAAGACAGTTAAGGAACAAAAGCCGCCACCTGCCACCTGAGCCTTGTCTGCTCTAGATCCAAGGGCAGAGGGGAACGTGAGGGGCCTTAAAGAGATGAAAATCCTGGCCTGTACAAAGCCTAAGAGGGAGGTCTAAGAGGGTCCTCCATATCTTTCTAACAGAAAAGTCGTAAAAAAAGTGTTGCCTGTTTCCCTGAAATGTGGGCAAAGGTTGTTTTCTGTACTGACAAAACATTTACAATGCTGAACGGTTTTGTATGGCAGGGCTGGTAAATGTGTTTTCTGTCAGCGTTATTGCAGAGATGGGAGTTTTGATACTCAGTTTTATCTGTGCACACATTTGTGGCTTTGAACTGTGTACAATAAAACAAAATTGGACTCCAGCACGATCCTTCTGTGTTGGGTGATAAAAGCTAGACCAATATAAAGTACTGGCCTGGAAAAACAAGTTGGGGAAGGTGATAATCAAAACTGTAATTTTTACATAAGTTGGAAACTGTTAAGTGTTACTGTAAGGCAAAAATAAATCTCCTTGGACTTTTAATATGAGATCAAGTGATTACTTTTGCACCTTGACAACTGTAAGGAATCAATTATTTGCTTGCTTGTTTTTACTGGCTCTATAAAAATAAACTCAGTGGATCACAAGATTTTGTACATAGCTCAGCCACAGCTTGATATCAATCTAGTACAAACTCACAGCTTAAAACAGTATACAGCAGAAGTAGCAAAGAGCAGGAAGAAAATATTTAAAGCAGGAAGAAAATATTCTGTGGGCCAAATGAAAAGCAAGAAAGAGCAAGAAGTCTTTAAACCAGCTTCCTTTCACTCCTGCTCCCTCCTCACAACAGATATCACAGAGGTATGAAGGGACATGGAACAAGGAATGACAATTTGATGGATTGCAAAGAATTAGCGGTGTTGGCTGCAAGTGGCAAAAGGGAACTCCTTGCTCTCCCAATGACCCAGGGGTGCAGAAGCATACAGTTGCCTTTGAGACTTCATTGAAGTCATCAATCTGACTGAGTCTGAAGCTAAAGTGTAATAAAAGGGCCAGCCTTTTTTCTTCTCTTTTATTTTATGGTAAGAGGATTACTCCAGATGCAGTAAAATCTGTTTCAATCTCTTTGTTTGTATCTTTCATTTTGACAGTAAAGATCATGACAAAAATAACTCATAGCTTATGAATACTGTCCATTTCTCACATCCAATGGTATGTTATTTTAACGCTACCCTCAATATCATATATTCAAAAGTATCCGCTGTTTATCATATCTGGATAGTTATGTTGCTATGTGGTATACAATTAAGTTCAAGTTAAACTGTCTCTACTCTGATAATTCCATCTATGAGACAGATCCAAAGTATTCTGTAGAATCAGCCATAACGAAGACCACGTAAGGTGTTTAATACACGCCACAGTCATGGCTTGAACATGAAGGAGAGCATTCAGCTAGTCCAGGGGTTCATGCTAACGGGCTACCTGGTGGTGGGAGAGCTGCTGCTCCTTAACCAGATGGGGCATCAGAGGATGTGGACCTTCTGGGGACTCCGCTCCATTTATAGAAGACTACAGCTACCTAGAGTGTACCTGCATGCTACAAGCAAGGGAATATCTGCCAGATTTTGTGAGTAGCTGCAAGAACACTGGCCTGATTTATGGTTTTGAGTGCTTAAAAATGGAACTAAGGAAGTGGTTGTTATAATGCAATGTATTTTCTTCAAAAATGTGATTAACTAGAGGCATTGCAACTCATTTGCAAACATACTGCAGTCCCTACAGTAAGTTTCCTGTGCCAATAATATTCAAGCAGCTACTTTGTATAACATGTAATTAGCTTCTCCCAATTTTTGTAAAGTTACAAATAATTCAGATCTTTTCACATCAGCAAGTACTTGAAAAACAAGATGTAAAAACAACAAATCTTCAGTGTATTTATTTGATGCATTGAACTATAACACATGGTATCAATCAATTTATCTGTTTCACCTCCCCATTAGAGAGATAAAATTTAATCTCTGCAAAACATTTACTTGAAAAAAGGAAGTAGATTCATTGTAATATTGAATGAAAAAATGGGCCAAGCTGCTTTTGTGGACACAACTAGCTAATGAAAATACACCCCTAGAATATTATGTAAGAACTGAAAAATGTAAATATAAGCCTCCAAATGAATATCCTTGGATTTTTTTCCTAGTCAGAGGTGAGTCATGTTTTCCTGTATATTTTTTGGTGGCCTTTAAAAATCTTTGTCTATTGTGGAGACTTGCATAAATTTTGTTGTACACATTTTGATCTTCACAGTGTTGGCTCTCAAAACTGAGTATTTATAGCTTATTCTGGTTGCAGACAATGTTTGTGACAGGGAGACTTTGAAAAATTAAATATCTACCCATTGCATATGTGAGGCCGCTGCAACTGCAGCAGCTTGACTCCTGAGGAGCTGCTCTCCTCATTTTGTTTAAACATTAAGGCTCTCCTCATTTCACAACTAACTCCCTTTCTTCTTTCCTTGAGAATTATTTCTCAGTTCCTGCTAAATATAGAAAAAGGTCCCCGGAAACGCGATTTTTTAAAAAATTTGTAGATTTTCTTTTGGAACTAGAAATATTTTTTTTGTTCTACAAAATTGCTTGGTTAACTGTGTTCCTCATCCCCACTTCCTCACCTGACTCTCAAAGAACTGCAGATGCAGAACTGCAGAACATCCTGCAGCACCAGCCCTGCAGAAGTAATAGGTTATGGTTCTTTCCACCTTGACTAGCTTGACCTAGCAGCAAATGGTCCTACCTACTAGTGGCCTACCACACTACAGACTGGATCTAAGATTGGGCAAATAGGTGATTTAGGGCTTTCCTTTCATCCTTCTAAATGTGGGACCAGCCAGCGCCTCCTTTGGAGCTACAGTGCCTCAGTTTCTCTCCAGCTCTCCACAGCTCTATGGAACAATTTTATCTGTCACAGAATACCTGGAACAGATGTCAGTTGCTCATTGCTGAGCACACACTTTCCTCTTGAGGCAATGAGGAGAGCATCTAGAAGTGTCCATATGTCCGCTTAATCCTTCTGTGCCATAATGAAGCAGCAAATCAAACCTGTCAAACCAGAAGCAAGCCCAAGAGGCTTAAAATTACTTTACAATAGTATTCCTCGGTGTTCTCATTATTAGCAGAAGAAAGAGCTTGAAAATCTGTCCTGAAGAGCACAAGACCTGTGGGAACAGGTTAAAACTGAAAGAAAATAGTAAGAGGCAGGAGGGGAGAGCAGGCACGTCACTGCTGCTGCTACTGACCTCTGAACACATGAACAGAGCCCTCTGCCACGGAAACCAGGTCTTGCATGTGCATTTCAATACCGTCACAAGGCGCTGCTTGTGAATCCATAAGCATTCAGCCTTAGGGACAGCCTTGCTGCCACAGGTGAGCCCTTTATCTGTGGTGGGGTCACCACACATGTACTATTCGTGGATGTTTTATTCTGCCTTGTTTTTCAATCTCTCCTTACCTAATGGTATACCTGGTCTGTAAGTATAATAAATTTAAGCTTCACAATTACGAAAGCTTGTTTGCCAGTCACTGACATTTATAAGATTAATGTTTGATCTCTCCAGAGCAGAAGATTCCATATTCCAATCCAAAATGGTTACATCAGCACTACAGTAATTTCAATAAAATTACTACAGCTGGCTCGATTTATAATGATAAACTGAAGGCTACAATAACAATTTAGAAAAAAAAAGTTATCAGGCACACCAATGTAAACTGGTGCAATTACTTGTTAGCTATGATTTAAATCACTCTTGGCAGTAGAGTAGGTGTGGAAGACAGACATGTAGGAAAAAGTCTTTGGCCCATGCAGATGGCTTTCGCCATCCTTCCTGGCAGTACTACTTATGTACTGACGGTAAAGGTGATTGAACTTAGTGAGTGAATTAAAGTATTTCATTCTATAAATGATGTTTGTAACACTTCAGAAACACGCATTTCTATGAAATAGTGTAATGATCATTGGTTACTTGCTGATACAGAGGCACAACATAGTGTGAAACAGATTTCTATATGCTGACAGAAGGCTGATTAATCTGCAGAATTTGAAACCTCACACTTGCTGGGTGCACAGCGTAACTGGCAACACAGTTTTGCTGCAAGTTACTACCTGACCAGATGATAGAGTGAGATGGATTTCTTAGGAGGAAGAGACTCATGTTCGTGGCTGTGCATAGGAAAAGGGTTAAATCTCCTACACTGTTCCTTCTGAAGGCAAGTAAGTCTTTTTGCATAAGGCAAGGTAAAGCTGAGCAAAGGAAGAAGGATTTCCTTCGCATATGTGCCACACACAGCGGTGCTAATAATTCCTGTATTTATACCAGAGATATCAATGTAAACAGCATGATACCCTGGAGTGGCTGGGCTGTCTGTACGAAGTAAAGGCTATTACTTCCTGAAAAGTGATAGGCAGACTCCTAACCAAAAAATCGCATTGCTATGGTCAGAAAAACTAAAGACAAGGAAATACGTCCAGGGTGAAAGAAAAAATACACAATCAGTCTCCCATATACATACAGTATCATGCAACAGGACCCAAACTGACATATACACAAAAAGACAATGTAGTTCTATCAGAGCCTGGCCACTTTTTCAAGCTCTGTCTGTCCTTGTAAAATGGAAGCTCAGTAATACAGAGGTCCAGGTTGTGACTTCTTTGCCAAAAGTGGCATGAGGCTGAAACAGCAGAGACAATCTATTGTTTTACGGACAACTGGCCATTTTAGAAGGAACAACAGTTGCTTCCTATTTCTTTGAATGTGCCCTCTCAGAGGAGCAGCCTTTGTTACCAATTTTCTTTTGTAACAGAGCAGTCTAACCAAAGAAAGCACTGTTCAGAGTGACTGACTTTTCAAATGCTAACTAATGAAGCTGCTGGATGTTTTTCAGATCTTATAAAGGTTTCTGAAAGGGGTGTTGTGAGGGATGCCTCCCTCGAAACACCTTTCCGCACATCCTGTCTCCTTGGTGTACGTGATGGCTGAGGTGCCCCTTCCAGGGAGATGCACAAAGCCTGTTTTTCCTGATACTTGTTATTTACCCATTCTACTAAAGGTGTAAGTCCAGCTCACAGTTCTACATAAACTTCATCCAAAACCTCTGCAATCACATCAGGAAGGGCATTTGCTTTGCTACTTAACCTTGTCTGTAGTGGCAGGAGTCAGGAAAAGCATCAAAAGACATGAGGACTCTCCAGCCAGAAACCTGGCTTAGCTATAAGAGAAGATAAACTGCTATGTCCAGCTGGGAAAAAAGAAAACAAGGCAGGAGATGTGTTGATGGGAGGGACTGATTGTGAGTGATGTTCCCTGTAACTGTGTTTGCTAGGCAGTGTTAGGGACTTGAAAGGAAATGTAAGTCAAAGGACTGAGAAGGTAAGACACCAACTGGGAAGAATGAGGGTAATGGGGTCCATTCCCATGGCAGTAGAAGGCCCTGGCTCACTGAGGTCCCTGCATTAACGAAAAGCGCTTAGAAGCTGTTGACTCACCCACTTGGAAGAGGCAAGGAAAAACTCTTGCTTTATGTGCTTGCTGTTGCTACTGGCAAGGAGGAATCTTCCTCAGAAAGGCAGAAGGGATCTAGTCCTGTGCGGACTTTTTTCTTCACAACTTCAGAAAGATGGGTCCAGATTCCAGGAGAGATGGCAGTTTCAAATTTGATCCAACTGAAGGACAATGAAGATCCCAGCATAGGTTGTTAGGTTAGGGACTGATAAAGCTCTAGCTCTTAGAAGCATTCTGTGGGACATTGAGGAGTTTGAGCAAATTCAGGAAACTTTAAACTGAGCTTGTATATATGGATGACATGGAATAAGTTCCCCCACACAGAACTTCTGAGGTCCCTCCAACCAGAGATTACAATTTCCTGTGCTCAGGCACTGGATGCTGCAGTATGCCTTATTTTAGAAGTGTGTGCACATGCATAAATTGTGCAGTCAAACAGCGTTGTAGCCTACTGTTAAACGAACTCAGCAAAATGTCTGTGCTGCTCTTTACCTACAGACAAGGCTCATATAATGACTGACTGAATGGAAGGGGTATTTGGCTGTACCGTCTTCTGATCCCTTCAGGTTTGTTTGTTTCTACTTCTGTGCTCTTCACACTTAATTTACAAGTGGCTGAAAGCCAGTTTTCATGAGAACTTAGTCCCTTTGCAGACATCCTCAATTATTTATGCCTTTCTTCAACAGTGAGTCTATTGTTCTTTGGCCTCATCTGCAATGAATCCTTGTTTCCGCTATGTGAGTTTTCTGTTATACAAGGATGCTCCAGTTTTCATAATAGCCGGTTTCAAATAACCAAAAAGCTACACAGCTACACAGTAGGTGATGACTTAGAAGCCCTTGGAACATGTGTAGCAGGTAGTGTAAAAAACTTCCCAAGACTGAAATTTCATGGAGGAAAAGAGTGATCCTGACAAGTTGTGAACACACGTTAATCATTTTTCTGTGAAAACTACCCTTAAAGCAGACCATGGTGCAAATCTCAGTTGTTTTAGGGGTAGAAATGTGATGTGGCATGATTGTACTCCTCATAATGTCACCTTTCTCTTTTGC